>NC_140503.1:15446612-16140612 GCF_964339955.1 Pipistrellus hanaki
TATCTTCTTGATGTAAATATGGTATTTTGGTCATGGAGCCTGTACTGCTTATGTTAGTGCATAGTCTTTGAAGGAAAGAACACAAGAGGTTGTTCTCAATCGTTTTGGATTGCTCAACTGCATTTAAATTTTTCCTTTTGTTCTCTTGACTTTCCAATGTATACAGCAGAAATATTCCTAAAATGTTGCTTGTATGTAACCTAAAATATGTAATTTTATTTTTCTTTAACATATTTTATAAGAAGGCATTCAGAAAGCCAGAGGTAGCCTTTCTTTCCCCACATATATGAATTAAAATACAAATAAATGAAGAAAAATAAGGACAGGGTTAGACGTAAGATTCCTTTTTATCACCATGGCATCCCAATAATGGTAAGAATACATGATGGCACTCGAGCATTAGAGAAAGGACAGTGGTCTTGGCATCAGAAGAGCCAGGTTCCAGTCCAGCCAGTGTTGCTCAGTAGTTGAGTGTCAACCTATGAACCCAGAGGTCAGGGTTTAATTCCTGGTTAGGGCACATGCCCAGGTTGCAGGCTCGATCCCTAGAAGGAGGTGCACAGAACACAATCAATGATTCTCTCTCATCATTGATGCTTCTATCTCTCTCTCCCTCTTCCTTCTTCTCTGAAAGCAATAAAAAAATATATATTTAAAAAAAGAAAGAAAATCCAGGTTCCAACCCACCTCTGCCATTATTAGTTTGGGAACACTTGGGTATTGAGCTGATATACACTATCAGTTTACCTCTACCAACCTCAGGGACATGGAAAACTGCACAATTCTCCCCATTTTATGCCAAAGGAAACATTTTTTAAAATATATATTTTATTGATTTTTTTACAGAGAGGAAGAGAGAGGGATAGAGAGTTAGAAACATCAATGAGAGAGAATCATTGATCAGCTGCCTCTTGCACACCCCCTACTGGGGATATGCCTGCAACCAAGGTACATGCCCTTGACCGGAATCAAACCCGGGACCTTTCAGTCCACAGGCCGATGCTCTATCCACTGAGCCAAACAGATTTCAGCCCAAGGGAAACATTTTAAAAAGTGAAGTCATATAGTAAATTCAGTTAACGTTCTGTAATTTTATCAATAAAAGTTACAAAACCAAGAATTCCTACCCACATCTTCCTGAAACTCAATGTCATGTCCTTGTTACTATGCATTCACAGGAGGGAGGACATAGGTCAGATACATAGTTCCACATTTCATGCTTTAATTTTTAAATACCTCAAGAAGGCTTCCATTTATGTTTTTAAAATGCCATTTTACCTTCATTTATTTCATGCAAATAAATGTCTTAAAGTGTCTTTTAAGGAAGAAAACTAGAAAAATGGTAATGGCAAGACAGTGACTATTAACACTTATGAAGACTGATACTTTTATCTATTGAATTCTTTATCTTACATGCCAAATATGATAAAAGCATTGAGGAATATTTTGACATTACCAGAGATTTTACAAAACCTTAAGAAATATTCTCGGTAGACTGGTTGGGAGAATTGTGTGTAGTAAGTGAGATATTACTCATTTTGTAAAGCCTTGCTTATGTTGTGAGAATTGTGTTTAGTCAGTGAGTTTTGGTGAATATTTTATCTTAGAAGGCGAGTCAATAGCCAGATTTCTGAAAGCCAGTGTGAAATCCCAAAGATTGAATACCGACAAAGCAGCTACAATTTCATTTGCAAACCTTTCCTGTGCATAGTCTAAAAGCTTTGAACAATAACAATACATTTCCAAACATGACAAGTACAATAAAATCCATTTTTAAAAAACTGAAGTAAGCAAAACAGGTTTCAGATGTGACTCAGAGGGTGACTGGCATAGCTAGTGAAAGGTGGAAAAACTTATTTGTTAAAAAAAAAACAAAAAACTAAGACAGGCTATACTGCAAACAGATCATATTGGAGACTGCCCAATTCAGCCACCTTAACCTTGCCATATCTCTTAAAGGCCAAGTCGGGAATTTTCCATTCTCCCATCTCCTCCCCAATTCACTCTTCCTTAGGCAAACAAGTGTGAAGTGGAGTGGAAGAGATGCCTCTATGGACATTAATATGCTCAAGGAGACTCTAAGGAAAGAAGCAATCTGGGGAATGACATCATAAAAGCAAGGCTGCTTTTCACTGAAAACCAGAGAAATAAAACGGGGTAAGAACTTTCACTTTTTAACTAAGATGATGTCAGCAAACTAGAGAATAGCTAAAATATTTACAACCTTACGTGAATGGAGACAGAGTTTTCTCCTTTTGCCATTATCCCCAGAGAAGGAGAATATTCTAGAAGCATACTAATACATAATTTTAATTTCTAAAGACTACCCCACATAATAATTCCAGAGGAGCAATGTAGAAGGAGATAGCCAACAGTCATCCTTTTTTTTTTTTTTTTTTTTCTCCCAAACTGCATCAGAAAGAGATGTGGTGAGGCCCTGGACACCCAAAGATTTCTTTGCTACTGTTAACCCCATCAGTGTTGGCAGAAAGTAATTATCTCAAAAACAAAAGCCAAACAGTGAAAGGCCATGGCCAGCGTGGCTTTCGGATTCAAAGGCTTGGAGAAAGAGCTGTTGTGCAAATGATACACACAGGACAAGATTAATTTTAATTATTATTGGGGGAGGCCAGAGCAAACTGGACTAGGGCAGTCAAGTTCCACTGAGTCTCCTTTACCCAGCTGCTTTTATTTACTAGAATACACAATTGCCTTTTAGGAATGCAAACAGACATATCAATGGTAATGTTTATAGTAAACAGTAAGATTATCAGTTTTGGGGAGTATTTGCTTTAGGCCATTGAGTCAGCAGTAGATCATAAAATGGAAATTCACTCTGTGAATTTCAAAGGAGCCCAAATAGCCTTCTGCTGGACTTCTCACATTTATATGAATTATGGTTGATCTTGGTTTCCAGCACCAAACCCTGGCCAGTGTGGTTCAGTTGGTTGAGTGTCACCCCATGCACAGATAGGTGGAGGTTCAGTTCCCTGAAGATGCATGCCTGGGCTGTGGGCTCGATCCCCATTAGGGGGTATGTAGAAGGCAGCCAATCAATGTCTCTCTCTCACTGATGTTTCTCTCTCTCTCTCTCTCTTTCTCTCTCTCTCTCTCTCTCTCTCTCTCTCTCTCTCTCTCTCTCTCTCTCTCTCTCTCTCTCTCTCCCTTCCCCTCTCTAAAAAAATCAATAAAATCTCATAATTTTCTTAAGGCTCTAAGAAAAATACTTGGTCCTGTAAACCTCATTTCAATCACAAATGTATATTGCTTCTTAAAGTGAGCTTGGGATGTTCAAGCCATTAAACCAATACATTTACTAGCAGTTACTTTAAATAGTCACTAATAAATATTGATAGCTATTTTCTAGCAGTATAGCATGCAAATGATATTTTATCTATATATCTTGCTATTATATTTCTATCCTTAAAAGAAAGGTATTCATGCTCTTTTTAATAAGAGGAGCACTATGACCAGAATTCCCTAGAAAATTGATTCTGTGTCCATGAGTGAGAGCCTGGACAATCTGTCAGCAGAATGGCAGGTCCAGAACATGAAAGTTGATCCCTATGCAGTTCTTCAGACAGACCCGTCCACATTCTGACCCTCTGTACATTAAGACTGAGTCTTTCTGTTGAAGCTATCAAGTACTACAGATTTCAAGCTTTGCCACTCTGTTGCCTCTTGTGACATATTCAGAAAACAGCACAGGAATCACTGTTTTGTATTTATTAATGTCATGCTGTAAATATCACTAGGGATATCACCTATTATTTTCATATTTTTATATATTTTTTATTGATTTTTTACAGAGAGGAAGGGAGAGGGATAGAGAGCTAGAAACATCGATGAGAGAGAAACATTGATCAGCTGCCTCCTGCACACACCCTACCAGGATGTGCCTGCAACCATTGTACATGCCCTTGACCAGAATCGAACCAGGGGACCTTTCAGTCTGCAGACCAATGCTCTATCCACTGAGCCAAACCGGTTTTGGCTTAATTTCATATTTTAGAGGCATCACATGCAAAGCATGACCCCACATTGTGCTTTTTAAAATACTCCCTTGTCTCACCTACTTGCCAGAGTTTCTCTAATGACCTACCCAATGACCTTTCAATAAGTACCTGTATACCCAGAAAATGCTGACAATGAACTTCCTAAACATTTACCAACTCCCTATGCTCTTGGATGAGGGTTCTCAAAAGCTCATGGATGCATATAGGTCTCATGGAAGCTTTGATGACATCGCTCATCCAAACTATATTATAACATTTTTCTTTCTCTTGCAGTTTTCATACTCATCTTTAATTTTCTACATGAGAACTCGCTTATTTTCCAGCAATCTTTGTATCCCCTTTTTTTTCCCTCCTGTGGACATACGCCTCACAAATCTCTAAATCCTTACATTGTTTCCTTTCATCCGATTATTTTCAGACATAGCTGATAGCTCAACTGATACACTTTGCCATGCATTTGAAACTGTGCTTATAATATTACAAGTAAAACAAAAATGGCTTAGGTAGAAGTCTCTGTTGGATGAGATTTGTACCAGTAATCTCTCTGCCATTTGCATGTGGACAGCCTCAGGGGTCTCTATATTCAGGCTCATTCTTGCAGGAAAACTATGAATTGTTTAGAGCTGCACCTCTTGATTATCTGATTTAAGGTTTTCACTGCCTTTGAAATGTTTCACAACTCTATAAATTGTAGATAATAAATAGCAATACAAAATAATAACTCTTGTCTAAAGAAATGCAAATCAATTCTGTCTAGGGGGAGAGGGAGATTCAATTAATTTCCCCCTTTATTCCCCTGTGAGAAAAAATAAAGTCAGTTTCTTCTATTTGTAAATTTATTTCAACATTGCTTAACTTCATATAATTTTGTGCATCATCTCTCTGATTCCCTCATTAATAATGATTTAAATAAAATATTTAATCTGTGCTTTATATCTCAATGAGTCTCCCTCCATATTTTAACTTTAAAAAAAAAAATTCTTTACTTCTAGGATTCACAGTTCAGCTAACACTGTGCAACTTGAAGCCCTGCAGACTAAAGATATGAGGGAGACCACATATTTAACTTTTATTGATTAGACAAATGGCCAGAGGACATTCTCTTCAGATTGAATTTAGAAAGAAATGCTACATAAAGAAATTTCACTGAGAATATATGTTTTCAAGGAATGGTATTCCATTTGGTTCTAACTCCTTCTGATTCTGAGCTTTGACGGAAAGTGATGAAAATAGGTTCTGTCACTGGTGGAGGTGGTGGGTCTTGGTCCCCACCTGTTGCTCAGGGGAGTGGAATTCTTGAGATATCCTGAGAAAAATAATGTCCTAAGACTCACACAGAAGAAAGTGTGATTATTATTTGTGTGGAATCAAATCGCTGAGTTTCCAAAGTCCCATTTCCCTCAGTCTCCCCAGGGAAGAAGAACCATTTTGCTTTTAGTGGTGCTAAAATCAGAGCCAGTGTCCAGAGCTTCCATTCCATGTTGGATCAATCCAATCCAGCATCAGGATAGCAGCCACAAGATGGCCTGCAGGGGAGGGCAGTGGGAGGGACAAGGCCAGCAGAAAAGTGCAGTTGTGAGCAATCAGGCCAGCAGGGAAGGGTAGTTGGAAGGTACCAGGCCTACAAAGGAGGATAGTTGGGGGTAATCAAATCTTCAGGGGAGGGCAGTTAGGGGTGACAAGCTGGCAGAGGAGGGAAGTTGGGAGCAATTAAGCCTGCAGGGCAGGGCAGTTGGGGGAACCCCAGTTAGGGGCAAACAGACTGGCAGGGGAGCAGTTAGGCATCAATCAGGCTGGCAGGGGAGTGGTTAGGGAGTAGTTAGGCTGGCAGGCAGAAGCAGTTAGGGGCAATCAAGAAGGCAGGCAGGTGAGCAGTTGGGAGTCAGCAGTACTGGATTATGAGAGGGATGTCTGACACCCTGGTAGGACTGGGCCTAAACAGGCAGTTGAACATCCCTCTAGGAGTCCCAGATTGGAGAGGGTGCAGGGTGGGCTGAGGGACACCACCCCCACCCCCTATGCATGAATTTTGTGCACCAGGCCTCTAGTTGGTAATAAGAATTCAAAGATATCCAATTGCTTGTATACAATCATATAGTATAGATCAATGAGACAAAGTATGAAAAAAAATCTGTGATCAGTTTGGAAGACAGTGTGCTGTATAAATCTAAGTTGGCACTAACGACTCTGAAGAACACAAATTCAAGCACTTTGGATGCAGTAACTGGATTGTGGAAGCAAAGACAACTATTTTCCCTCCTGCTCTTTCTTCCTGTTCACTTTCCAGGTGCCGTGTCTGATGTTTCTCACCACCAGGCAATTACACCCCTGAATTGCGTGGTGAGTCAGCGAACCATCTGCTTTCCAGGAGCAGTGGTGTGCTGCGATCACAGTTGCCTTGATTCAAAACACTGGGAGGACAAAGAGAACTCAGGCACAATACTTTAGGCATTCTATATTCTGGAATAATGACCTATAAAGGGCGAAGAAGATTCTGACCTGCCTTGCAAGGCTTGCTTCTAAGGTCCTTTGGGCATTGGAGAATAAGGTTGGGGAAGCAAGAAGAGAAAGTGCAAACAACAAATTATTCTTAGTATTAAAATATAAATATAGACGTGACTATTTTTTTTCTTGATTGCTCTCCTCCCCAAAACTATGAACAGGCGGTAAATGAATGCCTCCAGAAACCCAGACAAAAGCAGCAATCTTAATTAGCCAAATTAAAACACTGAGACACATCTGATTATCCCTTTTTAGTCGAAACCAGCTTCTAAAATGACAACTGATGTGAAAATAATTAAAACAAGGCAGACTGGAAAAAGAGGAGAAATAATGTATTTAGATTGTGAAGAGAAGTAATTAGTTTTGGCAGGTTATTTATTTATGTAAATTGAAAAATAAGCTCTACTGGGCAGAGGCGATTCATTTGAGTGTCTGCATTTCTGAAGCAACGTGGGAGAAGAAAACGTTCTAATGAAAAGTAACATGATGAATTTCAAGCAAGGAAAACTCAATTGTTTCTTTTTCTTTCTTTCTTTCTTTTTTTTTTTTTTAAGGAAGACATATTTCCAAAGAAAAGAGGATTCCTACACTCTGCCTCAAAAGTTCAGCATTACTGTGCAGAATAAAAAGCACACAACACAATCTTAACTAACTTCCTAAGATCACTCTTTCTCGATGCAGACATAGATTTCGTTTTCATGTAAACAGCTGCCTTGGTTTTTGTCATTCTGTGTTACATTGACAAGTCATTCTTCTCTCAGACTGTCATTTTATAGCGCACTACTTCTTCATGTCCTCAGCTTCTTTCTCGGTGAACATAGGACCAGTCCTGACTTCATCCTGACTTGTTATGTCCACACATGCACTTGTACACCTGGGTTCACTTCAACCATCACAGACAGATTGATGATTCCAAATTCTATGAGTCCAGCAGTGGCATCCATAGGTAAATACACAGCTCTTCTTGCATGCTCTTCATTCATTCAGCGCTCATATGGAAACCAGGCACTGCCCTCAGTAGAGGAATGAGCAGGACACAGTAGAGATACAAATGGTCAATTCTGCCTGGTTTCAAATGCAGGTGGGGAGGAGGGATGGTTAAAGAAAAAGATTTCTTCATCAACAGCCTATCTTCCCTGCCTCCCTGCTCTAACAACCTCAACTACCTTAATGAAAGAGAAAATTGGTTTGGATACGTGAAAACAGAGTACACTTGCTAGCCTCGATTAACAATGCTTCTGAGATTGAGGAACACACACACACTCACACACACACACACACACACACACACACACACACACCACATGTAGTTAATTGCTAACTGAAACCAAGATATTCCTTTCCTAACTAAGACTCTAGTTAATTAGAGGATTTCCAATTTTCATATTTAAAAATACACAGAAGTCTTCATATAGATATATAATGCTATGGAGAATTCTTGGTCATCTATTATTGGCCCGCCTCATTTGATCTTGCCTCATTTTATTATGCTTGGCAGGCAATGGATTTTTTACAAATTGCAGGTAAGACCCTTCACCAGCCAAATGATTATGACTCTCAGAAGTCTCAGATGATGGTTAGCAATTTTTAGCAATAAAGTATTTAATTAAGTTATGTACATTATCTTTTTACACATAATATGTCGCATACTTAATAGACTAGCATAAAGTATAAACATACCTTTTATATGCACTGGGAAACCAAAAAATGTGTGTGCCTTATTTTATTGCAAAATGCACATTATTTGGTGGTCTGGAACCAAACCTACAATATCTCTAAGGTATCACTGCTTATGTGTGCAAATTGGCATATCCATTTACGGTTTCAGCATAATTTGAGAATCTATTGATTTTAAAATTTCATTAAATGGTACCTTCAGAAGTCACATTCTTCTATGGTTTTCTTCTGGGCAAAGAGGGAGACTTGAAGAAAATGAATTAAAAATAGGTCCAGAGACATGGATGCATGGAACAGACTGACAGATCTCAGAGGGAAGGGCAGGTGGGGGCAGAAGAACTAACTAAAGAATGTGCATATACACATGACCCATGTGCACAGACAATACTGTGATGAAGGCTTTGGGTGGAATGGGGTCTGTGTGGAGGAGGGCAAATGGGGGGAAATGGTGGAGATCTGTAATACTGGAAACAACAAAAATAAATTTAAGAAAAAAGAACTGGAAAGGAACTTGAGTCTCCCAAGTGACTGCATGGATTAGAGCCACTCAGAGAAATAAATTTGTTTTTATAGTTTAAAAAAATAAAAGAAGTCAGAGAGACCTGTGATCCGATACTCATGGAGAAATATACCATGTATTTATCCCAGTATCTCCTCTTTCTTATCACATAGGAAAACTTTATTTCCCAGGCTACTTGAGGCTATATGGACACCATGTATGTAATATTTAATCAGTGGGAATATCAGCACAAATGGTAGTTAAAATTTGTTTTGGGTTTTCCATGGCATCATTTTCACATCTGTACACTGGAAGCAACAAGTGAGGGTGGAGTTGTAGGACAAAAGGAGCTCAGATGCTGAGCCATGATGTGAGGGGAACAGCCAGAAGACCACTGACCAATAATGTGAAAAATAAACTAGAAGCCCCTGATAAGCCGCTGAGATTGAGGGATTTATTTGTTATCACAGCATAGCTTAGCCTGTCCTGACAAACACAATGTTATAAGAAACTGCGTGACCAATCAATATTTTTCCTCCTAAGTGAGACAAAGAAGTGATATAAAAAAACTACAGCCGAAACCTGTTTGGCTCAGTGGATAGAGCATCGGTCTGTGGACTGAAAGGTCCCAGGTTCGATTCCGGTCAAGGGCATGTACCTTGGTTGCGGGCACATCCCCAGTAGGGGTTGTGCAAGAGGCAGCTGATTGATGATTCTCTCTCATAGATGTTTCTATCTCTATCTTTCTCCTTTCCTCTCTGTAAAAAATCAATAAAATATATTTTAAAAAAACAAAAAACAAAACTACAGATGTTTTATCAATTACTCACAGTGAGTATGAGAGAAAAGACTATATAGTGTTAATATTTAAGAACTAAGGTTCTTGGGACAATTGACCTCAGTTCATCTTCTGACTGTCTTTTATTAGGTGGATAATCTTGGGCAATCACTTAACCTCCTTGTAATTCAATAGTGTTATCTGTAAAATAGAGACACGATCACTACCTATGTCATATATTGTCATAAAGACTAAATAAAATAATTCTTGTAAAAGAATCTACCATAGTCCCCAGAACTATGGTAGATACAATATTTACTATTGTTACAATTAGAAAACTAGCATAGATTTGAAGCAGCATGCTTTCCAAATGTAAGTTACTCTTCATATAATCAGCCACAATGTTGTGGTGTCTATTACAGAGACTCGAGGATACTGAGATGTACAGTCATAGGACAAAGATTGCAATCTTTTTTTGCCCCCCTTAGCCCTGAATCTTCCTGACAGTGTCTGACCAGGCAGCTGCTGAGACCTTACCTGGACAGTCATGCAGTGCCCAGTATAAAGAATGAAATCCTTCTAATGCCAATGATGTTTTATGAACAGTGGCAATGCCTAGTTACAAACTCCATGAACCATTTACAATCCTGCTGATGCCTCTTCATTTGTGCATTTGTGTCAATGGAAAGGTTCACATGGCAGGAAGGGCAAAGGAAACAATTCAAGTTTCCACAAGGCTAGTGTAATAAGAGCTCATGAATATACCATTTTCTTAAATTATACTCATATGCAAAAGAGATGTATCCTGATTTCCAACTCAAGGAATCTTAGTCTGTCTATACAAATGATCATACTTTTATACTTTTTTAAAAATGGACAGATATTTAAATGAATAGATTTATGAACAACCCCAGGTATTTTATTTCTTTCAGATATGCTGAAGCAAGAGAACCAAGTCTAGGCATATTAGAATTGACCTCAGCAGAAAAAAAACCACTTGTTTAAATAGGTTTGTCACCCTATACTTTGCTATATCTATTTGGAAAATCCTTTTTCACCTATTTTTTTCTTAAATTATAACCTCTTTAAGAGTACAGAATACTATTAATAAACCAGTGTCCCTCTTTGACCTTGAGCTAAGCAAAACCTGATCTCCCAAAATATCCATGTTAATGACAATGATAATGATGACAATAAGATTAATAATTAAAATTTATGTACTGTTGACTATTTTCCAGATGATGTATTAAGCATTTATATTTAATTTTTGTTTTATTCAATAATAACTGTGAAATAAAATATTACTATCATCATCATTTTATGGATATGCAGTTCAGGGAAAAATAATAAATGTTTACAAGGTCATACAACTAAAGGTCACATGTGATAGAAGGGGGATTTGAACCCAGGAATCTAGCTCTAAACTCTACCTACTTAATAAATATAACATATTACCTCTAAGTCCCTCTATCTTCCATTCTTCTCTATAATATCATATTTCTTATTGCATAATAGTTGTGATATATTCAAATTACACTAATGGATCATAAATTAATGTCTTCATGAAGATGCTATTTAAAAAAAAAAATTATACAATAGCTCTCACCATGCTCTGTAAAAAAAAAAAAAAGGAAAATCACTCACCTCTCCTATCCTTAGTTATCTCATCTGTCAAATGGCTAACTAATGTCTTCCTCATTTAAGATTTTCTTTTGCTTTTAAAGCATTATTAATTAATAAAATTCCATTGATTGGTTGAAGGTAGAATAATTATCAGCATTAAAAATAATCTCAAAGGAAAAGACAAACATTCAATAATTAAACAAATATTTATCCAATAACATCTACTTCTAGGCACTGTTTTATATACCGAGGTAACAGAAATTGAGATTAGGGTAGTAGCAATGAAATGAATAGGAACAAATAATGAATGGAGATTTTATTAATGAAGGTTGTCTTCATCTATAAAATTAAGTCAAACAGTTGTCAGTAATGATCTGCATCAGATCCTTGATTAGTGAGGTCTGGGCTTCCAGTGCTTCTCAATGGATTCCAGTGGCATGCACTGATGTTTGAGATTCACTGGGCTGGCTGTCAGACTCTTTGGGGCCCTTCCAGCACTGACAGTCCATGTGCCTTTCATTCATCATTGGTTTTGATTCTATTGCAAGGAGGAGAAAGGAAAATCTCAAGAGTAACTATGAGCTGCCTAGTAGCATTTCTATGAAATGCCTCCAGCATGCATAAATTCTCTCTAGAATTTCATCTGTGGAGGTAGGATTTGAGTATTTTTTAATCTATATTCTATTTCTGACATTTCATATTTGTGTTTATAAGTCCAGCATCTCTATTTTAAAATTTAAGTTACACCTACATCCTATCCTGATTAGGAATAATCCCAGAAAGAAGCCAATAGTACTTGTATGTGGATAATTTATAACTTTTGTTTTATAATGACCTGATAACACACACACACACACACACACACACACACACACACAGTATTACAACTGCTACAACCTTCATTACCAGCTATACCATCTTAATAGTTAATATTGCATAATAATTCATAGCAACATGGATCACTATCTACAAATATAAAATGATTTTAGCTTCATTATCATTGACCCTACACATGATTAAACACAATAATGCATGGTAGTTTGTAAACTGAAAGGGATTACATGATATATGTTACCCCTGTCTTTTATTAATATGCATTAAAACATAATTGCTTGAGGCAAATTTTACAATTCAGAAGCTTTAAAGCTCTCGAGAAAGTCAATTGTGAAACTCATATAGGTAAGAACTAGTTTCTTCAAGGGTATTTGTAGAGTAAATATTCTGGGAAGACAGAGTATCTGTCTCCCTCCAAGACAGTGGGAATATTTGTTTACTATTCAAAACAAGAAGGATATCTTCCTCTAGGCAAAAACGGGGCAAATCTGCACTTAATGCCATATAAAATTGGGGCTCATTAACCTCAGGGTTTCTAGAATATGAACTCATTGTGTGTGCACCATCTTCTAAGACCACCTTCTTGTTGCCTCTGTCAAACTTAGAGGGGGTGAGAAGCAAAGGGGATGTAAGCATGAATCTCCTGCCACCTGGTGTGCTGTGAGTACTAAAGCCCTCTGTCTCTGACCAGGTACCAGGTCTTCTGCCAGCATCCATGAAAGTCTGACGGGGTCATTGTTAGGTTGTGCACAGGGCAAAACCTCAGACCTTTCACAGTTCTTGACAGGATGTGGCTGTATAATCCTCTTACAGAAAGGAAATGGAGATCTGGCCAAATTTTTAAAATAATGTAATCTTTCATAAGGGTTGATGCCTATATCTATTGCATTACATTTTCTATATTGGCTCAAGTTGGTTCTACAGTTCTAATATCTGCCTGCATTAGTATGTTCCAGGAATAGCACGTCCCTGAACATCTCTGCTGGACATAAAACTTACAAGCATAACTAATATGACAGCAAAATGAATTTCATTTAAACATTTCTTGGCCTTCATGGGTCAAGGATCCAGTGCAGGAAACTATCTTTGTTTACAATCATTTTTCATCCAGCCACAGCAACCTAGTTAGCCTAGCATGTCTGTGTGTACACAGGAATGCCTTTTGTTTTTCATAGCAGATTGTCTTTGAAAAACAAACCGGAACATTGCAAGGAGATCACAATTTATAGTTTAGACCAACTGCCTTCATTAGATAGTATAAATAGAAGGCATTGTAAAGTGATTGCTAAGTTAATAAGGTGTTTTTTGTTTTTTTTTCATCCTCACCCAAGGATAAATTTTTATTGATTAGAGAGAGAGAGAAAGGGAGAAGGAGAGAGAAACTCTTGATTAGAGAGAAAAATATCAATTGCTTGCCTCTAAATGCACCCAGACTGGGAATGGAACCTGAAACTTTGCAACCATTCAGTGTATGATATGACACTCAAACCAACTGAGCCACACTGGACAGGGATAAATAGTTTCTGTTTTTTTATTTTTATTTTTAGTTTTATTGAGAAATAAATGACATATCACTGTATAGGTTTGAGGCATACACCATGGTGGTTTCATTTACATATATTGCAAAATGCTTAGCTAAATTTCTATTTTTTTTAAATAAATTTTTATTGTTCATATAAATTTCTATTTTTTAACATTCTAACTAAATCAGGAAAATTGTGAAGATGAGCAGCAGTCCACTGGTCAAAGGGGATTGAGGATCTCAGTGGGAATTGACCCTATGTTCTGGGGTTATTGACTAAATTATCTTTAACTGCCTTATTGGGCACAGTTCTCCCTGGCACATGAATGTATTACACCAGGCTGCCTCCCTGATAAATGCCATTGCTTTCTTCACCTCTTGTCCCTGCAAAGAAGAGTGATGTTTCCTTATAAATCCTTGTTTCCTACATTTTCTGTCAGGACAAACAAGCTAAGGGGTGTCACCTACTAAGCCCATCAGCCCATAAAATTGGCATAAGAACAGAAAGTTACTACCAGCCCTTGCATTTCATCCTTTTCTCATTCATCCATTTATTATTCAACTGCATCCTGAGTCTCTTTGGTGCACCAGGCGTTGGGCTAGGTTCAGATAATCAGGCAATTCAAAAACAAAAACCAACAAATTACATTCTGGGAAATTTCAAAGTAATGTTATCAAGAAATGTGTGGAAGAATTTTTTTAAAAAAGGAGATTTAAAAAGTATTTATGGAGTAGTCTAAAAAGTTTTCACTAGAACTTGGCAATATATTTGTCTATTGAAGAACAATTGAGCATTGTAACTAAGTACTAAGGGTACTATATCTAGAAGGTACAGCACACCAAGGTTCTTATATCCCCATGTAACAAGGTGGGATGTAATTCTGAAGGCAACTCTGAGTTAACAGTCAACAATGGTCTTTGAAGAAGGAAGTTACATGATCATATTTATTTGAATATCATTCCAGAGACAGTAGAGTGAGTATTAGAAGGAGCCAAATAGAAGCCTATGCAGATTTCCAAAAGTTAGACAATAACAATGAAAATGCCATATTTGAAAGGTACTGTAAAATGAGTTACTATGATTGCAACTTGCTCTAGGGCAGGGGTCTTCAAACTACGGCCCGCGGGCCACATGCAGCCCCCAGGGGAGTCTGATCCTGCCTGCCAGGTTTTTTGGGCAGTGAGCGCAGCCAAGGTGTTACAGTAGGAATTAGTAGTTCATATAGGCCGGCCCTCCAGCTCTCTGAGGGACCGTGATATGGCCCCCACTTTAAAAAGTTTGAGGACCCCTGCTCTAGGGTGTGAGAGCAAATACTCTATGTATGAAGGAAAATGAAAATACAAGGAGTTTGGTTTTTATGCCAAATATTTGTAGAGTATGCTACGCTCTAGTTTGTTTGTTTGTTTGTTTTTTTAATTTTTTTAAGTACTTAGTAGACAAAGATAGTTGAATACCTGAGTATGGGACTCAGTAGAAAATCAGTAGAAAATTTGTGTTTGGAGATGAAAAATGGATTTGTGAGTCATATTAAAGAGTTGTAACTATTGGTTTAATAATGCACCTTAGAAAAAAGAGCATAGAATTGGAACAATATAGCATTCAGGATGGACTTCTGGGGAATGCAGACCTAGTGTGAGAGGGTAGAGGAAGAAGTAGGACAAATTAAATAGAAAGATCAGTGGTTGTGACTAGAAAAGGGTGTCCAGGAAACCGAAGAAAAGGGGAGTATTAAAAATAGATTAAATAATCTAGTAGTATAGGCCATTGGTCTGATGTTAATAAAGAGTTTCAGAAGAATGACTGGGAAGGAAGCCAGTGCTAAGCTAAGAAATAAATGTGAGAATGAAAGAGTAGAGATATTAAATGCTTACTATATTATAGGCACCAAATGTGGAAAGAGAGATTTCACAGGCTAACATCTGTGAGTAAAAAACTAATCACCCATGTCTATGGCTGCTCTTATGCCTGCCATCTATTGCTACACCATAATTAGGGCTCATTCTTTGCAATGGGAAGGAGCGGGAGAAAATGGGAGGAGGAACATTTAGAGCGTACTCCACATTCATAAAGGAATTCCAAGTCAAAATTTTGATGTTATGTCTAATTGAATATTTACTACAATCAGGGAGAGAGACTCATAGGACTAAAGGAAAGGATAATTTAAAGCTATGTCCTAATAATGGGCCCCCTTATCACTGTGCACTATGTTATTGCTTTTCATAAACTTTAGAATTAACTTTTGTATACCGGAATTATTTTTACATTATTAGTAGTATGTTAAAATTAAAACTTGTACTGTACAACTGTTAAACTATGTTTTGGCATTAAAAACATTTTTTAGATTACTGGGATCCATCAAAGGGGACATGAAATGGGCCTCTCGGGCCTCTGAAACGTCCTAATCCCAATATTCTAGTAATTTCTACCTTCTTGAATTTTTCTGTGCACTTCTAGGGAGTTTTCTGCCCTTATGGGCCAGTCTACGACAGGGAAGACTGAGAATTTGGAAAAATTTCTCTTTCCTCCTTTGAGTTCATTCTGTTAGAGAGGTAGCAAAGGTTCTGTTACCTTCCTGCTCCATCCATATACACCATAGGATTCCAACATGGGACCATGATGATTGGGCTGACAGGCCAGTCTCAGGGACAAACATGACATGCTCAGTATTGCCTATGCTCTGAGGATAAGACTTCCTCATTTGAACCAACAAACATTTTGCTTGTTCCTTCTCTTGGGATAAATTCTTTTCCAACTGGCTTCTTTTGGAGGCCAGTGCTACTTAATTGGCACCATTAATATGCCTTCATTCCTTTTCATCTCCCCTTGAAGTACATTAGAGTAGCAATTTCCAACTGGTGTGCCACAAGAAATTCTATAACATGCTATAACTGATCATTTAGATCGTTTCCCTTAGATTGTCAAATAAAAAGATGATGGCAGCCAACACAACAATAGATATCCATAGTGAATAAAAAATCTGCCTATTTGTCAGATTGGCAAAAATATAATACTACTTTTGGTGTGCTGCAGAATTTTAGTAATTATGTGTGCCCATGAGATAAAAAACCATTGAAAATTGCTGCACTAGAATAATCATAACAGTTAATATCTAGTGACTTCTTGCTATATAGCCAGCCCTGTCATAAGTGATTTATTTAGTTTACTTTAAGTGATTTATTTAATTTATTTCAATTCTCATAAGAATCATAAAATATTAATATCTCCATTTTTACAGACAAAAACTAAGTATTAGAAAGTTATTTAAGTTACGTATGTGCATATATATATAACAGTGTCGCATAAGACCAGGCATTTTATCACATCTGCTGCGGTCTAAAGACCAAACTCTCATCACCATGTTATCCCCTGAATGCCTTCAAGCCAAGTGCTCTGTCTATTTCATTCTCCACCACACCTGCAATTTCTAGAACTAGGAATGACACAGAGTGGGTAGGGATGCCAGTTAATATTTGTTGAGTGAATGAATAATTGTGGAAAATAAACCCCTCCCTGAAGCACCATTCATAACTGACTTTAGAATTTGCTTTAGGATATTTATGAGCCACCAGACAATTAATTATTTAGTTTTTATCCATTGTAAAGTATATAGCCTTTTATTAAAGAAACAAAAAAGAAACACAATCCTTAACCTCTTTAAGTTCACTACTTTGTAGAAAACAAACACACAAACATATAATATGTCCATTAGCCAGAGCTTCCCATTACCAAACCTCAAACATAAGCCAAAAGTCAGGGAGTCTTAAGGGACAATCAGCAGAGGTCAGTCTCCCAGAACACAGAGCAGGGCAGAACTCTGCTGAGAATGAGCCTGGGGAAGGACAGGGCCTCTAAGAGTAACCAGCACATGGCCATTGGATAAGAACTAAGAACTCTAGTTCAAACTCTTTCTTTTTGATCCTAAGAGACTAGCTGACTACAACCAAACTCAACTTTGCAGTTCTGGCAGATGTGTAATGAGCTCAAAATTATAGAACTCCCCAGCCCAGTATCCAAGACACTACCAGTGGCCCCAGCCTTGTTGGCAGTGGCTGGGGAGATCAAACTATACTCACCGGATATGCTGAATATCTTCAGTTTGCCCCTTCTGCTCCGCTCTCCAGCTTGCTCTGCTCTGGGAGGCTGGCTTGCTTATATGGACTGCATCAACAGGCTTACTTGTTACTGCCTTCTAGTCAGTTCTGCTGATGGGAGGCACCTGTAGCAGTTGGGGAAACAGAGAAAGGAGAGTAATTCAGTAATTCAGCATATATTACCCTGTTTATTCTCTATCTTCTGCCTACTTTCCAAATACAGTAATATCTCTCTCTCTCTCTCTCTCTCTCTCTCTCTCTCTCTCTCTCTCTCTCTCTCTCAGCTATCTACCCTTTCAGGGGGTAGTATGTACGTGCCCTGTTACTCTCTCCTGAGTACTCTCCCATCCTATATTGCTTCGCTATATTCTGTCCATACCTTTGTAGATGGCCCCTTTAGTAAAATCTCAGAAAAAGATCCAGTTTGAGATACATTCATATTTCCTCCTGGAACCCTGCTGTGTTGATAAACCAATACTATGGAGCTTTATTGAGCAAAGGAAAAAGAAATGTTCTGCTCTCAGGAAATGGAAACAGACTTGTAGAAGCTTGAGAAGGCACTCTATTCAAAGCTGGATAATGTGCTTAATTATGGTCAAAAGTCATGGAAGCTGTTAGATTCTAGATAAGTTGTCCTAGTAGAATTGTAACATGTATAAACCAGAAACAAAATTCTGAATCCTTCCTTTTCCCTGGTCCTAAAATCTTTGGCTTTATCTTTTCATAGTTTCTAAAACAGAGAGGAAAAATCTCCACTTTTTTCAAGTACCACTACAATCACACGGTGAAAGGATTAATGAAAGTTTATGTGCTTAATGATCCACAATCTCCTAAGACTATTTAATAGAAATCGCATGTCATTTATTAAGACCAAGCTCTCTTAGGAGCACTCTGGGAAGTTATTCAGAGGAATGTTGTGGCCAGAGGGTAAAGGCTTACAACAGCTTGTGGAGGTGCAAGTTGGAATGTGTGAGATGTGAAGTTTGGAGTGGCCAAAAATATGGGAACTGGGGGTTTGCCCTAATCGATCATCCAGAAGTAGGGGAAGTGCTATAAAAATGACGGCCAAGTCAAGGGATAAGTCGCTGTCCTCTAGGGTTCGATTTTAAACTTTGCCTTGCAAATTCAGCAATGCTTATGTATTCTTTAATATGCTTATTATTATTTCTTTAATACACAGCCCACATATTTTGCATTTAACCAGTGTTTTCTCCTTCCAAAGAGAGCACTATCTTCTTCCTTTTCCCTACCATGACTCAGTAGAATTCAGCCAGGTGAGCAAGAAAAGTTTTGAGCTTTTTATCCTTACAGAACAGTGCTCCCCACGCTTAGACAAATGCTGAACAGTGGCTAATTTACTCTTTTCACATCTTACTTGAAACAACTTGTGTCTGGTCTGAAGAAGTTTTAAGGGCAGTGCATTTCAGTGGCATGTGTGTAAACATTCAGACTGCTTTTGATGGGCAACAATATTTATGGCGGAGCAATCTGGAGGTGTTCCAGCCATAGCAAAGACAACTTAATCACAATCTCTACTGATAACAAGTCATGGATTAAATGTCTCTGAGAAACTTTCTGAAGCATGTTAACAGTGTGAAGCTCTATTAAATATCAATAACAAGACATCACTTAGGAAAATAGAGGCAACATAGCCTCAGGTTGGTTGAAGTTGAAAAACTGGAGTTTACTGAGTTTGATTTATTAAGATCAATTTGTTTCTTTATGACATTGTAACTATAGTCATGACAAGACTAATTTAACTATATCTTAAATCCTAAGGTATGAAAATGTTATCTTCAATTATAACATATTTTAAATACTTTTATTTAAACCTCAGGAAGGCATTGTCTCCATTCTATCCCTATGCTATAGTGTCTCTCAGAGTGACTTGGCTAGAAATACACAGCCAATTAGTGGCAGAGAGAAAATTCAAAGACAAGCTTTCCAAACCTAAATTGTGTTCTATTTTTATCCTGTAGGCAAGTTCTCCTTTATACCAAAGTGCTTATCTTCTTGATCTACACTTTGGAGAGTTCAAGCTATCAATTCAGATATAAGTTCACCACAATTATAGGCAAAGAAGAACCTCGTGAACCTTCAGGATATGATGGAATGTACTGTTTGAATTATGCTTTTCACTCTTTCTCTCCTTTGCTCATTTTTCTCACACAACTCAGAAATTCTTTGAGTCTAAGTCTCAATCTACTCCTTTAAATATAATAAAATATGTGTCCTGAACTTTAATCTTGGATGGGAAATCATAAAATAAGAACATGGAATAGAAGGCCCAGATGCAAGCTGTTCACTGTTTCAAAAGTTCAATTGGTCTCTTAGCTACTGTCCTAATCACATCAAAATGCCTTCTACAGAGATGGATGGTTCATCCTGAAGTCATCCAGTGCCAGCTACGGCTCATCATTATGGTTCCCCTGGGTCAAATGCATTCAGAAATTGTATCTTCCCTCCTAATAACTCCTCCTAGCAAATGTGCAAGTAGTTTTATCCGTCTACTTGCCATTAGAGTATGATCATATCCTATCATCTCTGAGTCCCAGGAGCGCCTAGGAATCCCAACATTGAAACAGGCATTGAGCCAAAAACACTAAGGTACTTAGAAAAAGATAAGATGGGAAGGGCCAGTTTGTGATGTGCAGCTCAGATCTAAACCCTTTAGCCTTCCCATGAGAATTAAAATCCATGAGTGCTTCCTCCACTTACTTCCCAGGAGAGGTAAAGAACAGGGACAGTGGGGCTCTCCTAATTAAAGAAAACTGATCTCAAAATTGAAAAGGATTGAAGTCTTAGGGAACATAATAGCATTATCTAATCAAATGTTCAGTCCTGATTCAAGTTTTAGTCATTCATATGTGCAATAGTCTCTAGAGAATGAATTACTGTACTTATGGATGGAAGCAATACTAAAGAATAACCCAAAAACATAAGGTGGATTTCTAAATGATAGCCAGGACTCTCAGAGGGCAATATAGGTTTACAAGTAAATGGTGCAAAAGCACTCAATTGCCTCTCTGAAGTGAGACCATACTAAGGTCAGCTGTTGTTGTTTTTTTCTGCTTAAATCTGTCTTCAGAAAGCAGTAAATGTTCTTTAAGTTCCAGTGCAAAGGGTTCTTGCTAATTTTCAGGACTTTGAAAAAATAAATGTTCAGCCCAAATCCAAGGGACAGTGGTCAGATGCTTTGAACTTTAAAGTCTTTGGGGCATCAATTGAATTACATTTAAGATATTAATAAATAATTGCCTCACTAAAGAATTTTGGAGGACACCAAGCTGGTAAAGGGCATCAAGATCTGTGTGCACAAATACATACAACATGTGCATGAAAGACTGATGGTAACAGATACAATAGAAGACATCTTGTAAATGTAGACTATATCTCTCACTCCTGAAGAATTTCTGAAAGTCTCAATTCAAGAAGCTTCAAAACCATATTATTAGTTCCAAACCACGCATCCATGAGGTATCAATGAGCCATGAAAGTAAGTAGCATGCTCTCTCTAATTTAGTGTCTCCCCTTTCTAGACAATTGCTTTTTAAATATAGTAAGCTTTAATGTTTTTCCCAACCATGATATTTGTTTTCCAGATTCATATAGTTTGGGAAGTAGAATATAAGTGTAAAAAACTAGAAAAAATGGCATTATTATTCAAAATGAAATACATAGGTTTTAACACTTTCATATAGTTTTTGTTGTTATTGCTCTTTTGGGGGGTATTGTTTATTGTTGTTATTTGTTTTTCCAGTTGATAACACTATCAAAAACAAGCCTTAAGAATATTTTATAAGAACTTCTTTTTATCCCACTTGCAATTATTAACAGAAAATTTATTGTATTTGTTCCTGTACTAAAAGTTATTCATATTTACTTTTGGGAAAAATACTTTAAAATCCAATAAAACGAACAATATAAATCTATAATTTCATCACTTATTGATTACCACTGTTAATATCTGTAATACTTTCTTCCAGTGTATTTTTTACATATATATTTAATCAGTATATTGTGCTTCACCAGCTTGGAGGTTCATAATCCTTACCCTGATACCCAAGCTGGAGACTTCAGTTTTCCCTACACACCACCATTTACATCCAATATTTCATCACATACCACAAATTATATTGTCTTTCAGTCTATCATAGCTCATATTATTTTCCTCTCTAGCCACAATTCTAATGCCTTAGTCAATACCATCTCTCATCTTGGTTAGGGAACTAAACCTAATTTGTACCTCTACTTTTCATGTTACTTTTCAGCTCATCTTTCACATTACTTCCAAAATTAATATTTTCAGTACATCAAAGGTTGTGTTATCCTCCTACTTTAAAATATTTCAATGGTTTCTCAAACTCCTTAACCTCTATACTAATAAAAGGGTAACATGCTAATTAGACCAGATAGACCAGACATCTTCCTGCCATCTGTTCCTCCTTCCATACAAAGCCACAAAGGCAGGGGCCAATGCAGAGGTGGTTAAGGGCGATCAAGTTGGCAGGGGAGGGCAGTTATGGGTGATCAGGCTGATGGGCAGAGGCAGTTAGGGGCAATCAGGCAGGCATGCAGGCAGGTGAGTGGTTAGAAGCCAGTGGTCCCGGATTGTGAGAATAATGTTTTCAGGGATCAGGCCTAAACCGGCAGTTGGACATCCCCTGAGGGGTCCTGGATTAGAGAGGACCCCCCTCCCTGCATGAATTTTGTGCACTGGGCCTCTAGTGGTATATAAAGCAATCAAGTTTCTGTCCCTTCTTAGCAGTCTTTACTAGGGCGACATTCACTCCTCTCTCCTTCCTTTATTTTTCAATCATTCTGAGCTATTTCTGTTTCCCCAAATCACCAGGGTAATCTCTATCTTGCCTAGTGGTTTTGTTCACTCTATTTCCCTATCAGGGATGCCTCATCATTATTTCCTTTTAGAAAACCTCTCTTGCCTTTCCCATCACTTTCTAAGTAGAATAACCATGCCTTCCTTTATGCCTCACACTACCTGATACTTCTATCTATGTAACTCAGCCTTCACCTATTATGTTTTTCTCCTCTTCCTAAAACTATACTTCTTGATGTCAGAAATCTTTTTCATCTTTGTGCTCCCAGGATCTAGAGTTCAAACCCCAGTACAAAAGAGATGTTTAAATATCTATATCCTAAAAGGCCTGTGGTCATGATGCCATAATGGTGGAACAACCAAATAACCAGTCACCTGGAGGTGCTGGAGCACCTCTTGGGCCCTCCCCAACCAACCCCACCCTCAGGGCACTGGCAGTCGAATGAATAAAAGGAAATAGTTGTGCTCTATTTTTTGTTTTTTTGTTTTGTTTGTTTGTTTGTTTGTTTGCAAATGCCAACCAAAAGCTTAAAATTTTTTTCATTGAACACATTCTTCCCATTTCTATATCATCCTCACTCTTTATTTATTCATTTTTGAGTCTGTTATCCCAAATGAAGGGCAAAATTAAGCCTATAAAAAATCCCCACAGAATTACAATTCATAAGATGTTATAAAGAGATGAAACTCAACAAACACAACAATCCCATTATGAGAAAATTGTCATGCATTAAATCTGCTCAGAACTGCAGGATGCCTAACAGATAGTCACATTTGTTTTGGGATGTTTGCCTAGAAATGATCTTTTAATAAAATGTATTCAATAAGATGCATAATTTAGCTCCTTTTCTGTAGCCTCCTGGCCAGCTGCCAGCTCCAAGTTCATGCTTCACCTTTCTCTTTCCCTGTTCTTTGATCTTTCACCATCTTTCTCTTGGGTTTGACTCAGCACCAAAGTTACCTGCTGGCCTAGTACAAACAACCTCATTAAAAAGCCATCACAGTTGAGCATGATGGCTTCATTTCTTTCCCAATGGTTCAATTTATGTCTTTCTTTGGAACAAGCAGAGATCAAGCTCTCTGCAGGATGACTTTGTCCAGCTGTCCTATACGCACACTGGCAGAGACTGACATGAAAAAAATAAGAACTTTTGTCTTTATTGGGTAATTGAAGGAAGGAGTTTCTCCTAATTTTCCTCTATTTGTCACCATGAGAATTGTGAAGATTCTACTTTCCTTTGGAAGCTACCATGATCAGTGTTCAATCTTGCTTTTCTTACTTCTGTGCAGTCTCAAGTAAAACTCAACTAGCTGATAATTGGAAGACTTTGCTTCAAGATACATAGATAATTGAAAATTATTTGCTATTTGGTGAGAAGTGTAAACAAATTGGCCTTACTTTTCTTATCTTTAAAAAATGAGCAATATAAAATAATCATGGCCACTGAAACTGGTTTGGCTCAGTGGATAGAGCATCAGCCCTCGAAATGAAAGGTTTTGGGTTTGATTCCGGTCAAGGGCATGTACCTTGGTTGGGGCACATTCCCAGTGGGAGGTGTGCAAGAGGCGGCTGATCAATGACTCTCTCTCATTGATGTTTCTAACTCTCTATCCCTTTTCCTTTCTCTCTATAAAAAATCAATAAAAATATATTTACAAAAATAAATAAATAAATAAAATTATCATTGGTAGTTCATAATGATCCCCTCAAACACACACACACACACACACACACACACACACACAGTCACATGACCTCCTTACAAGAGTAATATTTCAAAATAGTTCTGAACACTGTTCTCATTTTCCTTTCTAGTTGAGGATATGTGCATTCTTTGAGTCTAGTAATTATGCAAGTCTAATATATTTTTCCTCTTTGGTCCATGATAATCCATTTTCATAAAAATAATGGTCTTAAATCAAGCATGTCAAACTGAAAGGCTAACATGGGCCAAATAAACCAGGTTTAAGTTTATGTGGGCCACAAAAAACAAAAGCTTCCATTTTCATAGAAACAGGTTTACTCGATAGAGACATCCTGAAAACATAAGGCAGAAATAAATGAGTAATTATTAACAAAATAATACAGCATTTTAATAAAAATTAATATTTTTTCTTGAATATTATCTTATCAGACACTGAATAACCACACAAATTAATAAGCATAATGCAAATAAATCTATTTTTCTTGTTCTCCAAAAGCCAAATACTTCCTATTGTGCACAACAAACAAGTCAGTCCAGATCTAATGATGTAGCAATCGGCTTCTAAAATATTCACTGCTAGTATTAGTGGAGAGAAATGGTGCACCTGCATGTAAGACGCATAAGGTGTGTAAGGGAAATAAATGCAACATGAATATAGTAATCAGTCATTACCAAATGTTATAGTTCATTATTAATAATTATGTATAGCAGGATATTATAAAAATTAAGTTACAAAATTTTTATTCAAATGTTTCTTACATACCATTATATTGTCTGAGTCACAAAAATATTCCTTGTGGGCCACATGCAGCCCGCAGGCCATGAGTTTGACATGCTTGTCTTAGATGTTAGTCATATTCCAGGTCTAGGGTAACTTCTGAGGAATAATTCTTTATCACTCTTTCAACCCATTCCCTATCTGGTGAAGAAATGGGCCCAAGAGTTTGGATATCTATGAAGGCTGTCTAGCATACTGATGTGAAGTAAAAATCAACTTCATATTTAATAAAAGCTAATATTAATACATCATTTATGGTAAAAAAAAATACATGCATTAGACAATTTAATTTCTACAGCAAGTTCGTGAAGAATCGCCATTGTTATCAGCCTCTTGCAGTTGCTGAAACTGAATTGTAGTAGCTGTGGGACCTGCCATGCTACTTTGCCTCTTCATGTTCCAGACCTAGGACACAAGCCAGGGTTTATCGCCCTGAAAATCCAGTCTCATAGTCACAGACCTTCTCTTCTCTACACCTAAGTCACATCTGGCTTTAAAAACTAGGAGTACAGGGATAAAAACAAATGCTTCCTGCCTGGTCAGTAGTTGGGATTTCCCAGTCAGGGCACATTCCCAGGTTATGGGCTCAATCTTCATTGGGGGCTATGTAAAAGGCAGCTATTCAGTGAATCTCTCTCATCCCTGATGTTTTTATCTCTTACTGTCTCCCTTCCTCTTTGAAATCAATAAGAATATATTTTAAAAATATGCTTCCATCAGAAACTGACTTGTAATGAATGATACCCACTCCGTATCTATCACAGTACTTTTTTATCCCTTATATTTTTGCAGGACCATGAATCTTCACATTCATCTCTCCTCACAGGATTATGAAGCAACCACAGCTTGCTCTGATTTTTTTCCCAGCTGCTAACCTGTGCACTGTGGCACTGCACGCTGTCTGGCTGTCCCATAGAGAGGAGGCTGTGTGGAGCATGGCATCTGACACGATGCAGGCCGTTTCTCTGACTGAGCATTACTCATTTCTGTCGGTTAAATTCAGAGGCAGCAGCCTGCATTGTTCCCACTGGGCTGCTCAGAAGAACTGCAGAGCATGAGGAGACATTTTAAAACTCAAACTACTATGTCCAATTCTCCCATGTTGAGAAGGGCATGTCAATTCATCTCAGGGAGACCTCCTGGGGCAGGTATTTTGTAAACATACCATAGAGGTCCCTGTGTCCTAATTCAAAATATTTCTGTTTTGTTTGAAACCAGGCACTTGCCCTTTGTCCCTGAACCAAACCTGTACACACTTTGGATTCAGTAGAGAAGGAAGGGAAAGCATGGCCATTTTATATTTATTCTTCCTTGAAAAATTGTCAGTCTCAATCCTAAAGGCTTCTTAGGTGGGGGAAGGATCAGAGTAGAGTAATATTCTCCAAAACATGATTATTTCCATTTATAAAACATTGTGTTTTTTTTCACACACTAAACCTATTTGTGTTCCTTGCATTTCTATATGAATTTTAATACCAGCTTTTCAATTTCTGCCCCCAAAATGCATTGAACCTATAGATCAACTTGGAGAATAATGTCATCTTTAAGATATAATTTTTGATCTATGACCATGGGATATCTTTCAATTTAATTACTTCTTTCTAAATTTTATTCAAAAATGTTATGTACATTTTATTGTAGACCTTTTTCAGCCTGTTGTTTAATGTGTTCATAGTTTATTTTGATACTGTTTTAAATAAAATTGTTTTCTCAATTTTATTTCCAGAATGTTCATGGCTAGTAAAGATTTTTATATATTGACCTTATATCCTGAAACCTTGCTGAAATAGGTAATTATTAATTCTAGCACTTTTTCATAGCTTCTTTAGGATAAAGTCATCATCTGAAAATAGAGGTAATTTTACTTCTTCATTTTTAGTCTAGCCATCTTTTTTTTTAAATATGTTTTATTGATTTTTCACAGAGAGGAAGGAAGAGGGATAGAGAGCTAGAAACGTCGATAAGAGAAAAACATTGACCAGCTGCCTCCTGCACACCCCCTATTGGGGATGTGCCCACAACCAATGTACATGCCCTTGACCGGAATCGAACCTGGAACCTTTCAATCCGCAGACCGATGCTCTATCCACTGAGCTAAACCAGTTTCAGCTAGCCATCTTTTTTATTTCTTTCTTACCTAATTGTCATCAGAGAATGGAGATTTTTTTTTTTCAATTACAGTTTACTTATATATTCAATATTATTTTGTACTAATTTCAGATGTATACCATGGTGGTTAGATGAACATACGCTTTTTTAAATTTTCCATATCAATCTGTATTTTATTCCTTTTTCTTACTTGATTGCCCTGGCTAGGACATCCAGTACAATGTTAAACAGAAGTGGGGAGAGTAGGTATCCCTATCTTATTTCTGATGTTAAGGGAAAAACATTCAGTCTTTCCCTGTTAAGTATGATGTTAGTTGTGAGTTTTCCTAGAATTTTTACTCTATTTCTAAGTCATTGATTATTTTCATCTTGAAAGAGTGTTGATTTTGTCAAATTCTTTTCCACATCTATTGAGATTATCATGTGCTTTGTGTTCTTTATTGTATTAAAATGGTACAGTCCATTGATTTTCACATGTCAAAACAACCTTGAGGTCCCTAATGAAACCCACTTGGTCACTATATACAATCCTTTTTATATGTTGCTGGATTCTGTTAACTAGCATTCTGTGGAAGATTTTATGTTGACATATATAAGGGATCTTGGTCTCTAGCTTTCCTTTTTTTTATCATGGCTTTGGTTTTAGTATCAATTAATTGTTCTCTTCTTTGATATTTTTTTGAGAAAGATTGTGGAGGATTGACATGTATTCTTAAAATATTTGATAGAATTCATCAGTGAAGTTTAGACTTTGTGTGGAAATGTTTTAATGTACTTTTTAAAAAATTTGTTTAGGAGCTACTCATATTTGCTATTTCTTTTTGAGTTTTAGTTGTTTGTATTTTTATAGAATTTGGTTCCTTTCATATAAATTACCTAACTTGTTTGTATCAGATGATCATTGTATTCTCTTATATATTAATAGTTATATTTATTTTTGTAATGTCAGAAGTGATGTTTTCTTTGTAATTACTGATTTTAGTAATTCAAGTCTTCTGTATTATTTTTCTTGGTCAATCTAGCTAAAGCCTTGTCAATGTTGCTGATCTTTTCAAAGACCCAAATTTGAGTTTTGTTTATTTTTCTATTTTGTTTATTTTCTATTTTTTTATTTACCCTTTAATCATTATTATGATTTTTTTTTTACTTTGGGTTTAGTTTTATGTTTTTTTCTACTTTCTTAAGATTATGTTATTGATTTCAGATCTTTCTAACTTTTTAATGTAAGTAATTATAACTATAAATTTCCCTCTAGCACTGGTTTAGCTGCATTCCATAATGGTATCTTGTATAATTTCCTTTCATTTCAACATATTTTTAGTTATCCTTTCCATTTCTCCTTGGACCAATTTGTTATTTAGGTTATGTAGCGGTGTATAACTTAATTTCAATATACTTGAAAATTTTCCTAATGTATTTTTATTTTTAATTTCTAAATTCAGCCCAATGTGGTTAAAGTACCCACTTTGTATGGTTTTAATATTTTTAAATTTATTCTGGCTTGTTGTATGGGATAATATAGGGTTTATCCTGGAAGATGTTCCATGTGCATTTGAGAAGAATGTTTATTTTGTTTTTGTTGGGTGGAATGTTCCTTAGAGGTCTGATAGATATAGTTGTGTCATACTACAGTTCATATTTTTTATTTCTTTGTTGGTCTTCTGTCTGGTTGTTCTATCCACTATTGGATATGGGGTACTAAGTTCAAAAACTATTACTGTTTGATTGTCTATTTTCCGTTCAATTTTGTGAGTTTATACTTCACGGATTCTGGGTCTTTATTGATTAGTGCTTATATGTTTATAATGCTATGTCTTCCTGATGAAGTCATTATTATTATAAATATAATTTTTTATCTCCAATAATAATGTTTTCCTTAAAGTCTTTTAAGTCAAATATTATTAAGCCATTTTTCCTATTTGTTTACTATATATCTTTTCCATCCTTTTACTTTCAATCTCTTTTTGTCATTGGCTCTAAAGTAAGTCTTTTATAGATAGCATATTGTTGAATCATGATGTTATCATATATTTTATGAATCTCTGTATTTTGTTTCTCATTTCTAAGATTTTCTTTTTAAAACAATTGGCTAGCTTCCTATCTGTTCCTATTACTATAGCTGCTTCAGGCATCTACAATGTTAAACAATTGCTACTGATTTATTTTATTATTATTATCATTTTTTTTTTACAAATGTCCCAAGGATAGGGCTTTCTGCATTGAGTGAGCTCTAAGGCAGGCTGAATAACCACAAACTGAAATATAAACAAGTAAAATAACAAATTAGAAAGCTTCCACAAAGATCAAAGAGTAACAATTGTCTGAGACCTGAGCTTTCTGAAGAGCTCAAATTCCATTTTGCTCCTTCCAGTGACTGCTAAGCTTCTGATTTCCACATCTTTTATGGTTGTGAGGTTGAGATTTTCTTTCTCAAAACTATTAAGGGGTAGCTTTTTATTTCCAACCCCATTCTTTGCTGAGGAAGACAACCAATACTATTGAATGACACATACTTAACACTCCCCAAGTTCTAAATAAGGAATAGCTACCTGAAAAAAAACTCTACCTGCCTATATATTATGCTCACTCAAGTTCTCATGAATAAGTCTTTCCCAACTCCAGTCAAGTTAGGCTTGCAAAATTATTTTATTTTTGTAAGCTTTAAAAACCATTTTAAAATTCTTATTCAGAGTCTTCTTAAAAAACGTACACTCTAATTGTTATATGAGCTAGACATTTTAGGCTTTAAACTGTTTTTTCTGAATGTTCAGTGCTTTAAAAGTGAGGGAATAATACTATATCCTAGAAAATAGATGTTATTCTCTCCTTTTAAAAATGAATGATTATTATTTAGTCTATGTAAATTGTGTAGGTCTTTGTACACTCCCTTTCTTCCAATTTCATTGTTAAATTACCTATTTTCACTTGGAGTTAAGAAATGTGGGAAATGGTGTTTTAATAGCATCTCCAAATACCACTATGATGCTAAAAACTCAGTTTTCCTTAAAGTAAATAAGTTTAAAACTTAAAGAAAAGATATGTGTGCTGACTCTTGGCTGATAACTACACAAGGTGCATAACATTTATATTGTACAGTAATAGAATCTGTGACTTTTGATACTGCGTGAGCCTATCTGAAATATTATTACATTCTCTGGCCTTGTTTGCAGCCATTGATTCTGTGAATAAGGTCTGATCAATAACTTATAGGTGAAAGTGATATGTGCAAGGCCTGAATAATAAGCTTACTGAGATGTGAAAGGATGATTAGAATAATCATTCTGACTCCTTCCCACTGGATAGAAATAATATAATATAAATTCTGGAATTCTAACAGACAAGTGAATCATGAAATAATCCTGAGAATATATGGCACACATGTTTCTGAGTCACAGAGACCAAGATCCCTGACACCATGAAGCCACCATAACCACTTCCATCCAATTATGTAAAATTGCCAACCTCGAGATTTTTACACAACCGGCAAATAAATGCCTGCCTGCCTTATCCCATATAGGCTTCTATTATTTGGGGTTTGAGTCACTCCCAGCTAAATCTAATGTTACCTGATAGAGAAGTTTTCAAGGCTTAAAACTTACTTTCCTGCTCAAGAGAAGCTATTAGATAAATATATCATAGCAATTTATTAAGTTATTCAATGATGATTAGCGCTGCTTGGTCAGATCATGCATGGAGGAAATCTCTTTGCCATGTGATAAAATGGATATTCTGAGACTGAGTTATTTCTTCAGACATTAAGGTATACTCACACTTAAACTAGTTAATTTCTTATGAAATTGAAACTGATCTTCTTTGCCCCTTCAATCAGTTTTGCAAGGTTGTGAATATTCATGCATTAAGAATTTGTGTCTCTCCTGCCTGGCAATATTGTTTGTCCCTGGTACATATTATTTTTTCATTACAGAATCCAACAAACACAGGCTCTGAAAGGTCTCTCTTGATTTCCCTAGGCAGAATTTGTCACCACATAGCTTCATCCTCAAAGTATTTTATAAACAACTTCTATCATTGTAAGTAATACATTATAATTATATTTGGTGCTCATGCATCTATCTTGTTTATTACAATCATCTCAAAAGAAGCAACCATTTTGAAAACTTCATACAAAGCATATGGTAGACTCTATCACTTCTCTATTGCTATGTAACTAGTTACCATAAATGTACTGGCTTAAAATATATATATATTTTAAGCCATATATATTTTAGTTACATAGCAATAGATATATATTTTTTAAGCCAGTACATTTATATATAGGGGAGGAATCTGATTCTAAGTTTATTCTGGCCATTCCTTGCATTGGTAGAACTGTAGTCATTTCTTTGCTGGCTGTCAGCAGGTGCCACTTTGAGCTTTTAGAGGCCCCTGCATTTCTTGTCATGTGGCTTCTCATACACACAAGAGAGCTATGGTGCTCTGAATCCTGAATCCTTCTTAGGCTTTGAATCTCTTTGTCTTTTTTCCTTTTCTACTACCAGCTAGAAAAAGATATCTTCCATTTCAATTGGCTTATGTAACTAGACTAGGGTCATCCAGTATCTCCCTGTTGACATATATTTTAATATGCTCATGTGATTATGATCATGGAAAGGTAATTTGATATATCAAGATTATATTTAGCCCTAGCTAGCTTGTCCCAGTAGATGGAGCATTGGCCTGTGGACTGAAGGGTCCTGAGTTTCATTCTGGTCAAGAGCACATGCCTGGTGGCAGGATATATCCCCAGTAGGGGGCATGTAGGAGGCAGCCTATCAATGATTCTCTCTAATCATTGATGTTTCTCTCTCTCTCTCTCCCTCTCCCTTCCTCTCTGAAATAAATAAAAATATTTTTTAAAGATTATATTTGCATCAGAGTTCAATACCATATTGCAATACAAGAAAATAATTGCTCAAAAAAAATAGAGAGAGAGAGAGAGAGAGAGAGAGAGAGAGAGAGAGAGAGAGGAAGAGTCGTAGAAGGGAAGGCACCTGCCTACAACAGAAAGATCTATTTAATTCTCCTGCCACCCACTTTCACTTCTCTCTACAGTTCTGTATAACTGGATCTTTTGACTTTACTTCAGAGTTCTGACATTCTCAGACATGAAATGGGTGTTATTTAACAACAAAGATTCTCTGACCCAAGGCACTGGTCCACCTAGATGTTCATTTTGCCTCTAAATCAAAGTTTTTCTAGTCATCATGAACATGTTTCCAGAGTTCACATACTTGCTAGTGCTCTGGATCAGATCCCAGGACCATTGGCATGTGGAAAAAACTAACACACCTAAGTATTCACACTCCTGATTCTGCAGGATCCACTTCCCATGTTTGCATGTTGCCCACCTGGCAGGGCTCTGCTGAGATAACCATTAAAAGTCACCATTGTACATATTTTAACATTGCCCCCCCCCATATGTTAAAATATGTACACAGATAATAATTTAATAAAAATTAATATAAAAAAATAAATAAAAAAAATAATAAAAAATAAAAGTCACCATTGTAGCCGAAACCGGTTTGGCTCAGTGGTAGAGTGTCGGTCTGCGGACTGAAGGGTCCCAGATTCGATTCCAGACAGGGGCATGTACGTTGGTTGTGGGCACATCCCTGATGGAGGGTGTGCAAGAGGCAGCTGGTCCATGTTTCTCTCTCATCGACTTTTCTAGCTCTCTATCCCTCTCCCTTCCTCTCTGTAAAAAATCAATAAAATATATTTTTAAAAAATCACCATTGTATCTGCCTGCTCTCAGGACATTGGGCCTAATTGTAGGTTGGTCTGCTCTTAGCCATGATCTTCTGCCAATTCCAAATTTCTTCTTTTCCTTCCAACTTACTTTTTATTAAATGGTGTTCAAATCTCAGAATATAATGCTTACCTTCCATCTACAAAACAGGTGTATAAGTAGTGGCCCAATTCATGCAACCTTTCAAGAATATTCATATGGAAAATAATACAATAATTAAAAAATAACAATACAAGAATAAACTTTATTTCACATACTCACAACTGTAAACCTATTTTTGGCCCACCTTATGTAGACTACTTTGTGTGTAGTCTGGCTCTGTTTTTCAGAAACAGAATCCTATATAAAAAGAGGTAATATGCAAATTAACCCTCATACCCTCACAAGATGGCTGCATATGACCAGGCTGGCACGGAGGTTAGTGAGGGGCAACCAGGCTGTTAGGGGAGTAGGGGGGCAGTTGAGGGTAACCAGGCCTGTAGAGGGGACAGTTAGGGGTGACCAGGCCAGCAGAGGGGGGGCAGTAAGGAGTGACCAGGACAGAGTGGGGGGAGGGCAGTTAGGAGCAACCAGGCCAGTAGGGAGGGGCCAATTAGGGGCAATCAGGCCGGCATGAAAAGGCAGTGAGGAGCAATCAGGCCAGCTGGGGGGGGGGGGGTAGGGGGGCAGTTAGGAGTGACCAGGAAGGCAGGCAGGTGAGCAATTAGAAGCCAGCAGTCCACGATTGTGAGAGGGATATTCAACTGTTGGTTTAGGATCGGGCCTAAACCAGCAGTTGGACATCCTCTGAAAGGTTCCAGATTGGAGAGGTGCAGACTGGCTAAGGGGACAACCCCCCAACCCGGGGCACAAATTTCATGCACTAGACCTCTAGTTTTTAAAATATAAGGACAAAATCATCCCATACAATAATTTTAAGAATTTTAACAAAATATGTATAAAATATGTATAAAATATGTATAATTTGCATAGATATAAAATCTATTTACCCCACAAGAGAAACCTGAATGTGTGCTCTTTTCCTAACAGAATCCCATGGAATTTCTCCATGTGTCTTATTGATGACCCACATTGGAATTATTTCAACAAAGTATGGGACTCCTTCTTTCCTTCACCAGAAGGTCACCCAAAATTGTGAATGCAGATAGAACACCTCCCTGAAGAATTTTCCTCTTTGCTTATTTTCTACTACCAGCACTTGGATGTGTATGCTGCAATTAGCTAAAACTGCCACATTCCAAGATCCCAAGAGTTCTGTCATTAGCTTAGCTTTTTCAGTGTTTGTCAATTCCCTGGAGAAAAGATTAATTTGTGGTTTGGTAGGTGCCACCATTTTCACTCTTTTCCTGCTTTGACCAGAAAATCATTGCATCTTACTACTCTGATGCCTGGGTCTCTATCAGTCTATGTTCATTCAGCCCTTGAATTCCTTTTCTCCCTTTAGAGTCCTCTATATAACTATCATGTTACATATCTAAAGTATACTTTGATTTTGCTTAATGTCTGCCAAGAATAGGCATGCCTACATATATGCATGTATACATAAAATGGACAGCTTCGGTGTCTTCATACCAGCAGGTATTATTCCTATGTAAGTCACAAGATTTATTTTTGGCTTTAGTTGCTATGACTTATGATTATTGAACAACTTTGTCACAGCTCACAAAGGTCAGAGGTCATGAACCCATGCCTGATTTAAAGGCAAACACACTCACATACAATCATCACTATAACATATTCTAATTAATTGTAATGATTCAGAAATAAGAAATAAAAATGCCCAGCTCTATTAGATAATTTTTTTTTTGGAATCTGGATTAGAATATACTTTTTAAAATCTTTTTTCCCAAGGCTCCTATTATTTTCCTCTGAAGACTGTCATTTGGAGATTTTATGATAGTCTACATTTTTATTTAACATCACTTACTGCTACTACCTAGACCCTTTTAGATGACCCTCAACTAATTTTTCTATCATAATATTTCTAATCCATTTGAGTATTAAAGAATGGTTTTTACTCACTTTAACTACATAGAATTCCCCTAACTCTGATAGTTATTTATTTAATAACAGTGTCATACCTTAATATGTGAAAAAGGCTTCCTCTAAGTTAATCAAAATTACTTAAATTTATTTTTATGTTCCAGATATGCTTGCTCTGTTTGGTCTTCAGGGGCAACCATTGTTGATATCATACACATGTGAGAAAATATATATGATGTGAGTCATATCCAAAGAAAGAAATGGAGACTCTAACCTCTGCTTTTCAAATTTAGCCTGATCATGCAGATGAGAAAATAACTGCCTTGAGAAATATGAAGGTATGTGTGGTTGTTTTCATTCATCCATATGGATTAGTTGTTTAGACAAAACTTTAGTAAAAATATCAAATAATGTATTTGTATGCACAGGAATATGAAGAACATATCTTTCTTAGGATCAGATGGCAAAGTTCAAAAGTACATAGAGTATTGGTAAATACATAAGTTTCAAGTTTAGTTCAGTTGGAGAAAATAGAGAATGTTCTTAAATCAAATATGAACAGAAAATTGAAAAACAAGAGAATTTTAATAAGCTACATGAGCATGTGCTGATTGGAATCATAGACTCAGCACTTATGGTATATATTGTTATGTACTCAAGTATTGCTAAAAATAGTTCAGAGTCATAAAATCTATTAAGCCTTTCACTTACAAGGACAGCTTAGAGGAGTTTAAACTTAGAGGAGTTTAAAAGAAAAAGAAAATACCAAGTACTTCATTTTATAAAGAAAACAATAATGGCCCAGAGGATATGGCTAAGTGGTTGATCATTGACCTATGGATCAGGAGGTCACTGTTCCATTCCCAGTCAGGGCACATTCTGAGGTTGCAAGATTGATTCCCAGTAGTGGGTATGCAGGAGAAAGCCAATCAATGATTCTCTTTCATCATTGATGTTTCTATCTCTCTCTCCCTCTTCCTTACTCTCTGAAGTCAATAAAAATATATTTTAAAAAATAATAATGATGTAAGAGTAGCAGTAAATCTTGGATTAATAATCCACTATGTATTATCAATATTTCAAAACAAATTTTAATTTTTATCCCGTATACTTATCCTAATTAATATGTATAAACCATTATGCTATTTTTTGCTTTCTCAAAATTCATACAATGAGAATTTCTAATTCAAAAAATATAGCAAATTTAAAACCTAAAAGTGATGAAATAATAATTGAAAGCAGACAAACTATTACACAACATTTCTGTAATTAAGGTAAAATGTTATGGATATAAGGATATCTCTGAGACCATCTACTCTTCAGTTGCACCAAATTTTACTATGTCAGGCGAGTTAATTTCTAAGCTCACATCAGATTAGATGTAGCATACAGGTGTGGCAGTGAAGTTGTTAGACACGGGCACTCTAAAGAACCAACAGCTAAAACAATGATAATTTAAAACTGAGGGAAAGAACAGAGAAAATATTAAAAAGCAAGCATAGAGATCTCTGCATCCAGTAGTGGCTGAATAAGATTATACAATGCTGACCCTCTGCAGATGACAGCTATAAATGCTGGATATATATAAAAAAAAAGTATTTGCCTCGAGGTACTGGAGATTGGATGAATTATGGTAGAAACTCTAAACATGGAATAAGGGATTTGTAAGAAATGAGGTCCTGTTTTTATGGATTTTATCTTTGAACCAGGCTCAGTCACTAAAATATCTGGAGTTACTGGGGCAGCGGAAAACTGAAGTCTTCCTGGTTTGGATAAAAAATAATTAATTAATTAATTAATTAATTAATTCAAATAAAATAAAGACAGCTTCTGGGAAAGCTATAGTTGCTAGTCCTAGAGAGAGAATCCCAGAGGAAAAGAGACAGAAAAGATTCCCAAATTCTATATATTTATCTCTTTGGCTGCCATTTGAGTCACACATAGTGACACAGAATGAAAATAGCTCCTAAGACAAAGTATCTGAAAAGAAATAAACTTCCATCAAAGAAAGAGAGTTTCTTACAAAGCTCAACCAGTTGCCTGCCAAAACAACACAAAAGCATAGGACAAAATTCACCATTTATTTCTGATTTAAAAAAGCAAAAGCTCTCAGCAAACTCAGATTAAAAGAGAAAGTCTTTGTCCAGATGAAAAAAAAAAAAATCAACTATACTTAGAAACATATTTAAATCTGAATCCTTTTTCAAGATCAGGAACAAGTTGAGAATTTCTACTTTAACTACTTTTATTAATCTTGTACTGAAAATTCTAGATGGCACAATTACAAAAGGGAAAAAATAGAAGGCGTGGAAATTACAAAGAAAAAATAAATCTCAAATATTTTGTAGATGATATAATTGTATAGAAAGTCTTAACGAATCTACAAAGTGAATAATAAGTGAATTTAGCGAGGATGTAATTTACCGTGTTTCCCCAAAAATAAGACATCCTCTGAAAATAAGACCTAGCACATGGAAAGATAAGACATCCCCTGAAAATAAGACCTAGCGCAACTTTGGGAGAAAAAATTAATATAAGACACTGTCTTATTTTCGGGGAAACAGGGTAGCAAAGATACAATTTGCAGGATATAAGATAACAGATATAATCAATTGTATACCTACAATATATACTAGCAACAAACAATTGAAAGATGATTTTTTTTAACAAAACAGCACTATGATTTAAAATAGCATAAAAATACCAAAAACAGATTAGTCGCATAAAATATATTAGTCTGCAGCCCTCACATGTTCACTGACTGGGAATGGAACCATAACTTCCTGGTTCATAGGCCAATGCTCAACCAATAAACCACACCAGCCAGGTTTGAATTATTTCTTTAAAAATGAAGCATATGGCAAAAATTTAGCCATTCAACCCCAGGTCTTTACCCAAGAGAAGAGAAAAATATAGGTCCATACAAAGACTTATACATAATGTTCATAGCAGCTTAATTTGTAATAGCCCCAAACTGGAAACAGTTTCAATGGGGAATAATGAATGAATAAATATAATTGTTCTATCTTATGAAAAATACTCATAATTAAAACCTAGAATGAATTACTAATACACTCTACAACATGGAAGAATCTCAAAATAACTATGCTGAGTGAAAGAAGCCAGATTAAAAAGCAAACAAACTTGATGGTTCCTTTTATATATAAAGAATACTTAAAGAAAGCAGGTTCCATGGGTGTTAGGAAGAGAATTGAATTAAGGAATTATAAAGGGGCAAATGGTCATGTATTACTCATAAGAATGATAGCTATGTTCAGTGCCACACACATCTATGTTTAGCACCACGAAGTCATTGATTATGTATCAAAATCAACTGACTACAAATATCATTCAAATAGCTAAAAATTTAATCAAGCTCAATTCCAGAATGGATTGAGAAAACTACACGAGGGCTCATTTGGGCAGTTGAAATTGAGACTCATGCACCCCCTGAGAACCATGGCACTTAGCTGTCTTCACAGAAGCCACCATATGGCGGTAACATTTTTCCCTCATAAACATCTAAGACTCCAAAGGAACAGGAAATCAAACTGTGAACTATCTCAGGATCTCTTGTATTCCTATTTTAGAGGAACTTAAACGACACAGTTTGGATAACCAGATGGTTTTTTCAAATATTGCCACAAAATACAAACTGCCAATTTTCCTATGAAATAACTGTCAACCTTTTAAATATAAATAATCAATCCCATTTTTTCCATTGTATAACAAATATGATGTGCCAATGAATTGGCAGGGCAGGTGATGGACCCCATTGTTTTATACTTTATTGGTTGTTATAAGTGATGTAATATATATGCAAGTGAATTGAAATTTATAAAAAGTGCTTGTAAACAGTGAAATGCTGTTCCTATAAAAGATTATTTAGGTTTCTGCCTCCTGGTTTCAATGGTTATGAAGTTATAAAGCTGCCAGTAATTTTGGATACCTCTATTTTTTCCTCAAGAACATTTATTAAAATGCTAAGTTGTTTAAAAACATGTAAATGAGAAAGGTAATTGTATTAACCCAGGCAGCACAGTGTGAGCATGTGAGATTAGAGGCTTGGTACTATCCTAAGGTGACATACTTGTTTATTAGATTGAGATGCTTAGCATAAAACCTTTTTTTTTTTTTTTTTTGCTCTCCTTTAAAGTGTATCTACTCATATGAGGATTGCAATAGGGCACACCAGTGCATCTGGCAGCATTGATGGATGTATTTCTCATATGAACTTGAAGTCGAAGATGTATACACCTGAACTACCGATTAATCAGCATGCAAACATGGGCTGTTGTGTCTTACTGATTAATTATGCTGAATGATGGATTCGGGTTTAATCACTTTACCTGATAGATGTAGGAAGCTTGCAAATGACAGTTACCATATCATTTCTCCATGAACTGCTTTCTAACCAGCTTACTGCAGAAACATCAGAAAGTTGGTGTTCCAGGGAAAAACAAAATAAGAGCATAGGATTTCCATGCAGCATTTCACATTTCTACTAATTTATCTTAAAGTTTGTTCTTTGACAAAAAATAAAAGCATAGTTATGTAGATATAATAATTATCTAGGAATTCCATTGTCTGGAAATCTTTCTCATCAACTGGAAAACACAATGTAAAACATCAACAGGATTCATAATTGGGTTAATAATGTTAAGGAAATGACACTTCCCTTAAGGTAGAAAACCATCAACTCCTGGTTATAAGTACCTATCAAAAAAATAAAGAGAAAGCCCAAACCAGTTTGGCTCAATGGATAGAGCATTGGCCTGTGGACTGAAAGGTCCCAGGTTTGATTCCGGTCAAGGGCATGTAACTTGGTTGTGGGCACATCCCCAGTAGGGGGTATGCAGGAGGCAGGTGGTCCATGATTCTCTCTCATCGATGTTTCTAGCTTTCTATCCCTTTCTCTTTCTCTCTGTGAAAAATCAATAAAATATATTTTTAAAAAATAAAGAGAAAGAAACATAACTACAAATCAACTCTTCTTCTTTGAAGAAGCAATACCTAAATTGAAGAAAAATAAAAGAGCTTCTTGATCACTTCTCTATTTAAATTAAAAAGCAAGGATGTATTGTGTATAATTAATATTTTCATTCTAGACAGACCCTAAATGAGAAAACAAATAATATCTGGACCAATGAGATATAAAATATTGGTAGCAACCCACTGAATTCAATCTCTCTTTTCATTTTATTGCTATTAGTACTTCTATCATAGTTCATCATTAGTATAGTTTCTCACACTGTGATAATTTATTAGAGTTACCTATGTACATTGCTTTCTTCTTCATTAGAGGTAGTGGTGGCCTAGAATACAATGACCATCATATCTTATTTAACACTGCCCTTCAGAGGAAGATATATATATAAGTGAAGAATCTACTGTGTTCATAGATTGGTAGAATCAACATCATTAAAATGCCCTTACTACTCAAAGCAATCTACATATTCAATTAAATCCCTATTAAAATATGAACAGCATATTTCACAGATCTAGCACAAATACCCCAAAATTGTATATGGAACCAAAAAAGATCCCAAATAGCCAAAGCAACCTTGAGAAAGAAGAACAAAGTTTGAGGAATCACAATACCAGATATCAAGTTATACTATAAAGCTACTGTACTCAAAACAGTCTGATATTGGCCCAGGAACAGGCATATAGGTCAATTGAGCAGAAAAAGAGAACCCAGAAATCGACCCAAGCCATTATGTTCAATTAATAGTCTATAAAGGAAGTAAGAGCATACAATGTAGTAATGACAGTCTCTTCAATAAACGGTGTTGAGAAAATTGGACAGATATATGCAAAAATGAAACTAAACTACCAACTTACATCATACACAAGAATAAACTCAAGTGTATAAAAGACTTAAATGTAAGACATGAAAACTTAAAAATCTTAGAAAAGCCTATAGGGAGCAAAATTTCAGATACCTCTCATAGTAATGTTTACCAATACATCTCCAGTGGGCAAAGGAAACTACTAAGAAAATAAACTAATGGAACTATATCAAAATAAAAAGCTTCTGCACATCAAAAGAGACCATCAACAAAATGAAAAGGTTACCCACTGTATGGGAAAACATATTTGGCAATAATACATCTGATAAAGGATTAATATCCAAAATATATAAGGAACTCATACAATTTAACAGAAAGAAGACATACAATCCAATCTAAAAAATGGACAAAAGACCTAAATAAACACTTCTCTGAAGAGAACATATACATTCCCAATGGACATATGGAAAAAATGCTCAACCTCACTAATCATCAGAAAGATACAAATTAAAACAACTATGAGATGTCACCTCATTCCTGCCAGATAGTTATCATAGATAAATCAACAAAGAGTAAGTGCTGGTGAGCATGTGGAGAAAAGGGAACCCTTGTGCGGTGTTGGTGGGAATGCAGAGTGGTACAGCCACTGTGGAAAATAGTAGGGAGTTTCTTTAAACCTTTAAATATGGGACTGCCTTATGACCTAACATTTCTACTTCTGGGAATATATCTGAAGAAACCCAAAACATTAACTTAAAAAAATATATGCACCTTATGTTCATTGCAGAATTATTTATAATAGCCAAGATTTGGAAGCAACCCAAGTGCCCATCAGTAGATGAGTGGATAAAAAAAAAAAAAAAAAAAAAAAAGTTGTGGTACATTTACTCAATGGAAAAAAGATGGAAATCTTACCTTTTGCAACAGCATGGATGAACCTGGATATTATTATGCTAAGTGAAATAAGCCAGTCAGATAAAAACAAGTACCATAAGATTTCACTTACATATGGAATCTAATGAACAAAATAAACTAACAAAATAGAAACGAAGGCATAGATACATGGAAGAGACTGACAACTATCAGAGGGAAGGGAGGAAAGGGGGAACCAGATGAAGGTAAAGGGATCAGCTAAAAAAAAAAATAATAATAATAATAGTATATACACTGAGTGACCAGATTATTATGATCTCTGAATAGGCCCAGTGCATGAATTTGTACATGGGCAGTTGGCCAGCCTACCTGCTGGTCAAACTCCTGGTCGGGGGGACAATTTCCATATATACACTGTGTGGCCAGATTATTATGCGTTCAAAGATCATAATAATCTGGCCACTCAGTGTATGTGTATGTATATATATATATATATATATATATATATATATATATATATATATATACACAATAGAGGTCCAATGCATGAAATTTGTTCATGGGGATGGTCCCTCAGCCCAGCCTGCACACTCTCCAATCCAGGACCCTTTGGGGGATGTCTGACTGCCTCTAGCAATCCGGAACCACTGGCTCCTAAACACTCACCTACCTGCCTGCCTGCCTGCCTGCCTGCCTGCCTGCCTGATTGTCCCTAACCACCTCTGCCTGCCTGCTTGACTGCCCCTCACCCCACACCCGGGACCCAGGATTCCCTCCTCTAGCTAGTCACAGGCACCTGGGACCTGGGCTTCCCTCCCTCTGGAGGGCCAAAGGCATCTAGGGCCCTGACCGGCTTTGCCTGGCCTGGCTGCAGCTTCAAGGGACCGTGGATGGGCAGCATCACCCAGCCTCAGCCACAGGCGCGGGCACACAGGACTGCAGGGCAGGTGGCTTGTCTCTCTCCAGGGCCACAGCCTGGCTGGTCTCCATTCCTCTCTTGCAAGCTCATTTGTTCCTGGCTAGTCTCCATTACTCTCTCCTCAGTATTGAGTGTCTGAGCCATTAAAGCCTGATGGCATGATGACCATTTGCATATTAGCTCTTCATTATGTAGGATAGAATATTACACAAAGGCACAGACAACAGTGTGATATTAGCCAGAGGAAAAGTGGATTGGGGGGTAGGTGAAGGTAAGCAAAGGAGAGGGGGGGTTGGGATAAAAAAGAGACTTTGCTTGGGGCAATGGGTGCAAGATGCAGTATGCAGATGATGCTTTATTGAGTTGTACACTTGAAACCTGTTGGTTTGTGAACCAACATCATCCTAATAAATTCAATGAATAAAATATAAAAATAAATTTAAAAATTTACACAAAATTTTATTTGGATCAATACTCTATGTGAAAAAACCTTGAACTGTTCTTGCAAATGATATAGCTTACCTAAGACTATCTCATCAAAGCTTCATCTACAAAAGACAATAAAAGATTATGTAGCTTTAAAATAAAGATTTAAAACTTCTAAAACCATATTCTATTCTATTTTCTACTTGGGAAATTAGATATCTACCCAGAATGACTACATTTGGGAAAGAATTCTGAATGACAGTTACTTAGAAACTAAGGTTTTCATTATTCAGATCATTGTGTCACTAAGGTTAAGAGGATGGTTCTTTATAATGAGTATAATCACAGCAATTACAAGTTGGTAAGGACTTTGAAAATTATGAAATTCACTTCAGCAGGGGGTATGTTTTAAAAAGAAGAAAAATTAAAGTGGTTTAGTTCAAGGTCGTAAGACTAGAGATTGGGCTGTGACCCAGATTTCATTTCTTGCTAAGTGAATGTTTTAGTCCATTTGAGCTGCTATGACACATGATCATAAAGCAGGTAGCTTAAAAAACGTTTATGTCTTGCAGTCCTGGAGGCTAGAAAGTCCAAGATCAAGGTGATGACAGATCCTGTGTCTGATGAAGGCTCTCTTTCTGATTCGCAGATGGTGAAGAAAGAGGGCATTTCTCTCCTATCTCTTCTTATAAAGTCACCAAGCCTATTCATCAGGACTCCACCCACATACTTAAGCACCTCCCAAAGGTTCTATCTACCTAATACCCTCACATTGGGGGGTGGGAGGTTAATATTTGGATTTTGAGAGGATGCACATATTCAGTCCATAATTGTGGGCTTTTCTCTGTAATGAAGTATTGACTTAGTGCGTTTCCATCTTTTTTTGGAAGAGTTAAAATAAAGGTAAGAAACATTGTTAACAAAAGGAAGAAAAGGCAGAGAAAAAAGTTCTCCAGGGGCCTTGGGGTTTCTAGAGAGGAGACACTCCTGGGTCAGACACATACAGGGAAACCACCGGAACCCAATGCTTAACCTGAAACTGTTAATACATCATTTTCCCAAAGAGATTGGCTAATCTAAAGATAGAAGAGAGGCAGAAAGTCACAGAAGAGAAAACATCATCCCTGAATTTGAAAAGTCAAACATAAAATCAGAATTTGGTTTGAATCATCATCCCACCCACTTGGAAGTTTTCACGAAGTACAGAACTCACAAGGCACGGGAAGATGAGTCAAAGCCGTTCCCTCCTTTCCGAGTTGCTCTTTGGGGAAAAGAGCAGGGTTAAAGAGACCAAATGCTTTGTGTATTTGATTTGAAGTGGATCTGACAATGACATGCCAAGGAGGCATCGCACTGGAGGCCAGAGCTGGTGCTGCTAAGACGCTAACTACAGGTGCAGACATCTATAGCAGCAGAGGATCAGCCCAAATAGGACTTATTTAGGACTGCCGATCACTTGTGACTCTTGGGCGAGGTGTATAAGGATTGGCTAGGATAGCAAAATGTGATTTAGATGTCACCAGCTATATGGACTTGCCCCCAGAATTTAGCACACAGGAGGATGAGGATTGAAGAAAATATAAAATAAGGTGAGTGGATTCTCCACTGAGCTAGATCCCTTCCTACATAAGGAGGTCCCAACAGCATGCATTCTGAGGAAGCCTTTGCCATATTAATTCACTTAGAATGGGAGCTTCTATTTTTAGGGTGGTCTATTTGTCGATATGGAATTCTGACTTAGTATCCCCTCACTAGAAATATAGGCATAAATCCCTTGAGAAATGGAAAAGGCAGGCTTATTTTAGGAGTTATTTTGGAATTGGATTACTGGCCACTGTACATGAAAAAACAAACAAACATGTATTTTTATATAAAATACAGAAAAAATAAATAAAAGACTCATAACATACTAGAAGTGGAAAAGATCCTGGAAATCATCTATTTCAATCTCATCCATTTAGAGATGAGGAGCAAAATTCTAGCCAAATTGGAGGACAGAAACAAAGTTACACAACTAATGAAGAAAGATAGTATAGAGTAGTGATTTTAAAAAGTGTTATATCATCAGACTGCCTTGATGTAAATACTGGCTACAAGAATCACTGGCTGTGTAACTTTGAGTGGGTTACTTAAACTTTCTGCATGTCAGACTTTCCATATAGAAATGAGGGTCATAGTTTCTACTCTATTGATATTACCATGAAGAATAAATAGAATATTTTATTAAAAATTGTTTGTACAGTTGTGATACAGATAGTAAATAATCAGTAAATTTTAATTAATAATACTAAGATAATGATGATGATAACTTCATTATTTTAAGTATGTGATAAAATAAGAATTTATCCAGGGTTCTACATTTGTGCCCTCTAATACCAGCAATTTCAGAGTCAAATGTAATTGTAGTCAATTATAATCAAAGGATATCATTTAAAGCTGACAAATCAAATAGAAATACAAGAGCATTTAGTCTACGATGATAATAACCAGAAAAGATTTTTAAATTGACTAAAATTGAAGGGTAGGGGAGAGAGAGCAAAGGAAAAGGGAAGTGGAAATATAATAATTACATCCTGTCTCATAAAACAGAGATTCAGTTTTTAGAAAGGATAACATTTATATACAACTATTATTTTTAAAGGACTGTAGCCCTTCCTAAATAGTAGAATTAAGCACACAAACACACAGAAAAATGAAGAAAATTGAATTCATATAAAGCTATTTACAAGTATACACACAATACTCTGAATACAAAAAAATCATAAATGATTTTCACAGAAGTAAAAAAAATATACAAGGTGGGGCAGAAGTAGGTTTAAAGTGATTACTACAATAATTAATATATAAGAATACAAAAATAAGCTCTGTGTTTCATGTAATCAAAACTGCAAACCTACTTTTGTGCCACCACGTATATCATTCTTTTATTAAAATTGAAATCATTGGATTACAGAAAAAGTCCAATGCTTAGTCACATATGCATTAATATTTCTATTAATAAAAATAGAAACCTATTCATGATCTGGTCTTTTATTACTCTACTTTCATTGACTCTACTCTGCTACTGGCTACCCTGCTGTTCTTCCAGACCTCCTGCTCCTGCCTCAAGGCCTCTGCACTTGCCCTTTCCTTTGCTTTTCTGGGTTTTTCTCATAACCTCCCACCTTGTATTTGTGATCTTTACATCATTATATTCTGTTTCCAGAGACATTTTCAACCAATGTTTACAGAGAAATAGATTTAAGAGAAGACTATATATATTGAGCGGCCAGATTATTATGATCTCTGAATTCATAATAACCTGGCCACTCAGTGTATGTATATAATATATATATATATTACCTAATAAAAGAGAAATATGCAAATTAACCACCACTCTACTACACCCGCAGCCAATCAGAGTGAGTATGCAAATTAACCCATCAAAGATGGAGGGATCTATATGAATGGTGTTCTGGAGGGAAGCAAGGACTTGCCAGCTCCCAAGTGGCTGGGAAGCTGGAAAATATGGACTCCAGCGGAAGTGGGAGTGAAGCAGCGGAAGGAAGGCCTATTCTTGCATAAATAGGTCCAGCCTGGCCATGGCGAGGGGACATAAGTGATTTGCCTGCCTGCCTTCTGGCCAAGCTCCAGGTCAAGGGGACAATTTGCAAATTAGCCTTTTATTATATAGGATATATAATGAGTGGCCAGGTTATTATGCATTCAGAGATCAAAATAATCTGGCCACTCAGTATAGATAAATAGTATTATATTGGCTTGTATATGTACATAATTTTTTTCTAAAAGATTAGATCAGAACTTAATAATTATTAACCTTAAACTGCACAGTTGAGAGGCATTATGGAGAAAATACTTTTACTCTATTTCTTTTTTACTTTGGACATTTTATCCATATGCTTATATTATCTATTAAAATAAAGGTTTAACATAATGGTACATTGTGTCTAAAATAAAAATAAGGGCCGAAGCCGGTTTGGTTCAGTGGATAGAGCGTCGGCCTGGGGACTAAAGGGTCCCAGGTTCGATTCTGGTCAAGGGCATGTACCCTGGTTGTGGGCACATCCCCAGTAGGGGGTGTGCAAGAGGCAGCTGATCGATGTTACTCTCTCATCGATGTTTCTAGCTCTCTATTCCTCTCCCTTCCTCTCTGTAAAAAAATCAATAAAATATATTTTTTAAAAATAATAATAAAATAAAAATAAGGGCACAGAACCCAAAGAAAATTTAAAATATTTTTGTTGAACATGTATTCTTATATGAGTTTTAGGCAGGAGCAGTACAAGTGATGGATCTCCGGGTAAAACATAGAAATTAAGATAGCATTAAAGTAAAAAAAAAAAAAATGCTTGGCTGGTGTTGCTTGGTAGTTGAGCATTGACCCATGAACCAGGAAATCACTGTTAGATTCCTGGTTAAGGACATGACCAGGTTTTGGGCTTGATTCCCAGTAGGGGGCATACAGGAGGCAGCAAATTAATAATTCTCTCTCATCGTTGATGTTTCTATCTATCTCTCCCTTTCCTTTCCCCTCTCTGAAATGAATAAAAAATTTCTTTTAATGTCAAGAAACACCATTGAATGTGCACAGAGGTACAATCCACTTAGCATACAAGCCATTTGGCATAACATGTTATGTAAACAATCTTAAATTTTATTTTGGAAGACATTAGCAGCCACCATAGATAGAATGCTAAGTGTAGTATTTAAAAATATTAATACCTACCTGAAGTCAGATGTACTTTTCTTAACTAATACCACTGTCATAATATAAAACCTATAAGATCAACTCAATACAAAGTCTGTGACTATTGAGACAAGAATGTGGAGAAATGCAAACATATCACTGCTACTGTTCCATAAATTGGTCCAGCAATTTTAGGTAGCAACTTATCACCATCTATTTGAGCTGATGGGCATTTTATACATCCCAATAATTCTAGTATGTCCAAGTTTACACCCAAGTGTAAAAACACAAGGGTGTACAAGCAGTTATTATATGATATTTATAATGACCAATTGTGAAAAGCATCAAAATCCCCATAAATAAAAGGATAGAGAAATGCATTATGATAAAAACACATTGTAGTATATTCACAAATTTTTTTCACAGTTAAAATGAATAAATAAAAGTCACCTTACAGCACATGTAAATAAATAATAACTTTTTTAAAAAACTATAATTACTTCTATTCAGGTAAGTGGATTCCAAATAATCTGTATTTCTGCCATAACAAATTATCATACATTTAGTGGTTTAAAACAATAAAAAAAAATTATTATTTTGTAGTTGTGGAGGGCCTCACTGGGCTAAAATAAAGGTGTCAGCAGGACTTTTTTCCTTCTGGAAACTCTAGGGAAGTAGCGGTTTTCTTGCCTTTTCTAGTTCTAGGCTGTCCACATTCCTAGGCTTGTGGCCCCTTCTTGTTTTTCAAAGCCAGCAGTAGATGGTCAAGGCTTTCTCATGTCACGTCATTCTGACACTGACTCTTCTTCTTCCCTCTCCTATGTTTTAAAGACCCGTGTAATTACATGGATAATCCAAGGTAATCTCTCTACTACTGTGTTTCCCCAAAAATAAGACATCCTCCGAAAATAAGACCTACTTACAGGTTTCCTTCTGAGTGAAATATAAGGCATCCCTCCGAAAATAAGGCCTCCCTAGGCTAAACATGAGAGATTTGGTCCACTGATTCTGAAAGAAATGGAGTCACAAGAAATTCACCAGGAAATTCAGGAATTGAATTGTTATGATAATGTTCCAGAAGATGATGACATGATTGTCAATTGAATAAATGAGTAAATTCTTGATACTGTAGGATTCACAGTTTGGTTTGTGTTGACAACTACTGTACTACCGTACCGTATCCAGGTAATAAATTTCCTTTATTTTCATTTAACAATAAATGTGTACCGTATTCTTCTTCATGGAAAAATAAGACATCCCCTGAAAATAAGACCTAGCGCATCTTTGGGAGCAAAAATTAATATAAGACACTGTCTTATTTTTGGGGAAACAGGATAAGTCATCTGATTACTAATCTTTATGTCCTCTTTCCATGTACATGTTCACAGGTTCCAGGAAAACAAAATATGGGTATCTGGAGTCTGGGGAGTATAATTCTGCCTACCACATACCTCTGATAACTGGTGATTTATTACATTCAGAGTCAGCCTCATGAGATAAGATGTGCTCAGTAACAGTAGTGGATAATAGGAAATGCTCACTTCACCTTAACAAAGTAACTCGGGAAATCAGAGAGCAAAGAATCAACAGAAATCTCACCATCACCATTTGTTAACTATTGTATTTAGAACTCAAAAGTTTACTACTTGTGAATTCAATTTCTAGCACTGAATGAGATGGAGTTAAGGCCCACAGTGATCTTTTCTGAAATCCACAACGGAATTGTAGACATAGTCAGCCATAGTCAAAATAATATCCCTAGACATGAGCTCACATTGATAAATGCAGGTAAGGCTGACTAAACCAGCACACAAGGCCTTTTTCCCTGAGTTTTCACACAACTGAAGTCCAATTGCTAAAATCAAGCAGGTGAAGAAATCAATGCCTGTTGATTTTCTGGGCTCCTTATACTCAGAGACAATTTGGAGGGTTGCTGTTTCGTCAAACCCTTCATGAATAAATGACTGGACACTCATTTCCATTTAGAATGTCTGTTTAAATGCTGATTTGACCTCTGTGTGTACTGAGGGTTGAGTAATGTATGTAAAACTGTCATTAAAATTGCATATGAAGCACAAGTTAAAACGAAGCTACTAGATCTTGTTGGCAGATTTTCTTCCCTGGAATCCTGGGAGGAAAGGAAACAATGGCAGTCAATCATCAATAAGATGAGGCAGAACAAGGAAATTTTTAATGTTTATTAGAAAAATGTCTGAACCTCTCAATTCTGCTGAGAGAACCAGCCTCGCCCTCCCTGACCTAATGTGCTTTATGACATTTTTTTAAGACCTGCCAGAAAATAACCCTCTCAAAACACAAGACTACTGAAAGTTGTTCTGTTTTTGCACTGGAAATTAAGGGTGTAGCGCGTGTAATATAAATGCGTTCAGATTTTCACAAGGAATATTCCATGGAAATTCTTTTAAATTTATTTGGTGGCTTACCTCCACCCTGAAGAGTTGAAAACCTCAAGCGCAGGAAGCAGTCACGGATTTTACTAGTTAATCCACACAGCCTTTTGTTTCCAGGACAGCTCATTTGACCCATTTCATGTCTCTAATTTGCTTTTTAATTTCCTGAAGACAGCAGCATTGCTGTAGTGTGTTTAGAGCATCACGTGTTTTAAAATGCTGAACCCTCTCATTTTATTTCATAATTCATCTCAGTTGGAAAGGTACGTTTCTGAGAGATAAGAATGTAGGTTTAGAGAGTCAAGGGCCCAAGTTGAGTCCCCACTTTGCAGTTTTTAGGTTTGTAACTTCGGGGACTTTACCTGCCCTTTGTAGGACTGAGCTTCCAGCGTCTCCTTAAATAAGGGACGAACTTTATTTTTAAGTGTCCTTTTGTGCAATATTTTTAAAAGTTGTTACTATGAATGCTTACACTAGTAAAGATACATATTGTCTTTTTTTCAGTGAAAAGGTGACTTTGCTAATTAAAGGAACATTGGTTCATCCATACATAACCATTTTGAACAATATAATGGTTGATTAGTAAAAAGCAAATAATTAAGAGGGTTCATTCTATAATGAGTTGTGGCTTATTTTTAACCCGCTTATTTTCTAACCCTTTATTCTCAGTAGAAGGTTCACTAATGGTAAAGACTCTGGGATGAATGCTAACCAGACACTGGTTAGAAAATGCAAAGGCTGAAACCATTGATTTTTTTTTTTCTAGACCCAAGACTTTCTTCAGGCTCTCATACTTGATAAATTTTCTCCTCTTCCTGATTATCATTTCAAACCTTACCTATCCTTGAAGGCCTAGAAGGAGTCCCATCTAACCCCATCCCAGGATTGAGTGCATAGTAGACCAGCAGATACCTTCTCCAATACAATGACATTAATATGAATCTGGGGGCTAAGAACAGTGGATAGTGCTCTCAATGACTGGCTGCACTCACACCTCTTCATTACACATGTCATTCCCCAAGAAAAGTAATTATCTCTTTAATGCTATTTCCTTTTTTGAGACTTTTCTTCATATGCAAGTTACATTATGTTAATAAAGAACAGTATCAAAGTTGTTTTGGCACATGCCTCCAAATAGTGGGCCCATGAGAGGGTCGAGATTCAATTGTGTGGCAACGCTCTCTCATTTTCCAAGAATGTGGAAGCTGTACTTTCTTTTTTTTTAATTTATTTTATTGATTATGGTCTCACATAATTGTCCTTATTCCCCCATTTCCATCCCAAACCCCTCCCTACATATGCCCCCACCCCCTTGTATTCCATGGCCACTGGCTAGGCCCATATGTATGCACACAAGTCCTTTGGTTGATCTCTTCTCCTTACCCCCATCCTCCCTTACTTTCTTTTTATAACTTGTGTTTTTATATCAAGGGTAGCTAACCTGTGTAGCTGCTTCATAATTGCAGAGGTGCCTTGCTAGACATTGAATTTCTGAAATCGATGTCTCCCCTTCTTAAGGTTGTGGTCATGTTTTCTTTTAATTAATTAGAAACATAATGTTTGTTATAGGAAATTGCCTGAAGCAAAACCTGATTCCAGGTACCAATCAAAGGGAAAAACAAGGCACTCAATGCTCATTGTAGGAACAGCCTCTCTTTTAAGGTCAATACAACAGAAGAAACTGCAGTGGTTTTGTTACTGTTTTACTGACTAGAATCAGCACTTTTATTTAGAAGCAAATGGGAGCATCTCTTATTTAACTGTCTTAAAGGTAACCTTTAACAAATAATGATAGAAATATTTAACAATGTTATCTTAGTCAATGCAGCTACTTAAGCTTATGTCACATCTCTGTCACCACCTCTGAGTCCTTCTAGAATTTTGGAACTTTGGGTAAAGAAAAAGCATTTTTATGTAAAGAAGTTGCATAGCAGAATTCAAATGAAAAATGGACTAACTCCAGTAGAAAAGTCATAACTATTACATGAGATATATTACATTTTATATAACTATACTTCAGTTTACTTTAAGATGCAATTAACCACTGTATTGAACTCATGTTAGGAAAGTGTTTTCTGTGTGTGATTTTTTTTACTCCCCCCCTTTAGAATTTGCTATTCATGTATTAGTTCTCAGGCAGCTTTGGATCATTAAATTATTTAACAATTTGTTATGTTTTAAGGTTTCACTTCCTCCTCACATGACAAGCCATTTATGATTTCTCCCAGCCTTGCTTTCACCACACACTGTGACATCCCCCGGTGAGTGCAGCAGAGGGAAGACTGAATTATTGCAAGCCAGGTCCTTATCTAAAACTGTCTGTCAATGTGTCATGGAGACAATAGAAAATAAATACTAAAAGGTTTCTCAGTTCCACTCTTGGAAAATTCCAAACCAACACTTTTATATCCTGGTGTAAGTGAATAAGGCGACATTTTCCATGTCACCAGGATTGTGCAAATATTTAAATGTGTTGTGGGGATGGATGTGAATGATTTCCATAACTTTGTAAGTAACCCAAAATAAAGATTTGTACAGCTGAATCCATTCATAATTAGGCCTTTTGTGATATTCTAATACTGTTTTCTTCTTTATTTAATTTTATTATCATTAATTCTTGGGTCATCTGCTTTATTCTGAATACTATCCTCCCCCCCCCCCATTTTCCCTGCTGATAAGTACAAGAGGAATGAAAAGGGGTGTTCTCTTCAGCTGTTGCTCTCATGCATGAAATGCTTGCCATTGTCAACACTTTCCTGTGCCATAGCCACCGTCACATTCCTAGATACCACTGTGCGCAATTTATGAGGTTTACATAAAGGTTATGTAGAATAAATCATTGGCCTTTATCTTTTCATGCATTTGTCTTTGCATTATTTATGAGCAAACAAGAATGCATCACGCTGGACTCCAATGTTAGGCTGCTGTAATTCACCTGTTAAAACATTATTTTCCTGGAGATTCTGACATGAGAGTAAAGAGGCAAATCCCTCTTCTTGAGAAGAGCCATGTAGCATGTTTCATATAATGCATCAGGAAGATGCTGACAGCACCAATTATTAATGATCAGTCTTGAGTACAGCACAACCCCCAAAGGAATATATGTTCTTAAGCCCACATTATACAAGGAATTCCACTTGTTTTGTCCATCCTCTGGACACAATTCCTTCAACCGATTGTATATATATATATATTAGTGCCTACTATGTTCCTGGCACTGTTATAAGTGTTTATAATGCTGCTTCAGTGAACAGAGAAACAAAAAATACAGTTTTGGCCTACATTCCTCCATAAAAGGCTTGACATAAGGGCTGGAATGCATGAAGTTTAATTTGGGAAATGAACCCAAGTAACTGGATTAGGGAAGTGAAAGAGGAACAAAGAAAAGGAGGGAAAGTCAACTTAAAATTTCACCACTGAACTGATAATCTCATGAACAACTGTAGCACAGATACTCTGGAGGATATTCTGAGGAGCCAATGGGCACCCTGGAATTGTCTACCTGAGAAAGAGGAGAGAAACTCTCACTCCCAGTTGCTGAGGGTTATCTCATGGAAACTGAACTCTCTCCTACATGTGTCAGATGGCTGAACAGATTCCCATATGCATCCCATGTAAGATTGGAGATAAAATTTAGGGGCAAAAGAAAGAGATTTGGAGTATAATCTCTTACAAGCTAATGTAAGGGGCTTTCATATTACAACTGCAGAAATGGTGTGCCAAAATAATGGCTGTAGTGAAAATGGGCCCACACAGATCTGAGACAGGATGCAAAAGATGCCTGATATAATCCCTGTCCTTGAATAGCTTCTAGTTCAGTCAGTTCCATTTTATCAAATCTGCATGCTCTATTTGGGGCTTTCTAAAATAAACAACATAATTAAATGAAAATGGATGCCCTTCACAATAGAACTAGATCCACATATAGTTAAATTTTATTAATGTAATGAAAATCTGTTAATTAAGAATTGCTATATAAAAATACAAATATAAAAAGACAATATATTTATTATCAAGGAAGACTTAAAGTTTTAAATAGACATGTCTAAGAGAACCAACTATAGTGTGGTCTTGCTGAAACTGGTTTGGCTCAGTGGTAGAGCGTCGGTCTGCCAACTGAAAGGTCCAGGGTTCGATTCTGATCAAGGGCATGTACATTGGTTGTGGGCACATCCCTGATGGGGGTTGTGCAGGAGGCAGCTAGTCGATGTTTCCCTCTCATCGATGTTTCTGGTTCTCTATCTCTCTCCCTTCCTCTCTGTAAAAAATCAATAAAATATATTTTTTAAAAAGAATAAATGTTTTTTTAAAAAAAACTATAGTGTGGGCTTGTCTGAATAGCTCTTGTTTTATTTTCTGGGTTCTACAGGATGTAAACATGAACTTATATTTATTGAGAATCAGTTTCAGCTTAGACTTCAGATCATTGGTATTAACTACTACAAATTTCAAAGACATAAGACATTCAAGTAAACAAGCAGATTTTCAACCCTTTCCTGAACTTTCATGCCCATCCTTTAAAGAGACTAGAAAAAGAGAGATGAACTTAACCAAAGCATTTTGGGAAGCAGGCTGTACGTTTTCTACCAATGCCATGGGATAGAAGCTGAGAGGGCTTTAACTACTTCTCAAATCCAGGGAATGTGACTTCGATGGTATGCCCTAAAGAGCTTTATCTGTTTTCTGTAGATACTGGAGTCACAGTAGACTGTAACATGCTTATAAAACCTAACAGGAGAGAAATCATGACAGACTAACTTCTCTGATGAAGGAGATAATGGTAGTGTGTGTGCGTGGGGGATGAAGGGGAGTTAGGGATATGGATAAACCTCTTACTTCAGAATTTTTAGGATATAGTCAGAGAAGTGGTAAAGGATTGCTTTGATGCTGCCCCAAAGGGTTGCCTGGATTGGGCCAAAATAATGTCTTGAGTCTAAGGAACAGTAATAAATCATCAGCCAGAAGAAATGTATTTACTCACATGAAGAAAAATACATTTGAAACATTCCCATTCGATGAGGAACAATAAGAAACATCTCTGGAAATGCATCAAACTTAACTCACAAAAGAAGGAGCATTTAAAATATCTACAGCATTTGTAGCTTCTCCACTTTGAAGAATCTAAAAGACACAAAATCTTTCTAGGGGGGATTCAGTAAGGTGCCACATAACCATTCTAAATGGGAACTAAGAAGAGTTATCTTCTACACTTGGACCAATGAAGCACCACCAGCTTGAAACAAGGATGCCATAGAAGTAGACAGAAGAGAGGAGAGAATGAAAAAGAGAATGATGCAATAGAAAAACTGGAAGCTTATGCATTGGTTGACAATACTTTAAATATAAGGCAAGTAATGAGAAAATTAGCAGTACGAACTTTTGTTAATGAATGCCTGGACAACATCCTGCATTTCTTCCAGGTATCATGAGACATGAATATAGTCAAGATCATACATATTAAAAGGCAAATAAAGAAAGATAAAAATAACAAGGTATAATGATGCATATCACAGGAAGAGGCTTAGAAGCTGGCTGATTTTAACAACCATCAGGTCCAGCTGCCAAAGGGGGCATCTCTGATTATTGACTCAGGGTGAATGTTCTAAAGACAATAGTCAACTCACCTTTGTATTCAAGTATAAGCCAAGTGAAGAAAGGCAAGTTCTTAAAAACTCTATTTCACATCACTCTTTCTGCAGAGTCTCTAAGTCCTTAATGAATAAAATATACTCAGATTAATCTTTCTTACTAAATAGAAAATTGTGGGTGGACACAGCAATTTCAATAGAATTCAGACTCTATATTGCCTCCCTCATTTTGCTATCTGATCATAGCTCTCCTATACCAATAAAAGCTAGTGACGTAAGTGGATGATACATCATGACCATATACACGAATAAAGGAGAAACATGCAAATAACCATCACTCCGAAACAAACAGCCAATCAGAGTGAGTGTGCAAATTAATCTGAAAAGATGGCAACAGCTCTGCCCCTCAGCCACTCTGGGCCTGTGGGAGTCAGAGAAGTCCAGCACCAGTGCCTGATGCAGCCAGGGAGACCAAGAAGCCACATGCCCCGTGATCCCAGGTCGCATCCAGAAGCCACCCACCCCATGTCCTACTGCCCCAAGTCCTATGGGAGACTGAAAAACTGGGCCCCAGTGCCTGAGGCTGGCTGCGGCCTGGGAGACAAAGGAGCCACCTGCCCCATAATCCCAGGCCACAGTGAGATGGAGAAGTCACCCACACTGCATCCCAGGGAAGACAGAGAAGCTCCAGGTACCAGCACCTGCAGCTGGCTACAGACTAGTAGATGGAGAAGCTGCCCATCCTGCGGTCCCAGGCACCAGCACTTGCGGCCGCAGCTCAGGCAAAGCCATCTGCCCACGATACCCTGCAGCTGCAGCCAGCCTGGTGCCTATGGTTGGCTGGAAAAGGAAAACCTGGGTCCTGGATTTAGGGCCAAGGCAGAGGTGGTTAGGGGCAATCAAGCTAGTAAGGGAGCAGTTAGGGATAATCAGGCTGGCAGGCAGAAGCAGTTAGGGGCAATCAGGCAGGCAGGAAGGGGGTTAGGAGCCAGCAGTTCTGGACTGTGAGAGTTGTCTGACTGCTGGTATCCCATGAGTGGTCCCACATTGGAGAAGGTGCAGCCAGGCTGAGGGACACCCTTCCACTCCCCTCCCCCCATGCATGAATTTTGTGCACCAGGCCACTAGTCAGTAAATAAAATCAAAGCAACCATTTAAAACAATGAGAACTTAGGCAATCAACAATTTTCTTTTCCTTTGTGACATCAAATGACTAATTGTAGTAGTTTTCTCTTAAGTTGCAGGATGCCACTGGTAGGAACTGTGTGAGCCACAGTGAATATACTCAAAGGCCAACAGGAGTGAACTATAAACTGTTATACAATCAATCCAGTGACCTGATAAGTCTTAAGAGAAAGAATTATCTTCTATTTTGTCCTAAGAAATATATGCAGACTTATCAGACCTATAGGATATCCCAAAATGCCAGGTTAGGCATGCCAAAAGATTTCACTAAAACCAACATTCTCTTAAAGAAAACTCTTAGTAAAGCTTAGCAAGGAGAGACTTTCCATTTGTTATGAAAGGCTTTGTTCTGGTGTTCAGACTATGATGAATGATTTCCAGACTTTCAAGTGAGCAGAGACTCACAAACTTTGAGATTTGTCTTTTTTTTCTAGAAGAGGTTTAGAAAAGAGAAAGTGATAGAAAGTGCTTTTACCTGCATACAGAGAAGGGAATTGACTAGATTTTTCTTTTAAAATCTAAACACACACACACACACACACACACACACACACACACACCCCAAAAATCACAAATCTTGACTCTTTATTTTATACAGGAGGCCAAGCTCATGAAATTGTGCAGTAGTCCACCACCCTGCCCACCCAAGAACTTCATACCAATAGTACCCCACCCACCTGTCTGCCTGCTGCTCAAAGCATTTGAAGTATCTTAAGAGTGGTTGGGAGGAAGTTTCCAATCCCACTCCTCTTCCTCTAATGATTTTCCTGCCCCTCCCTCCTTTACCCATGCTGGTAGGAGAGCCTCTGGCTGCTCCCCCCTCAAGGGCTAATCAGGAGAAAGAGCCTTTGACCTTGGCTATAAAAGCACCTGTCTAATCACTGAACTTATTAGGCCATCCTGAGTCCAGATGCATAAATTACTTCTACTTCAAAGAACATTTTTGGGGTGTGTGTGTGCAAATTTAGGTCTCTGATATCGAGAGAAAAAAACTATTGCTTTAAAAGAATGACAATACCTATTTCAAATATTGTAATGAAAGTGTATATATATAAAGAAAAAACACATAAAAAGACTGCAAAAAAGTTATTTATTTATTTATTTTTTTATGACAGCAATAACTGAAAACAACAGTTTTCTTTCAGGCCACACCCTAAAAAGGTTGCTGTTTTTTATATCTTAGATATATACAAAGGTCTTATAAGACCCCTGACCCTGCCTTCTGAAGATTTTAGGTTAACATGTTTGTCTTAAAAACTGTGAGGTGCCTAATTTTTAAAAACAACCCCTTCCTCAGCCATATTGTCACATCACCCAAGTTATCTACACTAGTAAAGGAGAAATATGCAAATTGGCCATACCTCTGCTATGCCCACAAGCTACACCCACTACCCAATCAGAAGTGAGTATGCAAATTAACCCAACCAAAATGTCTGTGGTTGGGTTAATTTAAGCCAAGCTTCCAGCCTGCTCTGGGATGCCCTGGCCTCTGCTCAAAGCTACAAAGTTTCAATTATAGAAGATAAATGAATCCCAGATACCAGGGCCACTGCTTGGTTCACAGGGGGTATGTGGCTAAAATGCAAACCACCACAGGCCCCTCACTCAGGCCACCCCACACTCCAAGGGAATCCCCACTCTGATCCAAGACACCCTTCAGGACAAACCAGATGACCCCCACCCGTGCACCAGGCCTCTGTCCTATCTAATAAAAGAGTAATATGCAAATTGACTATCACTCCAACACACAAGATGACTGCCCCCATGTGGTCAAATATGGCTCCCCCATGTGGACACAAGATGGCTACTACAAGATGGCCAGCAGGGGAGGGCAGTTAGGAGGGACCAGGCCTTTAAGGAAGGAAAGTTGAAGGGGACCCAGGCCTGCAAGGAAGAGAAATTAGAGTCACCAGGCCTACAGGGAAGGGCAGTTAGGAGCAATCAGGCTGGCAGGGGAGCAGTGAGGCATCAATCAGGCTGGCAGGGAAGTGGTTAGGAGGTAATCAGGCTGGCAGGCAGAAGTGGTTAGGGGCAATCAGGAGGCAGTTGAGCTGTTGGGAGCCAGCAATCCTGGATTGTGAGAGGGATGTCCTACTGCCGGTTTAGGCCTGATCCCAGATTGAAAAGGGTGTAGGCTGGAGTGAGGGACACACCACCCAAGCACAAATTTCAGGCACCAGACCTCTAGTACTTTATAAACAGCCATGTTCTACACACATGCAAAAAGTATACAAAGTGGGTAAACAACTTTGCCTTAGAAGTATCAGTTACATTATTTTATTTTTGTGAAATGATAAGTGATGGACCAAACCTTTCAAACAGACCCACCAGACAATAAATATCACCATATGTTTGATTCACAGTACATTTGGGCATAAACACTTCAATTACAGCTTTGTGTTTAGTACCAAAAACCTTTTCTTGTGTGTTTTTTTGTTTGTTTGTTTTGTTGGTTTTTTTGGTTACAGATCCCTTGCTCTGGATTGCAGTTTGATAACTTCCTATTACAGATAAAGCACCTTTCCAGGTATACTTCTGAGAAACAGATGTATTTATGCACACAAAGGTATGTGCACAACTTTTCACTCAAAAATGTCCATATGATGCCTACATTGCATTCCCAGCACATGCCCACCATGTGTGTAGGGCCATGCACCTGGGTCCTAGCATAAACAGGCATCACCTAGCAAAGTTAACTGGCATCACCACAATGACTGTGTGTAAACCTCTCCACCCCTATGGGGCCTGGAGCCTGGGGGCTCCCCCGACACCTGAGCTGCTTAGCCTGGGGTTCCTTTCAGGGTGGAGTCGGGGCAGGGCGGTCAGTGCCTGAAGGCACCTCTGAGCACCAGAGGTTCTTTCTTTATTTTTAAAAGACTGGGCCACACACGCCCAGCCCAAAGCACTGCCCTAGCCAGGCGGTTTGCAGACTAGCCATGCCCCCAACTGTGGTGGGGACCCCACTGGGGTTCTGGGCCAGCTTTGGCGATGGGATGAGGGGGGTGGCATTGCCTAGTTGCCCCACCCTCAATCAGGGTGGGAGAGGCTGATCTGGGGTAGGTTCAGGGAAGGGGCTGGGTTGGCTGGCCACAGTGTGTGTCATAGCAACCAATCTTTGGTCATTACAGCGCTACAACCACTGGGTTTTTATTATTATATAGATTTGTCTTTCTTGTTTTAATTCAAACCTACTATTATTTAGTAAATAGCATTTCATAACATGTATAGATTCCCATTGCAGTTTAGCGCTCTCCATAGAGGTGATGTATAACAGTTAATTGATTAATGCAATTTCAATTTACTTTAATATACCAAATCTCTGGTGTGAAATATCCTCAGATAATGATCAGCAAAGACTAAACTGAGGTCATTGTATTAGCAACTCCCAAATTTAATTTTATAGATGAGAAAGAGAAAGAGATCACTGAAATGTGTTCCCCTCTCAATTTTAATATTTTATTATGTAGATCTTTATAATCTTTTATCACTTTGCTTTTTTCTTAGCTGGTATTTTCCCCTTATATAATTAATTCATTTTACAGGCTTTTAGAATTAAAAGCCAACATCATGAGTTTTTATTCATAGTGTCTGGGCTTTTGTTTCTTGTTTTCAATTATATTTAGTAAGAGTAGAGTTAAATCAGAAAATATGATTTTTCAAGGCTAAGATGATTACATTTTCATTCCTTCTGCCATCCCTTTAGAAGTAAAGCTGTTTTCTAGAAGTCACATTCTTGGGAGAAAGAGAAGAAAAAGCAAGGGCAGTATCTTTCCAAGGTTCTGAACAGGAATTTGGGAAGCATCATAATGGTGATAAATGAAGCATATATGCAAGAGCATCAGGCCCAAAGGGTTACCCATATTCCCTCCTACTTGAATCAGTAGTCCCCTGGAAAACCACAAATAATGATTATCACAGCAGGAACCATCTATTCAGCATTATTGTGTTCCAGGCATTATGTTAAACATACCATATACTTTATCTCATTTATTTTTCAGAATGATTCTGACAAGCTACAATATGTTCCATTATTATCTTATGATTGACAAATCTGAGGAAATGTAGTGAGAGCAAGCATAATTGCCTGTAGAGCTAGACTCAATCAAGTTTTAAACCTAAGACCACTGGCCCCAAAAGAGCAAAAACTTCTACTTCACTTCAAATCCTCTCAGCCTCACCTATTTTGAGGTCCTTGATGATTTAATCTACTCCAACCACCTCTGTTGAAACCAAATCAGAATGCAAACTGAACAAAATCACGCGGCATACCCTAACAAAGTCAAATCTCATATCCACACCTCCTCTCACTGGAAATGAATATTAATGTTGAGGTGAGTATCTGAAAATGTGGAAGTAGCTGATGTCCTTTACGAAGACTATTGCTAGTGGGAGGTGGAAGCCCGTGTAAAAATTCTTCCTTCCGGTCATCCAACCAGACGTCTACCTTTAGAAGCAATTGTGCAGTCCCTCCAAGGCTGGCTTAGTGAAACGTATGAAGTAGAACATAGATGAAAGAATTTACTATGGGAAATGAGAGGCCTCTGCAGCTGTCAGAAGGACTAAATTAGAAGTAGGAGAGGTGGGAATCCTGGGTGGGATGGCCACAGGAAGGTACTTTCTAAAGCAGCTTTAGTCCCTTCCAGTCTCAGAGCCCACTCCAGGGTGTGCCCCCCTCCAAGGGTCTGCATGGGGCCACAGGCACCACAGGCTCTCTATCGAAGGCAACATTGGCCTTCAGTACCCAAATCCCAGAAACTTGCTGGATTTGATATACTGGGAGCCAGCATGATGGTCCTACAGATTCCAGACATTTTCTTTTATGAGCTGCCTAAAAGTACAGCTGGAGCCCTTCCCCGAGAAAGTCTTATGGGACAAGAAAGGGGTACAGATCTTTGAGAGGTCTGTGACAGGAAAGATTTCTAAGAAGAAATAGCACAACTGTGAAATTGACTTCTGTTTTGGATTTATCCTTCTTTGACCCCTTATGTGACAGGGTTTATAGTGCTGGCCAGGGTCTATAATGGACATACACTGCCTATGTCAGGCATGGCCCTGACCACCTGAGGGAGTGAGGTGTGGAGTCACTAACTTGGGAACTCAGCTCATCTATTCCAGAGGAGGCAGTCCATCCAGCTCCAGAATTCCTGGCAGTGCCAGGAGACCAGACTGAGACTTAAGCCATTTGGAGACAAGTGAGGGTGCCTTGATTTGGAAACTGCTATTTTGCTTTGTTTTGTTTTGACCTGAATGACCTGTGTCAGTGTTCAAGGGTGATTTAAGCTTTAAAGCATCATGGTCTATCTTAGGCCCCTTTGAGTTATCAAAATGGAAAATGCTGCATGTCATTGTTCAGTCACTTCTGAAGACAGGGTTGGTTACCCTTCAATTCCAAGTTAGACAAACTAGTTCTACTTTTTAAAGCCCCCTGGAGGGAAAAACAAGGGTATGTTTGTTAATATGATGTGATTTGTTTCAATGTTACCTAAATCACACAAGATATGTAAAACAAATCCTGTGGACTACACATTTGCACTCTGCATACTGCAAGGGAGAACCTACACTTTATAAAAGCTAAATTTGTGAATTACAAATGGTCCGGCCCTAGATTTTGTGTTTTTTTGTTTTGTTTTGTTTTTTCACATGTTGGGTATACTGCTTCCTATTTTCCTCTCCCCTCTCTCAAGCCGTGCCTCCTAGACTAGGAAGATGAATTGCATAGAACCATCTAGGTTACTTGGAAATGTACTTACCATCATCTCTAGCCCTTTAGTGAGATAGGCATATGAGAGATCCCTCAGAAATAGAAATCCTTTGTTTAAAATAGATCCAGAAACATAGAAGCATGGAACAGACTATGGAATCTCAGAGGGAAATCAGGAGTGGGTGGGAGGGTAGGAAGATATCAACCAAAACACTGGTATGCATATATCCATAACCTATGGACATAGGCAATAGGGTGGTGGAGGCCTGGAGTGGGGGTGGGCAATAAGTGGTCCATGGGGAATAAAGGGGAACATGTGTAATACTTTCAACAATAAAGATTTTTTTAATTAAAAAAAAAGTAGGAAAACAATTACTAATGATTTCATTCCATAGCACCAAAACATATGGTTCTCAAATGTTGCCCAGAAACCACTACAAAGTTATGGTAAAGTCCCATCTACCCTCATGAATTTTATGGAATATACCCCATATCTCCTGTTCACCAATAATGCTGGTACCACATCTTCTGCAGAAGAATGGTTTATCCCTCTTGCCTGCTTTCCAAGACTTTTTCATGAACAACATTTAATTCAGAGCTAATCAGAGAGGAAAATTTTGGCTTAGGATACCTTAAACTGGGGATGGATGGGAGGGAGAGGGCGGTATTAGGTTATTTACTTGACAGTCAAGCACAGAACTAGTTGGAAATTTGACCTTTATAGGGATCCTGATTGGAAATTTGGCTTGCATAGGGAATATGGAAATAATACTACATTTTTACAAATATCACAGGGCTCCCTAAACCTTTTCTAGGAAAATAATGAGACAGCATAAGTTATATATCCCAGAATTTCTTTTAGGAAATTTATATGATTATAAGAAGTGCTTTGATATACCATTGAGGGAGGCAGGTAAGACTATGGTGAAATAGCAAGAGAGGATTATTAACCCTTCTCTAAGAAGGATTGCACTGGCTAACAGAGGGCTCCAGTTACATTAAATGGACAAGCTGAGGTCACCCAATCAAAATTCTTCTTGCTCTGTATTTGCCCACATTTTACAATATTTCCTCTAAATCAATGTTGGACAGATATCTAAGAATATTCTTTTGAAACACCACTAATCCCTGGTCTGCTTGAGGGGCCCATGTGACTTGAGCAGCTCACATTTATGTGAACATAGTCAATCAGTTAACAGAGTCCCAGTGGAAGAACAGGCAAGAGCTTCTGTCCCAGTCCACCTTATCTAGTAAGAAACTTTGTTCTTAATAGTAAATCTTGATGCCAAGCAGTTTGCACCAATCTAGTAAATCCTATCTTCCCTAAACCAAGAACACTTTAGAGTAAATGGTGTGCATTTCTCCTCCCCAACCAGAAGGTAAATAGCTTAAATCATCCTACTCAGGGAGACAAATAGCAGAAATCCAATTAGTGCCATTTGCCAACCACACCCAAGGACAGATGAAGGGAATAAATCTCATGTTGGAACATCAGCATAAAACTAATGAATATTCTATTGAGAACCTCCCCTAAGGTCCCAACTTTTAAGATCCCTGAAAACCAAGTTTCCAGAATGCACCTTGCCCACACCTTTCCTGTCCCTTCTCCTCTCCTTCCCCCACAGACAAGCATCTCTTAAACTCTAAGGGACCCCTGGAGGCTTGAAACCAGGACAGCAATGGACAGTTGTAGTACATCCAGGGGCAAACCCAAGACTCCCTTTTCTCTGACCTCTTGGTGAGCCAAAGCAGATCTGCCTGGGCTCATTTCCTCTGTCCTTTCTTATTTCACTATCCCCAGCTTTAATAAGCACCCTCTAAAATTACAAAACAAACAAACAAAACTAGGTTCAACAAAGTCTTTCCCTAAGACTTCAGTGCCTCCATAAATTTCAGAATTTCAGTAACCAAGTGTTCTCACAGCAACATCCCAGAAACAAATTCCTTACTCTATTTGCTATCTTTATTATAATTTAAGGCTAATCTCATTAGTGAATCACTTCTCATTTTATTTATATTTTGCCATAACAATTAAGTAAGATATATTGACTTAATACATAGTAAATTTATTAACCAGTTGCAAGATCCTTAAATATAAAGTGTTCAATTAAAGACAGCATTGAAGAAAACATAAAAGTTCATTGACATCAGTCTTGGCAATTTTTTTTAATTTGACTCCAAAAGAGAAGAAACAAAAGCAAAAATAAACAAGTGGGAGTACATCAAACTAAAAAGTTTCTGTACAGCAAAGGAAGTCATCAACAAACTGAAAATGTAACCTATTGAATAGGATAGAAATATTTGCAAATCATATATCTGATAAAGGGTTAATCTCCACAATATATAAAAAAGAATTTGTACAACTCAATAGCAAAATAAAAATTAATTTAAAAATAGGCTGAAGATGTGAGTAGATATTTTTATCCAAAGAGGACAAACATATGGCCAGCAGGTACATGAAAACCACATGCATCAAATGTGAACAGGAAAGCACACTAGTGGCACCACATTTCTGAAATATGAAAAGCCAGTGTGAGGATAAAACAAATGCAATGACAAGGGGCCAAGAAAGGTAGTTGAATTGACATCCTGATTAAACCACCATTGAAGTCTCTGCTACCACTGGGCTTTGTTTTATTTGGCTGGAGTTGTATTTTTGGTGTTTACTTTCAAAGTCACTGGTAGACCATTCTCACAATTAACTGTAACTCCTTCTCTATCCTGTTTGTCACTGCTAGTCTAGCATCATTTCTTCCAGCATTTTATTCCTAACCTGGCCTTTGGTGTACTGCCAATTATAGGGAAGACTCATCAAACTTGAAAATAAGGCTGATTTTACACCAAATTTATGAGGTTATAGGGAAAAGTCTAAGAGTAACCTATACTATTCCCATGGAATAGTGCAAGCATTGCAATAATTAATGTTTATTCTCACTACCTGGAGCTCACTTCTGCATTCTTCAGATATATGTTCAAGATATCAGATAAATGGGAAGCAATTGTGCATATTGATCCCTTCATGCATGTGTGTCTTCGATGGAGAGCTTTCTTCTTGTCCCACTCAGGGAACTGGAATAAGTATAGTGGATTATTCCTTAAATGGAAAACACTATTTTTTCTTGGCACTTATCTGTTATTCATTGAACTCATTAATAAGTCTTATGCTAAAATATTTGGAATAGAGAAATTTGCAAATTCACAGCATATTGCTGAATTTGGGTGCAGTGATACTTTTTTAAGGCATCGTGTATTATGTCAGAACATTGTATTTAAATAAATTAATGACATCAGAAAAAAAATGAGTACAGAAAAAGTATACTATCTTGGGCATTATAACTCTTGACTTCCTCAAAGCGTGACACCCTAAGTGCAACAATAAAAAAATTAAAAGTTGAATGTCAACAATTCAAGGTGGCCCCAGGAAAGAGCTTTCTGTGAGTGGGGTCAGGTCCATCAGCACCATTGCTCATCTGCCATCTACAGTAACACAGTGAAATTTTCTTAAACAATGGTTAACCATATTTCTTCTGTGACTTCTTCCAAAACATATTCACCTTACAACATGCTGTAGTACTTATTGTTTTTAAAATCTTACCTTGGTAGTATCCTTTTAGATGTATTCATCCTGACTTGGAGAAATACCTAAGAGTATGAACAATGTCTCTTTTTGCTTCTTGCACCACTTTGAGAGGCTAATAATGTCTAACACTGTGCAGTTAATACACCAAAACATTACACTGCCTTAACCTTTGCACTTGTGGCTGCTCATATGAATATTTATAGATCATAAAATGTAATTGGAAATGGCATTTGCCACTTCTTGGTAGAAACAGTAAAAAAATCAATGCGCAATTCTCCAGTTTCTCTTTTCTCACTCCTGTGAGCCAGGATGCTGATATCATGGTGATGTTGTAGCCACAAACTAGTGATGCCGCCCTCCCTTTGTACCTCTGAGTAAAGCCTCAGCATCTCTTGTAGCATGAGTGTAAATCTCTGTGAAGTCACTAAGGTTTGGAGTTAATGTTTTTAGCATAAGAATAGATTATCCTTATTAATACAACCCTCTAGGTGGTAAATAATTTTTATCATTATATTGTTTAATTAGGTTTCAATTAAATCAGCCCAAATTAATCTCTGTCATTTTGAGCTCTTCTCCTAAATGGCAAGGTAAACAGACAAGTATATTTGTCTTTCCCTCTCTCTTAGTATTAGGTACAACTCCCTGACCTGGATGGAAGAATTTGAAAAGTCCTAGTAGAGTTTTCTTAAACTGAGATCAAATAACATTTCAGAGCCTTTGAAACCTATGTCTGTTCTCTGTTGTGAATTTGGACATTTAAACATTCTAATAGGTAGCAGATTGTTTGCCTCTTATTATGTTTTTATGTATGTGGAATCACAAATAGATCAGCACTGTTAGGTCAGGTGAAACCTAGAATCACTATAGAGCAGGACCAAAAAATCTTAATATATAAGGACAACTGACAAAGTTGAAAAGAAACTATATTCTTAATCTAAGGTTCTATTACAAATTTATAAAATAATTTAACCATATATTTCCTCAGAGCTCAACATTTTGTTTAAAGTAGACATGCCATCTGAATGATTACCTCTTAAACTTTTCAGCTACTAGTATATAATTTAACCTCATTTAAACTTGCTGGAAGCCAATTCCAGCATGTCAGCAAGGGCTGAATCATCTGAGATGGCTAAAGGCTCCCCAAACCTGAAAAGGATGATTGCTTGCTGCCAGACAGCTCAGGGCATCTTAATCTACATGTTATTGACTCCTATTGGCCAAATATCTGAGGTAATTACCCAATCTGACAATAGATTGTGTACCTAACCTTACCCTTTGATGTGTATACCTCTACTTTGCCTTAGGACAAATTGTGTTAATAAAAAGCAAGGGGTCTTAAGACATGGAGAACTTGGTTTCTTCAGCCAAGCTCCTCTGCCTCCCCAAATGCCTTTCAAAATTATGTTTTGTCTCTGGACTCTTACTTAATTTACACACAACCCCTTCTCTAGGTTTCCTGAACCCTTCGAGATGCCGGATCAAGACCATTGGCATTATAAACTGACGAAAGAAATAATACAAATTCTAAGAAAAACCTTTAAATCACTCGTTTTTTAACAAAAGATAATGCTACATTGTCAAAAAGTTGTATCATTGAACCAATATTTAGCTAATTCACACCATCTTGCTGGAGTAGGCTGTATATAATTTAACAGCCTACTGTTAATAACAATGAAGAGACTGATATCTGCCCATATCCTTGCAAGTTTTGCACCAAGATGAGTCCTCTAGGAGTCATTTCAACACTTTCTAATAAGCATTTGGTTACTGATAGGTTGTTGATTCATATTACCTAATGAATTTAGCCCTTATCCCCACTTACAGAAAGATTTGAAAAATAATAATGCTTCTATAATATTCAAAGGCCATACATAGTACCAGAAACTCTTGAATTGCCATGATGTGGAAGCCACTCTCTTTTCACTGAGGATTCCAAGGAAAAAGTATGTTAGGCTATGTGGGCTACTTTCTCTTAGTTTCCTATATTTAATCTCTATTCAGGGCATAGTTTATAAATAGAAACAAACAAATAAACTATAGGCAAACAACAAAACTTCTATCTCCTGGGCATCTGGTTCAAGTGTATACATCATTGCCCGAGTTCATATTAAATTTTCAGAATGACCCTGGATATGGCCTCATTTCTGCCTATCTCTGCCACACTATTCCAGATCCAACTTGTCTCAAACCATGATGGTTGACCTAGAATCAGACCCTTCCCCAAATGAGCTCTCAGACTAGAAACATCTCCTTCGAAGACCTCTATTGTGTGCTTTCTGCCTAGAAACTGGTTTGTTTCCATCGAGCTTTTTCTTTCTCTAAACTTCATAGATTAGATGAAAAATTACTTAGTCACAAAGTTGTGCTATGCAAAGTAAGTACTTCATTTTCTCCTCATAGCAATAAAATTGCTTAGTGACCCATGCTGAATTAGTATATCAAGATTTGAAATATAGTTGCTTATATATGGTGAGTCTTGGATGTATATAGAAGCCAGGTCATTAAGAATGAACACCATATTATACTAGTATCTGTGACCTTTACAAGCTCCTAGTGCATTGCCTTACATATATATATCCTTGATAAATGCAGCCTGAATTATAGTTTCAGACTGGATAGGTTAATAGATAGATAGATAGATAAATGTTACCAAGTCAGTTGAAATAAGAAGGAAGCAGTGTGTTATAATAGAAAAAAAACATTTTAATCTAGGAGGTTAACCCTAATTTGTCACTAATTAGCATTAACTAGACCAGAAATATTGAACAAGTTGGTTACCCTCTCTTGACTCCAGATTCATCATCTATGAAATAACGGCAGTAAGATTACAGGATCTTTGGTTACCTCCTTAGTTTGAAAGGTCTATGATGGATAATTACCCATTACATTTATTGCTGTAATGTTTAAAGTTTCTCCCCTTTCTTTTCATCAGCTGTATTAAATATATTTAAGTAACTGCCCATTTTTCTTTCACCAATAATCTTACCCAGGCTGAAACAGAAACCCTACAGAGGAAGATCAAAGAACAATCCATAACTTTGATCTTCAGTCTCTAGGTATAAAACAGCCCAAGGATAAGGAGCAAAGAAAGGCAATGTCAAGACTAAGCAAACTTGAGAAAATGGATGATTTACATGGGAGAAAAATCTGGAGTTATCTATTTTGCAGTTTCTGAACAAAAAGTTGGGACTTTGAAGTAAAGGAAGTTGTAAGGAGGAGCAAGTACATGATGCGCCAAATGATAGAGAAATCTGGTGATAAAATGAATTAGATGTGTCTGTATGCTGGAATGTCTGCACTAGAATACGACATTTAGAAAAGCCATGAGTAGAATATAATACATCATTTTAATTTTTATATGGAATAGATTCTGTGGCCATGAGGAGGCAGTAGGGAATGGGAGGTAACAGCATTGGTTTGGGATTCTGACTAATGTAAGTTTAAATCATGGCTCTGACACTTAGAACTTGGATAACTGTATATCAAGTATCCCAGGCCTCATTTTTCTCATTGGTAGTACAGTGGGTCCTCAGATTACTTCAGAGATACGTTACTATAGTACAAAGTAATGTGATTTTTGTTGTAGGTCAGAACCCACCTATATAAGCACCTATGTCACTCACATGGAGCACATATATAATAGTAATGAAGTGAAACAGTAAAAAGAAACTTAAACGATAACAATTCATGACCTTTACTTGTGGTAGATAAATACTAAAAAACATAAAGCACATATGTACATACGTCGAAATGATGGAACTTGAAATGATGGAACTTTTTTTAAACTAAATAAATGGGAGAGGGTGACATAACCACAAAATGACATACGGTATTAAAAGAGTCCTATGTAACCCAAGGACTGTCTGTAAATGAGGCTACCTCATAGGATGTGATGAGGATTACATGAGATAAAGTTTTTGTTGTCCTTAGCTCAGTGTCTGGCACAAATAAGAGTTCAATCTTTACTAACAGTTATTAAACACTAGAAGCCAAAATTTGTGTACTGGGGCGGGGAGGGGGAGGAGAGGGGCGGCGTGCAGCCCTCAGCCCAGCCTGCACCCTCTCACAATCTGGGAGCCCTCAAGGGATGTCCTACTGCCATGGAGGCTCCTACCACTGCTGCTGCACTCACCAGCTGTGAAGGTGGCTTCTTGCACTGACCACCAGGGGGCAGCTCCTGCATTGAGCGCCTTCCTGCTGGTGGTCAGTGTGTGTATTAGTGACTGGTCATTTTGCTGTTCAGTTGATTTACATATTACCCTTTTATTACATAGGATGTGTAGGAAATTAATATATTTTTTAAATAAGTTTTATTTATTTTTAAAGAGAAAGGAAGGGAGAGAGTTAGAGAGATAGAAGCATGGATGAGAAAAGAACATCATCGATGGGCTGCCTCCTGCTCACCCCCTATTGGGGATCAAGCCTACAACCTGGGCATGTGGCCTGACCAAGAATCCAACCAATGACCTTTTGGTTCATGGATCAACACTCAACCAACCGGCTGGGCAGATATGTTGTTATTGGAGAGAGTTTGTCCCTGGATGGCAAGGGCTGTCCAAGACAGAGTAAGGTTGGATAAAAATGTACCAAAACCAGCTCAGGAAAGCTAGTGTCAATGTGGTTGTTGGTAAAGAACTACAAAAAGCGTGGGACTAAGAAAGCAAGTTTGCAGAAGTTTCCTCAGAATGAATCTCCATCCAAGCTGGCAATTAAAAGCAGTTTCAAACTTGTGAGAGTTGAAAGCTTGGTTCTTAACTGGGGCATTTACAAGAATGCGATTGGTCATTACTCTGCTTGTCAAGCAGTAAACCAACCACTGTTCGATTCAATCCAATTTTCAATACCAGAGACTAAGCCATCAATAGTTCTTGTTAGTTTTTACAGGGTAAGCATTGAAAACATTTTATCTTATCTCTCAATTCTGTATCTCTTTTTTAGCTTTGACAGGATTAAGAGAGAAAGGGGGTGAGGAAGCAAAGGAGAGTGTGGCAACTTTTAAAAGGTCTTTTCCAGCAACCAGAAACTAAAACAAATCTAACTGATACTTTTAATTATGGTCCCCAAAACCTACAAATCTACATTGAAAATGTTTCATTAGATAGTATTTAATTAAGACAGCAATTTACATGTTAATAACCAAGTGGGTAACCAGACATTTTAAAACCCAGGCGGTGAATTTGCAATGTTTTAAAGTAAATCTCCAACATAAGGCAGTTTAATTTCAATTCCACTTAGAGTACAGTGAGGGAAGAGACAAAGTAAATATATAAGTAATAAGACATATAATTAAAGCATCTTTTCTCCACTAAAAGCACATTTATGACATAGATATGATATTAGATTTTAAGATGTTCCTTAATGTGTATATAGGAAGAAAATTATACATTTTCCAGATTTTTATAGGAGTTTCTAGGGTTGTTTGGTTACTAAAGCACATCCATTTCTCAATTATTGATTTCCTCCTATTGCCTTACATATTAAAATGCACATTTTCTGACTTCTAATTGTGTAAATCATCAAGTACCAGATTCAAGAGAGAACACTGAATCGTTCAGTGTAAGGGACATAATTAAAAACCATTTGAAATTTTAAAGATAAATGTTCCATTTTTAAAATATTTTTTTTATTTTTCTAAATTCAGTTTTTAAAGAATAAAATGCAATGGCAGAAAATTGGCAAAAATGAAAATTTCATTTTCTTTATTTTCTTAAATCTGTCTTTTGTTGAAATTTTATGTACTTGGATTTCCATATCTTATGATTATGCCTAGAAAGGAGGCCCAGGTATTGAACTAATAATGATGAAGGTGAGCACATAGGATTAAGAGGCAAAGGAAGACTATATAAATAAGGATGTCTCAAGTCTGAGAATTAATGCCTGAATTGTGATTAGAAGTAGAGTTGAAAGCTTAAGGATTATCTGAACTATTAAAAATATGAGTTATTTGTCTCCATCCATAGGTGTATTTTAAGAGAAACCAAGATTTTACCAAATATTCCTAATGATTTGGATACATATAGCCTGATAACCTTTGGCACTGGACTGTAATTTGGAGAGAGTTCAGCCTTTAATAGAGATTAGACTTTTCTTGGGTGTTTTTAAAAAGACTATAATTGCCAACCACATGACAGTGACTCACCAAAACACATGGTCCTGTGGTTAGATGTCTAGGAATAAATCTCATAGAGGGAGCATCTGATATGACTTAGGCTATAAATTATCAAAGGAACCACAACTGTCAGAAACTTTGCACTCATCTCCAAGAAAGACCTCCCTGATTAAACACACACCCTCCCACACACACACACACACCAATAAAATAAAATAAAATAAATTTAAAAAATTTTTAAAAATCCACCTATCCTCATCTACTTACCCATATTCCCCTCAACTAAAAATACTCTGTAGACCCCCTACCTTTGAAAATTCCTTTCAAAAGCCAACACATTCACATAGTATAACTCATTAAAAGCCCAGCTCAAGAATTACCTATTAGAGTAAGCCTTTGTTAAACAGCATAGTGGTCAATTCCTGTATAAGTTTGTCTTAAACTGGAAGAGAAATCCAAACTCAATGAGCTCAAACAACACAGGTAGGAAAGGTGCCAGATAACCTACAAAATAGGCAGGGAGCAAAAGAAAAGGTAACAACCTGGCTTCCTTAACTTTGGAGTTCTATAGCCAAACAGGGAGGAACTTCTGAGGAAAAATAGATTGTCCTTTGAACTTACAGTAAGTTCACAAAGACCTAAAGTGGAATGCTTGCAATTATTTACATCAACCTCCATCACTTCTTTTTTAGTCCTTATCTATGGTACCAATCTCATCTCACAACAATGATTTTCCCCATTTATTTTATCTAGTTTATGTTAATCTATGGCTTGAGGTAATAAAAAGGTTCTCTGTGTACCACATGGCCCCAAACCTGTCATGAATGGAGAGAGGACTATGCATGGAGTGAGATTGGCTCATCTCAAGAGTGCAATGGTTTCCCACTCAGTTAATGGTTATAGTGAGTGTGGCAGTTACCAGTTCCTCTGATGTCACATCACATCAGTGCAGAGAGCCTCCATCTGGTCTGAACCATACTGTCATATTTCTTATAAGCCATTCCTTTCTATTTTGCAAATATTCCAATAAAGGTGTCAGACTTAGTTAGGAAAATTAAGTATAAGTGTATATCATAAATGCAAATATAAAATCAAATCAGTGTTAGGTCTTCAGTACATTAAACTCCTGTCGAGTCTAATTACAGCTCCCTCAAACATCCTTTCATTGGAGAACACGTGATACTGCTGAAAAGGTAGCAGGAACTATAATTCCCAAGGACAAATAGCTGAGACTTTTTTGTCAGTGTTACATGAAATGGTAGCAGCTGCATCTTAAGCAAATCTAGTTAGTTATTTAAGACTTTATTATTTAGAACCATTTAGTTAGAGCTCTGCATTTTAATATGAGCTATTAGAGCTCTGCATTTTAATATGAATTAAGCAGAAAAAATAGAAATGACTATTCAAATGACTACTAGTTGAATTTTATTCATTTGCCTTTCAATATATCAAAACCAATAACTAAAGTTTATGTTTTTAAAGACTTCCCAGTGCTGCAACCTCACCCTTAATCAGTGAGAGTCTTTAAATTATTCCTGTCCATTTGACTAATTCCAGTCTTGGTATGAGTGATGTTTAACTTTTTTTTTTCTTTTTTACCAATTTACTTGTTTACACAGGTTCTCTTATTGGTGAAAGATTGACACTGGCTCACAAGAGCCAACTATTAAGTATTTAGAAAATATATATTCTATATAAAAGACCAAAACAACTGGATGGACGACCAAACAGCAGGCTAGGTAAAGTGACCAGGTCAGCAGGGGGTGTTAGTGAGCGATGACCAAACAACTGATCAGTAGGGTGTGTGAGGTGACCAGGCCAGCAGGGGTGGGGAGAGTTAGGGGCAACCAGGCCAGCAGAGCGTGGCAGTTGGGGGTGACCAGGCTGGCATGGGGGGCAGTTAGGGGTGATCAGGCCGTTAGGAAGAGGCAGATAGGAGTGATTAGGCTGGCAGGGGCAGGGGTCAGTTAGGGGTGATCAGGTAGGCAGGCAAGTGAGCACTTAGGATCCAGCAGTGCCAGATTGTGAGAGGGATGTCTGATTCCAATTTAGAAAGAGTGCAGTCTGGACTGAGGAGAAGCCCCTACACGAACTTCATGCACCGGCCTCTAGTATTTAATATGTTTTTATTGATTTCAGAGAGAAGAAGGGAAAGGACAGAGAGATAGAAACATTGATGAGAGAGAAACATCCATCAGCTGCCTCCTGCATGCCCCTTTGTGGGGACTGAGTTCATGTGCCCTCACTGGGAATTAAGGGTGACCTCTTGGTTCATGGGTCAGTGCTCAACCACTGAGCAATACTGGCTGGGCTCATCTTTATCATCTTTTTAAATATCCAGAAAAGAATAGGGAATTCTGCCTTAACTTTCATTTTCTTTTCTTTTTAGGGCAACAAGTGAGGAAAGGTTGCATAACATGGCCCATTTCAACAGATTCTAATGATGCCTTTGAATTAATAGGGTATAAGTGGCATTATTTACTGAATGTTTCCTCAAGGCTAAAAGCTGACATTGCCTTGAGGTTAAAATCATGTCTTTCGCAACTACAAAAATTAGCACAAACATCGATGTTCATTAGCGGCCCTGAGTATGAGCAGGTATGATAAGACTTTAAGGCAATCTCACCACAGAAGTCAGAAAATGGAAAGAAAGAGGAAAAAAAATGAGTGTGTGGTTCAAAAGGTTCTATTTAATGTACATCAAGCAGTTTTGCATAATGCAAGTAACTACAGGAATTTGCCATTTAGCAGCCATGGGTCAGACACAAGCTGGGTTTCTCCTGACCCCCTGTTGGACTGGCAGCATGTGTTCAGTACCAGTCATCTGCCTACATGGGAAGGATGCTAACAGATTTCCCTGTAATGAGCTCACAGGACTAGAGCACTAGTTTAATGGAGAAGGTCAAAGATTCCTATTTGTCCTGCTCCCTCCAGTATGTCCATGTCTTTCTCAGATGTACAAGAATCTAGCTTTATCTTACTTGCTCTTGTTTCATGCTAAATTAGTCAACCTGTCAAATTGATCAAGGTAAAAAGGTTGAAGCAGAATAAAACAAACAAAATAGAGTAGCAACATACAGAAAACTCTATTATTATATTTGCACAAGTCCCCAATATTTCATATTTTAATGAAGTGAGGATGGGCCTTAAGGATATTAGGCTCTGAGAAAGTGAACAATATATTAAAAATAAAATATTCCCCAAAGGCATAACTCTGGTGTTCAGCCTAAAGGCACATCATGTCCTTAAGTGCATCATTATTCTTCACCAGTACGTAAATAAATGTGAGTTGGGCTCACAGACATTTCCAAAGTACTAACATTTTTGTTGCTCTAAAAGGTAGTTCAGACAAGATGCAAAAAGAAAAAAAAGACACAACTGCAAAAATCTGAATGAATATAACACATCAGGTTATATCCTGTTGTCTTCATCTAACACACTCTTATTCTAGTATCAAATTTTAATGTCCTGCCTCAAATAACCTTTCTCAACAGCCCTGCTCCCCATCACTGAATGTACAAAAAAAACAAAAATTCTAAAAAGTTCAGTGCAGAATTCTTCTCTCCTGATTCTTCTCCATTTTTATTATCTATCCTATCTAATAAAAGAGTAATATGAAAATTGACTGTCACTCCAACACACAAGATGGCTGCCCCCATGTGGACACAAGATGGCCACCACAAGATGGCCTGCAAGGGAGGGCAGTTGTGGGCAATCAGCACAGCAGTTGAGAGGGATCAGGCCTGCAGGGGAGGGCAGTGAGGGGTGATCACACCTGCAGGGGAGGGCAGTTGGGGGCAACCAGGCCAGCAGGGGAGGGTGCCCAGGCCTGCAGGTTGGGGGTGCCCAGGCCTGCAGGAGAGGGTAATTAGGGAGACCAGGCTGGTAGGGGAGGGCAGTTAGGGGTGACCAGGCTGGCAGAGAAGGGCAGTTAGGGGTGACCAAGCCATCAGGGGAGGGCAGTAGGAGCAATCAGGCTGGCCTGCAGGAGAGCAGTTAGGCATCTATCAGTCTGGCATGGGAGTGGTAAGGAGGTGATCAGGATGGCAGGCAGAAGCAGTTAGGGACACAGGCAGGCAGAAGAGAAGTTGGGAGCCAGCAGTGCCAGCAGGATTGTGAGAGGGATGTCCAACTGGATTGTGAGAGGGATGTCCAACTATCCTAAATGGGCAGTAGGACATCCCTCAAGGGGCCCCAGATTAGAGAGGGTGCAGGCTGGACACCCCCCCCCCCAATGCATTAATTTCATGCACTGGGCCTCAAAGCCTAGTATAAAATGACTCAAAGCCTAAGCAACCATTATAACCAGTTGAACAAACGACCAGTCGACCAGTTTCTATGATGCACACTGACCACCCAGGGGCAGATTTCAACAAAGGAGCTGCCCCCTGGTGGTTAGTGCACTCCCACAGCCAACCTCCCATGGTCCCTCCCCCTGACCAGCCGGCCCTGATTGGCTCTGGGTGAGATGGCCCTGATCAGCCCTAATTGCTGGTCAGACCCAGGAACCCCACCTATGCACAAATTCATGCACCAGGCCTCTAGTGTTATATATCTTTTCCTATAACAGAGTCTCGGCAGACATAGAATACTACTCCAGTGGTTTCTCAAGAAACATAACTATATATTTACAAAGATGTGAAGAGGTTAATGAAGCCAGAAATGAAGGTTAAGGACCCAGAGATTAGTAAGACATCACTATCACCCAAAAGCATGAGATAGAAAGAAGGAAAAAGAGGGCTCCTGCAGTGTAAGAAGCATGGGCAATGAAGAAAGGATTGTCCTTCAAGAAGAGTAGTTATGGATATAACAACCATCATCAGAAAACACAGTCCAGATCAAAAGAAGGAGAAAAGGAAAGCCCTGATCTTTATCTCTTCACCTTTCAATCCACTACTAAGGACTCCCTTTGGCCAATGACAACTAGAAGCTAAAAGGCAAAATGACTCAAAGCCTGGGTCAACCTCCCAGTGAGAAAGGCAAAACAGACAAGGAAAGAGAGTGGATAGATTTGGTGGGGAGAGTAGCAAACTGAATAACCATGTGGCTGGCACACCTTCCTTGTGGGATCCTTGAGGTCAAACTGTTTTCTTGTCTTTGGATGGTTAGCATTTAGCAGCATCTAGACCACGATATTTAATCCAAAACTATTGAACCAATGACCAACTGAGCTTGACAGGATAAAATTTTGGTTTTAGTGCCAATTTCGTTCTTTCACTGTATCATTGTGACTCACACAAACTTGTTCAATCTAGAAGTACATCTGTCACTTATGAGATCTTAAGCCTGAAACTCATGTTATCTTATAACTTAGTCCTAAGTTGAATCACTTTCTTTTCAATGAAGTTTTTCTACTTTTAGCGTTAAAGCATACAACAGCTCTTACAGTCAGGATCAAGCTACCTTCATGTAATTCTGTAATAATACTTAAGATATAGGGAATAAAAAATCAGTGACTCATCGCTCACTGAAAAATGTTCTCTAAACAACATCTGATATTGCTCATCTAACTGAACCAGTCATCATCGCCCTCACTTTAAAATAGAGATCTCTACTGTGTAGCTACTCCATAACTATGGGACAGGTGATGTGACATAAAACTCTTACCCATCTCTTCCCTCCTATCTCAGTGGTATCATCATCATAAATTTTATTTTGGAGGCTGAACTACAGATGGGTTTAATTTTCAAATCGGGAGCCATTAGAAGGTGGTGAAATGAATTATGTTGACCATGACCAACATTCTTTAATGTGCTAACATAAGATAGGAAGGAACATAATAGACAAATTAGAGTGTATTTCAGATAACAAGGTAGCTTTTGTCATTACAAACTATGTGTATGTGTCTGTGTGTGTACATGTGCACTGTGTTTTGGTTTAGAATGCATCTTTTATTATATGTTATGATAAAAATATTTTTGAGGTCCACTGTACTACATAGTTATTCTTTTTAAAGGCATCCATTTCACAAAGGGGTCATTTCTGGCCCATCCTTCTGAAATGGAGGTCTAAATAATATATCCTGTTTGTTTCTATTTTTTTTCTCTCTTTAAATACCCACATTCAGCCAAAACTGGTTTGGCTCAGTGTATAGAGCGTCGGTCTGCGGACTGAAGGGTCCCAGGTTCGATTCAGATCAAGAGCTTGTACATTGGTTGCGGGCACATCCTGTGGAGGGGGTGTGCAGGAGGCAGTTGGTCGATGTTTCTCTTTCATTGATGTTTCTAGCTCTCTATCCCTCTCCCTTCCTCTCTGTAAAAGATCAATAAAAAACATTTTTTAAATATCCACATTCAGTTTATACACAATTTGTTGATGAATAAGTTTGAAAAAAGAGCTCTTCCTTAGAAAGAACTCAAACCTTCAAATGACAAATGAAGCCTTTTCGTATTATACCATCATCAGTATACAAGGATTTTCTATATAATTCCCCATAATATATATTGAAGGTACTGTTTGAGTCTTGAGCTATATTGTCTCAATATGTTTGAACATTACGACAAACTTTATTTTCTACTTCAGTCTTGTGTTCTGCTTTCTTCTCCCTCAAGTACATTTCTGGAAAACGGATAGAAAGAAATAGAGATAACGTCTCATAGAATAGAGAAGAGGAATTTGTCACAAAGTGGAGGCTAACCTTCCTGCCCAATGTCCATCTTTCTTTCTCTAAGAACATCATGATCCCAAGATCATTAACTGTAGCTGCTGAGGTTGGAGACATTTGTATGCACAAATACATATGTTAAGTACATATGTATTACATATGCATTAGAAGTTACATTTGTGTTTCTAGATAAATGGGAAAGTTACTACATTTCCTAAACTATAAAGCTGAGGATCATAATACCTCACATTGAATTAATTAACATAAATTGCTCAGTATCATATCAAGCTCTAAGTACTAACAAATAAATGGAATCAATCATTGACAGAGCCCAGATTGCTAACATAATGAGCCAAAATTTATGTGCAAAATTATATGTGTGGGTACATATATCCTTTTTTATAGCAGAAGTCCCTAAGTTTTATCAGATTTTTAAATAGGTCTGTGAGCAAAAAGTATCCATAACTACTGCTTCTTTAAGATCTGTTCAATTGATAGATCATACCACCTCCACTGCCCTAAAGCCAAATATGTACTTAGGAAAGACCAATACAGAATGTATCAGATGCCTAAGGTCCTCTGCTGACATCATTTTGATATTCCAGGGTCCTAGTCCTCTGAGCAACATTAAGTTTTGTGAAACTGTATTATATATACTATTGATCTCTGTTCCTGTTTTGGCCTCTTACAACCTAAATACCATGAGTCCTTTTAGGTCCCGCTAATTTGCAGCCATTTGGTTCTTAACCTTGTATCTCTGAATTTAACTTTTCTCTCCAAGTTAACTGCTTTACATTGCATGTAACCCACTCTTTTGGAGTTTCCCCTCCTAACATCCTGAATCTATCAAATATAGCTGTTAGGAAACATTTGTTTTCATTAAGAAAATCTAAACTGAATTATAAAAACTCTTTTACTCTTTGGAGAGACCCTTGAGAGAAATTCTTTGGGTTATACTGGAAAAATCATTAAAATTTGAAGCAATTAAAATTAATTTTTTACAAGTTAAAGCATACACAGAAGCATTCAAAATTTTAAGTGCACATTCTGCATTTTTAATGCTACCAGAATCCCAACGGTTTGGAACTCACAAAATAGAGACTTGCACTCAATTATATGAAATCTTCTATTTCAGATCTGTGCAATCACCAATGAAAAGACTGGGCTGACTTTAAAACTATCCCTTTTTCTTTATTTCTTAGTCTTGCATTGCAGCTTGGTGATATATATCACTATCGCATTTATTTGTCCAGCTTTATTGGAATATAATTGACATTTATTTAAGATTAAGTAAGTTTAAGGTATGCAATCTGTTAATTTAATACATTTATATAATGCAAAATGATTACCACCTTACATAGCTAACATTTCCATCTTGTCACATTATTACCATTTCCCTTTTGTGGTGAGGAGATTTAAGACCTACTTTCTTAGTATCATTCCAGTATATAATACAACTTTTTTTCCCAATTTATTTTATATATATATATATATATATATATATATATATATATATATATATTCACTGCTTTCTCCCATGCCTCAGCATCTGAGAATCACCTTCTTGATCTCTATATCTATGAACTTTCTGTTGTTGTTTTTTAAAGATTCAAAATAACTGAGACCATATGGTATTTGTCTCTTTGTCTGACTTATTTCGCTTATCATAATGCCCTCAGTGTCCATAGAGGTTGTCACAAATGGAAAGGTTTTATTCTTTTTTTATGGCTTAGTACTATTTCAGTGTGTGTATGTGTGTGTATCACATCTTCTTTTTCTATTCATCCACTGATTGACACTAGATTGTTCCTATATTTTGGTGATTGTAAATGATAGTGAAGGTGCATACATTTCTTAGAATTAGTGTTTTTATTTTCTTTGGATAAATACCCAGATGTGAAATTTTTGGATTATATGGCAGTTTCATTTTATAATATTATTTTGAAAAACATTCATACTGGTTTTACCATGGTACATCTACACAATGGAATACTATGCGGCCATAAAAAAGAAGGAATTCTCATCATTTGCAGCAACCTGGATGGAATTGGAGAACATCATGCTGAGTGAAATAAGCCAATCAATGAAAGAGAAACACTACATGACCTCACTTATTTATGGATAATAAAGAACATTATAAACTGATAACTGACAAACCAAAAGATAGATATAGAGACAGTAAAGCAACAAGCAGATTGTCAAATTACAACGGGGAGGGGAGGGAGATTTGGGGGAGATAATAGATCAACTGAAAGACTTGCATACATGCATATAAGTACAACCAATGGACATAAAACTCTGGGGAGGGAGGGTATGTATGAGCTGTTTACATATTTTGGGAGGGAGGGGGGCAAAAAAAATCAATAAAATATATTTTAAAAAATAATTTAAAAAAAAAAACATTCATACTGGTTTCCATGGTGTTTCCACCAATTTGCATTCCCACCAACAGTGTACAAGGGTTCCCTTTTCTTCTACATCCCCACCTACACTTATGTCCTGTCTTATTTTATAATAGCCATTCTAACAGGTGTGAGGTGGTATCTCATTATTCTTCCGACTTGCATTTTGCTGCTGATTAGTTATGTTGAGCATCTTTTCACTTACCTATTGGCTGTGCATCTTCTTTGAAGAAATGTCTATTTAGATCTTATGCCCATTTATTAATCAGATTGTATGGCGGTTTTGCTATTGAGTTATATGAGCTGTTTACATATTTTGGGTATTAGCCCCTTATCAGATCTATGAAATGCAAACTTTTCTCCCATTTGTAACTTGCCTTTTCATTTTGTTTACAGTTTTGTTTGCTGTACAGAAGCTTTTTAGTTTGATGTAGTCCCTATAATACTGAATTATGAGTCATAGTCACCATTCTGTACTTTAGAGCCTCAGACCCTATTAATCTTGTTAATCTTAAAACTGGATGTTTATGCCCCTTGGCCAATATTGATGATTTACACTTTAATGCATATACTTGAGTAGATAATCTTTGATCTTTCCTTTTGAATCAAACGGGTAATTTATTCATCTCTTCCCATCCATTCTACTTAAGCACGGTTTAGGCTCTTGTGATTGCTTGTAAATGCAATCAATATCTGGCTTCTTAAGATTCTGTGATCAAAGTCCTGAGACTCCATGTTAATCTCTTTTATCTATAAACAGACCCTGGTAATTTTGTCTCTCTAATTGCTGAGAGAACTCTACTATAGTTTGGCATTATAGGTTTGGAGCTCCTATTTCCCAGATTTAATCACACTGCTGCCAGTTGGGTTTATCTGACACAGTTGTTCCTTTCTTTAAAATAAGATCTGTCTCAGGAAAAGCACCTTTTAGTGGCATCGTCTCTGACTATGCTTCTCGCCTGCAGATGAAAGCCTTGACTCCAGGCAAATGTGAAAAGCTATCTCCAGCTCTTAGGTCAAATGAATATTGATATATGGCTTTCTGAAAGTAGTTTTCCTCCAAAAATAAGCCTGCAGCTAAAATATATAATTTGTAGAGAATAGAAATATTAGAAATAAACTTCCAGTTCAAGAAAGTGGCCTAAACAACAAGAAGTAAATTCTCGTCTTGATAGCTATGTTATGGCTATTTTTTTCTCCCATCTGACTCGACCATGTGATGGGGAGAGCAGTTTTACAGATCCTTGGTTATTAGTATATCATTTAAAAACTAAATACAACAGAGTAGTGAGTTCTTACCAGGAAGCACTCAAAGGATGGAAATACTAATAGAGAAAGAATTGGTCTGCTTATTAGAGGCAACACTGCACTCAAGCTCCATGGAAAAGCCAGCCTCTTATCATTTGCTCAAAGAACGGGACTTCCGGAAGTAATAGCTACCACATAACCAACCTCCAAAAAAGTTCGTGACTTAGTTTTCTTTTCTTATTAACATATGTGTTTAGAAAATCTTAATTTACTACTTTTGTAATGGGATTTACCTAAAAGATTAAGTGGAATAGCAAATGTTATCTCACATCTTTAACACACTGTTATTACTCATATAATACTAGAGGCCCAATGTAAGAAGATTCATGCAAGAATGGGCTTTCCTTCCCCTGGCTGCTGGCACCACTTTTGCTCCAGCTGGAGCCGCCTTTCTGCTTTCCCACACTGCCCAGAGGCCCTGAGCTACTGGGGCAGTGCGGAACACCTGAGTCATCATTGCAATGACGCAAGCACCCCACCCCACCCCAGCTGCTCAGAGCCTGCATATGCAAATTCACCCAACATCTTTGTTGGGTTAATCTGCATACTCACTCCTGATTGGCTGTTGGGCATCATGAAGGTATGGTCAATTTGCATCTTCCTCTTTTATTAGTATATATTAAATTCTCTGTCCTTATTTCCCCCCTTCTTCTGCCTATCCTTTTTCAAAATAACTTGAGTGTTTCAAATCCATGAGGGCAGGGTTCTTACCTAATTTAGTTTGTGAATGTGTTTTCAATGCACAGGTCCATACATGTAGTAATTAAGGAAAGAATTTGGACCAATTATCTTTATTAAGTGGCTACTCTGTGGCCTGTGCTAAGCCTTGGTGTAGTGAGGGCCATGATTAATTACACAGTGTTCTTGCTGATAAAAAGTTTGTAACACAATGTCAAAAATAGAGATATGCTCAGTATATGTAGCTATTATTTATGGCAATAGAACTGTTGTCATAGATGAGTAATGTAGTATCCAAAAAACTGAGATTTTGCTACTGAAGAAGATATCGAGTCCAGAAAGCCCTCTAAAATATGAAAAGATGTCACCTGAACTTAAATTGAATGTAGGAAATATTAATTGCTTTGTTATTGCAAATCTGTGTATAAGTGACAAACAAGAGATGTGAAACAACTCTGATTATAGTGTTCCCTAACAGAAGTTGTTTTTTTGAACAACAGTTCAAGGAATATCAAAGCCAAAAAACTAAAATTAGGAGAATCAGAGAAGAGAGCAAGACCAGGACAAATGTAGATTCAGAGAAACTGAGTATTCCAGGGTAATAGTCTAGCCTAAGTGTACAAGAGCAGGGATCTTCCATGCTTTGAACCACGTGCTTATTACCAGAGGAGAAGGGATATTGTTTGGGTCAATAAATGAAGTAACACATAGCTTAATAAGTGATGTTTAAAATGATCATAATTGCTATTCCACACCAAATTTCAGCTTTTGCAAAATAATAATAATTGAGGAGAGAAAACATTGTGTCTTGTGTCAGTCTCCAACAATCTGCAAACAGTTTCTCATTTATGGTTGTTGAGTGGGTGAACACAGGTAAATGAAAGAGTCCATTCATGTGAGGCTAGTGTTCCATCCAAATTGAGGAATGATAACATGGAGACATGAGATAAGCCTGGATTTTGAGTTTGAAATAAATTTTTCAATGTTACACATGCAATAAAAAGTAGATTCACGTTTTAAACTCGAGACTCAGTTTTTTCATCTATAAAATAAGGATGACAGAGAAAATTACTCATAGAATTGCTGTAAGAATGAACTGACGCTCAGAGGAAAGGAGAGGGATGGAAAGAGATTAACCAAAAAACTTATCTATAATAATAGAAATGTAATATGCTAATTAGACCTGATGACCTTCAGGATGAAGCCAGGGATGCAAGGGAAGTGAGTCCCCAGGGCCTGGCAGTGGCTGTAGGGAAATCTGGTTTCCGGGTGCTAGAGGGAAGCTTGGATTCTGGGTGCCAGAGGGAATCCTGTGCTGGCAGCCATGGGAAGGAAGGCCTACTCTTGCACAATTTTCATGCATCAGGCCTCTAGTACACATAAATGCATAGCCATGGACACAGACAATAGTAGGGTGAAGTCCTGGCAGGGGCAGGAGCTGGGTGGAGGGGATTAATGGGGGAAAAAGTGACAGGGGGATGGGGAGGACATCTGTAATTCTTTCAACAATTAAGATAAATTTTAAAAATAACTAAGTGAAATAATACATATAAAGCCTTTGTAAATGTTTTTACACATATTAATTAATTAAATACTAGATATTTTTGCATGCTATAATTTTAAATTTTATTTTAGCTGCCGCAAAATCTCCAAATAAAAAACATACAAGACTTTGAAGGAACAGGTAAGAAAATGAGAGCACTTGGAAAATGATCTGGAAAAAATCTAAAATTAGATTTATAGAAACTTTTTCATGTGGTAATGAAGAGTAAGGGGCAAGATTTGAATGTAACATGCTTCCCTGCCATTTGATGGAACTCACTTCACATTATGTAGATACCCACTGAAGCGCCTTAATTAAATTATCCCAAGCTGAGAGGCTGTGGGTTGACTTCCCTGTCATCCAAACTGGTCTTCAGGGCCCTTCTAACCACATCAACGAAGTCAAAAGCTACTTCTGCCTTTTTATCCTCAGGACAGGCAGAGATGGAGTCAGCACCACAGACAGCATTAGATTGATCATGGCCTCTGGGAAGTCACGTGACTCCGTGTTCAGAATCCCCAGCTGCTTCCCAAGGTCAAGCATGCCTTGCCTGAATGAAATATTTATTCATGGGAACATGCTTGCCAGTCCTGAAATGTTCTTGAGGCCTTAGGTATAGCGCTTCCCCTGAGGACATTTTCATTGGAGGAACTTTATGGCTGTCTGCGTATAGTCTGTGGGAAAAATTCACCTGAAAATGTGTTTAATTTACCTTATTACCAAAAGGAAAATGAGCTCCAATGTTGCAGTAAAATTACTGCAGGATAAATATGCTTTGGGGCACCTTCCAATACATAATATTGAAAAACTGTAATAAGTTTTTTTCTGAAGGGGTTGGTAAGATGTGGAGTGGAAATTTTAATTAAGAATTGCACATTTTATGCCGAGACCGATTTGGCTTAGTGGATAGAGCGTCAGCCTATGGACTGAAGGGTCCCGGGTTCGATTCCGGTCAAGGGCATGTACCTTGGTTGTGGGCACATCCCCAGTAGGGGGTGTACAAGAGGCAGCTGATTGATGATTCTCTCTCATCAATGTTTCTAGCTCTCTATCCCTCTCTCTTCCTCTCTATAAAAAATCAATAATTAATATATATATATATATATATATATATATATATATTTTAAAAAGAATTGCACATTTTAAAAAGCAAAGCTTTCCTTTCTCCTCTGAGAAAAGTCCCTTTACGGATACTATACTTCACTAGTAGCACTTGTGAAGTACAGAGTTTCTATAACATTATTACTTGTATATATTTATTTCTATCATTAATAATATTTAGATATTGCTATTACTTACACTTTATTTCACTTTTCTTTCTCTACAATAAAAGTTCATATTCATTGTCTATAGATAGATTAATTCTTGAATTCACACACGACCACTATTAAGCCCCTACTATGTGCAAGAAGAACCTATACTCTTCTGGAATTCAGCATAATGTACTAATGTGAAATGTATACTTTAAAGGCCAGTGACCTTGAATTTAAACTCAGTTTGTACCGTTACAGCTTCATGGCCTATGGCCATTTTCTTTCAGTTCCCTGAGCCTCAGTGTCTTACAGACAGAGTCGCTTTGGGAGATCAATAAAATAATATTCAGAGCTCAGACATTTCCTAATTCATACTATGTACTTAATAAAATGAGCTCCTCCCCAAGCCCTGCGTGGCAGGTGCTGAAAAGCTACATGATAAATGCGTAGGGACAGGGATAACTATTATATTTCTAGCTCAGGTCTGAGCTAACATATTCATCTAAAGGCAATCTTGCCCTATACAGGCTCCTCAGTACCCCGAGCAGCACTAAATGAGAACTGGTATTTCCAGAGCTGTGTTTATCTCATTCAGGGTGCTTCCCAAAGAAATGTAAGGAATCTTGGCACTAGGAAAGCCAAATGCATTTATAGATGTGTCTTTAGCTTGTCTTATGCATTCTCTTAGATATAAAGCACTTTATAGTGTATAAATGAGCACAGTTAACTCACATACCCCAGGGTGGCTTTGATTTGCTTGCATTTAAAAAGGAACACTGTCAAATGATGGAGTTTATTATTTTAATAAATAGGAGGAGTTCTATGAAATTCCACCACGGCCATTCTTTCAACTTAAAGGTTGCCATCCCTATTGCAGAAAAAGATGTTAATCACCTTCTTAACCCCTCTCAGTTCCACAATGAGGCATAACTGATTGTCATGTGCCTCCTTCTGGGCTATGATTGGCCTGGTATCTGCAGCTCTGCATGCTTTCTCTCCTGTCATGCCTTCTCAAAACTGGAAATGTGTTATCACCTTATTTATTGGTAACTTCTCAGAGTCCTGGTGAACGGAACATCCACACGGCTTCCTTAAGTTTCTAGAAGACTATACTATTTTGCATAGTGCTTTGTACATTTCTTTAATTACATACATAGTAGATCATAAATACTGATGACTCACAATATTTTTGCATTGGTTTAAAGATTAGAATTAAGAAGTGACGTATGTTCCCTTGTCATATGTCTGTATGAATACAACTCTTAGATGCCTCTGGATACATCTTAAACATGAACTAAATGGAGGGAAAAGATTAAGTATGCAGGCCACCATTATGGTTCCATATCTAGATGCAGGGAAGTCAGAAATATCCAATGTCTCCATCCCATTTGGGTCCATCTGACTCCATTTTCACTCCTGGTTATACTCTGTCCTGAATTTGGGAGTGCCTTAGTCCCTTTACTAATTTTCTTGAATCTAACTACCATCCTTGTCTCTAGCCCTGCATTGTCTGGGAAATAAGCTTAGCCCTTTCGTTCTTTTCCTGAGATGTTTGGAACCATCCTTTATTTCTAGTTTTTGAACTAATAATGAACGTGGAAGTCCTTAGGAGGACGTTATTCATCTACAGGGCAGCAATCGTGACTAAAATGGTTGGTGAAACCTTGCAGGCTTGGCTGTGAATGAGCAGGGCAGCAGAGAAATTGGAAATCAACTTCTGAAGTAGACTCCCTGAAACTAAATATCAGGTTCACTACTTTCTAGCTGTGTAATGTGGATAGAGCTATTGAAAAAGAGCCCAGCTTCTGTCTCCTCTGCAATAAACAGATGATAAGCGTATCTATGCCGAAACCGGTTTTGCTCAGTGGATAGAGCGTTGGCCTGTGGACTGAAAGGTCCCAGGTTTGATTCCAGTCAAGGGCATGTACCTTGGTTGTGGGCATATCCCCAGTAGGGGGTGTGCAAGAGGCAGCTGATCGATGTTTCTCTTTCATTGTTATTTCTAACTCTTTATCCCTCTCTCTTCCTCTCTGTAAAAAAATCAATAAAATATATATTTTTAAAAAAGAGTATCTATCTCCTAGCATTTGTTTGTTAAAATAAATAACCATGCTGTATTGCAATGTGAAGCATATTCAGGGCCAATAAATATTAGCAAAGTTTGGTTACAGAAAGATACCTTGATTTAATTTTGACTGGATTATAACAGAAACCAGGTCACTCAAGGAACAGAATCCACAGTGAAAACCCCCTGAGAAATGGGTCTGTGAAAAAACAAGGGCCATAAATGCTTTTCTAACATGTCTCCTTAAAGAACACCGTTTCCTCTTTAATTCAAGAACAGCACTTAGATCCCTCGGGATTAAAGAGAAAGAAAGCAGCCAGAGCAAAACAGAGCAACTGTACCCTGATCAGAAGGATCCTCTGATGCAAACATCAAGCTGCAATCAAAGGGCTAAATGAGCAGTATTGTTGGAACAAAGGAGAAGAAAGGAGAACTCACTAAGGGAAACTCCTGCTATGGGGCTCTTGAAAATTCATCTCTCAGAAAATGAAGCAAAAAAAAAGACTATGCCAAGTCTTTTTAATTGATGAATAATTTATGGATGATCAGCAGGAACATCCATCCAGGCAGCTGATTAAATGCAAAGTATTTTGATAAGCAGAGAGTTCCCACTGCAGGTCTCCCTGGGAAAGGAAAGCACCGCCAGCAATCAATGCCAGCCCATATATTGATGGGTAGGGCTCAGTCTCTTTCCAGCAGCCTATTTCTTCCACCCATCCCCCTTTATCACTGGCAGAAAAAGTTACCTCCTCTGTGAGTTTCTTTCTCCTGTCAAAATGATGGAGGTTAAAAGTGGATAAGAAAGGCAATTAAAATAGATCTGTCACAAGCATGCTACCCCAGTATGCCGTCTTGATTTGCTTCTCTAGTGTGAACTCCTACCGAAGAGTGGTAATTGAAATTTGTCAATGTTGACAGCCGATGACTAATATGGAGATTTTCATTACATATCCCTCCTGGAATGGAAAAGAGATGAGTACACATTAAATTCCAGATGGAGGCAGCACCGCAGGGAAATGCAGGCTGCTCAAGCCAGCAGTGCAGCCACTGTATGGGAGAACCCCAATACCCTCTCAAATTTGTGTGTATGAAAACAGAGATGGCATTAATTTTCATTATCTTCCATCTGTGTAGCCTCATTCTCCTCATAGCCCATTTATGTTAATATCGGCTGGAAGCCTCACTCATTCACCTTTGGCTGGCTGTTTGAAAAGAATATATGAGATTTTTTACCTCTTCATGTTTGAAATGTTGCGATATTAAAATCCAGGAGTTATTTCTATTATTCATTTGCATTATTTTATATTTTGTATATCATTTCCCTACTTATCAGAATCACTAAAAGAAATCTGATTATATTATCCACATATAATTCTGCCAAAAAGATAACAAGAACTCACCTTTGTTAAAATTTTGCTGAGTTTTGGCATTGGTTATGAATGAATACTCATTTTAGTGAATTTCTGGTGTGTGGAACAGAAAGGGAAAGAGGTCTAAACTTGGAGTGCAATGACCCATTTAATTATTGCTGTGTAACAAATTTTCCCAAACTCAGTGGATGAAAACAACAACTTCTTATTATATTAGAGAAATCTATAGGTCAGGAATTTGGACAGGGCTCAGCTGGCTGATTCTTCAGTTCCACATGGCTCTGGAGTCAGCTTGATAGTATCCAGCTAGCAGATGACCTGGTTTAGAGGATTTAAGATAGCTTCACTCACATTTCTCTTTCTATTACCTGTATTTTCTGAATTCTTGATGCTCTGGTGTTTTGCTGACCTGGAAGAGACTTCCCATGGCTAGCCATTTCCTAGAAATATATACTATTTCCCTATAAGAGGTGCCTTCCATATGTAAACCAACCAACCCAAAGTCTATATCCTTTACCCACTCCCATTATTGGGCTCTCATTGACCACTTATACTCAGGGCCCATAACCTTCTCTCTTAATCACCCAATACCAGACAAGTAGGGTGAGCCCGCACATATGAATGGCCACTAAAATTATTAAAATTAACCATTTTCCCTGCCTCTCTCATTCCTTCTAGCCAAAACCAAAATAAAGGCCCTTGTCCATGCTTTACCCTCACTCTTTCAGCATATTTACCAACCCCCGTGCATTCCATGTAGTCCTACCTGGAATTGCATGCCTTTTTCTCTTAGAAACTATATATAAGTAACAAACTATATTTTCAATGGCAGCCTGCTCCTGATCTGTTGGCCTCACTATACCTGAATTGTAACATATACACTAAAAAAAGGATGGGTCCTTGACAGAGATGGCTGGAAGGCTGAAATCTACTGGAATAGCGTATAGATCACCCACATATGATCTCAAAGAAGTCAGCCTTATTATGTGGCAGCTCAAGTCTCCCAGAAAAAGTGTTCCAAGAGAGCAGGGTAAAAGCTGAAAGTATTCTTATGACCTTGCCTCAGAAGTCTGTGTCACTTCATCTGAATTGGTCAAGTCACTAGGTGATCCTAGATTCAATGGATATTAATTAATCTCCCTCTCTCAGTGGGCAAAGTATTAAAGAATTTGCAACCATCTCTAGTCTACTGCATACAAGCTGTAGAGGCTTGTATAAAGGCTTCAGTCAAGTCTTTATAGATCTCTAATAGAAAGTCACTACTAGTGGGAATTCTAGGAATTCTAAGAGAAGGTGTTTCCTAATTTTGTGATCTCCTGGGATTAGACAGTCTTCTCAGGAGAGTTACCTAGGATTTCGCATGATTTCTGGCCCAGATGTATCTGATTAGCATAGTTACTGGTGCAGAAAGAAATAAAAATATTGGGGGTGGAGGAGCTCCACTTTAGAAGATAAGCTCTGTCAAATGCCTGTAGTAAGGGTGACACAAATAAATATATTTTCTGATTTCCTGGAGAGAGTCATGACATTATGATGATTATAAAGAGCTAAGATATAGAAATAGAGGTGTGCAAATGTCCCTAATGAGGCATTAGCATGGGGACTGTATTCCATTTATTTTCTAAACCACATGCTTTCTAAACATGTATTTGCATTTTGATATAATGAGTGTAATTTGCTCTTGCTGACCAAAATTACTTTAAATGTGAAAGTGATGAAGCTTAAAAGTGAATAACTCAGCTGATCAATCACCAGCATGCTAATGGCCCCTAATTTAACCAGAAGGACTTTCCCCCTCGGGAGCAGCCTGCTAAGAGCAAAGTCCCACGCCAAGAGTGAATTTAGTGTTTTCAGGTCCACTCAATCGCTGATGGAAATGTTGTCACCATCAAAGAAGGGAGAGAAATGCCAAAGAAGGCGTGATTTACTCTCTTTAGCCTCCAATGTGACAAAGGACATTTAAATGTGCAATGAAGCATTTTTTTAAATACTGGGCCTATTTATTTTCTATCAACATGTGACAAAATATGAATGCACCTGGGATCTAATTACATAAAGAATATTGCATGACTTTCTTCCAGTTCACTAAAGAAAGAGCAGTCATGGTGCTAAGACTGCATTCAAGAAGTCATTGCTTTCCTATTAGCAGACAATGGTGCTATTCCACATAATCAGTATTCAGGGGATAGTATTTTACTAATAGGCAAAATCCTACAGTGACAATTTAAATGGTTTGAAACATGCATGAGATAATTTGGAGTCACAGCTCTGCCAATTGCTAAGCAAGTATAGCAGGCTTGTAGGCTCTCTAAGCATCAAGAGATGCTGTTGGGTAACAGCCTGTCCTGTTCAATCAAGGAAACTTTGCTCAAATTAAGTCAGGAGCTCAAGCCAGTGAATGTCATCATTTCAGACTCTTGCTGTGGGAGATTGTCTTCCCTGGGTGATTCCACAGCTCACAGTGGGTGGGAATATGCAACAGACAGATGGTTTTTAATGGTTCCGAGTGCAAACTCAGGCTAGAATAAGAAAAGATCTCAGTTTGAGTCCCAGCTCTGCTGCTGATTACCTCTGTGAGCTTGGGTAAGTAAGTTGGCCTCTCTTAAATGGATTCTCCATCTGTTTAAAAAATACAAACAGGATGGACCTTCTAGAGCTGTAAGGATTAATTGGAATATTACAAGTAAAACAGTTCTAAGCCAGAGGAGTAGTAAGTACTACATAAAAGTTAAAATCTGCTGTTTAAAATGGGAAATTAGCATAACTTGGAAATGATAAATCTCATATGAATGGGCTTTAGAGGGTCAATGAAACTCCAGAAAATGTGAAGAAAAAAATTAGTTTCAGAGTTTTCAGTAAAGTATCAAATAGTCTCATAACAACAACAGAAAAAGTAATAATCACTACCTTATGTATTTTCCAACATAGAAAATGTATGTTTATGGGCCTTCAACAAATAATCTTGGTTTTACTTAGTACCAGGAGCTGCATGAGTCATAATTCAACTTTCACCATCCTATTGACTCTGCTTTGAATGCCATGCAATCATTTTACAAACACTATTGAGCTTCTGCTATGTGTTAGTTACTTTGGTGGACATCTTGGGTTACAGTGGTAAACAAGATAGCCACTATGAATGATTGTTACCAAAAGTAAATTTGAGGTACTGGGAAAAATCACCTAGTCTAGGGAGACTTTATTAAGGGTAGAAATACTCAAATGTTATGAATGAGAAAAGTTTAGCATATACCTAATCCATGATTTAAAAAAATAATAATACAGAAAGTGATTAAGAGCATGAAATCGTGATCCAGATTGTTTGGTGGGATGAAGATCTGAGGCATTCACTCTATTACCTGAAGCCCAGTTTTATTATTTTCAAAAACTAGCTACCTCCCAGGTATTATGTTGTTATATTTGAGATCATCTCTTATATATACTACACACACACACACCCCTTTGATTTATTGTGAGCACTAAATGATTAGGTGTTCCTAGTTAAGTTTACTTTTCTTGCAATAGTTTGAGCTCTAAACATTGGCGTTTACTACTTTTATTTTCATAGTTTAAAAAGTAATCTTTCATTTCCTGTTCCCCTTTTTGTTTCTAGCCATTTAGTTCTTTATTTTCTACAGCTGATCCATTATGTTACCAGCTTTGTCCCAACAACTGCATAATCAGATTTTCAATCTGCCTTGCACCTAAACTCTGCTGAATGAGGATGTTAATTATTTATTTGTTTATTTATCAAAAGTTATAAAATTATCATGAACTACATCAACTATTTAGATCCCAAAATTGGCCAGAATATAATTTTCTACCTTCTATATAATGAGAAAGATAAATTCTGCCCAAACTTATTTTATCAGGTACTGAGTTTTGTTTGTTTTTCTAAGTTTGAAATAATATACTAATCATTACATGTGTGTGTAAGCCTTTAAGTTGGCACAGATCTATTCAATCTCTATAATATTCAGTTTATAGTTGACATTTACATTTGACAAGAAGCAATCCATCATTTAGCCATGATAACATTTCTACTCAATCACTAATACATTTTTTAACTGATATTTGGTTTCAGAGTCCTTCCGAATAGGACACTTCTGCAATCAACACTTAGTCAGAACTGGCATATGTTGATTGGGAGACCTCTTCACCATCCCTGAATAAATTCTGATCCTTGTTGACCACTTTGCATTTAAAATGTAGTCATAAATTTATTCAGGTAAATGACATAGGAAGTATCGGATCTAGTAATAATTAATGTCGTTTTTAAACATTCGTTTAAAATCTTGCTTGGCGTTGACTTGTATTGACATAACCTTCAAACACGTGGTATCTACAGAACGTGTGAAGTGCAATTAACAAGTTTTGCTTGAAAAAGTTTGTGTTTGGTTTGGTTTTTGTTGCAAAACTAGGGCTAAGAAGATGGCGGATGAAGAGCACATTCGGCACTGCATGCTTTACGAGTTCCAATTAGGAAGAAAAGCAAGTGAGGCTGCAAAAAGCATCTGTAGTGCTCTTGGTCAAGATGCAGTTAGCGCCAGAAAATGCCAGCGTTGGTTTGAGAAATTTCGCGAGGGAAATTTTTTGTTAGATGACAAGAGTGGTCGAGGCAGTGTGTCCAATTTTGATTAAGAAGCTCTTCAAGCTCTTTTGGTGCAAAATCCTCAAATTGCCCAACAAGAGCTTGCGACAACTTTAAATTGTTCACAAAAAACAATTTCCAATCAATTGCGTGCACTTGGCAAAGTCCAAAAGTTTGGAAAATGGGTTCCTCATGAGTTGACCGACAACAACCATAATCAAAGAGTCACAATTTGCAGTTCGCTCCTCTCTCGTCAAAACTGTTTGCCGTTTTTAGAGCAAATTGTTACCGGAGATGAACCATGGGTGCTGTATGTTAATTTGAAAAGGCGGCCTCAATGGTTGGACAAAAATGAGGCTCCGCAGCCCACACCAAAACCTGACTTGCATGCGAAAAAAGTGATGTTGTGTGTTTGGTGGAATTTTAAAGAAATTCTTCATTATGAACTTTTACCATCTAACCAAACCATTACAAGTGCAGTGTATAGTGCCCAATTGGAAAGGTTAGCCCAAGCTTTAAGAGAAAAAGAACCCGCGCTGATTAATCGGAAGGGCGTAATTCTTCACCAGGATAACGCACGACCGCATACTGCAAGAATCACTGCTGAAAAACTGCGCCAGTTGGAATGGGAAGTTCTCCCTCAACCTGCATATTCTCTTGATATTGCCCCTTCCGATTACCATTTGTTTCGTTCTTTGCAAAACTTTCTTCTTGGAAAAAAAATTAATAATGAAGAATGCCTCAAAAATGCATTGACCGAATTTTTTGCATCAAAATCACAAGAATTTTACAACAGAGGGATTAAAATGCTTCCTGAGCGTTGGGCACAAGTAGTAGAAAACAACGGCAACTATATTGTTGATTAAATTTTGTTGTATTGTTTAAATAAATTCGATTTTAAAAAGTATTAGAAAACGACATTAATTATTACTAGACCTAATATATTCAGATATCATGGTAATTTCATAGGGAACCCATGTCGGAGGGTTGCTTTGTTTTGGGGATTGTTTTAGGAGGTTTTTTTTGTTTTGGGGATTGTTTTAGGAGTTTTTTGTGTGTGTGTTTTTAGAGATAGTGAAAGGAAGGACAGAGAGAGAGAGAGGGAGAGAGAGAGAGAGAGAGAGAGAGAGAGACATCAGTGTGAGAGAGAGGCATCAGTTAATTGCCTTTCTTGATTGCCTCTGTATGTGCTCCAAAAGGGCCAGAGATCCAGCTTGTAACCCAACATACCCTTGACAAAAATCAGACGCATGGCCCTTTAGTCTACACGCAGGGGTCCTCAAACTTTTTAAAGTGGGGGCCAGATCACGGTCCCTCAGAGAGCTGGAGGGCCGGACTATATGAACTACTAATTCCTACTGTAACACCTCGGCTGCGCTCACTGCCCAAAAAACCTGGCAGGCCGGATCAGACTCCTCTGCGGGCCGCATGTGGCCCGCGGGCCGTAGTTTGAAGACCCCTGGCAGGCCCACACTCCATTCACTGAGCAAAACTGGCTAAGGCAGGGATCTATGGTTGTAAGCATACCTTTATTATACATACCTTTATTAGACATTCCAATCTGGACTCCTTGGAGGATGTCCGACTGCCAATTTAGGTATGATCATGCAGGGATTGGGCCTTAACTGGCAGTTAGACGCCCTTCTCACAATCCAGGACTGTTGGCTCCTAACTGCTCACCCACCTGCCTGCCTGATTGCACCCAACCACTCCCCTACCAGCCTGATTGACACCTAACTGCTCCCCTGCCTGCCTGATAGCCCCCAACTGCCCTCCCCTGCAGGCTGGTTGCCCACAACTGCCCTCCCCTGCCAGCTATCTGTGGGCGGCCACCTTGTGACAATGTGAGGGCATTGTGTGAGGGTATGAGGACCACCTAGGCTTTTATTAGTATAGATAACTCTCTGTGCTACTACATCTACTAAGTTACTCTTTTTGATTAACTGTTAAGGATAATAATAGCTAGAAATCAAAGGAAAGAAAAAGGTAAATCATGGTCTACCTTCCCTTTGGTATTACATTTTTTTCTCTTTTACTCTCGCTTTCTCTTTTTCTCTAAACAAAATAATAATAATAATAATTGTTTTAAAATAATACATAGCATTCAAAATTCTCTGCTCAGCATTGAGATGTTTTAAATCTAATAAAAAGAGAAACTGTGTTTTTAAATGCTTTAAGTCATGAATTAATGATATTGTTTATCTCATCACCACAGAAATCCAATAGCTCTTGAGATGAAAGACAAAACTCTCCTATGGGAAGGCAGATGACTGACATCTCAGAGGAGTAAAGAAAATTAAAAACTTTACATATGAAATTGGCAACTTGTTTTTAAACTTAAATGTTAACTCCCTTGCAAGTGAGTCACAAGAGACTGACTGAAGGCAAAGTGACAAAGACTGAAATCCTCTATGTAAACCACAAACCAAAATCACTATTACTGGTGACTCAGTAACAATATAAACAGTAGCAACTTAGACCAGCCCTCCGTCAAACTATGACTTGCGTTTTTTATTGGAGCTGATCATTTCCATAAGAGTTGATTTAAGAAGTCTATTGTATAGGTAGGTTCTAACAAGGATTGTAATAAAGAGTGTGGCTCAGTTTTTGAGAGCTTCTAAGCCTCCCTCTACTCCCTTCTCCTGATGCCCCCATCTGGTGAAGCTGACACTAAGGTCTCAGATGCTCCATCCTTTGGGACTGGAGGGAAGTTCAAACCACTGGCAGGAGCCCTCACTTCAGCCCTATACCTCTAATTACTATAAAAACCCACGCTTGTCTCTTTTTTTCACCCAAGCCATTTTCAGACCAGCTTGGTGTCCTGCCTTGAAATTTCCAAAAATCCCTGTACAACGCTAATACTAGTAAACCTTTTCAGACCCTCTTGATGTTCATGTGACATCATCATATTGACATTCAAACCTAATTTTGGAAAGGGGGATTATCCAGCTTTTACTGAGTAACCACAAAAATGAATATGACAGGTATTTGTCTTAGTTCAGATCGTTGTAAAAAAAAAAAAAATACCTAGACTGGGTGGCTTAAACAATGGAAATTTCTTTCTTCTAGTTCTAGAGGCTGGGAAGTCTAAGATGAATGTGCTGGCATATCTTATGTCTGGTGAAGGGCCTCTCCCTGGTCTTTAGATGGACATCTACTTGCTGTGTCATCACTGAAGAGAGAGAGAGACCATTTCTCTTGTGTTTCTTCCTTTACATACTAAGTCCATTCATAATGGCTCTACATTCAGGACCTAATCACTGCCCAAAGCATGCTTCCAAATACCATCAAGGTGGGCATTAGGACTGCAACATATGAATTTAAGGGGAACACAAACATTTAGTCCCTAGAAGTGTTATAATGTTTCTACAAATAATTTAACTAGTAAATGAAAAAAGTAAACAAAACAAAAAGCAAGAATATTTCATCTAGCTGTAAGTAAACCTGGCTCACAGATAACATTTATTGAGGACAGAACACTTTTCTTACAGAACCCTTGCCTAGAAACATGTTATGTAAAATATCTTGTGTTAAAAACTTTTATGTGAAATTCCATTGTGAGTCATTCCAAAGCCTCCATAGGAGTGCAATTATTTTCCACATCCAAGCATTTTCAGAAACAGCTATTGTGTTAAAGAGTAGCTTTAATGCACAACCAATCTGAGGTTGTTAAATATTTTAACTACTGAGTAAGTAAGAATTAATATTTCACGATTGAATTTAACTGATCATTGCATTTCTGCTATCAAGTCATTATAAATCAATTATTCATATGATTTCCCTGGAATATCTTTTAGGTAAGAAGTTGAGAAATCTACCAGTTTACACAGGGGCACAAATACCAAAGCAGTTTTGTGAGAACCCAGACTGTTTTCATTAGAGAGCTCTTTATGTTTCAACAAAATGAAGCAAAATCACAAAATTTTAGACCTCAGTAGACCATTTGAAATCTTGATTGTTAAACCCCAAATTACAAAAAAAAAAAAAAAAAAAGGAAAGAAAAAGAAATGATTCAAAGAAGTCCAGGAGCCTATGGGTGAAAGTGGCTGATGCTATATGGCATCAGATTTTATAAAAATTAGCCCTATGCTTTCATTCCATAAACACTTCTCTACAGAATCTAATAAAAATCCAACAGTCCTGATGCTAGAAAACATATTTTTGGAATCTTTAATATGATGTCCATCAGATAAATCCATTTCTCTAGTAAAAGAAAAAATTCTTCATTTACACATCAGTTTCTAAACAGGGTTGCTACTAGCTTATATGGTATATTTGTGCAAGTAAGAAAAGACATCCTGCCGAAACCGGTTTGGCTCTGTGGATAGAGCATCAGCCTGCGGACTGAAAGGTACCAGGTTCAATTCTGGTTAAGGGCATGTACCTTGGTTGCAGGCACATCCCCGGTAGGGGGTGTGCAGGAGGCAGCTGATCTATGTTTCTAGCTCTCTCTCCCTCTCCCTTCCTCTCTGTAAAAAATCAATAAAATATATTTTAAAAATTTAAAAAAGAAAGAAAATACATCCCTTTGGGTGAATGCAGAAGGATGCAACAGTGCCAAGTTGCCAGTCCCCAGGACCCCTCAAATGGGTGCCCTTTGTGCAATGTACAAAGTGCCTCTCATACGCAGTGGCCCAGATTATAATATTTTCCTTTCTCTCTGCTGTGTGCGTGGATGCATGCTCACTCTTCTGTCAAATCTTCCATAGCACTCCCTCCCACTTTCCATCTTTTCAGCATTATTTTTAGTGTTCGTGTTTTTAACTTGGGCTTTTGTTACCTGCACTGTGAGAAGCAGCACGCAGTGCAATGATTTCAAGCATGCACTCTGGAGTCAGACAAAGGGTTTGAATCTCTTCTCTGACACTGACTAGATGTGGGTTTTGTCAGTTTCTTCATATGCAAAATGGTGAGAAAAATAGCACTCTCCTCTTCGAAGTATTGTAAAAATTAATTGAGTTAATACAATTAAAGCATTTTAAACAGCCCCCAGTACACGGTAATCTCTATAGAAATGTTTGTTCTTGTCATTATTCTCATGCTTCCTCAGCCTGAATTGCCTCAGAAAGGCACCATATGAATCAGGCAGGATGTCTAATCTATGGGGTTTAAACAACCACGGAATTCAATGACCAAGAGTCAGTTCCCTCATTAGACAGAATGTGGTAAAATGATCCCCACCAGAACACAAACCCTAATGTGTAAAGAACCACAGAGAGGCACAGGAATGCCAGAGGCTGCTCCAAAGGAGGGGAGTAAGGGCCCCGTCACAGGTTTTAAAGTCACACAACCTGAGGGAGCTTCGTATTCATGAGGCAGGTGGATAATCAGTTGCTGTTATCAGCAGAATAATCCCTTCCCAAAGGCCCTCCCAGATGTGTAAATGTGTCACCTTACAGGGCAAAAGGAAATGTGCAGGTCTACCATGGACTACTAGTATCTGGGTAATTAGAAGGGTCCTTATAAATGAAAGAAACAGGCAGGGAGATTTGAAGATATCATGCCACTGGCTTTTAAGATGAAGAAAGAGTCTACAAGCCAAGGAATATTGGTGACCCCTAGAAACTGTAAAAGGTAAGAAAACAGATTCACCCCAAGAGCCTACTTAGAAAGAATGCAGCCATCCAATACCTTAATTTTTGCCCCATGTGGCATGTATTGGACTTCTGTCCTACTGAAATGTAAGATGATAAGTTTGTGTTGTTTTAAGTCAGTAATTTGTTACAGCATCAAAGGAAAACTAATTTAGTGCTTCTTGTTCTATCAAGAAAAAGATTTAAGTATCATCACTATATATGGTTACTATGAAGACACTAAGAAACTACAATGCCAGACCATGTAAAGGCAGTCAATATTTGCTCAACCAGCACTTCTGCCAACATTACACATTACTTTTTAGTCCCCTCTCCTAATCAATCCAGGAAAAGATTTTATCTCATTTTAAAGATATGGTCAAAATGTATTTATACAAATGTTTCTGTGAGGTATCTGAATTCTTTTCTCAGACTGTAGAAGGAAAGCTCTGCCTCATGCTCAAAGAAGAAGAGAAAATATTCTGAAATCAAGAGTTCTAACTCCATAGTCATTGAAGGGGAAGCTGATCCAGAAGATAAACCATATTAATGGTATCTGTGATGGCTGATTCAGATGGTGTTGAGGGCTTCTAAATCATCAGCTTTCTTTCCCTATCTCTGTTAATCTTGAATCAATAGTCTGGTGATATACATTCGTCTCTTAGCTCATTCATCATCCCAACATAGCAAGATGTTGGATACTGAACATTTTCATTGTTCCCTTTTGCTTTGAGTATAGCACTACTTTTGAACCAATTTCCTGATCTCTGACCAGCGGGTGACTGTTCAATGGCCACCACTTTCTTCTCTAGCCAAGCATTTCCTGACCTGCATTTCATCATGTCCTTGAAACTCAAAGTTCTTTCAAGGAAAGATTAAGGAGACTATACCTAAGGAATGGGGTAGATAGCACTTGACCTTGAGAAGTGCACTTAGGGGCCCTCATCTCTGAAAAGCAAATCCACATTGTCTGCCTTATAACACAGGGATGTTAGCTGCTGTGTGATGATTTTACTCAACTCAGCGCAACAAACATTGATTGAGATCTCTCACTGTGGACAAAGACTAATGATAATTAAGTCACACTTGGCATTAGGAAAACTGCTGACATTTGTGTTGATGATAGATACTAAAGACTTAATGAAATTAGAAGGGACAACCTGAAAAAAAAATGCTGTGATGGTATAAGAGTAATACTAATTACAGTAATTTATGAGAACTGCTTATCACTAATGCCTAATTATTATGCAGCACAATAGTGATTATGCATGGCATTAAATGTGTGTATAAGGGACTTTGGTGTGTGTTGTATTAGATTAGATGAAAACAATGAAATATAAAAATGTATGCTCAGTCATTATAATGTGTTACTCATGCAGTAATTCATCATCTGCTCATAATTTTTAAAATTAGAGAAAATTACTTAGCCTGTAAGATAGTTTGGTCTTTTTATACAAGTGAAACTATAAATTTATTAATGCACTTGATTTTCCAAATGAGTTCCTTATCATTGTCATCAAGAATTGTAGTGGTGGGGTTTTTTTTCTCCCAGGCTTTCTTATAAATAATTTTAATTTCCTTTTTGCAGCATTTTATTCTAGAATAAATGTGACTCTGAGAGCTCATTATCTTGATAGTCTGCAGAGGAAATGAGATAGATAGAATGTCTGACCAGCTCGGTGTGGTCAAATCAATACATCCAGCCATTTGCAGATTACTTATCAATCAGACAAGAAGACCAGGTCCCAATTACTTCCAGTTCAGTTAAAATCTCTGAATAAGATGGTATCAGAGTTAATGTGGTTGAACCATGCACAAGATGACATTTATGTCTCACTTCAAAAGTTCAATGAGAATTTCTTGTATAAAGGATTTAGAAATTTTAAAAAGCAGCCTCCAATTTTACAAGGTTGTATTATAACTCAATTTGTTCATTCTTTCAACCAAAAAGTATTAGAAATCTATTATGTGCCAGGCGGTATGCTACATGCCAAGAAATGGAGATTCATAAGACTTAGCCTCTCCCAAGAAACTCGTGGCCTAGTAGTAGTTGAAGTTTTTGTGAAGTCTGCAAGGTACTGCTTTTATGTACATGACCCTACTTGTATAAACAAGGAAATAAGTATGAACCATTAACTTCTCAAGGCTTTTCCAATTTCTGGGGCAGAGGTACACCAGCCTATGTTGCCTCTAGCTCTTTTCCATTCCATAAATTCAGCTACATGAACAGCAGCACAGAAAGTACCTGGGAAATGCAGTGCAGGGACATTAAATAATGTATATTCTATTGAAACTCTGGAGCCAGTAATTCCAATAAACTACAATATTTCCTACTCATTTTTTAATCCTCTGACTTTCCAACGCATCACTAATGAACATGCAATCTTACCCATCAATCTTCTGCTTAATTCAATTGGTTAATGAAAACCAACCCCCTTAGCTCACACACCCACCTCACTGTTATTTCCCAAAGGAATTTCATTCCTAGAAACTCCAGCCTATCCCTCCTTGCCCTATCCAAGTCTTTCCTTCAACTGCCATTGACACTTGCAGCATCTATACTTTAGCCTCTCTTTCAAACACTGTTCCAACTTCCCTCTTAAGTAAAATCATTTCACATTTGAAAAGGTGGTAGATTCTTTCTTGCAACCCACAGCAATTAAAGTCATTTCACTCCACTTCACACATAGGGTAAGTAGAATAGATTAGTGTATTTGATTCTTATTATGGTGCAGGGACATAGAATAATATCTGTAAGATTATAGATACATATAATCATTGTAAGAATTTGTGGGATGTGCTTATACATTTGTAAAGACTTTACCAACTGCTGATGTTCACCACTGATATTCTACCATCTTTGCCTTTTCTTATTTAAAATTGATATCATACATTAAAATGGGCTCTCTGGGTTTGATTATACAGGTTTTGCCATGTACAAAAGGAACCAATATGTAGGTGCTGAAATCCAACTACAGTACTCCTACCCACAATCTGAGCCCTAGCCCAGGATAGCATCAAGATTTCCTAATCACACAAAGGCAACATGTGGTTACTTGCCATTCTGCCTTTAAGTCATCCTCTTCTCAATTTCATTATTGTTTTCTGAATTTCCATAATTAATCACCCATGCATAAACTTCTGATCCACCAAACTTCTATGACTACTAGGCTGATAATCTAAAATGCCCACCTCGTCGAAACCGGTTTGGCTCAGCAGTAGAGTGTCAGTCTGCAGACTGAAAGGTCCCAGGTTCGATTCCGGTCAAGGGCATGTACATTGGTTGTGGGCACATCCCCGGTAGGGGGTGTGCAAGAGGCAGCTAGTCGATGTTTCTCTCTCATTGATGTTTCTAGCTCTCTGTCTCTCTCCCTTCCTCTCTGTAAGAAAATCAATAAAATATATTTTAAAAAATAAAAAATGCCCACCTCACCCAGAGCTGCTAGGGTTGAGTGTCGACCCAGGAACCAATAGGTCATGGTTCTATTCCCAGGTTTCTGGCTCGATCCCCAGTAGGGGTTATGCATGAGGCTCCAATGGATGACGTTTATCTCTCATTGATATTCTATCTCTTTATCCTTCTCCCTTCCTCTCTCTCTAAAAATCATTAAAAATATATTTTTTAAATGCCCACCTCACAGATCTTTGACTTCCTCACCTACGATAACCCTCAAGTTCATTTTATTCAGTTTTTCAAACCTTAATGTTTGTCATTATTTGAAATTGTTGTACCTGCATCTCCAAGATCTAAAACACTGAATTTCCCCACACTGCTCATGCCTTTCGTTTTTCCACTTCCCCTTCTTATTATGATGTACAGATTCTTCTCTTTTGTCACCTCCAGTTCTCAGTCTCTCCTTCTTGATACAATGCACATGGCTCTTTTTCAAATTCACTTGCCTTTCTATCTGGTCCTGATCAATTACTCTATTCATTGTCATAATATTCACTCAAATGTCTATAACATTCATAACGCTCTATTATATCTAAACCCTGAATAAATGTACTATTATCAATCTCCACTTATGTTCCCAGGCAGCCAACTATTAATGGGAAGAGTTTTACACCCAGTCCTCTGAATATATGTCTATCTATCCTCAACTAGGCCTTTGGTTCTACTGCCCAGCAAAACACTCCACTATATTTTACCAAGAAGATATACTTAAAATGAATATCTCTATTTTTTTAACTATAGATTAGGGATAATAATACATATTACATAATATATAATCAAATAGAATAAATTACCTAAGCCAGTGTTTTATTATATATTACATATTAAACCACAGATACCTACAAACCATGATCTAACATGAAACTTCCATAGTATTCAAAGTTCCTTTTTAAAAGGATCTATGGTTATTTACTTTGGTAACTGCAAACAGTACACATTCAGTAAAATTGTATGAACCAATTTCAAATCACACATCACTAACATGAGAAAGAGTAGGCTTTTGGTTGATAATGATAGCTGCTCCAAAGTTTTTCCATTACCCCTTACTGAACTGATGCACTGTTTGGGGTCCTGAGAAAAGACAAAGACAAACTATATTATTTACATTTAAAGGAATGTACTCTATTATTAATACTTCACTTCTGACATAAGACACATGGACTTTTCCCCCACACTGACCAATTCTCCAACACCAACTGAGTGTCCTATAATTCACTTCTAACACTGTCCACCTGGAGTTCACTTAAGATTACACAAGTTAAGGGCAGAATGCCACAAAACTTCCCTTACTTTCTGACACCAATAGCAAGTCTGAGCCTTCCTTACTCTAACTCACTGGCTATGAATCAGAGGTTCCCATGACCCCCTCCTACAGTCTGATAATTTGCTAGGACATCTCACAGAACTAAGGAAAACACATCTACCAGTTTATTACATCATATGTGATATGATAAAGGACATAGGTGAGCAGCCAGATGAAGAAGTATATAGGGTAAGGTCCGGAGGGGTCCCAAGCATAGGAGCTTCTGTTCAGTGGAGTTGAAGAATACCACCCTCCTGGCACGTGGATTTGTTCACCAACCTGGAAGCTCACTGATCCCATACTTTATAGAATCTTATGGAAGCTTTATTACATGGGTTTGACCAATTATTAACTCAATCTCCAGCCCTTCTTTTCTCTCCCAAGGATAGGAAGTGGGGCTGAAAATTCCAAGTTTCTAATTGTGACTTGGTCTTTCTGGTTACCAGTCCCCATCTATAAGCTATGGAAGAACTTACCAAGTGCCTGTATAAAATGCTTATATCAGCCCTATTGCTCTCAAATAACAAGGGATTTAAGAAGTCTGTATTAGAAAATTAGGGCAGAGATCAAACATATATTTTTTATTACATCACTGTCTACCCCTTGGTCTCTGACCATGGACACTTTACAGCACAATGATTTTCAACTCAAAGGCTGCTGGCACATTACTAGAATCCATTAGAATCCATGCAGTCATCAATGGTCTAGTACATCATTATATCATATGAAAGTGTCTCCCAAGGTGAGATCACTCAGCTTTATAGGTTTTCATTTGATCTTGTCTGATTCCCAAAGCAAGAGTGTTCTCAGTATTATGAACAATACCCTTTGAGAATCTGACACAATTGAGCTAAAGGACAATATCATCTTTTGCTAGGAGCCTTTTTCAAGATATTAATTTAATATGATTCCCCTTATTACATAAGCCATTGATTAGATTACCCTAAACTACTATTGTTCCTTCTCTCCATTTTTAACAAATGTTTCTATCTCTGGAAAGAAGATTATGTTCAGCCACTATGCTAGGTCTACATTGCAGGCAGCAAAACTCAGCTAGCACATCATTCTTTTAGTTGTAAATCTAAACAGGCTAAGATATGGAGTATCAGAGATAAAGTCAGAATAGGGAAGATTTGAAAAATGCTTCAACTGGTGTCAAAATATTGAGCAAAGTAGAAACTGGTTTGGCTCAGTGGATAGCTTCAGCTTGTGGACTGAAGGGTCCCAGGTTTGATTCCATTCAAGGGCACTTACCTTGGTTGTGGGCATATCCCCAGTAGGGAGTGTGCAAGAGGCAGCTAATCAATGATTCTTTCTCATAGATGTTTCTAACTCTCTATCCTTCTCTCTTCCTCTCTGTAAAAAAAATCAATAAAATATATTTTTTAAAAACATTGAGCAAAATAGAATCTGGGTAGAAAGGATATTTGCCAAGGCTATGATATATATCTTTGGAGATGTTCAAAATCATATATATATATATATATTGGAATGATGCTATTAACTAGGATAGCCATAAATATCTCCAAAATAGTTTATAAATGATGATAAAATTGCAAACCTCCTTTTGAAATTTAGAGTAACATATTTTACAAAATAAAACTTTAGACCAATGGTTCCCAACATTTTTGGGGAGCCATGTTCCCCTAAGCATCTCTAAAAATTCTGATGCCCCCTTGTGACATATAATTCTTATTATTTAAAAAAAAGTGAACTCCTATTCACATGGAGGAAGCCTAAAAGACCATTAACTTGGTCTAAATAAGCGTCCAAAGAGCATGGCATTCATGAAAGAGAAAAATAAATGAAAGGACATTTGAAGTACTGAGGAAGAAATCACTAAGAAATTGTTAAAATAATAATAATATGAAGTAATATGAAAAAATAGCAAATAAAGTTTCAAAATATATAATTGAGAACTGAAATGCATAAGTATGTCACAATATATATTTATATACTCTATATGAGGCCCCTAGAACCATAAGAAATACAAAAAGTTAATTGTTAATAACTCATTCTTGAATTCTTGAATTGCCCCCTTTAAAAATCAAATTGCCCCCCTGTGGGGCATGTGCCCCATGTTGGAAACCACTGCTTTAGACTGATCTCAATTCTATGTAATTAACTATTTTTCTCTATCAACTCGCCAGGCTGAAAAACTTAAAAACTCATGTATTTCTTAAATTTTCCTCAACTTTTAATCTGTATCTAGAAAAATGCTAAGCCAGACAAGAGTCAGATATATACATATGAATTTCCAACTTTATTTTCTCTAAGAAAAGAAACATTTAAACATCACCAAGTTTAATAGCTTAGTGAGTGAGGAAAATAAATGCCATCCAGGAAAATAGTGGCTCCTCAGTAAAATATCTGATAAGCGCATATGACTATGAATTTCATGGGCCGCTTGAATGCCTTTAGGATTTGCAGAAAAGCAAGGGAGCTAAATGACCATGATGGGTTACCATTCACTTTGAGATCTAAAAGTCCGAGAAAATCTCAAATCACTTACAGCATGTAAAGAAGAAATGTATAAGCAAAAATTTAGAAAAGTTAAAATAAAAACTACATATACAGATTAGAACATTGACATAAAAACCATGTCAGATATGACTGTACAAGTAATCTGAAGGGGAGAAATTTTTAAGCTGAAAACTCAGGTCATTGTAAGTGCTTTTATACCTCTAATTTTAGAATGTATAAGTGAATAATGATTCATTTATTTAATCTTATTTTTAAAAAGAGAAAGATAAATTCCAGGTCAAAATATATTTGAATGCAAACATATATTGTACTCCATCAGAGCCCAATTAAAGTAAAGTAAGCTCCTGGCCAGGTAGCTCAGTTGCTTAGGGCATCTCTCTGATATGCCAAGGTTATAGGTTCAATACCCTATCATGGCACATATAAGAAGCAACCAATAAGTGCATAAGTAAGTGGAGCACCAAATTTATGTCTCTCTCTCAAGTCAATTTTTAAAAAGAAATAAACACAATCTGGCAGACATCAGATGCTAAATCCATGTATATGTTGTCTTTTCTTCCTCTCTTTATGATACCCAACCTATTTCTCTTTCCAGAAGTCATTCCTTCACAAAGGAATCCAAAATAGACATTATAAAAAAATAATAAAATCAAGAAGATATCAACAGTGGTGCAGTGAAATGCCCAGCTACAATAATTAAGAACTACAAAGGAAAATATTTCAATTAAAGATTATTTGACAACTAAAATTATAATGATAATTTAAAAATCAAGAAATAATAAAACCAGTTTCAAATTTAGACATTAGGGCATTTTGTTCCATTATGTGCCAATGACATCCCGTCTCTAATCTCAACCATGTAGTCTTGCTATAATTCATAGCTTTGGTGAATGAATAATGAGGTACCATCCCCTGGTACCTCATTATCAGTCAAGAATAGGTCAAAGCACCAGGCTATTGAAAATGCTAATATGGCTTATAAATCTGTGTGACAGCTGGACGTAGGTTGTTCCTGACCACTCACAGGCTCCTACCCCTTAGGTCAATATCACCACAGAGGTATAGACAATCCATTAGTTACAGGTAGAAGTGCTGAGGAGCATGTGCATACACATAGCACTCTTCATAGTACTTCAAATTCCCTTCATAACATTTACTGCAATTTGTAATTACATATGCCATGGTTTTGCTCCTATGATTATTTAATTATGCCTTAATCAGAAGGAACTTGCATTTGTCAAGGCCAGAGGAGATGGGGCTTGGATCAACCAGAGTGGTAGTAGCAGAAATGATATTTTTATATGTTTTGAAGAAAAAAAGTGAGTAGTATGTACTGATGACTTTTAGATAAAGAATTTGGAGAGAAATAAATAAAAATAAATAACACCCAGGTTTGGTCCGAGCCTGGGTGCCCCCAGAGCTTCTTGTAGAAAGGTAGAAAAACACAGGAAGGAAGAGCTCCTTTGGATGGACAAACCAAGAGTTCACTTCTCATTTAAAATGCCCAATAGACATCCAAGTAAAGATGTCAAGACACCCAAATATGAGGAAATAAGATTATAGGCTGGCCTTAAAGGCCTAGGAAATATTTTACCTCTAAAAAAAGTTCATATATCTTTGCTCTACATGATTATATTTGTATTTTAATGCTTCAGTCTTAGAGAAAAGATATCTCACTTACTTTGATGTTCTTGAGACATTTTTTTAGCATCTCAATTGAACATGGGACTCTAATCTCCATGATCACTACACACGATGTACCTTGAAAACCTATTCTTGACTGATAAGGTTCTTGAGGGCAAAATGCCTAACAGTGAGATAGATGATAGCTAGCTAGCTAGCTATCTAGATAGATAGATAGAGTATTAAATTACACACACACACACACACACACACACACACACACACACATACACACACACACACGTATCTCAATGGCATAGTCAAAGTGCTCATTGTTTATTCTGACAATGACTCTTATTGATGACTTTATTTTCTCTCACTAACAATTGTTTTAAATACAGGAACATGGCTATTTTAGCACCATCTAAAGTAAAAAGATGCTAGGAACTGTATTCATGGGGGCCTTCAACTCTAGCTATCTGCATGATCATAGTCAAGTAATTATAACATCCCAGTTTCCTCTATGAAAAAATAAGTATCCCCAACATGATACTCTCTGGGTCCCTTCCATTCAAAAAATTAAATGTAAAAGAAATTCACAATTCTTCCAGCAGCAGGCACCCTTAAATGTGCTTCATAAATAATAATAATAATGTTTCACAGAGTGTATGGCACAAAGTAAAGATTGTTTGCAAAATGCAATTTAAACAGATCGCGTTTTATGGCTTGCCATTTACCTTAGTAGTAAATAGCAAATAGGCAGTTGTGCCTACGTGTATTTGCTGATCTGTCAGACATTGGAAATAAGGCTAGCGCATTATCCCTTTATAAATCAGGGCACGCATTCATTCTCCGGGAGAGGCATTAAGTTTTTATTGAAAACGACAAGCCACTGCAGCAAGGGTGAACCACCGAGGGGGCTCCTTCCATTACCACTTAACATACGCATACAGATTTTTCAGAATGACTGCCAGGGTTTTCTTACACTTGTATTGCCATGTGTTGGGATCGGCATTCCCATCTATCCCAGTGATTTTAAGGAAGACCATTTTCTCATCACATTTTATCTACCCAGATGGGACTCCAACTTAGCTTCATTCACCAGCTTTAATTGTGTGACTTTTTTTCTCCTAATTCTTTACCTCAGTGCCTCCAAATGATTTGGTTCCATAACTTCCTCTGCTTTCTTTCCAGGCCTCAGGTGGCTATTTCTTCACTGCTGAAATCTGCTACTGCTCTTAGGATAATGCCCTTCTCCCTTGGAAATGTAAAAAGTATAGCAATGATCATTGATTCTCAGTATGAAATCTCTACACATTTTATGCCTTCCTTCTTTTAAATGCCTTTCATCCTTTTTTTTTTTTTTAATGAAGTAAAAAGAACTTGGGTCTCATATTATTAATTAGCTCTCTTAGACATGTGTGAAATAGTCAAAGTCATATGTGATTTATGTAGTTCTAGACATGAGTTGAGATTGTGTTTAGTGGATCCTAATCTAATTTATCCTCATCAAGAATTCACAATGGGTACAGTACCCTGTAACTCAGCTGCTGTATTACACATTGCCTGCACATGGAAATCACTGCTCTGAACGGTATTACAGAAATTGGAGAAAATTTTATTCAGGCTCTTCACACAAGTCAGATTTAAAGAGTAAGCCTGACTTGGTACTGAGCTTTCATGATTTATGAGTAACTGATCAGATACTTGAATTATTTGTTAGTATTTTCATCTGTAGCTTAGAAATTACATTAGCCATTCAAAGAACACAATTGATTAATTTTGTTAAATAAATCCTCTGAACAGTGTATAAGTTCAACAAAATTGTCATGTACTGTGTGGAATTGATGGAGAATTCTGGTTGGTAGATGATTCTATTTGTGCTTTAGTGAAAATGATAAAGCACTTTTTCTTCATTTTTGCATATAATTACAGATTAGTATAGATGCAAAACTCCCCCAAAGTCACACATACACCTGGGAGGTAATCTGTAATCTAGAACAATTTCACAAGATTATGTTTGTAATTTACTTCCTTACCAGAAAAGGAAGATAGTATCTTGAATGGGGGGAAAATGTACCACTTAGCAGAAACTAAATTCAGAAAGCAACTCTATAAACATAGTCTATAACCTCATGAACTCAATTGTGTATTATTCTCAGTAACGTCTAAATAGTTTCAACTGTTCTTATTCCCCTGAATGGGTTTGTCAGTGCTCGACAAACTCATTAGTCAACAGAGCCAAATATCAACAGTACAACGATTGAAATTTTTTTTGAGAGCCAATTTTTTTTTTAACTTAAGCTTCTTCTAACACCACTTCTTCAAAATAGACTCACCCAGGCCATGGTATTTTGTGTAAGAGCCACACTCAAGGGGCCAAAGAGCCTCATGTGGCTCGCCAGCCGCAGTTTGCCGACCACTGGGCTGGGTTAACCCAGTACTATTAGCACATCACAGTAAGTATGGTTAGCATATAATTTAGAGCAAATATTTAATCCCAAGCACAGTTCATATAAGCTACATAGAAAAGCAAAAGTAAATCTGAAGCTTCCTTCCTTTCCTCTCTTTATAAGTCCATTCATTCCAATTCACTTGAGAAGTCCCATTCAGGGCCTGGGAATTCTTCCATTCCAGTCCAGAGGCCTTCACAAGCCAAGAACAAGGCTACCCTTCCACTGTTACTTTCCCAAATGATAATACATGAGGCATTGGTTGTCTTCATGAATAGCCCTCCACCCCCATGATGATTATATGGAGAAAGTTCTGCATTTTAATATCCAGTGCATTATCAAAGTAATGCTTGTAGTTGAATGTCTAAAAGCAAAAACAATAAGCTTGCAGACTTTAAGACTCTATTTTCATAAGATCTAAAATTTTTATAAATTCCTTGTTGAAAATAAAAAGACTTATTAAGAGGGTTTTCTTTTTCCTTTTTTATTTTTATTTTATTGATTATGGTGTTTCATATGTGTCTTCATTCCCTCATTACCTCCCTCACTCCTCACCCTCCATTGGTTAGGTGTATATGCATGCATAGAAGTCTTTTGGTCAATCTCTCCTTAAGGGGGTTTTCTAATATCTAGGATTACTTCAAATATTAACAATATGGATTTTCATTTGCTATGAGCAATACATATTAATTTCATATATTTTAGAAAGTTAACTTGTTAGCTTAATTGAGATGACATTGAGAATAAATTGATTGTAATATTGGGAAGAAAACATTATGATTAAAAATATTGCAAGGGAATCAGCATGAATTAGTATGGAGATGGGAGGCTGGTTTTGTATTGGTGTTGTTTTTTGTGGGGAGTGAGAGAAGCTAGAAGAGGTCAATGGAGAACAAAGGGGACATATGTAATACTTTAAACAATAAAGATTTAAACATGTACATGTATACACACACACACACACACACACACATATAGTATATATTGCAAGGAATTGAGCATGAATTAGTCTGGAGATGAGAGGCTGGGTTTTGTTTTTTGTATTTTTTTTTTTTTTGTGTGTGTGTGTGTTGTTGTTGTTGTTATTATTGCTGTTGTTGTTTAGTTTTCCCTTTGCATAGTCCACAGATAACAAAATCAGAGGGATATGAATAACAACCTTCTCTAAACAAACGATTCTCTGGTGAGCTCTAATCCTATCAATAACTAGGAAAGACTATGAACATTCCTTTGCCTATAATGTTTTGATACAAATTTGTGCGACTGTGACCAAATCACCTGAGGTTTCATAAGGTTTCATAACTTTCATTTCGTCATCATTAAACTGGGAATAACAAAATATATATTGTTGAGAGACTATTTCCCATGAGTTTTTTACATTTTTGTTTGTCTTATGAATCAAGGTCATGAAAAAATTTTGTTCCCGACTATCTTTTCAAGAATGTTTGCAGAGTCGACAACCTTGGAAGATGGGATAGTGCCAGGGTACTACCCTGTTTCCCCAAAAATAAGACAGTGTCTTATATTAATTTTTTCTCCCAAAGTTGTGCTAGGTCTTATTTTTAGGGGATGTCTTATCTTTCCATGCACTAGGTCTTATTTTCGGAGGATGTCTTATTTTCGGGGAAATATGGTGGGTTTACCTTTTTCTGTCCTCAGTAATAATGACAATGTTTCCCTCCACCCAGAACAAACATATGACAGGTTTACTTATGTCCCACTTAAAAGATTGGGGTTTCCTAAACTTTATTTTGTGGTTTTGTTTTGTTTTTTTTATTAATTATGGTATCACATAATTGTCCCATTCCAAACCCCTCCCCACGTACACCCCTATCCCCCTGTTGTCCATGGCCACTATTAGACTTATATGCATACACACAAGTCCTTTGGTTGATCTTTTCCCCTTACCCCCACCCTCCCCTACCTTCCCTCTGAGGTTTAAGAGTCTGATTGCTGTTTCTCTGTCTCTGGGTCTGCTTTTGTTCATCAGTTTATGTTGTTCATTATTTCCCCTAGACGTGTGAGATCATGTGATCCGAGAAATACCCTTGTAAGAACTGAAACTGAGACAAGCCAAAATGGTTATGCTGAGAGGCAAATGAATCAGTCTGTAGTAAGTTCCTTTCTGGGCCAAAGGTTCTTTTTTTTTTTTTTTTTTAAATATATTTAATTGATTTTGTACAGAGAAGAAGGGAGAGAGATAGAGAGTTAGAAACATCGATGAGAGAGAGTCATCGATCAGCTGCCTCTTGCACACCCCCTACTGGGGATATGCCCACAACCAAGGTACATGCCCTTGACCGGAATTGAACCCGGGACCTTTCAGTCCCCAAGCCGACGCTCTATCCATTAGGCCAAACCGGTCTCGGCCAAAGGTTCTTTAGAGTCCCAATTTCAATGTCAAACAGTTCCTTATGTGTACCTGTCAGCCATGATATTTTAGATCTGGTTGGTGGACAAATGGTGGTGATGCAGGTCTGACCATCTCTGGTTTGGTCCTGGGCATCCTTCAGCGACACACAGCTGCTGTCTGATAGTATGGCAAGGCGTTGTCAGCATCTTCCATCTCTGGATTCCTCCTATAATTCACCCCAGAGTCACTTGGTCCTCACTGCACTGCTCTTTGTGAATTTGAACTTGAGGAACTGGTGCAAATGTTGATAGTTTGGCTTCTTCTCTTATAATAAACAGGTTTTTTGCCTGTGATCCCAGAGTGTATATCTTATACCTGTACCCATTAATTTGTGTCATGCTACCTTGTTAGTGGCAAGTAGGTTAAAATTTCAACGCCTTCATAGTTCCTGGCACATATGGTTGTTGTGGGATCAAATTATATAATACTGTGGTTGAGCAAATAAGCACTTGAATATTTTAGCTACAACATTATTATTATAACTCAAAATAGTTTAATAACTTCTCTTATGAAATTATCATTAAAATTCACTTTTCGCCGAAACCGGTTTGGCTCAGTGGTAGAGTGTCAGTCTGCTGGCTGAAAGGTCCCAGGTTTGATTCCGGTCAAGGGCATGTACCTGGGTTGTGGGCACATCCCTGGGTCAATGTTTCTCTCTCATCGATGTTTCTAGCTCTCTATCTCCCTTCCCCTCTGTAAAATATCAATAAAATATATATTTTTTTAAAAATTCACTTTTCAAAAAACTGTATTTAATTTCTAGAATGTTATACCATCTAGCTTTGTGTTCTCTTTCATAATTGAATTAAATTTAATGAACATTCAAGTGGTTTAAAAGTTTCATTTTTAATATGCTTAATATTGCCATTTTAAACAATTTTAACTTTCTATTCATTTCAAAAAAGGAGACCTTATGACATTATGAGTCAAATAACTGCACAAACACTGCTATACAAAGGTATTAATACTGCCAAAATCAAACAGCAAACATTTCAAGCCTGAGAGAATGGCAAATATTTGACAACTGATTATAGGCAGATTCAGTATGAGGAGGGCATTTGAGGGATGGGCTTGATTATTTTAAGGCCACTATCTGTGAACATGATATAAATTAAAAACTTAAAATTTTATACATCTGTTCAATTTCTTTTATCACTATGAGTCTATGTCTCTCATTTAATAAGTTTTTTCATATCTATATCTACCTGTGACCAAACTACCAAGCAGCTAAATGAAAGAAGTCAGTAATGCTAGTATTAACATAAAAATAAATAAGTGATCCAGCAAATAATGAATATTAAAAATAAAGATTTACTAAAGATATCAATTTTCTGATGTTTGGGTTTGTAGTCTTATATAAAGATAATGCTTTTTTTGTTTAAATTATGTATAAATGCCTCACAGATAAAAAAAATGGAAATTCATATTTTAGTGTAATATCCAAGGTATCAACACAGATGCAAGAATGCCCAACATACGTGGGTGTGTATTTGAGAAAGATGTATGTGTACAACATGTGTATTTATAAAATGAGAGAACTTTGTTACAGTAAATATTGCCCACACACACATTCACAAAAGGAAAATAAATCTGGAGCATTTTCTCTATATTAATTTGTTTGGCAATTATTGTAGTGTATCTTTAAAACAGTTATAATGATTCCCTTCGTTTTAAAATGTAGATGTTATTGCCGAAACCGGTTTGGCTCAGTGGTAGAGCGTCGGTCTGCGGACTGAAAGGTCCCGGGTTCGATTCCAGTCAAGGGCATGTATTAATACCTTGGTTGCGGGCACATCCCAGGTAGGGGGTGTACAAGAGGCTGCTGGTCAATGTTACTCTCTCATCGATGTTTCTAGCTATCTCTCTCCCTTCCTCTCTGTAAAAAAATCAATAAAATATATTTTTTTAAAAATGTAGATGTTATTTTTACTCAGGTATGGTGGGCCAATAGATCAGAGATGATTGCTATTGAAAAGGTAGTTGGTTGTACTCATATATCCCTCAAAAGTGGGAAAGGCATGCTATTCTATGAGGGAGTCATGTACTGAGTCACTAATGTGGGTCAGGAGGCAGAGGGTGCAGGGAAAATGTAGGCAAAACATTTTCTGTGGTTTCCATGGGAAAGAGTAGCACAGCAGAGTCAGCAAGCAGGCTGAGTCCTGACTGGTATGAACAAACAATTGCAGTGAGCTCTGGGCACAGAAGCTATTCGCCCAGATTCTGATACCTGGTGCTGGGGTGAGTAAGGCAGGAGAATGGTGGCCCTGAGTGTGGAAACCTAAGATGATTATGGATATGGTCTCTTGATTGAATGGTTTGGCAAGCAAGTCATTTACTGTTTCTAGGAATTGGCTAGACCTGGGAGAGAGAGACCTTCCAGGGTCAGCAAGGCCTCCAGCATTGAAGTATATGTTAATACACCTATCTTAAAAACTATGAAGTTTGATGAGTCATTTTTATAAATCTATTATGAATGTTGATAATTACAATGGACTAGTATAAGGGCCTTGTATCAATCAGGATCCCACCAGAGAACAACAAAACAAAACCAAGAAAAAAAATAGAAGAGAGATACAGACAGAGATACAAAGAGGAAGAGAAGTAGAAGGAGGAGAGAAGGGAGGGGGAAGGTGGTAGAAGGGAGTGGAAGAAAAATAAGTAGGTAATCAATAAATACTAAATAATTATGAGCAGACTTTATAATATTTGATACATGTTTCTCTTCTTTATTCAAACAACTATGTTTATGTGTTTTATTTTTCCAACAGAAGAAATCAATTTTTTCAGTTAGAGAGAACTGTATTATTACAGTTAAATGTTATTTTTTATTTTTTACTATTTAAAGTTTTACACATATCTCCTTTTTCCCCAATTAACAAATTCCCAAGCCATTACCACCCTGAGCAAGCCCCCACCGCCCCAGAGTCTGTGTCCATTGGTTATGCTAATATGCATGCATACACGTCCTTTATTTGCTCTCAAACCCCCTCTTCCCTACCATTTGTTTGTAGATTGATCTATTCTTATTTATCAAATTATGTTGATCATTATATCCACATATGAGTGAGATTATGAGATATTTATATTTCTCTGATTGGCTTATTTCACTTAGCATAATGCTCTCCAGTTCCATCCATGTTGTTGCAAATGGTAAAAGTTCCTTCTTTTTTATTGCTATGTAGTATTCCATTGTGTAGATGTACCAGTTTTTTAATCCTCTCATCTGCTGATGGGCACTTAGGTGGATTCCACATCTTAGCTATTGTAAATTGTGCTGCTATGAACACATGGATGCATATATCCTTTCTAATCAGTGTTTCTGGTTTCTTGGGATATATTCCTAGAAGTGGGATCACTGGGTTAAATGGGAGTTCCATTTTTAATTTTTTGAGGAAATGCCATACTGTTTTCCACAGTGGTTGCACCAGTCTGCATTCCCACCAGCAGTGCAAGAGGGTTCCTTTTTCTCCACATCCTCGCCAGCACTTGTCATTTGTTGATGATAGCCAATCTGACAGGTGTGAGATGGTACCTCATTGTTGTTTTGATTTGTATCTCTTGAATGATTAGTGACTTTGAGCATGTTTTCATATGTCTGTTGGCCTTCTGTATGTCCTCTTTCAAAAAATGTCTATTTATGTCCTTTGACCATTTTTTGATTGGATCTTCCTTTTGTTAAGTTGTATGAGTTCTCCATAAATTTTGGAGAATAAGTCCTTATCAGAAATATCATTGGCTAATATGTTCTCCCATGCTTTCTTGTTGTTTTGTTGATGGTTTCTTTTGCTGTACAGAAGTTTTTTATTTTGATGTAGTCCCATTTGTTTATTTTAGTCTCCATTGCCCTAGGATCTGTGTTTATAAAGATATTGCTGCAACATAGGTCTGTTATTTTGCTGCCTATGGAGTCTTGTAGGATTTTTATGGTTTCTCGTCTAATATTCAAGTCCTTTAGCCATTTTAAGGTTTTTATGTATGGTGTAAGTTGGTGATCTAGTTTCATTTTTTTTCATGTATCTATCCAAATTTCCCAGCACCATTTATTAAAGATATTGCTTTGACTCCATTGTATTGTCTAGATGAAATGGACAGATTCTTAGAAAATACAAGGTGCCAAAACTCAATCAAGAAGAATAAAAAAAAAACCTGAAGGTCGAGAATTACTAAAGAAATTGAAGCAGCAATAAAAAAATATTTCAGCAAACAAAAGCTCTGGTCTGCAAAGCTTTACAGGAGAGTTCTACCAAACATTCAAAGAAGAACTAAAACATATCCTTCATATACTATTCCAAAAAATTCAAGAGGAAGGCACACTTCCAAGCTCTTTCTATGAAGCCAGCATTACCCTTATTCTAAAACCAGATGAAGACACCAGAGAGAGAGAGAGAGAGAGAGAGAGAGAACGAACTACAGGCTAATATTCTGGATGATCATAGGTGCTAAAATCCTCAACAAGATTCTAGCAGATCAGATTCAGCATTACATTAGAAAGATCATACACCATAACAAAGTGGGATTTATTCCTGGGATGCAAGGATGGTACCATATCAGCAAATCAATAAATGTGATACATCACAGAAACAGAGAGACAAAAATCACATAATCATATCAATCGATGCAGAAAAAGCATTTGACAAAGTCCAACACCCTTTCTTGATTAAAATTCTCAACAAAGTGGGAATAGAGGGATCATACTTCAACATAATAAAAGCCTTATATGACAAACCTACAGCCAAATTTTATTAATACAGGTATTCATCAGTATCCAAGTGAAATCATTATTAAAGAAATAAAATAAGTAATAAAAGCAGATTATCTTATTGGAGATAAAGTCAGTTATCAAATTAAAGATTTGTTTCATATCAACCAAAAATTTCCCTAGCAACTGATGTGAACATTTTCAATGAAAAACATTTAGAATAAGAAATAAGAAATTTTACTTTCAAAACATATAAATATCCCAAGGCTTTAAACTATATGTACTTACATATAAAGATACTTCCCATTGTGTGTGTTGTTCTCACACACACACACACACACACAGTTAGGTATCCAGCTGTTCCTTACTGAAGTAGATAATTAAGTGATATTACTCTCCTCACACTACTTAACTTTTAAAAATAAGGAAAATGTATAGAAAAAGAGAAGAGAGAATAAGTAAAATATATGATAATAGTCAAAATAAAATTTAAAATAGAAATTATCAAAATATTGAATTCTATTTTATTTCAAAGAACATTATGTATCTTCTAGACTAGAGTTCAATAATGGTCCAATAATAGAGTTACACTGTACATACACATATTTGTGTAGTTCTTTAAAAAATCATAACTCAAAAGTCAGTGTTTCCACAACACAAGGGAACTATACACTAAGTGGCCATATTATTATTATGTCTGAATACATAATCTCTGAGTGGCCAGATTATTATAAACACTCCACCAGTACTTCATTTGGGCCACCTTTTACCTTCAATACTGTGGCGATTCTTCTTGGGATTGACTCCACAAGATATTGAAAGGTGATGCGAGGAATCTGACACCATGCCTGATGAATAGCACTATCCAGTTCTGTGAGATTTGATGGTTGTGGAACAAGCTGCCTGATGCCTCTTTTAACTTCGTCCCACAAATGCTCAATTGGATTGATATCTGGTAATTGTGGGGGCCACCTACGCAAGGTAAAGTCTCCCTCATGTTCTTGAAACCACTCCTGCACAATACGAGCACCATGGCATGGCACATTGTCTTGTAGGAAGAAGCCTTCTCCATTGGGATACACCATCAACATGATAGGATGAACTTGATCAGCATTGATACTTAGGTATGTTGTGCTATTCAGACATTGTTCCACATGAATTAAAGGGCCCAAATCATGCCAAGAAAACACATGTCCCAAACTATAACACTACCCCCACCAGCTTGAAGGGTTGTAACTCATGCATGTGGAGTGCATGCTTTCATGCTGTTTCCATCAAATTCTCACTCTGCCATCTGCATGATGCAACTGGAAACATGATTCATCAGACCACATGACTTTTTTCCAAGGCTCAACTATCCAATTCTTTGTGTGCAAATTGTAGACATTTTATCTTAGTAACTGCAGACAGCAAAGGTGTTCGAACAGTCCTTCAGCTTCTATATCCCATACGATGGAGTGTACAGCTAATTTGCTTACAAATGTCAGGTGGTTATAATAATCTGGCCACTCAGTGTATATTAGAGGCCTGGTGCATGAATTTGTGCATGGGTGGGGTCCAGCCAGCCTGGTCAGGGGGAGGAGACATGGGTGGCTGGCCGGCCTGCCTGCTGGTCGAATTCCTGGTCAAGGGGACAATTTGCATATTAGCCTTTTTTTAATATACTTTATTGATTTTTTTACAGAGAAAAAGGGAGAGGGATAGAGAGCTAGAAACATTGATGAGAGAGAAACATGGACCAGCTGCCTACCAGGGATGTGCCCACAACCAAGGTACATGCCCTTGACCAGAATCGAACCTGGGATCTTTCAGTCCACAGGCCAAGGATCTATCCACTGAGCCAAACTGGTTTCGGCTAGCCTTTTATTATATAGAATATATACTGAGTGGCCAGATTATTATGCATTCAGCGATCATAATAATCTGGCCACTCAGTGTATAGTGGGAAAATTCAGCCCTTTGAAATTAAGATTGATTAGTTCCATAAAGTACAGGTGAATTCATGCTTAATGACCCCTGCAACAAGACTCGTCTTTATATAACACTGTTCATCTTCAGAGTGTGTTACCAACATGATCTACTAGTATTTAGTAAGCATAAGCAAAAGCTGCTGTGTTCTTCAAGGCTCTCATTGTTGTGGTTTGGACTTGATTAAATCCAGAATGTACTTCTCCTCTATAAAAATTTAGCAACAACCACATAAAAATTTAAAAAGCACTTCATAGGAAAAATTTTAAACCCCATGACATTCTCTGTGCTTAAGATTTGTTCCTTAAGACTACCCAAACACTATGTTCCTCTCCATAAGTTTTTATAATTAACCTCTTTTACCTTGACAGTTGGTACACACATATTAGTGCAAAAATACAGAAGATATAGCTCACACAGGGATTTTAATCTACAGCAAAAATAAAATGTGACCAGATTTTTTAATTTTAATTCCAAACTATTCAATGGATATTATACCTTCCGATTAATGATCTGATCCAAATATTAAATAAATAACATTCTTAAGGGAAATAGTTTACTTAGTTTATGTTTAATCTATTTTTTTTTCCTTTTGGAAGATTCTATTCATGTTTCTCTAGACCTCCTTTTTTGCTTGTGTGTTTTAAATGTTGTTTAATGTCTCTCTAAGTTCTTGTTTTCTCAGTCAACAACTTGATACAATAAGGAGGTTAGAGCCAGAAAATGTCTGTTCCAGAGAGATAGGAAAAGTGCCCAGTAGAATATTAATGAATCCTAGTTCCCAGTGTAGCCATCTTGCTCATTGTTCTAAATTAATGGCTTAGAAAAGAAGAAAGAAATTGTAAGAATGAGAATAGAAGGAGATTTTAATGTCTTTCCCACCTCTATGATTACTAAAGGAACCCTTCCTTTGTCCAAAAGCTATTGGATCTTGTTTGTAATGTGACATGTATTCATAACACCTAAGCTATTGTGTTAAAAAAAAAAAATAGAAGCTTGCCCTCACTGGTTTGGCCACATGGAGCATCAGCCTACTGACTAAAGGTTCCCAGGTTTGATTCTAATTAAGGCAGGCTCAATCCCTATTAGGGGGCATGCAAGAAGCAGCAGATCAATGATTTTTATTGCTGTCTCTCTCCCTCTCCCTCTCCCTCTCCCCTCTCCCTCTCCCTCTCCCTCTCCCTTTCCCTCTCTCTTCTTCTCTGAAATCAATAAAAATATCTTTTTTTAAATGTCAAAAAATATATAGAAGCCTAAAATAACCAGGAAAAAATAGACATCAGGAAACTTATTTTTAAGAGATAAATAACAAAATAATCATTATCAAAGATGTGCTTTTCAATGTTATAAACAAGGAAGAAAATTATCTTTGCAAACCAAAAAGCTTTAAAAAGGCTTACTCTTCACTTAGAAAAGTTTAGATATGACTGTGTAGTGAGCATTCTCTTCTATCGATAGGCCTTCATTCCCAAAGATATTAAGAAAGAATTTCTGAACAATTCTTCTCTCTATTGCACAAAAACTGTCCTTTTGGCCTCACTAGGAGTCTTAGCTAGGAGAAGCATCACATGATAGCATACTTATTCTGCTTCTAGTAAGGAAAAAGCTAAAGCCCATACTTCATGGGTTTCTCTAAAGACCATCCAATACTCACCCATACTGGCTCACAGAGCTTTATAATATTTCCTTAATCCAAGATAATTCCCTGCCAAAGCACATGAAACTAGCAAAGACCTCTGACCTGGCTCCAACACAAATCCCCTGCCTAACTAAGAGTTGTTTTTTCCTTATGTGTGTTTGTTTATTTGTTATTTTTCTTGAGAGGAATTTAATATTTTAAGAAAGCCCTAGAGATACTTTACTCTATTGTTTGGTTGTGGCTCCTATTTCTCTCTCTAAGGCTGGATTTAAAAACTCAAAAAAAAATTTTTTTGATATAATTATCCTGGCTGCTCCAGTGGATACCAAAGAAATATTGTGCAGTATATAAACTGAAAACATTTTTTTGTTTTGTTTTGCTTCATTTTATTTTTGTCAGACAGATATAGGTTTTAATCTAGACTCTGCCAAATATTATCGGTAGTATCCTAAGAAAACTATTTTATGTCTGTGTGCCTTTATTTCCTCATGTGTCAAATGGAATAACAATAATGAACTTGTAGTGATTTTGAGGATTAAAGATATGATGCTTATCAGATTTCCAGATCATAATCAGCACTCATAAAAAGTTATAGTTGTTTTATTGTGGTCAGTGGTTGTGATTCTGTGGAAACACCTGGCTCTTGTTTTTCAATGCAGAACAGTTTACTGTGGACCCTGAGAAAGAAGATACTACTAAGTAGGGCTCAAATTTAGAAAAAAAAGTCAAACACATCCTATCAGTCATTTCTACATGAGGGACTCTCTTGCAACTGGCCATCAGAGAGAAGCTTGCATGAAATACCTGCCACCACACTGAACTGTCTGCCAGCACTGTTTCTTCTGTCTGAGCCAGCTCTTGTGAAGGATTACCTGGAAATCTGTATCAGCCATTATGACTAAACTTTCTTCATCCAATCAGAGCTGTGCAGCTCCAACCAACCTGAGCAGCTCTATTTTGACCAAACAGAAAAGTGTCTTTGGACCAATCAAACTGAAAGAATTTGGAGTCCTCATTTGCATGAGGACAGACCAATCAGGGCCAAGGGGCTGGGACTTCTGTTTCTATAAGCCAGCTCTCCTCTGGCTCTGGGAATGGACTTTTCTTTCCCATTGGAGACTGAAGACTGTGTGTCCCTGGCTGAGCTGAAACACCAAGGATGGCAGACCAGTGCAGTCCAGAGCAGAGTGCGATGAGTTAAAAGAGGACAGAAACCATGGGGATAGAAAGGAGGGTCCAGGTGCACAAGACCTTTCAAAGAATAGATCTGTAGGAATTAATGGACTGAATATCTAAAGCAGTATATTGAACTTTTCCGTTGAGGCTTCTTTTACATTTTTATGCACACAACTCTTCTAACCCTCTCTTGATCTGTCTCTTCAGAGAAGGAAGAGAATAATAAACAACCTCATCATTTATGTCTCAAGTCTATATCCACATCCTTGGCTTTCAAAATATAAAGGCCAGGTTTATAAATCAAGTGAGAAAGAAAACATATTACAGTGTGGCATAAGTGCTTTTCTACTTGAGTTGAATCAGGGACAAGATATAGTGGCTCTGTCATAGGCAGTAACAAAACACACACACACACACACACACACACACACACACACACACACACACACACAAAACAACAGAAGGCTTTCTGGTAAAAATAGTTCACTGTTCAATCAACCATACCTGAAACAATACACTCAATGACCTCCTAATCATATAACACCAATATATGATCTAGTTTCTAAAACTGAGTAGCAGTAAACTCATTTAGAATCTTGAACTCCCATTTATAATTTGATTAAAAAACAACAATTTCTTAGCAGAAAACTGTTCCTTCAAATACAATTTCATATGAAAACATAACTATCAATAGAAGAAGCAAAGCTGTTTTGGTGAAATCAGGGGGATGGCCTCAGAGTCCTAAAGGTACTGCTCTCTCCTCACAGCTGCAGGATAGATATACTATAAAACCCCAAAGTCTCCTCAGAGTTTGGTGGTTGAAAACCATTGCCTCAGTGGATTTGAGGTTTGTTGTTGAACCAATATTTATGACAAGGTTGGGCCGAGGTTCTAAAATAAAAGTTTTCTCTCTGCCAAATCAATTTTAGGGTTAAAATATGATCTTGGACTCATTTTATGGGTACCCAGCAGGATTCATGAAGCTAATGTACCAAAAGACAAAGAAAATGAAAGGCGGGAGGAATTCACCTGGTCACTTTAATTGACTTAGGTGCAAACAGTCAGTTTAAATCATTTTAAACCCTACATTTGGTTTAGACTCATATGCAAACAGCATCTTATAAACTAGCTACAGTTTAACAAAGAATTTATTTATTCACAGGAATACTCACTGGAAACTATGCCTTCCAATTCAAAGCTGGATAAGAGGTAATGGTAAGAAAGAAAAATGGGGAAGATGAGGAAAAATAAAAGAAAGTAACATTTTATAGAAGTGTAGTTTAAATGGTAATTTTCAAAGCACTATCTATATATATAAAAAGCCAGAGACTGTAATACCAGAACTACCAGAACAACCAGTCACTATAGACGCACACTGCAGCCAGCCAACTGGCAGGATCAGGGGTGGGGCCATCTGGCCAACCTTCCAAGACCTCTCCCTGAAGCCGTCCCTGCCCCTGATCAGCCTTTCCCACCCCAAGTTGGGGGCAGAACCCACAGCAAACCTCCCACAGACCCACCCCTCAACCAGCCCTGCTCCTGACCAGGCCCTGATTGGGTCAGGCCATAATGCCAACCTCTCCTCCACCCAACAGGCTTGGCCCTATATAATAAAAGGCTGATATGGAAATCTACTGAACAGCAGAACAACCAGTTGCTATGACACACACTGACCACAGGGGAGCATATGCTCAATGCAGGAGCTGCCCCCTGGTGGTCAGTGCACTCCCACAGGAGCTCATGGCTGGCAAGCACAACAGCAGTGGTAGGAGCCTCTCCTATCTCTGCGGGAGCGCTAAGGAGCAGTGAGCCAGCTTTTGGCTGAGCTGTGAGTACAGCTTAGTCAGAATCCAGGCTCATGGCTGGCAAGTGCAGTGGCGGTGGCAGGAGCCTTTCCTGCCTCTGCATCAGGTGGACATCTCCTGAGGGGTCCCAGACTGCAAGATTATGTAGGCAATGCTGAGGGAATCCTCCCACCCCAGTGCATGAATGTCATGCACCAGGCCTCTAGTTCTTTTATAAGAACTTAATGATCTCCCACTTAATTAACTTATACTTTTCATAAGTAATGATTTATCTATTGGCTTTCTTAAAAAAAGTAATGTATAGACAAACACAATAGGCAAATATAAATAGACATGTACTAGTATGCATAAACACACACACACATACACACACACACACACACATCAAACACATATCCTTAACAAGAGCAAGTCTTCTGCTCTTTACTATAAAATCCTGGCTAACACTGAGAACAGTCTCTAAGGAACAGGAAACGTTTGAAACTTCTAAAAATTTAAAATGTAGAAATTAAAAAGGGATAGGTGACAAGTCACTAATCATGACATGATTATCACAAACATGCTGAAAATAAATTAAAAATCTAAGTAGGGAAATACTGAATTCTGGGGAGTTTTCGAGTAAGCAACTAGTCCTTGAACTTAATTACCAATTTAATGGGCCTTCAAATCACTGAATAAACAATCAATGGCTTGGGAATATCAGGGATGGGGAGAAGTAAAGGAGAGGCACGATTTTCTATCTATTGAGAGAATGGAGGAGGAGAAAGAAGTAGTTGAGAAGGAAGGTGAAAGGATTAATATTCAGTGTTATTTTTATTGCACACATCAACAGGAAAATAATGAATTCTGGGCCTGGCTCCTGAGATGCAGGTTACCTCCATCAAGAAAGGATGCATGAATAATTAACAATCCACTTCAAAGTTCACAACCCCCATCTCCTCCCCAAGGTGGTCATCAGTAGAGGCAAAGCCAGCTGATGGGAGAACTGCTCAGCACATCTCATGCAAATTGAAGCTCCTCTGCCTCAAGGATTTCTCTCCTTTGCCAGCTCAGGATGCACCTGGTTCCCTGAACTCCAGGAGAGAACATTTAGCCCCCTTTTAACCACAAATCAGCCCCCCAGTCCTAGCTTCTTAAAAGATTCAAAACACCCCAGGGATCTGACCATCAGTCAGTGACTGTGTTTTTTACTCAGCCCACTGTAGCTGGAAAGTTATTGCTGAAGAACCAAATCTGTTACCAAAAATACAGACCTCAAGATACGCGGGGACCTAATTTATCTGTTTGCCAAATCCAAGCAAGACAGCCATTGTCTTTCAAAGGGAAATAATTAGAAAACCAACTTTCCTCCCTAATGACCAAACAAATATCAGGCGGAGTGCACTTGTTGGTTTTATTTTCAAAGATCTGTCAAGCCCAGTGTCAGAATTTCAAGCCTAGGTAAACATAGAAGTTGTTTCAGAAAATGTATTTAAAATGGATGCTTCTGGACTTCATTCCTAGAAGTTCTGATAAGTAAGTCTTTGGTGATGTTGCCGGTGGAAATAGGTCTCTTCCAGAGTCATGGGGAAAGCATTGCAGGGACCCCCACATAGGAGGATGAGGTATAGTTGTAAGACTTCTTGGAGCAGAAACTAAGGGCTGTCCCCACATGCTGGTGTCTCATCCATGACCAGGTAGTGTAGCTCCATTCACTTTGGAGCTAAGTGAACATAAGTGCCTAGTGAGCATAAGTGGCTACCAGGAGGGACAGGATCCAGAACTAAAACACCATCACACTGTGTTCTGGTAGTCCAGTCTACTCTGTGCTCCCAGGTATTGCACTGAGGCACCCAAGTCCAGGCTTAAGCCCACCCAAGCTTGGGCCCACCTGGCTACCAGGACCTTCCCGGTTGCTACAGAGAGAAAACATGCAAATATATGGGCAAATGAAACAAGTGCATGCTACCAAGGTGGGCCTTTATTAAGCTTTTATTATATTACCTCCTGCTTTGGAGAGACAGGCTTTTTTAAATCTCTTTCCTGGCTCTTTCCAGGCTTGTGCTGAATGCCCCCACTTCCCACATCCCCTCCCCTCTACCTCTCCTTTATGGTTGGCACATTGGCTCCTACTGCTCATGCTCCAGCTGAGGCATTTCCCTCTATAAGTTTTCTCTCCCCCTCAGTAATCTTCAGGGAATGGACTAGTTGTTCTCTCAGGATATTCTTCCTGCCCACTAGGGGATTGCTCAGGGGATTAAGTCCTTTTAGCAGAAGATACAGCGGTCCCATAGGGAGCCTATAAATGCTGTGACTTCCTAGTGAGTCAGGCTTAATGTTTAATCCAGATCCCTAGTTTATTAGGCATAATGTCTGATTCCATTTGCTCCCTTCCTTAACTAGCTAGCTACCTACACTAACAATGGAGCTGAAATCTTGTATATTATTACTAAAAGAAACTCAAGTGATTGTGATGCAGGAAGTTCCTGGTCTGTACTTTGAGGGAACAGAGGAAAGCACAATTGGCACTTACACATTTAGCACCCATAGCCTAACTACTCTCAGTTTAGACTCTTTTTTATCACACCTCAATCATGGATGTCATATGGAACATGTCAGGGGTGCCAAATTGAAGCTCACACACAGTATAAACAAAGTTGGTTTTCGGGATAAGCCAATAAACTAACATTGCGCATCTCAAAATGGAGCTTTGTTTTAGTCTGCTCATTTTTCTTTTTGCAATGATTCTCACAAAATGGCTCCCTCTCTGTTCCCTTCAAAAAGGAAAAAATGTCTTCCCTTGAAATATTAATCAAAGGAATGGAAAACTTTTAAGAAATTTGGAAAGGTAGACATGCAAAACAGCCTGATAGACGCAACAGAGATGATTCAATGGAGCCATCTCCATAGGACTCTCAGGTATTGCCAGTGATAAATAAGAGAATAAGAAATTTTCCTGCACACACTCATACACATTCATACATGCTCATATTCTGCCACTAAAAAAACAGGGTACCATGAGCAAGTCAATCTCTTAAAAGGTCTAAATTTCACATCTACAAAATAAGGTTATTGAACTAAACTCCCTATGGCACAACTATCTATAATTTCATTTGTCAAATGCTTTGTTGAACTTTGTAGAACCTGTGATAATGTCATTCATTTTACCTAAACACTGAAGCACCAATTATTTTTATTTCTATTGTCTCTCTTTAATGTCTTTATTTTTTATCTTGTGTTTCCAAACTGCCCATCAGTATTGATATAGGACTCACTGATGGTGTATATGTAAGTGTATGTCTTAAACACCTATATTAATCAGACTTTCAAATGTAAGTAATAGGCACTTAAAGGGGGTATTTTGAGGAGAATGTAATAAACAAGCTACTTCGAAAGTGAGGCCATTAGTATGGAAATCACAGGGGGTGTGGCAGTCACTACAGAAGAAATGTTATCATCCATAGGAATAAATGGCCATGGAACAGTGGAACAAGACCTGCTGCAGGACCTGTGCTCTTTGGTGGAGGGAGGCAACCAACCCATGGCAACTCTGCAGAATGGAAATCAGGAAACAAAATCCAACACCTCATTTTCTTTTCTCCTCCCACACCCCTGCTAGTCCTTTGTCCAAACCAAATCAGCAGTCAGAGGGGAAGAGAGCCATTTGAAAAAAATCCATAAAGGTTAGATGCCTGGGGCACTTAGACCCTGGTGAAAATGTATGGAGAGTGATTCTAGAGGGGGGGAAATGGAAAAATTTTCAGCACAATTCTCATTTTTTTCTGTAGAAATCAATGACAGCCCAACATGTGGTTTCTGAAAATTCCCACTGGCTTAACAATTCTTCTAGTCACCCTTGGATTCAGTATCCTGTTTAGGTTGAAATCTAATGTTCAAGTTGTCTTGTGACTGGTATTTTATCTCTGTTTCATGTCACCTCAGTCTTGGAACTTCACAGCTTTCCCTCAATTTATTTCTGCAAAGATTATTTGCATGAGGCCCTTGTGCACAGAGCAGACATCAATAACTGGTGAGGGAGTTAAGGAGGTTTAAACAGCCATGTGATAAATGTTGAGTGGCCATATCTCCAAAGACTCTCAATTATTCCTATATGAAATCACTACCAGTCCAGCGCCTGAAATTTGTGCATGGGTAGAGTTCCTAGGCCTAACCAATCTTCCCTAGTTGCCCGCAGCCAGCAGTCCCCACCAGCCAACACTGCTTCAGGAAGCCCTCTGTGTGTGGAATGACCAACAATGTGATTGAGGTCCCAATGGCACTCGCCTTGCCCTGGCACCACCCGCATCCACCGCCAAGTACCCCCGGTTCCCTGTTCCCCATCAGGCAATCAGAGCCGGCTGGTAGAAGGGACCAAGAGGTTGACCAGCAGGCCCCAATTGGGCAATTGGTGCTTGTGGGCTGGAAGTAGTTCCTGCATTGAGCATTAGCCCCCTGGTGATCAATGTGCATCATAGCAACAGGTCATTCTACCATTCAGTCTATTTGCATATTATACTTTCATATATATATATATATATATATATATATATATATATATATATATATATATATAATTAGTAGCCCAGCACACGAAATTCATGCATGGGGGGAGGGGAGGTGTCCCTCAGCACGGTCTGCACCTGCTCCAATCTAGAACCCCACGGGGGATGTCCAACTGCCCAGGGATCAGGCTTAAACCAACAGTCAGACATCACCCTTGCAATCCAGGACTGCTGGCTCCTAACTGCTCACCTGCCTGCCTGCCTGCCTGATCACCCCTAAGCACTCTGCCTGCCAGCCTGCTCGCACCCAACTGAGCCCCCCTTGCCAGCCCGATCTCTCCTAATCCCCCCGTCCCTTCCATCCCCTGCGCCGGCCTGCTCATCCCCAACTTTTCCCCTTTTCCCCCCCGCTGGCCTGAGCATCCCCAACTGCCCTTCCCTCCTGGCCTGATCATTCCTAACCTCTGCCTCAGCCCTGCCATCATGGCTTTGTCCAGAAGGACGCCCGGAAGGTCTCCTGGAAGGTTTCCCATTCTAATTAGCATATTACCCTTTTATTAGTCTAGATAGCTGTAGTTCTCAAGTCCTCCTTCACACTAAACACAATGCAGATCACTTCCTTCTGTTTCCTTCCCTTCCTCACTCTGACCTTTCATTTCTTCAGTTTCTATCTCACTGTCCCTCTTGCCTTCATATGCTTTTGGAGGATTGGGTCATTATCACATCTGTATCTCGAGGGAATGCCATCATATTTTAATGAAATAGTCACACAATTAATGCCATTTGAATAGATGTGATCTTCCTGAATATAACATATAGCCTGTACATGCACACACATGCACATACACACACACATCTTTCATCATGTACAGGTTTATGAAGAGAAATAGCATGCATCAGAGCCACAGTACAAGAATCCAGGTATTCTACCTCTTCAGATGAATATACTCCATAATATTCTGCTGCACCAGCCTGTTTGTATGTGCACGTGTGTGATGAATTTTCTCATTCTGGCTCTGCTATAAAACATCTCTGCAACTTTGTCTCAAAATGTTATATTTAAGAGGAACGAGTCATAAGAAGAAATGTTCTGCCCATGGAAAAAATCCCCTGCATTAACATCCTAGAACTGTCGACATGTGTAAATTTGCTGCATTTGCAATATTAATGAATATTGAAATCTACAAATAGAATTAATCTTTGGAATTGGTACTAAACCAGGAAAAATGAAAGGAATTAACACTTGGTGATGGAGACTTTGCCGCAAAGGACCCTTTTTTTTCTCTCTACCATTCAGCCTAATACTCTCTACCCAAACATTTTCTCTGAGTAAAGCAGCAAAAAAACAGCTCTTACAAAATGTACATTTTATTTTCCCAATGAAAATACATGAAGGATTTTTTTTTAATATTTCAAAACATCTCACCACAAATTTGGTAACCATTTTAAAAGAGATTTTTTGATGTTATTCCCTCAGAGAATGTTGCTTATGATCTCATTATCACTGATCATGCTTTTATGATTCATTAATTAGTTTCACATCCTAAATGAGCTTATTTTTTACTGAGATAGTCACTGTCCATAACCTGACAAAGTGAAAACACATTATTATCTCCTAGACATTTCAGTACCTCTGTGTTTATTGTATTCCTAGGTGACCCTAGGTGCTAGCAATTGTACGAAGAGAAATGTCCCCTCTGTGCTGCATTCCGTGAGGCCCTCCTCCCTATACCACACTCTGCAAACCCTTCCTCTACCAACAGCTTTCCATTATCTATTTTTATGACTCTTATGGACAAAATGAAAGTAACATTTTTACGATAAAGCCACTCCAGAAATGCATTTTTCGAATAGCCAGCTGATTTATTTGTATAAGTTCTTCACTGGTTTATGTTTGGCAATGTGAAAACAGCCTTTAACTACTTTTCCTGACACATCTGTTGACTTTTATTTTTCCTTTGCTATCATCTTATATGTAAGGAAATGATTCAGATATGTTAGGCTTGTTCCCAAAATTACTAATCAGAATCTGCTAGAGTGGAAGTAGGAAATCTGCATGTTTTAAAGGACCCCCAATAACGTTTACTATGCACAGTTAAATAGACTGGCCATGTCCAAGGGCACTGGGCAAGGAGGCAAAAGGTTGCATGCATCAACCCACTGCTACATTTTTTTTTTCCCAGAGGAGGCATCTTTTCTCGAATTCACATAAAAGTGATGTCAGTGCTACCCTAGAACAATAGTATGTGTAGACCCCAAAATAAATAGGCATGCATAAACTTTCCCCTTCATCCTTCTTGGGTCCTTTAAAGAATAGAAATGTTATAAGTCTATTTCTTTATGTTAACCACACAATAAAGACATGTCAGTGTTGAGATAAGAGCAATAAATTTCCCTATGCAACAATCAATAGAATATATAGTATGTCAGGACTTTGGACAAGTAATTTAAATTTCCATCTGATTCTATTTCCTCAACTTTAAAATTAGAGTAGTTGACACTTCACTTAGATTACAGCTGGACATGGGAAAAATCTAAAAAGATAATGTACATGGAAACATTCCATAATATTCTACAAATAATAAAAAAAATATAAAATCACATTAATATTATGAATACAGTTACAGTTAAAATTTGCTGTTAAGTAGAGAATACTCTGGACTATGACATTACACTGAGAATGTCACACCTCTGACTTCAATGAGCTTATAATTCAGTGAAGGAGCTAAGACAATCCATTCAAATAATTTCCCATAGATACAAGTGGAATAGTAAGTTCCAATAGAGCCAAGTGAAAAATAGAAGGAAAAATATAATAATTTAACTGACATAATCCAAGAGAGCTGGTGAAGGGGGTAGAAGGTAAGCTGTATTTTAAAGGGTGGTTAGGAAATGGATAGAAGGGATGGTGGGAAAACCTGATAAATGCGACTTTTAATTAACACTATTTTTTTTTCAAGTTCTTCCTTTAAGGGGTGTTCCAAATATCGAATAAACTTCTCCTCCTCCCAGGCAAAGTCATTAGAAACAGAGCATGATAGAACAATCAATAATAGGCAGATCAGGATTAATAAGAGAAAGGCAATTAGGGGAAACGAAAAGTCACTTTGGCTTAGAGCTCCAATTATTGTGTAAGACTGTTGGTTCTCTTGTCATTCCGTTTTGCTTATGGTAAAGTGTTCATTTAAAAGTTTGGCCTGGTCCTACCCAGTTTAGCTCAGTGGATAGAGCATCAGCCTGCTCATTGCAGGGTTCCTGGTTCAATTCTGGTCCACACATGCCTGGGTTACTGGCTTGGTCCCCAGTAGGGGCATGCAGGAGGCAGGCAATCAATGATTCCCTGTTATCATTGATGCTTCTATCTCTCTCTTCCTCTCCATTCCTCTCTGAAATCAATAAAAAATATATTTAAAAGTTTGGCCTAAAAATAATCAGATTGATAAAAGGAATAAAGTACATATATCCCTTTGGGTATAGAGAGATTTGTCTTCATATTTTAAGTCCTCTGTTAGGGATCTCAGAGCTCACAGGGGCTCTCTTCCAGGAAATGGCCTCATTTAGTTTTCAATTGATACCTCAGGGCTGGGCATGCTTATGAGTTCTGACTCAATTGCTGGCTTGTTAAACAACAAGCTCTCTATCATCAGAGCCCAATAAAAGTGATTTGGGATAAAAATAAAATGAAACAACTTTCCATTCATGTAGACACAGACAATCATGAAGAATTTGAAAATTCCTATTAACCAAAGAGGCTTTCATATAAGACAGATCACATTGCAACATTACTGTTTGCCTATATTTTTAGGGCATATAATATAATTCATGGCAGGTGAATATTTGGTAATTATGGCCCAATGCATGAATTCATGCATGGGGGAGGAGTATGTGTCCCTCAGACCAGCCTGCACCCTCTCCAATCTGGGACCCTTTGAGGGATGTCTGACTGCCCATTTAGGCCTGATCCTCTGAGCCTAAATGGACAGTCAGACATCCCTTTTACAATCCAGGATTGCTGGCTCCTAACAGCTCACCCCCTGCCTGCCTGATTGCTCCTAACTGCTTCTGCCTATCAGCCTGATCACCCCCTAACCACTCCCTTGCCAGCCTGATTGACACATAACTGCACCCCTGCTGGCCTAATTGCCCCTAATTACCCTCCCCTGCTGGCCCAAATGCCCCTAACTGCCCTTCCTTGCCAGATTGGTTACCTCTAACTGCCCTCCCCTGCAGCCCTGGTCATCCCTAACTGCCCTCCCTTGATGGCCTGGTCACCCCCAACTTCCCTCCCTTGGAGTTCTAATTGCTCCTAACTGTCCTCCCCTGCAGGCCTGATTGCCCCAACTGCCCTCCCTTACAGGCCTGTTCTCTCCTAACTGCCCTACCCTGCTGGCCTGATTGTCCACAACTGCCCTCCCTGCCGGCCATTTTGTGTCCACATGGGGATGGCCATCTTTGACCACATGGGGAGGGGCCATATTGTGTGTTGAAGTGACAGTCAATTTGCATATTATTATTTGATTAGATAGGATTCATCACCTAAACCTCATGGGATCTCCTAAAAGAGTAAATTTACAAAATATTTGTTGGTTAAGTTAATGAATTAATTAATTAGTACAGCAGAGATAAGATTATGAAAGCATTTAACCCTAAAGCAAGAGCTAACAAAGGAAACTTTCATTTCCATTGGTGACAACCACAACAGACCCATTTACTAAGTGCTTATTATGCTAGATATGGCTTAGATTTTTATGTTCAGTAATGAATATTCCTCTGTTTAATCAATCAGTTAAAAAGAAAATGTGCACACAAAAATATAGTTTGCTTTCATTCTATACAATTTAATTATTTTATGCATTTACCTAAATTGGCAATTTAGTTTTCTACAGAAAGATTTTTCCATAGAAAAACCTAACTCCTTGAGGTAGGTTCTATTATTATAGTTATTTTATAGATGAGAAAACAAAGGCCCAGTAACAGGTCTAGGTTACATAGCTCAGAAATAGCCACACTAGAATTCAGAACCAAACCTAGTAATTCCAGAGGGGAGCTCTTCACCTCTAGAGAGTTTCAGAGCTAGATTTCTCAGATGTACAAAAAGGAACAATAGAGGAGAACATGAACTGTTTGGGGCAGGAGGTGCGATGGAGACTATAAAAATAATCTGTAGAAAACTAAAGTGCAAATTTAGGTAAACATATAACATAATTAGATTGTGTGGCATGGAAGCAAACTATAATTTTTGTGCACATTTTCTTTTTAGAGTTTTTTATTATTAATTTTTAGAGAGATAAATGAAAGGAGAAAGGAAGGAAGACAGAGACAGACAGAGACAGAGAGATTTGTTGTTCCACTTATTTATGTATTCATTGGTTGCTTCTTGTTTGTGCCTTGAGTGGGGACCAAACCCACAACCTTCATATATCCAGGTGACACTTTGACCAATTGAGCTACACGGCCAGCATTCTGTGCACATTTTCTATGCAACATATTATGCTATGATTGTGAATCCATTTTTGAATTCTATTTTTTCAAGCTTTCTCAGAATTGGTTGCCATTACTAATAATGGCTACAATTTTTAAAAACTTTCCAGGGAGTCTACATTTTAATACTATTAAATGAGAAGGAAAAGAACAGTGATCATGACCCAACAATCCCTACAGTGACATGATAATATTACTTATTAGCCTGAATTAGCCCTGCTCTTTGTGTAGTAAGGACATTTATTGTGACATAATTAGACTATTTCTAGGCAGTAAAAGAAACTTTAATCATGTATGTTGCTGCTATCCTATGGGTCCATGTCCTAGAAACTCCAGGCTAATACTCCCTCCCAATGCTTACTTGAGCTACTTTATCAATCTACAAATAATTACACCAGGAACTGTTCTGGTGAAAAGAAACTCTTATCCACAGGTCAACTAAATTATCTAAGAAAATTATCTAACCAAGTGAGCTTCTGTCTCCTTAGCTGCAAGACAAAATAAAACATAGCAAATGTTAAAAGGAAGGAGGCATAATAATTATCCAACCACCTTCACTCTGTTTTGAGGGAATTGCATCAAAAGCTACAGGGAGACAGCAGGAAAATGTGAAGTATTATTTTAAGGAAACACACATATTCAGGTAAAGGAAGACTTCTATTAACTTATGAAAATTCTAGGGGATTGGGTAACAAAATGCTTCCGTTTTTCCTAGAATCATTGCCCCTCATTTCCTATAGTCAAACAGCATCAAATAGTAAGTAAGCTCACTATCAGGTGATTTGATAATAGTTCCTACAATTTGCCATGATGCCAAAATGCTTTTTCTTACCTATCTGACTCTTAAATTTTTGTAAAGTGCTTCTTTATTGTAGAAATCAGGATAAAGCAGTGCTACTATTATAGTTTAGGAAGAGTAGGTAAGAGAATAAGTAATTTATATGGGGAAAATATTATTTACAACTGGTAAACTTATGAAATAATTATGTATTTTTCTATAAAAGGTTTTTTTTTTCTCTTTCCATAAATCACTGTCAATTTTCTGGTCCCATACATTACTGAGTTTATCTGTATCATTATAAAAAAATTGCAATTATTATTCTCATTACTGTTCACAAATACTGAGTTATGAACCAGGTTATTTACCCGACATGATTTTATTTATCAACCCCATTTTAAAGATGAAGAATTTTATGACAAATCAGCATTTAAAACTAGATCAGTCTGTCTCTGAAATCTTGGGTCATTACTTTCTGCTACATTACATCCTAAGTCATAGTATATGACACTTTTTTAGAACATTTTATTATAAAATGATTAGTATTTAGTATTATAATTTTAAGTTAGCTAAATTGTTGAGAATTAATATTTTTATTCTCAAGGGTTCATATTGATGAGAGTATATTTCCAAAATTATAATACAAATGGGGAAAAGATGGCTATTATACAAAAATCTGATTTACAAACCATTGAGTTAATGAAATACATATCATTGAATTTTATCTTCCTAAAACATATTAATATGCAAAATGAAGACATTGTCTTTTAAAGATGTTTGCCTACTGATGATTTTATAAGACTCTGAAATAATGAAATTTTGCCCCTGTCTAAAAATATCTCTATAGCTATATCAGAGCAAAATAGAAAAAAAAAAAGATTTATTTCATGAACAATTTATGTTTCATCTAAAGAACAAAGAAGTCTAGCTCTAAATGCTGGCTTTTCTGCTTCCCTGAGATGTTAGAGGGTGACAGGTTCTGATGTTCTCATACTGAATTTGAACCTCTGGACATAATCTTGCACCATACCACACGGCAGACATTCAAGGAATACAGGCATGAGAAATGACATTTACTGATTGTCTTCAGCTAAGCTCTTTATATATACAAGGTGGGGGGAAAGTACATTTACCAGTAAAGTTGTTTGCATGGAAAATAATAAATACAATAATTAACAAATTATAATTTGTTTCACATACTCACAACTGTAAGTCTATTTTTTGTCCCACCCTGTACCTTTTGTGATCCTTATAAGATTTGTTATCAGTTTATGGAAAAAACATTGAAGCACATCTTTCTACTATAACATGAAAAAAAAAATAAGATTGTCCATTTTATCAACACATAATGAGATATGCAATACCACTTTAAAGAAATTATCTTTGTTCTATGCCGGCAAGGCCTGATTCTGGTAGATTAAAAGCTCCACATATGCCCCCAAAAGATGGAAGGATAGTCACCCATATGAGAAAGAAGAATCATTGAAGTCAGTTTGGCAGGGGCCATTAGGATATGGACTGAGAGAAAGGGATCCTTACAAAACAAGGGATCCTGCCATCCTGGTCCTATTGGCAAGGTCTTCCTACAAGAAAGGTGAATAAGAAAATTCTAGCCAAAGGAATTCAAGTCTCAAAGGCATATCTCAGGATGTCCTATCCTGTTGCCATTCAGCAAGTAATTAATCTAATGGCCCTTGTTCAGAGTCAATGTCCCACCCACAACCTTCAGTTATGATTTATGGTTCCATATTTTTCTGCTGGAGGGTAGAAATGTTGGCTATTCACATCTATGTGGCAGAATTTTATGTTTTTTACTATAACTCAGTATACTGGCATTCTGACTGTGGACTAGTTTCCCAAGCCTGTCTCTGTATAAAGAAAGGATGGACTGATCAGTTTGACATATCTTTCAGTCACTGGAGAGTTAGTCCTCTCATGGGAAATAAATGAGTAATCATTATGATTTTAGGCATCAGTTTCATACCTTGATTCAAGTGAGTGCCTCCCTAGGAGGGATGTGGTAGCTGAGAACTGCATTGAGAGACTAACCTGAGCCTCGTACCTTAGTATAGTCACTGAGTGTTTTCTATGACTGCTCTAACAAATCGCCACAAATTAGGTGGCTTAAACCAATACAAATTTACTCACAGCTCTGAAGTTCAGAAGACTATAACCAGTTTCCCTAGGCATGACTCAAGTAATTATCCATCCAGAGTCTCTAGGGAAGAATCTGTGTTCTTGCCCTTTCTAGCTTCTAGAGCAGCATTCTTTGGGTGTGTTGACTTCTGTCCCTCCCTCTAACTTCACAGCGTCCTGACTTAGTGATCTCATTGCCTGTTCTTCCATGCCTGTTCGTCCATGCCTGTTCTTCCATGCCAAATTTTCCTCTGCCTCCCTCTTACACGGGCATCTGTGATGGTGTGTAGGTCCCATTCACTTAAACTAAGATAATGTCATCTCAAAATCTAATTCATTCATATCTGTCAGATGACTTTTGTGATATAAGGTAATATTTTCAGGTTCTAGATATTAGGACCTAGACATTTGGGGTAGAGGGCTATTATTCAACCTATCACACTATCTTCTGAGGGCTTTCACGAAGTGAGTGAATACATCTTTCTCTACTTTGGGAGGAGTACTTACACATTTTTTTTTTTAATTCTAAAAACATGATGGGTCAATCAGGATTCCATGAGAAAATAGGATTTACCCCAGATGGTTCAAGTGAGTGTCTGGGTGACAGAATTAAAGTAACAAACAATGCACGTAGCCATTCAGAAATTAGGGACTTCCCTGGTTGATGGGCACAACACTCCTGGAGCCCAGTGGAAACAGGAACCACAAGGAGGGTCCACCTGGCAAGAGCTTTGGCCGAGACTGGACAGAGCTGCTGCCAGAGACCTGGTGCACAGATAGAAAAGGAGTGAAGGGAGTGAAGACCAAAACTGGTTTGGCTCAGTGGATAGAACGTCGGCCTGCAGACTGAAAGGTCCCAGGTTCGATTCCAGTCAAGGGCATGTACCTTGGTTGTGGGCATATCCCCAGTAGGGGATGTGCAAGAGGCAGCTAGTGGATGTTTCTCTCCCATTAATGTTTCTAACTCTCTATGCCTCTCTCTTTCTCTCTGTAAACAATTAATTAAAATATACATATTTTTAATATATTTTTAATATATATATTTTTATTTTATTAAAATATTATATATTTTTTTTTTTGAAAGGGAGTGAGAAAGAAATCTGGTCTCTCTTCCAGCTGGTTCCTTCAATTGCCCAACCCCAACCTGAGTGAACTGGCAGAGGACCGAAGGGGAAGCAGTCACAGAGGTCCGTGTCTCTAGCACAGGACACAGCAATAAAGGGTAGAAGATGAATATAGGCTTGGAAGGGATGGAGGGAGAATAATTAGCACAGGCATTATCCCAATTTTACCTATAAATAAATGAGCCTCAGAAAAATGGGAAATTCAACCAAAGTATAATATGTAGTTGAACTATCACTTTAATCCATGTCTATGTGTGAATCTATGCTTATGTGAGACTTGACAATCCTTTTTTATGTCTCTCTCAGCATGCTGCTTTATAGTATGTGGAGCTTAAGTTGGCCACATTTTATACATCTGCCTCTGAATTGCCTACCAACAGTCAAGCAGTTAGAGAATCATTTTGTAACCATTCAATATACAAAGCTGTTATCTTTCCATTTCTAATCTCAGATTGGTTTGTCTCCCTCCCACTGTGCCTCTCCCGCTGCATTACTTCTCTAGCTTGAAGGGAGAAAAAATGTCCTTGATTTATTCAGTTATTCATCCTGATAGCAAACTCTGAATTAAGAATCACTAAATTCTGTATCTCTCACCCCAAAATCTATGCCCAGATAGTTTAAGTTTCTTCTGTATAATGGGGCCTTCTATGTTTTCACATGCTGACAATGTCCACATCAAAATATTGATTTGTCTACAAATAGATCTATTATACTCTTAGTCCCTGACTGATTTCCAGGTTTTACATTTTTCAAGGGAAAAAAAATTATTTTAACAAGCAAGTCTCTCTGGTTTCTTCCAGGCAGAGTTAATGTACTCAGCATGACCTCCCTCAGAGCACTGCCCCCTGCTTGTCTAAAGGGAACCCGTTGCTTATTCACTCACTAAATCACTTCCTCTATCCTCCCAGGGGCATCCTCAGCACATCACTGCTATCTCCTTATGTCCCCGCTCATCGCTCATCGCCATTCTAAAAAGTCTGCACTGAGTGGCAGTGTATCTGCTGCTACTGGTATTAGCCCCTGGCTCCAAATCTCATGTGCCTTTAGCAAAACACCTTTCTCCTTGCCCTTCTGACACTGACTTGCAGCCAGAAACTCCCCGAAGAAAAGGGCAGAGGAGCAATCAATAGCGTCTCTAAACAGAAGATGCTATGGGCAAGGAGCTAGCCCTGGACCCCCGCTGTGAACCGCAGGCCTCTGATGAAGACACGCTGGAGCCTGATTGATCTGCAGGTCCTCCCTGCGCTGCTGGCAGGCCAGCCACTCCCCCCCCCCCCCCCCTCCGCCCCTCTCTGCTGCTTCATTCCCCTCGCGAGCAGAGAGCACTTAGAGAGAAAAGTGATGCTCAGGTCTGCAGAGCTTAAAAGGAATTACTGACAGCTGAGTGTTCTTGAATTCAGATTCTGTAACCAATTAGGACAGATTTCACAGAAATGGTGATTGGAAATGAAAAAATCCATATTAGTCACGCCCATGGAGTGTCTGGTAGCCATTCCCATTAAAGAGAGGGAGGTCCCAATGGTCTATTGATGCAAACTTGACCAGGTTCAGCTTCAAACTATCCTGTGCTTTGCTGACACCGGGGAACTGTAGGTCACAGTCAAATGAGCCTCACAGCACTTTTTATAGACAGTCAGATCCTACAACATGCGGTCGGAGGGTAGGTCTGGTGAAGTTATTCAGGATCTCCCCAACATGGAAAACATGCAGGCCCATTTCCATATTCTCAGTGTCCAGGTACACATTAAATACATACAAAGATATATCATACCTAATATATACAGAATGTCCATACGTAAGTGCCAAAATAAGGTTTACAAAGTCGTGGCAAGTTGTAAATGTTTATAACATGTGAGTAGGCTATATATTTTTACTTTATTCATATTTTATATTTTTGTCTATGTAGAGTATATATATACAAATATACTATATATTTATATTATATTTTTAGGCTATATATTGTACCAATCTGTAATAAAACAATGCAATATTATGTACTGACCATATGTCAGGCACTGGATCAGCCACTATAAGGAAAGATAATAACTGGCATTTATATCTTACTAAGTCCAAGCATTTTACATGTCATTAAACTTCCCTAAAACTCTACATTGTGAATTTCATTAGGCCCATTCTGAAGAAGAAATGAAAACTTAGAGAACACAAGTAAATTGTCCTAGTCTGAGCCCTAATGAATAGCAGATTGAGGAATAAAACCATGTGACTTGTTCACTGACAAGGAGACAAAAAAAAGATAGCTTGGTCCCTGCCAGTAGCTTACAATTATATTGAGGAAATAAGATATCCATGGGTGAAAGGTCAGGCAATAATACAAAACAACATAAGAAGTGTCCTGGATAATAAACATGACTAATTTTAAAAAGACTAGTAAAAACATTAAGTACTTGGAAGTCATCAGAGAGAAAGCATCCTGTCTTCTCGCAGCCATTCTGTCTGAAATCTTCTCCTTCATTTCTTCTCCTTTCTAGGTGTTTATGCTCACCACAAAGCTCTGGGCATTTATTCTTCCCTATCATCTTGTCATTTACTCAAGTGTATAATATACTTGCCCTCTGACAGTTCCTAAGAACTCAATACTTTCAACCTGCCACAGACCATATTTTCTTTCATTTCACTGAACTCTTTCCAACAGCCTTATATCTTTCTGGAATTGTGCCTCTTCGCCAAGCAAAAGAAGTAAACAGTTCCAATGAAACCAGGGGTCATCTAAAATAAACACTCAAGTTCTACTTCGTGCTTCTCTGTACACCATGGGTGGTGTATTTAATCACAAAATTTCTCAGGGAGAGCTACTTGTCCATCAGTGACAAATGCAAGGCATGATGGGAGATAAAGAGCTTCAGTAAGAGAATGGAGTCCTTTAAACTTGACAATATTCTGTAGGGAATTTAGGAACCACTTTGGTTATTAAAATTCTGGGTATTTTCTAAAGTGTTATTTCAGGTAGTATTATTATTATTCCTCCTAAATGAATATATAGCTTCTACAAAAGTTAGGTCTGTAACACAGATTACAGAGTAAAATGAAAGTATTTCCAGGCCCAACTTACATGTATGTTTTAAAAAGGGAAGAAAAGAAAAAAGAAAAATATTCCTATTATAAAACAGTGATCTTAGTAAAATCTACTATTATAATTTTTGTTTACACCCTGTCTTCTTTCAAAAGATAATGGCAGAATTTAATCTTATATACATATGCATGCAACAATATAAGAATATGTAGATATCAACGCTGAGCATTAAATCTAGCTCTGAGTTTCCTAGGAGCCAATGCAAAGGGAAAAAAGAGTAAAAAGGTTTACACTGTCATTATTTGATAATAAAGCAGGTAATGTCTTCATGAATGACTATTTATGAAGACATTATCTGCTTTATACATTAAAAGGTATTTTTTATACCTTATAAAAAATTATAAGGTATTTACATGATAAGGTATTAACAATGCAAAAGTTTCTCAATAAACATTATCTAATTTAATATAATAGAGACCCAGTACACGAAATTCATGTACTCAGGGGGGTGGGGAGGGGCGGTTCCCTCAGCTCAGCCTGCACCCTCTCGCAGTCTGGGAGCCCTCAAAGGATGTCCAACTGACAGCTTAGGCCCACGCCCCTTCAGGAGCTGTTGGACATCTTTAGCACTGTTGCGGAGAAGGGAGAGGCTCCCACCACTGTCGTGGTGCTTGCCAGCAGTGAGCCTGGCTTCTAGTTGAGCAGTGCTCCCCTGTGGTAGCACACTAATCTCCAGGCAGCAGTTCCTGCATTGAGTGTCTGCCCCCTGGTGGTCAGTACACACGATAGCGACCAGTCATTCTGCTGTCTGGTTGATTGCATAGTAGCCTTTTATTATATAGGATAGTCAGCACTAAATATAGAACTCATTCTGTGTCAGGCATTGTTTTAAGGGTTTTACACACATTAACAAATTTCATGATTACAATAGCTTTGGATATATGTACTATTATTATCTCTATTTTACAGGTAAGTAAATCTGTAAAAGCACAAAATGGTTAAGTGATTTGCCCACAGCCACATAACTAAAAAGTAGTAGAACTGGGACTCAAATCTAAGCTTGGTTCCAGGATTTAAGCTCTTACCTGTGAGACCCTACTAAACCTCAAATTAATCCTCTATAGTGGGTTATTAAGAAGGAATAGGTTCAAGTTTTGAACCAGAGTCACTAGGATAAATAAGAATTGCCAGACAGATTCAAATCTAGTACTAACCCCTTTTATAGCCTACATCTGTTTCATTGCCTTCTACAAAGGTCCCCGGAAAGATGGCATTCCATGGATCTTTATGCAAAGGGTATTCAAGAATTTAGAGCATGTGCTATACAGATGTTCTCCTACTGACTCTTGATCAGCACTGAAGGTGTTACAGTGAAGCTTAACTCACTAAAGATATTTCTATGTGAAGTTAAATTAGAGGCCAGAAATGGTACTTTCTGATGATCTAATTTGGCTCCAAGTTTCACTTAGTGCTAAAGAAATCACTGAAAAGAAAAATCCTTACAAGTCCTTGAGGCAACGTTTTTTCTTGGTGTTTTGGCAAAAGCTGAATATCAGCTGTGGAAGAAGATTTGCATGCTGTGGTTTTCTGAGAATCCGAGAAAGGGAAGACATTATTCAAATTCTATAATGAGAGTTGAGGATTTTGATATGAGGTGCCAACAGGCTAGCAGAATGTATAGCTGAGGTTACAGGACAGCCTACAAGATCAGATTAATTAGATTAAATTGGTATTTGGGGCACAGATATTGCTACTCACCTAAAAATCTATATACTACCTCCATATTTCCAAGTTTCTCACAGTTCACTGAAGCCATATGAGAAGTTCTGGTCAACAGGGCATGAGTGGAAGGGATGTGAATCGCTTGGGCATCACAAGGCCAGAACATTAAGGAGCCAATGTTTGTTCTCTTCTTTGGTTCTGGAGGCTCATGTTTAGATGATGGTGTCACAACTTGGGAGAGCTTCCCATTAGCCTGGGTCTTAGAGTAGCTATGTGGGCAAGAGTTCCCCACCAAACAGTAGTAGACATGTAGAATAAGAGAGAAATTAATTGTTGGGAGGCCATTGATGCTTCAAGGTTAATTTGTTTCTGCAGCAAAGCCTACTTTGTCCCAACTAATATGGACACTTCTATACTCCACAGGAAGAGATAGCATCTAAAAAGACCCAAATCATCCTGGGATTCCCTAGAAATATATATATTTAAAATGTTATGTAAAGCTATTTAGTTGTCTACCCATATTACTTCATTTCTACATATGATATTACTCTCAAAATGGAACGTTGTCTTACAAATGAATGTACATGCCAAACTTTTAAACTCTGGGCTTTTATTTGTTACACTTTGTGTTTCATCCTTCAGTTGTGTTTTAATCTATGTGTTGAATGCCTGCATCCATGATATGTTTTTCTTTAAAATCAGTGGCTGGGCTTTCTCCCTCCTCTAGATTTAGTCATTTGTTGTTCTGCCATTTTAAAAGTGTCAGAAATCTCAGTTCCAATCTACAGCTTGTCATAACATTAACTAACTCCACAGGCATGCCTTTGGAGTAGGTACACTTAAAATACTAAATAACAGCCTGTGTAATTATACCCTTGGGAGCTGTCCCATATCTCAACAACCAGGTGGCAATTTCATCACATTATATGTCCCATTAGGTAAGCAATGGCCTAAATGGTACGAAAAGGCAATTTTTTTTCTCTGTAAAATTGTGCTAAAAAAAAAAAAAAAAAAAAAAAAAAAAGGACTGAGAGATACCGGAACAGAGAGCTCAGGACCAAGGGTGAAAAGAAATAGAAGCCCTTCATTCTCTGGAAGGCAAGAAGTCACTACTTTCTTTGTACCTGTGTTTATGTCAAATGTACTGCAGATGGTTCTAAACTCTATTCCCCACAGGAATAACTTAGCAGTCAGCTGAGATCACATAAGAGAGAAGAATGTTAAGGTATCCACAGACATTCTCTGCCACTTGGATATTAGACATCAGCTTATTTCTTGGGAACTCATAGCCCATAGGCTAACTCTTTTCATTTAACTTATACTTCCAACTTTTGATTCAATATGTTGGCTCTTTTTCTATTCAGTGGTAAGTCAAATTTTAGAGCACTAGAACACCAGGAGAGCTGGGTCCCATCCCCCCAGGGTTTCAGAATCAGTATGCATGGAGGGGAACCTGATAATTTACATCCCTAAGAAGACCCCAGGTAATACTATTGCTGCTTATTTAAAGAATTCACTTTGGGGTCCATTTATCACTTTGTGCCAAGCTCTGGGATAAGTCCTTAAGATGCAACAGTGAAGACAACGGATTTGCTACTTGGCACAACCCTTTGCTAATTCTAAGAAGTTTTATAATACAATGCTTCAGCTTTATGAGCTTCACGGTTCTTGTCTGAAATGAGGATAATATCATCTATTTAATAAGTTTTCTATAAAATTAAAGATAATACATGCAAATATTTTGTCTGCCCTGTATTGAAAAAATAGAAAGCACTCAATATACAATAGCTCAAAAGAACTCAGCATCCTGCAGATGACATGATACTGTATGTAGAGAACCCTAAAGATTTCATCAAAAACTACTAGAGCTAATGAATGAATTCAAAGAAATAGCAGAAGACAAAATAAATATCCATAAATATGTCACATTTTTATAAAATATCAGAAAGGGAAACTAAGAAAACAATCCCATTAGCAATTGCTTCAAAAAAGAATAAAATACCTAGGAATAAATTTAACCAAGGATGTAAAAGACCTGTACTTGGAAAATTATATGACACTGAAGAAAAAAGTTAAAGAAGATACAAATAAAGGAAAGAATTAACATCATAAATGGATAGGAAGAATTGACATCATAAAAATGTCCATATTACCCAAACCAATCTATAGATCCAATGCAATTCCTGTCAAGATACCAATGGTATATTTCACAGAACTAAAACAAATATTCCAAAAACTTATATGGAACAACAAAAGACCCCAAATAGCCACAGCAATCTTGAGAAAGAAGAACAAAGTTAGAAGAATCATGCTACCTGACAGACAACTATACTACAAGGCCATTTTTAATCAAAACAGCCTGGTACTGATACAAAAGCACACATATAGATCAATGGAATAGAACAGAGAGCCCAAAAATAAACCCACATCTTTATGGCAATTAATACTTGACAAAGGAAGCAAGAATATACAATGGGATGGAGATAATCTATTCAATAAATGATGTTGGAAAATTGTACAGACACATGAAAAAAATGAAACTAGACCACCTTGTAACACTATGCACAAGAATAAACTTAAAATGCATTATAGATTTAAATGTTAGACTCAAAATCATAAAAATCCTGGGAAAAAACATAGGCAGTAAAATCTCAAACATTCTCAGAGTAATATTTTTTTCTGATATATTTCCTCGGGCAAGGGAAAAATAAGCAATTGGGACTATATCAAAGTAAAGTTTTTCACAGCAAAGGAAACCATCAACAAAATGAAAAGACAGTCCAATAAATGAGAGAACATAATCATCAGTGATGCATCTGGTAATATCCAAAATTTATAAACAACTTACACACTTCAACACCAAGAAGATAAATAATTCAATTATGAAAGGAGCAAATGATCTGAAAAGACACTCCTCCAAAGAGTGCAAATAGATGGTCAATAGACATATAAAAAGGTGCTCAATGTCACTAATCATCAGAGAAATGCAAATTAAAACCACAATGAGATATCACTTCAAACATGTCAGAATGGTTATCATCAATAAATCAACAAATAAGTATTGGTAAGGATGTGGAGAAAAAGAAACCCTCGGGCACTGTTGGTGGGAATGCATATCAATACAGTCACTGTGGAAAGCAGTATGGAGTTACTGCAAAAAATTAAAAATGAAACTGCCTTATGATCCAGTATTTTCACTTCTGGGAATGTACCTGAAGAAACTTGATACACTAATTCAAAAGATTATACGTACCCCTATATTCATTGCAGCATTACTTACAATAGGCAAGATTTAGAAGCAGCCCAGTGCCCATCAGTTGATGAGTGGATAAAAAGCTGTGATATATTTACACAATGGAATACTTCTCAGGTTCAAAAAAGAAGGAAGTCTTACCTTTTGTGACAAAGTGGATGAATCTGGAGACTATTATGCTAAGTGAAAGGAGCCAGCCAGAGAAAGACAATTAGCATATGATTTCATTTAAATGTTTGAAAAAGAATCTTTGCCGATTTAATTAAGTTAATGACCTCTAAATAAGCTCATTAGAAATCATGGGAGAGGCATAAAACAGATTCTCCTGAAGAATCACCATAAAAAATCTAACCACACTGACATCTTGATTTTTTATTTCTGGCCTCCAGAACTATAGAGGATAAATTTCTCTTAAGAGTTAATTTCTGTAACAGAATTAATTTCTGTTTCTGTTGACTTATGGTGATTATTTATGGCAGCCTAGGGAAACTATTAATACACCCTTCTTTGGTGTTGCTGAGGATTTCTGATCAACCAGGTCTCAGTCTCTCACCCAAACCTTCTAGCAGAGGTCATAGACAAATCTATTACTGATAGCCTCATCAGAACCATACACAATAGGTTGGGACATTTCCCAAAGCAGGATATGATGACGATGATGATGCCAATTCTCATTCAGTGATTACTTATTATTTCTCAGACAATGCTAAATTGATACACATTACTGAATTTGAATTACACAATAACTTGGGGAGTAGGTATTTTCTACCCCATTTTATAGATGAGTAAACTAATGATCAGATGTCAAATAACTTAGCAAATACTGAATTAATGATGGAACTAAAATTGAACAATTTTCTTCAAAAAAAACCACAAACAAACATGTTTTGAAAATGACACTAAATAATCTCTTGCTATTCTCATCTCTCAATTTAATCGAACAACATAGAAGCATTTTCTAGGACTTGAACCTAGGTGAATCTGAGGACAACTAGGTGCCCCTCCTCAGTTTCTACTCAGCACAAGTAAGTGATGTATGGCTCAAAAGCTATTTATGCAGGGCTTTATACTAGAATAAACCCATGAACACATGATTTATTATCCAGGATAGTGCAAGGCACGGATTCATATTCATGACACCTTAAGTTAAGCAAAGTTGGAAATACCATTGTGCAAGAGTCTCTGCCGAGACAACAAACTGAAATTCAGAGAAAATGGAAAAATATATATAAGGAGAGAAACCTTAGAAGAGCTCTTGAAACAACCTAAAAAGAAAATTGGGGCCAGGAGAGGGCAAAGATCACTGCTCAGCACGTAGTAACATCATAACAATGAGGATAATAGCTAGCATTTATTGAATGCTTATTATTTTCTAGGCATTGTTGTAAGGGCTTTATGTTTGTTACAGGTTATTACTACCCCCATTTTGAATACCAGAAGCCTAGGCTGTGTGAGGTTAATTAACTTGTTTAACACTTAGCAAAGGATATTTCATTTGATCTGTATTTTCAAGCACATCTTATATGAAGTCTGTGTTCCATGCTGCCAAGAAACTGGATAGGGCCAGGAGCTTGAAAAGACATTCCTAAAAGTCCTGCTGGGCTAGAAATAATTGAAGCCAGATCGGGCACCCCAGTCCTTGTTCTCTGCTGCATTACATCTAGCTAGATGGAGAACAATTATCTTAGTCCATGTCTTTTCTGTGCTCTAAAATATCACATTAAAGAGTACTCACCCATCAGTTAGCCTTATGGCATTTAATTATAACTCAGTTTCTTTCATATAAAAGTCTTTAAAGAGTCCACTAACCTGGGGACAATTGTATCTGAATTTGAAAGATGATTGGGGATGTCTGAGGTAATGATCTAAAAACTAAAGTGGGTGATGGTAGTTGATTTCCATCCTCCACTCCTCATGGAAACTCAGAAGCTACGAGATGACCTACTGATGGATGGAAAAGAAATTAAGAGTGCCTAGTTTAATGAGTTTCTAGCCATAAAATAATTAATGGTTGCTATAAAAATGTGTGTTTAAAATGAGTGTTAACTTGATGTATAAGAAAGAACATGGGCCAGAAAGACATAAGAACATGGGACCAAATCTGGGTGTGGCTATAAGTAACAGTTAATTTCCACTTACCTCCACCCATTCAATTCTCTTCTCTTCTCTAAACTGTCTGCACCTTGGGAGGCTAGCTCTGGTAGCCTCCTTGACTTCTGGCATCAGTTGAGTTTAACTAGTGGGAGGCACCTGCAGGATATAAGAGGGTTTGAGTATCTTTTCCCTTCTCTCACTCCACAGCTCTGGCAATAGTGTAAGCTTCCGCTACTATAATTCCCACCAGACCACCTATCCTCTGTATTGTCATTTCTCACTTGGTTCTAGAAATACTATTTTCTCCCTTGGTCCCTCCATACCTAAGGGGGTATGAGGGCTTCTTTAAATGGCTTGCTTCTGAGTACCTTTCCATCTCTTTGTGGTTCCCTTTATCCTACCCAGACTTCAATGTGTAGTTGTCATTAAATTATCTTCTTTTGAAACATGTGGGAACTTTTTCCCATCAATATCTTAACTGGCATAGCTATTCAGCCATGTAATCTCATCAATTTATCTTTCTTTAGACTCTGGTCAACTGCATAAAGGAGATAAGTTTTACTTTGCAGCATTCTTGTAGATAATATATATTATACATTTTTGAGATCAGGTATGTTAAGGTCTTGGCTTATATTAGCACTAGATAGAAGGCAACAAAAATTATAAAATGAAAATGGTAACATGTCATTACATGACCTATACTGTATATTATATTTAAATTCTCATTACTCCATGATGCTCATGATTATACAGATTCCTTATTTCATCCTCTTATTTACTTTTCAGAACTTTGATCATAGTCTATTAATCTGTATTAAATGGGTAGAAATAAAAAGGAATGTGTTGAATTAAATTTAACTCAACAAAAATTTACCAAAAACACACCTAATGTCATGCAATATATTCAACACAAGGGCCAAAAAGAGGGAGATTAAATAAATTTTTATCCTCAGAGTATCTAAAACTAGTAGGAATAAACTATAATTTTTTGTTTAGCATTTTTCTTTTAAAATAAAAATTACATATAATGAAATACACTAATCTTAAATATATATTTGCTATTATAATAAACTAGAGGCTCAGCCTGCACCCTCTTCAATCTGGGACCCCTCAAGGGATGTCTGACTGCCCGTTTAGGCTTGACCCCACCAGAATCCTGGTGGGATCGGGCCTAAATAGGCAGTCAGACATACCTCTCACAATCCAGGACTGCTGGATCCCAACCACTCACCTGCCTGCCTCCCTGATTGCCCTAACCACTTCTGTCTGCCAGCCTGATCACCCCCTAACCACTCCCCTGCCAGCCTGATCAATGCCTAACTGCTCCCCTGCCAGCCCAATTGCCTCTAACTGCCCTCTCCTGCTGGCCTGGTCACCCCTAACTGCCCTCCCCTGCCAACCTGGTGCCCCTAACTGTCCTCCATGCAGGCCTGGTTGCCCCCAACTGTCCTCCCCTGCTGGTCCAGTCTCCCCTAACTGCCCTCCCTTGCCAGCCTGATTGACCCTAACTGCCCTCCCATGCCAGCCTGGTCATCATCAACTGCCCTCCCCTGCAGATCTGGTCCCCTCCCAACTACCCTTCCCTGAAAGCCTGGTTCCCCCTACCCCCAAACTGTTCTCTCCTGTAGTCATGGTCACCCCTACCTACCTTCCTCTGCCAGCCTGGTCACTACTATCTGCCCTCCCTCGCAGGCCTGATCACCCTTACCTGCCCTCTCCCACAGGCCTGATCACCCCAATAGCCCTTCCTTTCAGGCCTGGTCCCTCTCAACTGCCCTCCCCTGCTGACCTGATCACCCACAACTGCCCTCCCCTAGCTGGCCATCGTATAGTGGCTATCTTGTATCCACATGAGGGTGGCCATCTTTGGCCACATGGGTTGGAGTGTTGGTCAATTTGCATATTACTCTTTTATTAGATAGGAGGATGCACACACCTATGTAAACTAAATCTCTTCTCATGATATCAACCACCCCCAGAGTTTTTTCATATCTATTCCCAGGCAGTCCTTGCTCCCAGCCCCCCACTGTTTTGACTTCTTTTATCATAGATTAATTTTCCTTTTACCCTGCATGTAAAATGGCATTATTCTCTAGTTGCTTCAAAAATTTCCTCTTTATCATTGGCTTTCAGCAGTATGATTATGCCAACACTTTTGTTTTTGCTATTTTGTTATTGCCTCAAGGCTTTGTTTATTTTTTTCATCTTATTTTCAACGTCTTCAGATGATTATTCTATTGAGTTATCTTTCAGTTTACTAATGACTTTCCTTATCATCTCTATTCTGCTAATAACCCTATCTAGGGAACTTTAATTTTGGTTATTACATTTTTCAGTTCTAGAATTTCCATTTATTTCTATTCCTCTACTGAGATTTCCTATGTTTCCATTTCTTATTAGCTTATTTTCCTTGACTTCATTAAGTATAATTATAATAGCTGCTTTAAAATCTTTGCTCATTCCAACATCTGGATTATCTCATAGCTGATTTCAATTGAATTATTTTTCTTTTGAGACTGGTCCTCTACATATTGAATAATTTTGTATTGTAAGCCAGACATTGTGAAGACTCTGTCATAGAGACTCTGGATCCTGTCATGTCCCTCAAAGGAGTATTAATATTTGTTTGAATGGACAAATAAATTGATTGTGCCCAACATGTCATTTCTCTCTTGAGTAGTAACAGGTCAATTTCAATCAAGTCTGTGAAGAATTGAGTCTTCTCTACCCTTGCAAGTAGCAGGATGTCAACTGGAAATTTGAACAATATTTTTACACAGAATCTGGATATCCCCTCCTCTGGTTCTTCCATCCCAGAATTCCCCTCTCTTTTTCATGGCTAATGTTCCCGGAATCTGTCCCCTGGTCTGCAGGCCAGAAAAGCTTTCAATTTTCTTTCTGAATGTTGACCACCCTGAACAGTGCTAACATGAGCCAGTCCTCAGGATAAAATCCATCAAGACAAAATTTATTTGGCCCTGATATCTTCTTACAAGTTTCAACTCTTTCACCAGAATATGCCTGCTTTTTTCACTTTCCAGTGCCTTCAGGTCATTGTTCATTTGTGTCTTGTCTGAAGTTTAAGTTATTACCTGTAGGAAGGTTGTTGGTATGAGAAGAAATCCTATAAATAAAATGAAACCTTAAATTTGCATATACAGTTGATATATGTTTTGCTATGATAAGAGAAGGTAAAGAAGTAAACAGGAATGCATAGAAGATGACTACACATAACATAAATTATTAAATCCTTAAGGGACTTCTGAAAGAAGCATTATATAAGCTGAAATTGGAACGATAGTATTGGAGTAAGTTAAGGCAAGGAAGCTCTAAGTTAGAAAGAATAATTCAGATTTTAAAAATAAAAGTCTCAGTGCGGATCTCCTCCCAAGATAGCACTAAATCTTTGTAACAGAAGATTCATAGCTTACTGGAATATAAAGTTTGAGGTTTTGAGTATAAATTCAGCTATCTAGGTTTAAGAGACTAATATCTATGAAGTTTTTAAACCCCTTCTTATCTAGGAAAAAATTACAATATAACAGTAGCTTTATATATAGCTTGTGCTTATGGAATTGCTAATGAAAATACATACTGTGACTTTTCTGTGTTATTAAAAATAGACTCATTATTTTTATCATTTGCTGCATAAACAGTTTAAAAAGTTACAAAAATTTAAGATACTACCATCAACTTATCTATCTATAATAATAATAAAAATGTAATGTGCTAATTAGACTGGATGTCCTTCTGGACAAAGCTGGGGATGCGAGAGAAACCTAAGTCCCATGTACTGGAGGGAAGCTGGGGCCAGCAGCCAGGGGAAGGCCTACTCTTGTACGAATTTCGTGCATCAGATCTCTAGTATTTTTATAATTCAGGTAATGTAAATATAGACATTACAGTCAATATTACTAGAGCTGTTGATAAGAGAGAAGTTACTTGGCATTAAGATATGAAAACAGAGCTGTCAGTTTCTGACTTGACATTCAAAAATGAAAGTCTCTCAGCTCTGCAGCTATATCAAGAGCAATGGTACAAAGTCAGTCAGAGAAAACTTATTATCTGCTGGTTTATTTTTGGCTTGGTGGTTTCAAGTTTTATTTATTCTGCATAGCTTATTAACGACAAATTCTTTACAGATTGAACCAGATTCTAGCTGCATCAGGTTTGACAAAGTATGGCATATGTCAATGTTCTCTTGTCTTTCTCTTTCAAATGTTGAGCATCCACTATTTCATCCGTTGAAAGTGTTTTTACAATAGATGCCAAAGAATTTACTAGCAATTTTCTAGACAAACACTAATAGTAACTAACTATTCAAAACCTCAAAAAAGAGACAAGGAAGGTAGACTGTGACTAAAAGGAGAGTAACATAATCTACTATATGTTGTTTAGTAGTAAAACTGTAGAGCAATAATGACTTTAATAAAACAGTTTTTTATTACTGAAAAAAAAGATATACTGAACAATGTCATAGGCTCCCACCAAGACCTACTCAGGTAGGAGTTTGGGGTTCCTTTCCTTGCAGGTGCTATGTCTGGCAGTGGCTGTTGGCCGCGTGAAGATGACAGATGATGAGCTTGTATACAACATCCACTTAGCTGTCAATTTCCTGGTGTCATTGCTCAAAAAGAACTGGCAGAACGTTCAGGCTTTGTACATCAAGAAGTAAATATCCTTTTGTGAGACCCTTCCCCATATTAAGATGCCTTGCCACACGTCAGGTCCTTTCTAGTGGTCTAATCATGATCCCTCTTGCTTCAAACCAGCTTATCTCTTGCCCCCAAACACTTAGTACACACTTCCTCCAGGTTTGTGGCCCCCACCTTGCCTTCCCCATTACTGTGGCTGCTTCCTTAACTCTTTGCCATTCCCTGTGTCTGCTCAAGTTCTCCCTTCTCCTCCCCTCCCAACTGTGGGTATAAGCCAATATCTGTCAGAAATGAAGAGTAATAAAGTCATTGCACATATTCAAATAGGAAAAAAAAAATAAAAATTACATATATATATATATATATATATATATATATATATATAATCAATGCCTTCTGGCATGCTTAATACTCTTTCTCTATTTGGTATATTCATACCATGTGTATACTTGAGGTATGGGTTCAGTCTGGTTCTAAGCACTGCTCACTAATGACATTAAGAAACATCTGACGGCTGTGTGGGAGGAGCGTAACAGGGCCTGTATTTTTTTTTAAAAAAAATTTTAGGAGGAATGGACAGGCTGTCAAGGAAAAAAAAACACTCATTTAAAAAAAAGAAAGGCAAGCTGGCAGTCCCAGAGAGAAGCAAAATTGAGGACAAGATGTTATCCTTCACCCAAATTTGTCTTATAGAATACTCCCCAGAGACTGGTTCTTTTAACCCTAACTAAAGAAATTTAGGAGCAGTATGCTGTAGATCTATGTCCATGTGCAGAATGTTAGGGGATAAGGCAGCCAGAATGGCATGCATCCTTGGATGAGAGTGGTACTGTCACATCCATACACCAGACACTCCGCAGAGCTAACTGGGAATCCTGCCATCCTTCAGGGCCAGCACAGGAACCATTAGCCTATTTTCTGCTTCATAGCACTGAACTGGCTTGCCTGTCACACTACTTCCTTGTCGGTGCTAAAATTCTACCCTGGGTAGTGCTGTTTGTCTGAGCTCTGACCCCTCGCTTAGAATTATTTTTAAAAATAAAATTATCTAAAGAATAAAAGTAATCCAAATTCTCAAAGTCAGGAAAGTGCTGATTTTCCAAAAATGCTATGTCAATGTCCTGAAACATAAGATTGCCACTAAAAGAGGCCACTTAGAGAATTTATAAATGCAAGTATAAAATGACTATACCTATTATCAGCTTTATATATGATTTTTTATATCCGAACATTTAGGTATCAGTTTACATTAAGTACATCATGTATTTATATCAATGATCTCATGTGACTCTTAGAATATTTCCAAGAGGTTAGCTGGGTACTTGCTAGGGAGGCAGAATAATGGAATGCAGCCAGAAAACCTGGTTTGAAAAACCTGATTTTACCACTTAGTCTCTGTTCAATCTTAGTCTCTATTCAAGTAACTTTATCTCTTTGGAACTCAGTTTCTTCATCTATAAAATGGGATGACAAAAATAGTACATGCCTCCAGTGTTTGGAGGACAAATAGACGAGATCATATATATGAAGTAGTTGGCACATAATAAACACCTTATTCCATGCCAGGCACAATTTTAAGTATTCTACATATATCAATTAATTTAGTCCTAATAAGGAAGTAAATACTAGTATCTATGCTTTACAGATCTGAAAACTAAGGCATACAAGGTTTATAACTTGGCCATGGGCATATATTATCAGAGTGTTGGATCTTTTATATTTTCCTTATTCTTATTGGAACTATTTCCCTGTTTTCAGAAAAAGAAATCAAGCTTATAAAATAACATGCCACATTTTATATTAGAAAATAGTGCGGCTTAAACTTGTATTCATCTACTTTATCCTATTCATGTGGTGAACAAAAGAAACCACAGAATCAAGTGAACTAAAGGGACACAGTGCTAATAAGTGAAAGAGGCAGAACTGGAATGCAGATGTTATACTGCCTAAAAGATAAATGGGGCCCCAATAAATGGGGCTGCTCTAACTTTAAAATTAGAGAAGTGATAAGTATGCAGGAAAGTAGAGACCAGGACTAGTTTGGAGATGGGATGGTCCTGGGGATGAGGAGGGTTGTGGGAGATTTTATCCTAGGCTTCCTGGTACCAGGTCACCTGAACGTGACTATTGCACATGGCCCATGTTACTTTACACCCTTGAACTACTGTGTTGGGACCTGTTAAAGCACCAGGTAAATGCCTTCCAAATAAGATGAAAACTGCAGCTCAAAATGCCTAGAGCAAGAGTTTTTAAACATTTGGTACTATAGATCCTTTTGTCATTCTGGCAACGGAATATTTTTATACGCATAAAATGCAAGTATTCAAAGGAATGCAAATAAATTAACACATTTTTTAAAAGAAACAACTTTGTGGTGTAAGACATGTATCTTCTAAATCACCCACTAAAAATAGATCTTGATGGAGTAATTACTAGAATTTCAAAAATATCTGCAATATGTGCAACAATCATGATAAGAAATATTTATGATTTCTCTTGGTAACAAACAATCACAGATGTTGCTAAAATTACTAAGGTTTGTCGTTAATACTCAGTTGGAGAAGATGCTAAATATCACCTAGCACTTAGTGAAAATAAAGATGTATCTGTTTCCCATTCAAATCAACCAACTCTCTGAATCCTTCAATAAACACTTTGCAGATTTGTGGAACCAACCCTTGGAGAAGGCTCCCATTTCTTGAAACATGCCCCAATGTCTTTGTATTGCTTCACTAGCCTATTTGATACCCAGCTTGGTAAACAGTGGAGAATGAACAGCAATCCCAATAAAACTCCAGTTAAGAGGACATGTGTGTTTATGTGTGTGTGTGTGTGTGTGTGTGTGTGTGTGTACAAACATGTATGTTGGGTAGAGATGAGATAGATATAAAAAATGGATTATGTTAGTGTTAGTTGAGACTTTGATATTTAGTAATTTCTTATGACAAAGTATGCATTGAAGAACATGTTTGTGACTATATGTAATATGTATGTTTAAAAGCCTAATATGCAAATAGTCCCCACAGGATTTCAACCTGAAGACCGGTCACTTGCTATGATCTGCGCTGACCACCAAAGGGTAGCACACAATGAAGGAAGGCCTCAGCTGGCAGCTGGCATCCAGGAAAGGGAGGCCCTGGCCAGCAACCAGAAGGCCCCAATTGGCCCTGATTTCCGGCCAGGCTTAGGGACCCTACCAGTGTACAATTTCATGCACTGGGCCTCAAGTATTATATAAATAATGCTGTTATTCAAGTATTCCCTAAATTAATTTAGCAGAAAATTTGATAAAGGTTTTCTTGAAATTTATATTCATTTTATCTTTTCTTTTAATTATTCATGCAGCTTATTATACAATAAGAGAAATTAAAAAATAAAAATATTCAAATACATTTCTTTCAAGAACCAGAAAGGTCACAGAAAATGTAAGAGTGTTTAGAAAATGAGATGCTAATGCTAAATTGGTACATGTCATATATAGTTCTGAATTGCCAAAACAGACATATTCATATACAGAAAGATCTAAAGATGAATATGAAATATTTTTGTATTAGCTGCGATGTGAGGAATACCAGGCCTTGCTCTTTCAGTATGAGAAATTGAAAGAGGAGTTGACTCAGAATATAGAGTGGGAATCAGAAATCTTAGCTCTGAATGCTAAGCAGTTCACCTAAATAACCAGTAAATCTGTGGAGGCTACATAAAACATTGATTTTATATTTGGTGTTTGAAGCCTTGACATTGCTAGAAATTAATAATGATTATAATAACCAGAAATAAATAGATAATCATTGTAATACTAGTACAAAATTAAGTTATAAAAAAAGACTTTAATAAATCACAGAGGAATGAGCAACGTCTAAAAGGTATTATGAGACTGCATTTTCATTAAATGGCCAGAGGATTCAGCCAACCAATAAGAGATTGTCAGAGGACTATTATCCAAGGTCATTCCAATACAGAGGAGGTTACAGAGTTTCTGACACAAAACCTTCAATAACTGCAATTTTCCCCTTAATAAACCCCGTATTAACTGACAAAATACTAGGCCCTTCCGACAATATCCAAAGCTAAATAATTAAGCTCTTTATAGGTATTCAGCATACCACAGAGCTCCCAATTTATTTTTTTTACCGACAAGCACCATGCCCAGTGCTAGCACTACAGTGTGAAAAAAAATAGGCAATATCCCAGGGATCTTGAAGCTAAGGTATTGGGCAAGTCATCACCATAAAGTTAATGCATGTTATGATGGGAAGATTCAATAGCTGTGGAAGTACAAAGACACTTAACCTACTATAGGGTGTCCAAGAGACATAAAAGATACATGAGAATTGGTAAGACATGATCTGATTCCTGCTTAGTTACATGACTTAATCTTTCTTTTCTTCACGTGTATGCAGCTATAATAGCCCACACTGCTCTCCGCTGTTTGAATAGCTGAACCATGACCTACCTCAGGGCTTCTGTACATCTTCTCCATCAGCCAAGAACATGTTTTTTTTCCTATTCTCCCAACAAACACTCATCAGATTTTTGCCTAAATGTTTCTTCTTTGAGAAAACTTTTAGAATAGTTTTTCCCCAATATACTCATGCAAAATAGTTTACATGTTCCTTCATAGTACTTTCCTTGTAGGGTCATTTTTTGATATTTAAAGGAAACAGCTCTAAAAAGGTTTCTACTACACAAGGGGCATACACCATATTTTAGCTACTACTATTGCCATTACCATAATCAAAACTGATCTCACTTTTTGGTGTTGGTTTTATTTCTCCAAAGGAGAAATAAGCCAGGTGGCATGCACATGTACCTCAAAACACGGTCTTCTTTAATCCCCAAATCTGCTCTAACTCTAGCAGGTTTTGCTGGTCAACAACTGGGATAGGAAAGAGGCAGTGTTGAAAGGATATGGGCTTTGAAAGACTATTTTTATTCAGACAAAGAATCAAATGTATACAAGATCGGTTTAATTCACCATAGTGTTTCTACAAAATTCTTTGATAATGCCAACTTTGAAAACATAAATCCTGTCTTTTAGAAATGGGGTTCAGCACTTCTTGGGAATTTAGAAGAGTTTGATCCTTAATGATATATGTTGAACTTAGCATAGTGAAGAAGTAAAGGACACATTCACCCTGATAGGGTTATTGCTTAAGGAAAGTGCAATGTTAACAGTAAACTCACGGATTTATCAAATTCTTTCCCAGAATGTCTTTGTTAAAACATTCCTTAAAGAAGTCGTTCCACTGCCAATTTTTTTTATTGCCAATTATTTAGCATAAATAAAACATACACTAATGTAATGGTATATTCATATTGTTTCACCAGATATAAGGGGAAAAGAACTGTCATTCTATTTTGTTCTGTGCTGTTTTCTAACTGGCAAATGGTAAAATGTTTTTTTAAAAAACGCAACTGTTGTTCCCAATTAAAATAAGAATGCAAGGCTCTGGGAAAACAATTTGGCAGTTCTACAAATGTGCCTCTCAAAGTTTCTCTTCTCTAAGACACGAAACAATGAAGAGACACTTGGTTGGTGATAAGGCTCCCTTATATAAGAGAATTCAAAAGAAAACAATATAAGGTTTTTTCTGATCATTCCCTCTTGCGATCAGTCTCAGAGAGGAAATGTTTTTCATCAGCCTGTCATGGGAAGATTCTGAGCAAAAAGTATAAGGGAAGGGTGTGGAGGGGGAAGCATATTCCAGGTTGCCCACTTAGAGTCTCCATGACACATGTTGGCCATACATTAAACAAAAGATAAAAGAACATGAATGTCTTTGAAGATTTTAAATGATAATCACTTTTGTTGGACTATACTGAAGGTAAGGGTAAATTTTTAAGAAAATATTTAGTAGCATCAATCATGTGTAAAACATTCAAAGCTCCCTCTCATCACAACCCTTGGGGAAAATGCCTTTACTTACATAGAAGAGAAGAAAAAAGCCTGAAGTGTCTCCTGGCTCCGCCCCATCCCTCTACCATTTCCTGCACTGACCTTCCCTTTTTGAGGGACCACACCCTAACTTCTTGAATCTGGGCATGTGGTCTCTCTAAAGTATTTAGCAGAGCAACTGTCACTGACCTGAGGGACAGAGTTACTTGCTCTTGGCACTTTGCTAGAGCTATCCGAAAGCCAGCGTTTGCCACATCTGTCCTTATTACACAGCTGGCCTCTGAGATCCAGGGCTGATGAGAATTAAGAGTTCACTTGGTCTGGTAGAATTAACTCTGTGACTAATTCTGAAAGTGTGAGAAATCCCATAAAATATTCAATTCTGCAATGAAAAATGTCCTATTGGTGGCTTATAATGGTACAGAAAGGAGTTTCCAAACCTTTGTTGACACAAAATCCCTTGACCCAAAGGTGTTTATTTAACTGCAAAAATACTTTAAATTTTTAATTATTCTCATTGTGGGAGCTGCCAGGCCCGGAGCAGCGGCTGCCAGGCTGGGAGCGGCCAGGCCCGGAGCAGCAGCAGCCAAGTCCAGAGCAACTAGGTCGGGAGCGGCAGTGACCAGAACTGGAGCAGCTGGTTGTGGAACGAACCAGAGCAACAGAGGCCAGGCCCGGAGCAGCCAGGCCCGGAACAGCTCGCTCCTCGCCTGCCCCTGCCCCACGGCTGCCTCTCAGACATGGCTGGAAACTTTTGTGGGAACTTGAGGGTCTGCTGAATCAAGTGATGAAGGCTTAGATCTGGATGTGTTGAGTTAGTATAGCGTTGGGGTGTTGATCTGTGAGTGCCTTGGGTGGGGCCTGGATGAGGCTGGGTGACCTATTTGTAAATGTCTTTTGTGTGAAGTGTATCATTGGGCATGTGGAGGTATTATTGATATGAGAAAATGCTAAGTAACTGATTTACTATCTGAAAAGGGATTTACTATCGGGGAAAGGGAGGGAGGAAGAGACTGAACATAAACTGTGCACCTATGGATGAGGACAATGGGGGATGGGAGGGGGCGGAGGGTGGGGTGGGAACCTGGTGGAGGGGGGAAGAAATGAGGAACCTTTGTAATAATATGAACAATAAAGATTGATTTAAAATATATATATATATATATATATATATATATATATATATATATATATATAGCAAAACTTGTCATCATTTTAGCCCTTTTTAAATGTACAATTCAGTGGCATTAATAACATTGACTTTGTTATTAACATCTCCAACTAGTGGTACAACCATCAACATCTCCAACTAGTGGTACAACCATCATCACTATCTTTTACCAAAACTTTTTTATTACCCCCCCAAGAAAATAACACCCCAAATGTAACCATTAAAGAATAACTTTTTGATTTCATATCAATGGAATCATATAATGTTTGTTCTTTCTCACTTAGCTTAATGTTTCCAAGGTTTTTCCATGCTGCAGTATGTGTCAAGATTTCATCCCTTATTATGTCAGACTATTTCATTGGGCCTCTTGGTCCCTGGGTCGATGCTCAACTACTGAGCAACACTGGCTGCTTTACTTATATGGAAGTAAATATGGAATACTAATATTCCATTGTATCATATACCACATTTTGTTTATCCACTCATCTGTTAATGTACACTTGGCTCTTTCTATATTTGTGTTATTGTGAATAATGCTGCAATCAACATTGGCATACAAGTATCTGAGTACCTATTTTCAATGATTTTGGTAGAATTCTAGGAATATAATTGATAGGACATATGGTAATTCTATGTTTCATTCTTCATGGAAACACCAAGCTATTTTCCACAATGGCTGCATCATTTTTCATTCTGTTTGTTTTCCCCTGAAACTGAATGTATAAAACACATAAAGATAGAGTGTCTCTGGTAGAAGCTTCTTGAATTAGCCTCTGAGGAAACACTTGGAAAGTTTTGGCTTCTTCAAAAACCTTTGAAAAACTCTTTAATCCCTTCTTCAACAGATGAAGAAAGGGAGACCAGAGAGACTGACTAAATTCCCCTAGGTCACACAACTAGTAGATGTTCGCTGACAATATAATACCAACATTGCTGAATGCAAGTTAGATTATATTTCCTGCTGGTTACATCTGGCTAACTGGGCATGTCTTTCTTCAATATTTTACTTTTTTGCCTTTCCAAACAAAAATAGCTAAAATGTTAATGTGAATATCTTAAAAATATTTCCTATATATGCCCTAGGATGAAGATAAGGGAATGAGGTGAAGATAAGGTAATGTGATGAAAAAAACTTATGCAGCCCAGGCAGTGTTGCTCAGTGATAATGAAGATAATGTAGTTTTACAACCTTCACAATCCAGGTTGTATAATCTATTCAATCAAGAAAGCTAATTGTGATGATGTCAGGACTGAACTTCTTTATTCAACTGGAGAGAAGAAAATATGGGATAGTGTTTTGTTTCTTTTTACTTTTGAACATATTTAATTCACTGTTTTATTACTACGTTAAACCAGAGGGGAGACTTCTGAATCTATGCATGGAACTTTAAGAAATCACCTTTGAATGTTTTATTTCTAATGTTAGGATGTGGGTAGGTAAAAAATAAGAAAATTTGGTATACATAAGGCACTATCTATAGTTAACTATGATTCGAAATCTTATAAAAGTGGTCGGTCAGTTAACTAAGTGCGGCTTACTCTTGGCTTTCTTCCCATTATTTCCTACACACAGAAACAAATCCTGATGGAGTAAAAATAAGTCTACCCTTGGGAGATGAATCACAAATATTGGGAAGAAATCCAATAGTCAACCACACTTATTCAATCATGGCAAATCTGTTTGCATTAGCCAGTAATTGGTTTAGGTATGTCACGTGATCCAGATCTGGAAAATGAAATGTAAGAAAAACTTCCCAAGAGGAGCCTCTGGGAAATATTTTTCTTTTTATTTGATGATGAAAGAAGTATGCAGAGAGAGCCTTGATTTTTTTCTCTTTTTATTTCATTTCTGTTTTTTGTTCAGAATATTGTCACATAAAGAGTTGGAGCTGCAGCAACCATCTTGCAACTAAGAAAGGAGTCATTATTAATACATAGAATGGTCCAGTGTGCCCTAACTGGTTTGGCTCAGTGTATAGAGCACTGGCCTGCGGACTGAAGGGTCCCACGTTCGATTCTGGTCAAAGGCATGTACCTTGGTTGCGGGCACATCAGTAGTAGGGGGTGTGCAAGAGGCAGCTGATTGATGTTTCTCTCTCACCGATGTTTCTAACTCTCTATCCCTCTCTTCACCTCTGTAAAAAAAATCCATAATATATTTAATATTTTTAAAAAGAATGGTCCAGTAGTGAAATTAAATTATTTGAGTCACTAAAACAACTCTGGAACTGCCTACATACCTCCAGAATTCTTAAGTAAAACATAAGCATCCATGTAAAACATAAGCATCCATATGGTTTGAGCTGATTTAATCTGGTGATCTGTTATTTGAAGCCAAATGCACTCTGGTTGACACAGCATACATATGTCTAGTGATCCACCTGTTTCTATCAGCTAAATTCAAGAGATCTTCAATCTGCATGCTCAGCTCTTCTCCTTAAACAGGCTGTCCCAATGGGAAAAGTAAATTATATCTGGTTCAACCACCTTTATAGTTTAGCATAGGAAGATTGATGAATGTATGGTTATCCACATAACTGAAGTGATGCCTGATTGCTCATCTTGTCTCTAAGTCTCATTCTTTCTCCAGTAGATAAAATGTGAGCTTAGAAGTTTTCCCTACCATCTGTGTAAGCTCCATCTTGGATTGGAAGTTGGTCCTGCTCTGACCTTAGACTGCTGGAGGTTCTGATATACTGCTTAGTCCTTTCCAGGGCCTTCCTCTGCCTGTGAATCTTGTTACCTCAACCCACAGCTAGAGAACTACTCTTACTAAAATGAAAATCTTAAATCTTAGATTCCATTATTTAGTATGCTTGTTCCTGCCCTAACCGGTTTGGCTCAGTGGATAGAGCATTGGCCTGTGGACTGAAAAGTCCCAAGTTCAATTCCAGTCAAGGGCATGTACCTTGGCTGTGGACACATCCCCAGTAGGAGGTGTGCAGGAGGCAGCTGACTGATGTTTCTCTCTCATCAATGTTTCTAACACTTTATCCTTCTCTTTTCCTCTCTTTAAAAAGTCAATAAAACATATATTTTTAAAATAATCTTGTTCCTGTGGTTCAATTGTTGCCTTGTCTACTTGAGTGAATCCCCCCAGTATTGCATTCTGCTAAAACCCTACCAAAATTTGCCACACCCTTTGTAGAATTTATCTGTTGGCCTTTACTGGTTCCAGCCCACTCACCAGATTAGTATCCCCAGCTCTCCTGTGCATCCTGCAACTCTCATTTTCCTTGCTGGTCCATGCTGATAAGGGCCCTAGCAGTCTCCTTCCTAAAATGATATTGGCTGGAGGCAGCAATAAAATTCAGTCCAAAGAGCCCAGGACTAAGAGTCAGACCATCTGAAATGCAATTATGGCTCTGCCCCATACTGTCCGTGTGATCATAGGAAAGTCACTTAACCTCTCTGGGACCCAGCTTTATCATCTTTAAAATGAAGGTGTTGACAATGGAATACTATGCTGCCATAAAAAATCAATTCTCATCATTTGCAGCAACCTGGATAGAACTAGAGAACATCATGCTGAGTGAAATAGCCAGTCAATGAAAGAGAAATACCACATGGCCTCACTCATTTATGGATATTAAAGAACATTATAAACTGACAAACCAAAAGTCAGATATAAAGACAGTAAAGCAACAAGCAGACTGTAAAATTACAGCGGGGAGAGTAGGGAGATCTGGGGGAGATAAGAGATCAACCGAAGGACTTGTATACATGCATATAAGTACAACCAATGGACACAAAACTCTGGGGAGGGAGGGTATGTATGGGAGGGGGGGTAATGTTAAAATATGTACACAGATAATAATTTAATTAAAAATGAAAAAAATAAATAAAAAACAAAGGAAAAAAATGAAGGTGTTGAAATAAATGAACTTTAAGATCTCCCCCTGCTCTAAAACTTCAAAATGAAAAGCAAAGCTTTAAAATGATCTGACCACAAGTCATTTGTTTTCACAGTGGGAGTCTTTAAAAGCTTTCATTTTGCTTAGAGTTTCTTCCATTTTTTATGCTCTACTTTTCCTTCTGGATAACTCTGTTTCTTCTCCCAAAGGTTATTCTCTATTTATATGGTAATGTCCTAAAATGTTGTACTCTATGAAATATCTAGGCTTTGTACCAAAACAAAGAATAACTATCCCAAATCTCAGAGCATTCTCTCTCTCTCTCTCTCTCTCTCTCTCTCTCTCTCTCTCTCTCTCTCTCTCTCAACATGATGAAAATTTTGAATATTAGTTAAGGGTGTGCCTTCCCATTATAGCATCAGTCTAAGAACAACTCAGCAGAAAATCAAAGAAAAAAATAATTCCAGGGACCTGAATGAACAGAAGTGTCACAAAAGATTAACCACCTTTGAGATTTTTCTATTAGCCCATCTCACTGTGATTCTTTGTCTACTTATTACATTTTAATCTGTACCAAACATACAACCTAGCATTTGAATTTTCCTCTAGCTTTGACTAAATACTTTAAATAGACACACATAGAAATGCTTCTAAACCTTAGTGCAACCAATGCATAATGAATCCGTGAATTAAAATTATCCAGCCAATGGGATACTGAATCTAGTGTTCTAGGATATATCCTAGATCTAAATGTTCTTCTTTGGAAAGGCATTGGGTGGGAAGATTGGGGGTGGCATAATTCTAAGATTTTCCAGTGCTACTGAGTCAGCTCTTGTATCAGACTGAAAAGGCCGTCCCTGCAGCTGCCTCTGAGAGGCACCCACAGAACTGTCTCCCGAGAATCCTAGTACATGTGCAGGAGGGAAAGGTGGGTGTTCAGCTTCAACAACTCTGAGGCCCCACATTTCTCACAACCTGAGTTTGTGATGAGGGTCGGTTGGATAAGAGGAAGCAGAAACCATAGGTTTTATTCATTCCACTTCACAGCTCAGTCCTCTTTCTCTCTCACCAATAAACTCTGACCAATAACAAGTTGTTCAATAAATATATATGGAATACTTAATCTATAGAAGGCAAGGCATAATGGCCTATAAGGAATGAAACATGCACAGAGATATGGTTCTCGACCAGACATGCTTAAGAAAAGACATGTGGTCACATAATATGCAGCTCATGCCAAGAGTAAAATGAGGGATAAGGCTGTGGGTGATGGTTGGTTTGTTTAATCCCTACGCTGACATCCCCAGCCCCACTCACCCTCTGCCTGGGAACAGGACTCAGACCTGCACCTTTCCTGGGTCCTGACAAGATCAACGGAAAGTAGCGTGTGGAATGGAGAAACAGGACAAAGTGATAGAGTCCATGTTAGGAGAAAAAGGCGCACAGCAGTTATGCTACAGGAAAGGAAATTTGTGTTTGGCTAACAGATCCTTCATGCTAGGACTGCACCTGGGATTAGGGGCTGGGAGACATCTCCTCATCCCTTTGCCTCAAGCACTTGAAGGGACTTGAGGCACCTCCTCCCACTCTTCCCAGGAGAAAATGAAGTGAAGCCTAATGACTGGCAGTGACTCGGAACTTAGGATGGGGCAGAGGGCCTAAGAGTCAGTCCTAGTCATTCTTCCAAAACCTTCCAAATGTGTTCCATTTTACCTCAAAATGAAATTCCAAGCCCTAAAAGATCCTGACATGAGTTGGGCCCCTCTCTTCTATATTGTCCCCTCACATTCTTCCCCCAGCTCCCACAGCACCAGGCACTCAGACCTCTCTGCTGCTCATCACACATACCATGCTTCCTCTCCCCTAAGCATCTCAGCATTTACTGTCCTCTCCTCATTCTCTTGCTGTCTTTCAAGTTTATGCTCGAACACACCCATTAAAGAGAGATGGTCCCTCAACACTCTTTCTGAAATAATAACCACCCCATCATTGGCTCCCCTGTGTATTAGTTTCCTGATCAACTCCAATAAATTACTACATAATGTGCTTTCAAACAACAGACATGAGTCTGGAGGCCAGAAATTTGAAGTAGTTTTTCTGGACTGAAATCAATGTGTCAGCAGAGCTGTGCTGCCTCACAGCCTGAAGGGGAGAATCTATTCTTTGCCTCTTCCAGCTTCTGGTGGCAGCTGGCATTCCTTGGCTTATGTCTATGTCACTCCAATTTCTCTCTTTCCTCTCTAGGCATTACTTTCGCCCATTCTTCCCATGAAATCCCCCTCAGCCTCTCTCTTTCAGGGAAACTTGTCATGGCATTTAGAGCCCACTGAGAAAAATCCAGAATAATTTTCCCATCTCAAGATCCTCAACTTAACCACATCATCAAAGAACTACTAGATGAATTTATATTTAGCAACTCAAAAAATAAGGACTAAAATCTTTGGAGTCATTTTACAACACACTGCTTTATTTTTTCTAATACTACATTTTATTACCTCACATTGTATTACATATCTGTTTATTGTCTATTTCTCTCACCAAGTCTGTCATATCCCCAACATTAGTAAATAAATATTTGTTGCATGGATGAACGCAGACTCCCTTATGGCCAACTAGTAGAGCAGTCATGGTTAGAGAGATGGCTCAAGTAATGGAGCAGACAGCTGATTCTCTTGTCCCTCAGAGCTTTCATATGCTCCAGAGACTCAAGATTGCCAGGAGGAACATTAATCTACCTAAATGGTCTAATGTCCAGAACATCAGAAGACCATGCTGTCCAAGCAGAGATCAGAAGACCCAGCCAGATAAATAGTATACCCTGAGAGTAATACTCAACCTAAGACCCTCAGGTTTCAGTGTATAAATACCCCAGGTTCCTTGGTCCTCAGATGAGACAATTCTGAGCACAAAAAAAATTGATACCATTTTCCAGAGCATCCTCATAGGATTTAAACCTAGTCACCCCCTGTTGTAGCTAGTCTGGTAGTATTCCACTAATTAACTGCTTCCCCTTTAGTGTGTCTCTTCCCCACTTCTTACAGGTGTTCCTCTCACCTCTTGAATAAACTAATAACACTCTACACTGTCTCAGGGCTTGTTCTGGAAGAACCCAAACTTAAACAAAGATTACAATAAAGAATTATTTTGTGCCAACCTTGAAACTCCTGATCAGCGTTTGATTCTATAATACTAAGAATTTTCAGCAATGGACTCTACTTCCCCGCCTTTAATGACTGAGTGAAATGAACAACTTGTATAACTCTTTAGGTGTACACTGTGCCACTTACTTGATCAAGCCAAGTTCACCCTCCACCTGTATTAAATTAGATCTGTGTCCAAGATAACACAGAGAACTGGAATGTCTGTCAAATCAGGCTCACACAAATCAGAGATATTTCCAATATTGAGCTGTATTAATAATTCAAGGATATGAGTAACACAAGGCACAGGAGGGGAACATCCAGGACCTCAAATGCACAGAAGGCCACACTTCAGCTCATATTTAACATGCGGTCTCCAAATGATGCCATAGAACATGACTTACAAAGAAGGGAACTTTTTTGGTCATGGTACATTCTCATTTTATAGTCAAAGTGTTATATAGCTTATATGACATTTTCCAGGAAGCTATTCTCCATGAGTCAATAGATTCTAGGTTTGTTTATCATAGTTAATCCTAGGCATATCAGGTTCAACTTTTTAAAGAAATTCCATAAATGATGATTCTCCTGTTAGTAAAATATCAGGTATGTGCCTGATTAAAAAGAATTTGAGCAGATAATCAACTTTCTTCCTTGGGAAATCACTCAATAAAGGGAAAACATTGATTATAGACCTATTGGTAGATCTTTGCTTCCTAACAAATTATTATGTTAAAATACAATATTTGATGGATAGCATGGAATGACTATCAAAGGGTTTATAAGCTTATTGATTTATTTTGAAGACACTACCCAGATTTTGAAAGTATCTGCTCTTAATTACCCTGTTTTACCCCTTCTTTCTCACAGAGCATACATATCTTTTGGCAAATGCCATCTATCCGTTGCCATTATTTCTATACAAATTTGAAAGAAATTTCTATAACTGGTCAGTAAGGTCTAAGCTTTCTTATGCAATCTTTTGAAAAATATAAGAAAATAGAGAGGCTCTGGAAATTACATCATGATAGAAATAATAAAATTCAAACTGCAGTGAATGCATGCTGGATAATCCATTACGGAGAGTTGTTCAAAATATAAATAAAGGAAAGGGAAAAGATTATCATTCCGACAGACCCTTCATCTGTTTTTTAACCAAAAGTTGTCAGTCAGTGGAAATCACAGCATGCTATGCCTAAATCCTCTCTCTTGGGAAAGAGGAAGAAGGCTAAGAAGAAACATAATTTTTTTTTTTTTTAATTTTATGCTGGCAAGCTTTCCCTGAAATACTCAATTTTAGTATATTTTCTGAAGGTAAGAATTTCTCATTCTTCATTTCTTTTTAAATAAAGAGAAAAAACATAGAAGAAACAAAAATGAGAACTGGACCAAAGAATACATAACTTTGTTTCTGAAACCATGCATTTTTTTTTCTTTATTACATAGATTTAGACTACTGTTTTATTTATCCCTTCTGCTTCTAACTGTAACTACTTTGTTTTAAGTAAGGCCAGACCTAATGGGGCAAAAAGCATAGAATTCTCTATTTCCTCATCTTTCCTTACCCAGAATGCAGCAGGTCACAACACAAAGGCTACCACCACCACCTCAGCTAATCCAGAGGGCTGACTTTCATCCCAAGATGAAGGTGCCCAAAAAGGCTCCATTATCCCTTCTGAAGAATGGAGATCTCAGCAAAAGAAACAGAAATGTTCTGAGTGTTAGATTGTGGTTTAAGGAGGAAAAAAGAAAAACCATATTTCAAAGAAACAACAAGCCATAAAAAGTTATAAAAAATTGAAAGTATTCCTAGAAGCCCCACTCTGTGTATTTCTCTCTTCTCTTTTCTTCAACACTTTAGGTTTCCCTGAATTTCTATGCCTCTTACATATATTTCCAAACCACCTATGTAGGAAGGATTTGAGATCTGTTTATCTAAACTGAGTGAAATTAAGGATATTTTTCTTTTCCTAAGGTTATTTGCCAGTCTAAGTTCCCATACAAATTATAAAATGAAAACTTCTGTTAATTCTTTTGTCATGGTGCTCTTTTCAGAAAAAAAAAGAAAAGAAAAATACAGAATATGTCAGACATAAAGTAATTTAAGCAATTCTTCATTCTACAATAAGATCAATCAAAGTTTTGATGCCATTGTTATTTTTAGCCAAGCTAAATACTTATGCACTAGTATTATATATTAAATGGTTAAGTGTATACCTATGGTATTCAGTGTCCTAATTAAATCATGCATGCATATTTAAATCATAAATAGAACACTGAAAAAATTATCTCATTAAATTTTAATTAAATAATTTTTACTAAACTCTTCACATATTAACCTAACTCAGTGTCTTGACACATGTCATCCTAAATTTAAAGTTCTTAACTTAAACCTACTTTACTTTTTTTAAGTGTTCTTTCACATGTATACTGTTTACAAGTGTCGTTCTACACTGACAATTGTAATATTGACCAAGAGTGATTACTACATCAGAAGTTAATTTCTTTTCTCTGTTTCCACCATTTTTTTTCAAGTGAATTCTGCAAGTGTCCAAAACTTGCTTTGATTGAGTTTATTTCAGAATAATGTGTTTACTCAACATTATCAACCAAAGAATTTGTATGCATGCATATAGGCCTAACCCAATGGACACAGACAACAGGGGATGAGGGCATGAGTGGGGGGATGGAGGGGATAATGGGGGAATAAGGACACATATGTAATAACTTAATAAAGATTTTTTTTAAAAAAATTAAAAAGTGAAAGAACATGTATAATCTGAGAAGCTTTATGATTAACTCTTTATTGTGAGTGGTTGTGTGACAGGGACAATTCCAAACACCAAGAAAATCACTGTTAATGTCTTTATGCATTTTCTCCTAATAATAAATTATTTGACATGTTAGACCCACATTAGAAGCAATTTTGTATTTATCCTTGTTTTCGCCTTATTTAGAATTTCTCCACATCATTAAATATTCCACTTAAATATCACTTTAATGTCTGCATGATATTCCATACTATAGATACACTGTAATGTACTCAACATTTTCCCATCACCTGATGAATTTTTAGATTATTTCTAAAAATTTAGAAATAAACAGTGCTTCAAAGAAAAATCACTGTACATAAATATTTGTTGCATGGCTGATTATTTTATTATAGTGGGTTCCTAGAAGAGGAATTACTAAGTAAAACAATATATACAACTTTGAGACTTTTGAAACAAATTAATACATTGCTCTAATGACAGTTATTGTCCACTCTTTGCAGTGGCAAAAGAGAGCCCAATTGCCATATTTGTACCAGCATTGGGTATTTTGCATCTTATTTAATTAATTTTATATTTGAAAAGATTACTATTGCTTTATTTTCAAATAATAAATGAAGCTAAGCATTTATACAGCTATAAAACTAGACAGCTATCATTTTCTCTTTTGTGGTTTGTTCCATGTTTTCTCCCATTTGTCTATTAAATTTCTACTGCTTTCCTTAGTAATCTGTATGAGCTTCAGATATGTTCATGATATTAACATTTGCTTAATCACAGTTGTTGAAATCACATGTCACCATTTTTAAAAATTCTTTTCATCATTTTTATGATCAGAAATTTTGAAGGGTTTTTACATAGTAAAATCTATTTTGGTTTCTTTGATTAACTCTTTGATTGGCTATATTTATAGTATTATTGACCATTCAGGGTCACAAAAATATTCACTTGTTTATTGCCTAGTTTTTCTTCATAGCCTAATTACTTATTTATTCATTTACGTATTTCATGTGTAATTTTTAAATCATCCATGTGTGATAAACTTTCAAGTGGCCCATGAGCTCTATCTCCAGATGGGAACACATCCACAGATGAGCATTTGGTTGCAGCTTTGCCAGCTGAGCCATGCTCAGAATTCTGACCTATAAAAGCTATGAGAGAGCAAAAGTTTTAAGCCTCTAAGTTTGTGGTAATTCGTTACACAGATAGAAAATTAAGCCCTACCTGGTTTGGCTCAGTGAATAGAGCATCAGCCTGAGGAATAAAGGATTTCTGGTTCAATTCTGGTCAAGGGCACATGACTGGGCTGCAGGCTCCATCCCCAGTTAAGGGTGTGCAGGATGTAGCCAATCAATTCTCTCTCATCATTAATGTTTCCATATTTCTCTCCTTCTCCCTTCCTCTCTGAAATATTTTTTTAAACTTTATACAGACTTTGGTATCAGCCCTGGGTTGTATATGTAACAAATTTATTAAAATATGGGAGTGTCCTCAGATCTATCAATGAAGCAAAAATCTCTAGAGAACAGAATAGGTGAATCAAAATAAATGTGAACAAAATAATTTGTGACATAACCCTAAAATGGAATACATAGAATATTATTGTAGATATAAAAATATTATAGATATATGATTAAAGGAACATTGTAAGTAGCATCATGCACACAAATATACATGCATGCACATGGAGGAAGAAAGAGACAAAATATATACAAAATATCAATGAAAAACATTGATGAAAGTTATCTCTGGGTGGTGAAATTTGGAGGTTGTTTCCTTTTGTTTATTTGTAATTTCCTTGTAATTCCTCTAAATTGGAAAAATATTGTGTGTAATAAATTTATACTGTTTAATTGGATGATATAATGCATAGTAAAATACTATATAAATGGCAAAGTGCCATTCAGACATGAGTTATCATTAATCACCATTTTAATTTTTTTACCAGCTGTTCCTGTGACTTTAACATAAATCATATCAGTAGGTGACAGATTAGATGGCCTTTGGAATAATACAGAACTGGGCGTTAAATCTTAGCTTCCCCTTTTGGTGGCTGGATGACCTTGGGCAAAGGAATTAATCTTGGCTTATCTTTGATGTTTTAAAGGTAAAATGAATATGATGATACCTACATCAAAGGCTTGCTGGGAATATTAAATAAATTGATTAAAATAAGGAGCTCATTCTAGATGAAAATAATTCAATACAAGTTAGCCACACTTATTATCACTGCTCTTATACATTCATCAAGCATTTGCTGAGTTCCCACTCATTGTTAGGGAAGAACTTCTTGCCTTAAGGAGTTCTCAGATCTGGGGATAAAGTAGATGAGGCAATTCTAAGGTATCCCTATACCTAGTACAGAAAATACAGTACAATAACTACTGAATGAACAGCTTTGATTACTTAAATGATAAAGTATATGTGAAATTCTATGAGAATAGGAAAGAGAGACAGGTACCTCTAACTAGGAGAGAGTGGTGAGCCTTTACAATGAAGATGACACCTGAGCTCATTCTGAAAGGATGAGTGGTAGCTTAACAGGCAAGGGAGGAGGAGGTCAGCATTACAGGGAGAGGAAGGAGCAGACTCCAAACCAGAGCCATCAAGTCTTGTGTTTGGGGCATAGAAGTAGTTTCACAGGGCTAGAGAACACAAAAGAACACATTGGTATTCAAGCATGAGCTTACCCTTGCTTTATGTCAAACATTTGAAATTTTGAAATGCAACTAGAAGGTTCAACTGTGGCCAAGTAGAATTAGTGCAAAGTGATATACAAGGAAGTAGCATCTCACAATTAAATCCATAAATTAAACAGCAAGATCTTAGGAAAGATCAGCAGTTTTAAAATACAGTCTCATATAAAATTAAGGAAAATAATTTGACCTTGGGAGCAGACTCAGTGTTATTTTCTCTGCTTTCATTATCACTATGTAGTGTTTTTTATAATTACACTGCCAAACCATATTAATATAGATGATTTATGAAACCACTCATGCCCACCCCTTTGGCCCTTGGAAGAATACACAAAGTAAACATGAAATTGTTTAGAATTTATATTTACTTTGCCTTTAATAAGAAACAAAATACAACATGAGGGTTGGCTATTTTGGGTGGGCACTGGATTGTTTCTGTTAGCTCTTTCTTTTTACATCAAGGTGAAAGTTTCGGACCCAAAAAACACATTAAGTGAACAAATTTTTATAAGTGAAGCATAGCTATTCTACCAGAGAAAGGAAACCAATAGACTGAAGGTAGACCACTACTTAGAGGCCATCACTTAACCTAGTGTGACATACAAACTACATCAGTCTTTTAACTGTCTATCATTTCCAGTAGACAGGCAATCACAATGGGTGGAGACTAGCTCTTCCATGACATTCCACAGACTCTTCAGAATACATTATATTTTCTGGGATAAAGTAAGTGATCAATAAACAAGTGTTGAATAAATAAATGGATGTGTGGATGCCGCCATTTTACTTCAAAGGAAACAAGTTTAGAAAAGCTAACATCACACAGCTAGATAGTGGCATTAATGCAACAAGATTTCAAACTCTATTGGCTATAATTATATTAGCTTTTTTTTTTCAGTTCAAAAAATGTATACTAAAGCCATAATACATGCCAAGACTGTGCTGGAAGTAGGAGATACAGAAATGAAAAATACCCACTTTCTACTATTGATGTGGTTTTGTGCTGAAAAACAAAAGCATTTAAAAACCCTTATGAAAAAAAAATGTCTCATCTAAACCTCCAGGAGCAAGGCTAGCAGGTGGGTTGCTTGGGAAATGACTGTGAATTTGAAAACAATCTCTACAAACCAAAGAACCAAGTTGGGTGCAAGACACTGTAAGCCAGGAGGCCTGGCAGCTCAGTCACTAACTTGTCATCTCGCTTTGCATAGCTTCTCCTCACCTCTCTGCACTTCAGTTCCCTCACCTATATACAATCTTCAAGTTAAGTTTCTATGTTTAGCATAAACAGACTCTCCAAAAAGCTTAATAGCCTTTGAGAGCCTGACGCAGATTCTCAAAGCCTCAAACAGGAGCATTTTGGGAAAGAGAACAAAAACAAGCCCTCCGGGGTCTCCTTTATCCCAATGGAAGTAGCCGAAAACAATAAGCCCCATAGTCCAGTGATATCCAGCAGGATGTTTCCTGCTTAAGTCTGTACCTGCTAATCATATAGCCAAGCTGTCACACAGGTGATACACGCAGAAAACAGCCTTCTGGGGAAAAGCCAAAAATACTCTCTTCCTAGCCAAAGAAATCAAAAGAAGTGATTGCCTCATTCACCTCCCAGGGCCCTCGTGAGAAGGAATTGTTTAAGCCAGGGAAATAAGTCTGTCTTCATCTCCACATGTTCTCCAGGGCATTCCATGGTTTATGAAAAAGGTCCAGAAAAATCTAGGTACACCATTAGCCCTAAGAGGTATTGCTTGCTTACTCCCATCACTGCTCTCCATGATGAAACTCAAGTAAAGCATTTCTTAACCCCCATCCTCATTTGTATCATATGCCCTTACTCTGTGCTCTGAGAATCCAGATGTAAACCTTTATCTCAATACTAATTATTCATGAATTTCTTTAATGTCTGTTATAGCTATATAGTGAGCTCCCAGGTCTCACGGACTATGTATATCTTGTTCTTTATTGTGTCCCTCATGACAAATCAGTGCCTGACACAGAATTCAAAAAGTAGGTTAAATTGAAAAAAAAAATTTCATAATTACTGTCTACTCCACCAGATTATATGCTTTCTAAAGACAGCACATACCTTATTCATTTTTTACTGTTGCTTACTTAACTTAGTTGCTGGTTCACAGTCAAGATAAGCTTGTTGAACAAACAAATGCACAGTAAAGGGACGAAAGCACAATCCCCAAACCAGACCTCCCATCTATGGCTGTAACAGATTTCCCTAATGCCAGTTCATTATGAAGATTTCCATCAGTGCCCCTTGGTCTGGAAGCCTCATAGACACACATATACCAATCTGGAAAGACTCAGAACCTGTATGGCATCACATTCATTGCTGGGTAAATAGGCATTAGCAGCTGGAGACAACTGGATCCAAGTTACAGTCATACTAGAGACCCAGTACATGAAATTCATGCATGGGTAGGATCCCTAGGCCTGGCCAGCAATCAGGGACAATCAGGGGTCCCTGCTGGCACCTGTCTTGGCTAGCATGGTGCTGCCTACTCACCAGCCCTGCCCCCTGCCACAACCACCAGTTGCATCCCTCTGTGGGGTGACCAGCAGGGTGATTGGGGTCCCCCCTCTGGCACCCACCTTGGCTGGCCTGAGGCCTGTGGGCTGTGGGCAGCTCCTGTGTTGAGCATCTGTCCTCTGGTGGTCAGTGCATGCCATAGCGACCAATTGTTCCACTTGGTCATTCTGCCATTCCATCAATTTGCATATTAGGTTTTTATTATATAGGGTGGAGTCTACTTTAAATTTTCATTGGCTCATTACATTCCCCTATATTCTTCTATAACATTCTCCTATAATGTCTTCCCATGTACCAGAAATTTCAATGCCCTGTAATTCAAGAATTTTGAGTTTTAGTCCCAATTCTGCTAGCCCACTTTGTGAATTTGATGTGCCATTTGAGCACATTGGGATTTAGTTCACCAGTCTATAAAATAAAGAGGTTGACCGGTATCTATAAGACTCTTTCCAGAAAACCTAACATGTTATGAACATAGGTCAAGCCCATGACCATATGAATATAATTAAATACTGTTCTGGATTATACATTCCTTCTTCTCCACAGAGTCAACTATTCAGAGGTAAAGAACTATGTATCTTGGGTTACTATTCAAGATGTGAACTCAAAAGATTTATTCATGTGATTTCTAATTTCCTGAAGAGCCCCTTCCTATGTTGACTGACCCCAGAACAGCTTGTGGCATTATAAATGAGGTCTTTGGACTCATAGTGTATATTGTGTCATGTAGGACACCTTTCACTCTTAAAGCTAAAACCTGAGGTCTGTTGACTTCTTCCTCTGTGGTCCAATTCAAATATTGCCTTGATATTTGATTTTTTACAGAGAGGAAGGGAGAGGGATAGAAAGTTACAAACATCAATCTCTATCCTTCTCCCTTCCTTTCTGTAAAAAAAATCTCCAGAAGATTTTCCACTTTTTTGCAAATATGATTCTGTTCCGCACCCTGTGGTCTCCAGCCTGCTCCTGTTTAAGTAAAGGTTGTGGTTTGAATGCTTTTTTTGAGACTCTTAAGTCATTTTCTTTAAGAAAAGCACCTAAGTGCTACATTGAAAGTACAAACCATCTCCCAGAGCCATGTGGCCAATGCTGTTCTTTCTCAGCTGACCAGAGCAACAGAACAGCATTCTAATTGGCTCATGTTCCCCTCCTGTAGTGAAGTCACCACCTCTGCAGTACAAAAATCGCCTATGAATTTCAGGCCCCAATAACTGGAAAAGAAATATCCATCTAAGCCCTAATCGGTTTGGCTCAGAGGATAGAGCGTCAGCCTGCAGACTCAAGAGTCCCAGGTTCGATTCTGGTCAAGGGCATGCACTTTAGTTGCAGGCACATGTCCAGTGGGGAGTGTGCAGGAAGCAGCTGATCGATGTTTCTCTCTCATTGATGTTTCTAACTCTCCCTTCCTCTCTGTAAAAAATCAATAAAGTATACTTAAAAAAGAAATATCCATCCAAGACAATCATTTTTGAGCCACTGCACTGTGATCCTAAGTATAGATGAATTAATATATTTTCAGCTAACATAGGCTGATATTTTTTCTTGTCGATACACACATGAGTACACATAAATTCTATATTCAATGTATGCACAAGAGGAAAAACTATTTTGAATATTTTTATTGATTTCAGAGATAGGAAGAGAGAGAGAGAGAGAGAGAGAGAGAGAGAGAGAGAGAGAGAGAGAGAGAGAGAGAGAAACGTTGATCAGCTATCTCCTGCACACCTCCCACTGGAGATTGAGGAATCAAACCTGTGACCTCCTGATCACCTGATGACGCTCAACCAACTAAGCCATACCAGCTGGGCTTGAAAATTACTTTCAACACAAGTGGGTAGAGATGTTACTTATCAGTTCTAAAGCTTTTAGATGCAGAAATCAGGTAGATGTTCTTTCTAGCATAAGCATTTCTTTAAAGTATGCTCATCTCAGCAAACAGAAATGTGAATTACACTTTGCAAGACTGAAGGCTACCAACTAACAGCAAAAGGGGTCACCAGTTCAGCTCTGAAGTAAAGGAAAAGTACCAATTCTTGGATAGTACAATATTTTGTAAGTGACTCAAAAGACACATTTCAAGGTCTGGGCCAAGAGCAACCAGTGTGCTACAGTTGGGTCTATTCTGTTTGAGGTTAGAATGGTTCATGTGCTGAATCATCCCCCTTAGTGGCCACTCTTCTAAAATAGAGATTTTTACATGTTAATGTGTAAATGACTCACCCAGCACTCAGTTACAATGAATATTCTAGTCCAGTAGGTCTGGGGCAAGGCCTGAGTTTCTACAATTGTAATAGATCCCAAGTGGCATTGCTACTGCCCCTCTTATCACACTTAAGAAGGAAATATCTCAAACAGACCAATTATCCCTATTTTTCAAGGATGTTTTGTTTCCTTTTGATAGCTAGTAACAAGAAGTAGGAAGAATTTGGTAACTAGAAAGGTTTGTTTTTCTCTGTCAATACCCTCCAAAATAAAGTATCTCTTTTGTAGGCATTTCCTATTCTCATTTGGTTTCTTATTTTCATTATCAGAGACATGTTGGGAAATAAATGATAGGTCCCTGTGGTTATCCAGTCCACGAACATGGAGAAAACATTAAGAATTGATACATATTAGGATCTCATATCTCAGAAGAAGGAAGGCCTTCGATGTCCATTTGATCACATCATAGGTATCCCAAGTGGGTTCCCAGAGTAGAGTCTATGGGATCAAGGCCTCCCTGAAGCTGAAACTAGAGCCCAATTCTCCTGATATCTATTGCAAAGTGCCTGGTTCACTGAGTATACAGCGCACAATAACAATTCAGTTATTTTATCTCTTTTTGCCACAACTGCATCTTGTCAGCATTGCTGGAGATATGGTTGCAATAAACATACCTACTATGCCCATTTAATAATAAAAGAGTCAAGACAATAACCAATAACAACAACAAAAAACACCTGTGCTTAAGCGCGCGTGTGCACACACACACACACACACACACACACAGAAATGCATGGGCAGAGCTACAAGGAGGTTTTTCTCAGGCGGCACTCTGATCTGTCATTAAGCCAAGTTTTCTTCTGGTTTTATGCTTGGTGGAAACGAAATGTGACAGATAAAACAATGTGCTGTGTTTTTGTTATGATTCCCTTTGTTTCCTTTCTTCCTGAGTTGGCCCAGTGTGCAAGCATTGATCTTCTTCTCATATAGCGTTATATTGTGTTTTCTTTGTTTTCATCAAAACAATTAGTTGCAGCTCAGAAAATATAATGCTACCAGCACATCACAATCCTGTTTTCTGCCTGCTTTAATGAAGTCGGGCATCATGGGAAGCTGAAGCACCAGGGGAAAGAATGCGCTGTAAAGTATAATTGCTTTCAAGAAGAAAGACCTTCCCCTGTGAATCCATTTAGAATTAAACATTGTAGATTTTTTTCTTTTTCTTTTCTTTCTTTTTCCTGGCTCTTCTTTAAGGATATGCGGTGCAATGCCCTAGCTTAGGTACAATAGAAGGTTTGTCCAGCTTCCAGGGATGTTAATGCAGAAGATGGGCTAAGATCAAAGATTAATTTTCAGGTGTTTGCCCTTTGTCCCAAGAATGTTTGCCCAATACTATTCTTGCTAATGTTTTGACATTGAATCATGAATATTATTACTGGTGGTCTTCCCATCCACCCCCCATTTGGACACCCACCCACCGATCTCCAAAGCCCACTCAAAGATGAAGCTTTTCATTTATTCAGACCCTTCAGCCTCAGTGGTCTTCTATGAGTGTGTTGGTCTTATTCCTGCCAGGAGGTGTTTGCCGTCACTCTTCCTCCTACCTTTGATGCTCTCCCGCCTCATCTCTGTATAACTGGCTTGTGTACCTCTTTAGAGAGGTCTTCTCCAAAGCCTCAATCTAAAGTCTCCCCAGCAACACTCACTCATGCTGCTCTCATGCCTTTCCGTGCATCCATCACTGCCTACTACCTCTGCGATTTACTGTTTTCTATCTGTCCCAAGAAAAATATAAGCTCAACGAGGTCAGTGACCTTTTCCGCTGTGGTAACCATACACTTTGAACATTAATTGGCACATGGGTGTTGCATAATTAATTTTGCAAAGTGATTGAATGAGTGAAATGAATCAGTCATATTGGCATATATTTTAAATCCCAGAAACTGAAAGCAGCAAAAGAACAAAAAGTTGCTCTACCTGCCACTTCATTTCTAGAAATATAAAGTGAACTCCAAAAAGCTACAATGCCATTTTTTTAGAAGATACTCAAAAGTGACTCCAAGGAAGAAATTTCATTTATTATTATTATTATTATTATTATTATTATTATTATTGTTATCATCATCATCATCATCATTATCAAAACAGTTATTAGGTGCCAGGCAGTATACTGGACTCTTATAAATCAAACACTGCAAAAGACAGACATGGCCTTTGTCATGGTGTCACTTGGGCTGAAATGTGGGTAAAAGGGAGAGGAGAAACCAAGACATAATAGCTTTGTGGCAACATTATTCTCCCCACCCAGCTTCAGAGTCACAAACGCAAAGAAAAGTATAGAAGAATATAAACTATAAAAATGCAGGGGAAAGGCGGTGTTGATTATGAAACATCTGTCAGAGCTCCATTATTCTGAGACTTGGGAAAACTCAAAGCTCTCAGAATGGGACCTAACTAAAGTGAACTCCCAGGGACATCTCCTGGAGAAGCCTCCCATCACCCCGGCTGGCCTGGCCCCTTCCCACCAGGGAGCCCGCGACAATTGTGATTGCCCCAGAACTCACCAGGGCCAGATGAACAAAACCTATCAGCAAGATAAACAACCTAGACTAGGAATTTATTCGGCCGAAAATGATTATGAAGGAGTTCCTGGGGAAATGAAGATAAATCGAACTGTGTGAGAGAAAATTTTACCATTAAGACAGTGCAGCGAACCTCCGTCAGCGCTATTGAAGTGGCAAATTTCTAGGGACCCACAAATAAAAAGTATTATGCAGTAGATAATTACACTCCAGTGGATGTAACTTAATCATAACATAATTAGCGGCAGGAAAATAAAAAAACATTTCACACAAGCATTACAATCTGCCAAGTTAAACAAATCTTGCTCATTGGCACTTGTCAGGAGCAGGGCCTTAATCATAATACAGTCTTGATTTTGGTCCCCCTTGGAAACCAAAAGCACAGCCTCTTAATTATTATCGATGACCCGGGGGATAAAATGGGTAGTTTTGGCTGCAAACCTACTGAAAATTGTATATTTACAATAAATTTAGAGCCTGATGGTTAATCTAGATTATTCTGGACAAATGTGCTTGCCTTTCCTGAGGCTCTACATGGAGAAAGAAAAGAACATTACTATGCTTCAGTTACGTCTCAGGAGGATTTCCTTTCCTTATTGAAGTGTTGAAAAAATTTCATCCACCCTATAAATCTAAGAGTCATTGGCCTTGGTTTGGGGCACCACCATCCAAAATAAGCAAATAAGAGCAGTTTCTTCTCTCTGGCTGCATCTGTATAATACCAAATTAACTATCAGCTTCAAAAATAATCAGTCAATTAGAGGAACAAGTCAAACCGCTTTTAGTCCTACAGACACAGGAAATGAAGATTGAGCAAATCTTTCTACTTTTCTGCCCAGTGTTAGGTCAAGTGTGTACTTTCCATAGAGTTCCTATCAATTTCAAAGGCCTAAGCCATAACAGCACAGATCAGGACAGAATATGCAATTCTTCATGCTCAGAGCAATCTTCTCTCTATAATGTTGTTTAAGCTCATTGGTCTCCCACCCCTGTACTATAGAATAGAAAATTTTCTGTAAAAAACTGGACAGTACATATCCTAGACTTTGAGGGCCACATATACTCTGTCACACATATTTCTTTGTTTTATTTGTTTTGGTTTTTAAAGCTACCCAAAAAATGTAAAAACTATGCTTAGGCCATGAACAATACAGAAACAGGCCAAAGTTTGTCAACCCTTGATGTATACCAACTTCAAAGCATATCAGGTATGAATACTCCAAATAAAGGGTAAAGGGCATAAGAAGTGACTTTTTTTAAAAAATCTTTAAAGACCAGTTCATCCCTTTAGAGAAATTTTACTTTGTTCTTGTGGCAGGGATAATATTTTAAAAATATATTATACTCCTGCTTGATTAAAGTATTGATCACTAGCTGATATAAGAAATAAACCCCCAAATCTCAAGTAACTATGCTAACAACAAATTTGTTTTTTATGGAGGAGGAGGATGGGCAGGAATTGTCTGCTCCACAAAGGCATGTAGGAAACCATGCTGGCAGAGGATCAACCAGTATTAACACAAGACTCTTGAGGTCACCACTGATGTTGACATCCTGTTAGTGGACAGGGGACAAAAAAGCACAAAGTATGCCCAGTATAAACCATATCGACACAGAACTAACATATAAAATGTGATTCACATGTCATTGGTTAGAACCAGTCACATGGCCACATTTAGAGGCAGCTGTGAGAAATATGGATGCAGGTGAGCATTCATTTTCCAGTGAAAACTGTAGGGACTGTGGGGGGTTGTCCCATTTCTGTGTTGGCCAACTCTTTATGGCTCTCAGGAGAGTCAATAGCTCCCACACACCCCAGCGAGGGAGATATAAAAATTAAAATTTTGTTTCAGAACAAAGCCAATGCAGAGTTGATAAAACTTGTCATCTGTAACAGCTCTCAGATGGGCAGAAGCCATTCTGTGACCAACAGGGGCCAGTACGGATCCAGAAGCTGGCACTCTACCCAGATGTGTTTCTCCCCTCCTGGAAGAAGAGAGAAGGAGAAGTGTGAGCACAGGCCTGAAATATTGAGTTTTCCTTCCAACGTGAGGAAGCTTCAAACAGGCCCGTGGCTAAAATAATGCCTAAATTTGACTGCATATTCAACTAGATTGAATGGAATAGACCAGAATGCCATAAAAAAAATAATGCTGTCTGCTCTCAGCAGCTTGAGGGAACTTGAGAATGATATGGAGTCAAGTTATAGAAAACTAAAAAGTTATAGTTCTGTGCCCCAGAGTGGGAATGTGTAAATGTATACCTGATCTACTATGTTTATTTTCGTTAAATTGTCTTGTTCCCCCTCAAGCTGAAGGCAATATGTCAAAACACTTTTACCTACTGCAGGAAAGAGTGCTTTAAGTGCAATGTCGGGATGTTAGATATGGAAGAGATCACATAGCAATGTTAGACTCGAGCAGTTGTTATAAATACAAGCTTCAGTGATGGACAGAGCTTAGAGCAATCCATGGCTATGCCATGTGTCAACCCTAAGATTTTGAACTTGACATTGAGCCTCGACTTCCTCCTTTATGGAGCAGAAATAACACATACTTCACAAGGTTGGTGGCAGGTTAATGAGGATGGGTGTGTAAATACTCTTACCTCAGGTCCTGGCACATGATAAATGCTCAAAACAGTATGGCCGGAACCAATCCCGCTCCCACTTTTTCCAACTAAGCACATACTGAATCAAAAGTCTCAGTGGTTCACTAAAAATCCACATCCAACATTAAAAGCATTAATTACATTATTCAGGTTTAAAAAGAGTATTCATTTCCACTCACCCCCAAACCCCTACCCCTACTGCAAAAAAATAAATAAAATAAAATAGGTCAGAGTCTAACTACAGGACCATCTCTAGGGACAGGAAGTCCAATCCAAAACAAATAACTGGCAAAGAGAAGCAATTATAGTATACATATTCCGTGAGTGTGTTTCTGCTTTAAGGCCAAGATCAAGCTATAACACTGTAGTTGTTATAAAAATATATAATTTTTTAATTTTTTTTGCAAAATCACTCTGTTGACATTTTGGAAGTTTTGCTGTTGATTATACACTGAGGATGAACAAGCTGAACATTCAAGGCCAAATTAGTCTTCAGCCCTTGGCTAGAACTGCACGTTCTCACAGATACAGTTAAAACAATGGTGTTGGTATCTGGGGGTACACAGTGGCAACAATAAGAGCTAACAGATAATATCAAGATGAAAGAATTCAAAGTTGGGGGTTTAATAGCAAATGTTTAATAGCAAACCTATAATCTCTGCATTCTACCATTTATGAACAAATGCACTGCAGTCAGCATTTCACCATGCATAAGTCTATTTTTTGGATTTAAAATACCTCTATGAAGGATGTGCAGTACTATTTTCGTTTTACAAAGAGAAGGCTCTGAGAGGTGGCCAACCTAGACAGTGATCAGAAAGCAGGATTTCAGCCAGGCTGACTCGGAGCTGGTCTTGATTCCCTTGGTGCTCAGTGCCTGGGCAGTTATCTCCGCGCTTCCCAAGTGCAGAATATGCCTCCAGTTTTGTTCAAAATTTGTGCTTAACCAATGCACTGTTTCTTCCTTCTTCAGGTTATTGTTTATTCTATTTTTTAATTGATGCTTTTGGATAAACAAAGATGAACAAAACCCCACCTCTAAACAGTAAAAACATGACCACGTTTGTCCATAATGACTATGAAGCCCATCCTCCCTGACAAGTAGAGTAGCCACAGTCACAGCCTGGAAATGGCAATCGATTGAGCCCAAGTAGTCACTCTGCCTTCATAGACCTCATGCTTAGGGACTATAGTCAATGATATTGTAATAACTATGTATGGTGCCACACGGCCACTAGACTTATCGGGGTGATCACTCCTTAAGGTATATAAATGTCTCATCGCTATGTTATATATCTGAAACTAATACAATATTATATATCAACTATAATTTAAAAATAATTTTATTTATTTTTATGTTTTAATATATTTTTATTGATTTCAGAGAGGAACCGAGAGGGAGAGAGAGCTAGAAACATCAATGATGACAAAGAATCATTGATTGGCTGCCTCCTGCACACCCTGTACTGGGGATTGAGCCTGCAAATGAGGCATGTGCCCTTGACCATAATCGAACCTGGGACCCTTCAGTTCACAGGCTGATGCTCTATCACTGAACCAAACTGGCTAGGATGAAAACAATTTTTTAAAACCTCATGCTTAGCCACTATTTCTTAGTTGTATTAGTAGCCATGTCAGCAGAGGTAATCACAGATCTCTGATATGTAATCCTAACTCTGGAGTTAGGCAATTTTTGGTAAAGCAATTTCTCTGAATCTCTACTCATCAGCAAACTGGGACTTGGACAGCTGCACATTTGAGTAATACAAACATGTTATGTGGTAATGTCTGTAAAAAGCAGTGACAGAAAATGCCAGGGAAAATAAACCTGTTAAAATAGGGCTCCCAATGGCCTGGAGAGGGCTGAAGGTATTTTTCAAGGCAGAAGTTAATTCCAAAATAAATGACAAGATTAAAACAAGAGACTCCTGGATAAGATTCTCTATATCACACTTGTAACTGACCTCATCTTGAAAGGCTCTCAAAACATTTTTTTTAATTCAGATTCTGGAAAATATTCTCCATGATAACCAAGTGCAGGCAATGATGATGTTACCCTTTCTAGTCCTCAGAGCCTTGTTTTTTATTTCCCCCCCTCTCTCTTGTGGTATCATTTTTTCTTCCTTTTTCTATTTGTTCTCATAGCAGAATGATGACTCTTTGGCCATGATGAGCTAGAGCCACCTCTTATAGTAAATATAAGACCAGTCTTCTCCATGGTGAGTCAACCTCTCATCCTCTAGGACCTTTTACATCTCAGCATCTTTCTTCCCTGGGATGGGTGTCCGCAACTCTGAGGCTAAGGATGAGTGGGAGGAAGTTCATCAGTCACAAACACTAACACCCGGAAGAAATCTTCAGATCCACCAGCCTTTCCTCCCAATTCACATTTGGCGAACATTGAACCTTTAACATGTACTGAGCTAGCAGTTTCATTGCATTGACTCACTTGATTTCATATAATCTGTACAATGATCCTGTAAGATCTCCATTTTAGAGATGAAGCAAAACTCGGATGTGCTACCTGCTTGTCAAGTAGCTAAGCAGTAGCAACAGGTTGCCCATACTGAGTTCTCTCCCTCAGGTGAGGGGACAAATTGGTTTCAAATTCAAATCAATCACAGTTCACTGTCCATAAAACCCACATTCTTCTGTGACCCAGAATAATGAACCAACAACAGGCAGAAAGTGAACACAAAGACAACATGCTAAATGCCAAGGGTGACATGGTTTGAAAAGAAAATTTTCATTAAAGGAAAAAATATATAATTTTGCTGTATATTGTTTACAGAGTGGTTGTGTTTCATTTCTTGACACTGAAGGATGGTCAGAAATGTTTCTGTCTAGATTGCCTTACAAAATCTAACTCACCCACAGTTACATTTTGCTTGTTTCGGTGGTGAGAATGATGAGCTAGGGAAAAAAAGAGACTGATAAATAGCTTATGAACAAGACTGCTTCGTTGGTCAGATTAGGTGATGAAAACTTCTTTGAAAACCCGTGAGGAACATTCTTAATGGAAATTATTTGCACTTCTCTTCTTGGGTCGTCCTCGTTTTTCCCCCCTCCATGCTGTTGGTTGGATTTTGGCCTCACAGTCACCACTGTGCAGAAATGTAGTAGCAAACACAATGAAAAGCCTTTTCACATTATTATTTTCTAAAGCAATAAGACATGTGTGACCTGGAAAATCAGTCCCTCCAACGTGTCAGGTAAGGAGCTTGGATGATTACATTTTTAAATGCCGCCTCCTTCACACCAGAGAGGAGCCAAGAGGCAAAATTCCAGCAGTGTAGGGTGGACGTTTGCTGCCATCTACTGGCCGGTGATGGGGGAACAACATAGGATCCTGGATTCCCCAAAAGGAAAATGAGAGAATTCGAAGTTGGGGGTTGGGTGAAAAAAAAACATTCTTTTCATTTTAGGTAAGAACATCCCTGTGGAGAGGAATTTCTACAGCCAATCACGGAAACATATGCAACTTTGTGCTAAAGAATGTTTAATAGCAACCCTCGCCTATAATATCTGGACTCTCTCCTTGAGTCTTCGACCACAATAAGTCTGAATACATCCACATACGTTTTCCTTCTGGTGAAGCTCAAAACTGAGGAGGAAGAGCACAGTAGCTTGATTACTCATCTGAGCTTTTCTCATCAATAATTACTAGCTGCCTGTAACTTCAGGGTAGTTACATAACTCCTCTAAACATAGTTTTCTTGTTTACACAGAAGATGAAAAACAACCATACTTCACAGTGTCATTGCTCATCTTTTATCCAACATAGACTTACTGAGATGCTGGCATGATGATGGAATGTTGTGATATGCAGAAACCTCCTTGCAAACTATCCGACACGTGTAAGCTCTCATTAAAGACAAGCTGTTGTCACCCCTTAACGTAATCACTGCTAACTTCACCTGACAATGAATAACGAGTCCAAATTTGCGGTACTGAAGGGGGAAAACTACCCAGAATGATCTCTCTAAGAAATTAGAAACTTTGTTTTTTTGTGCCTCAAGGAAGATCATGGCAAGGAAAAATGGCTATCCCAAAACAGACAGCCAGACAGCCACACAGATCAGAATTTCTGCACTGATTTAGTCTATGTGAGGAGTAAGACGTATCCCAATTCCAGCCCAGCTATCACAATGGTCTGAGAGATGGTGAAACCTTTCACTAAGGCCAAGAAGTTTGAAAGAATGGATATATGTGGAGATTTAAAATTACTGTATTCCAATCATTTCATTTGAACACATATATTTGTTCTATGAGCACCATTTGTGATCTAGTCAGATATACAGAGCCAGGCCAGGGGAAATGGGAAGTTACGTTCTTGGCAGAGAAAAGATAAATAAAAATAGAAAAAGGACCACTTTCTCCAGAATATCAACAAATAAAATGTGTAAGTATTTTAAAGCATTTTAAAATGGCATTTTAAAGCACATTCTCAGCCTTATAATCATCACTATTAAGATTTTTTTTTGGGGGGGGGGGAAATCATGTCATACTCATAAGTCTTCTTCCAACATATTCAACTATAAATGTCATTTAATAAGCTCCAGGAATCTGTTGGCAAAGGTAACAATTGTGCAAGATCCCAAGTTGAATGGTCACAAAATCTAACTCCAAATACATAGCAAGTCACTTCATTTAAATCAGAGACCACATCATTGCTCAGGAAATTCCCATTAAGGAATGGGAAGAGACACAGTATAACCCAGAATGGCATACAGCCAAGAAGCATATAGCAAAGTACATTCAAGGATGGATTCTGAAACCAGGATGCCAGAGTTCAAATCCAAGCTTGGCCATAGACTGGGTGTGGCGGCCTTGGGCTGGCCATAACATGTCTCTGTTTCTGTATTTCTCCCCTATAAACTGGAGGTGAAACAGTGCCTAGGTTATAGAGTTGTTCTGAAGATTAAAAATAAGTCTAATAAATGCAAATCGCTTAGTACAGTGCCTGCTATGTAGTAAGCACCATGGGTTACCAGTAGTTATTACTATAGAAGCAAAGGACATTGAGAATGAATAATTTTTCTTAACAAAGAAAAATGCTGGTCTTTCAGATTTTTTCTTTATGTTGGTAATTTTCAAAGGGTTTTTCTGTTTGCTTTTTTAATAGGATTAATTTTTAAAAATAAAATCTTACTCAAGTCCTAATATTTAAAGGCAAAAAGCAGAACTGAATTGTCTGAAGCCTGGTGGCAACCAGTCTCCTACCCTTGAGATCTCCTGAGTGATAACTGCTATCCCACAGGGGAACCAAGGGTATCCCCAGAAAACTAAGAACAGTGAGAAAAACAAGGATTTTTTCCATTTGTGTTTCTATGCACAAATTTTTTTTAATGAAAATATAGTTGATACGCAATCTTATATTAGGTTCAGGTATACATCATGATTCTGCATTTATGTACCTTATGAAGTGATCACCATGATAGGTCTAGCAACCACCTATCACCATACAAAGTGATTACAATATTATTGAACATACAATATTCCCTGTGCTGTACATTATACCCCCATGACCTTATTTTGTAACTGGAAATTTCTATCTCTCATTCCCCTTCATGTTTTTTTTTTTACCCATTCCCTCCCCACCAACCCCTCTGGCTACCATCAGTTTATTCTCTGTGTCTAAGAGTCTGTTTCTATTTGTTTTGTATGTTCAGTTCTTTGATCTCTTAGATTCACATGTAAGTACAATCATGCAGAATTTATCTTTATCTGACTTATTTCACTTAGCACAATACCTTCTGCATCTATCCATGTCATAATAAATGGCAAAATTTCATTCTATTTTATGGTTGAATAATATTCCACTATATATATATGTAGCACATTTTTTTATCCATCATCTATTGATGGACACTAGTTTGCTTCCATATCTTGGCTATTGTAAATAATGCTGCAATGAACACAGGGGTTCATATATCTTTTCAACTTAGTGTTTCTGTTTTCTTTGAATAAATGCCAAAAAGTGGGATTTCTAGGTCTATGGTAGTTCTGTTTTTAATTTTTTGAGGAACCTCCAAACTGTTTTTTCATAGTGGCTATATCAATCTGCATTCCGACCGAGTGCATGAGCGTTTCATTTTGCTCTATATCCTCACCAATCTTTGTTATTTGTTGACTTTTTTATAAGAACCATGATGACAGGTGTGAGGTGATATTTCATTGTGATTTTAATATGCATTTTTCTGTTGAATAGTGATGTTGAGCATCTTTTCATGAAGTGTCTATTTAGATCCTCTGCCTATTTTTTAATTGGATTCTTTGGTTTTTAGATGTTGAGTTGTCTGAAGTTTCTATATATATTTTAGATATTAACCCCTTATTAAATGTCATTTGTAAATGCCTTCTCTCTCAGTAGGTAGTCTTTTCATTTTGTTAATGGTTTCTTTCACTGTGCAAAGGCTTTTAGTTTGATATAGTTTCATTTGTTTATTTTTGCTTTTGTTGCTCTTGCATGAGGAAATATTTTTTTTTTAAAAATGCTATTACTAAGACCAGTGTCAAAGAATTTACTGCCTATGTTTTCTTCTGGGATTTTTATTATTTCAATCCTTAGATTTGTCTTTAACCCATTTTGAGTTTGTTTTTGTATATGTTACTTTTAAAAAATGGTCTGAACTTTTTTTTATGTATCTGTCCAGTTTTCCCAACACCATTTGTCATTTCCCCAATGTATATAATTGACCATATATGAATGGGTTACTATCCGTGTTTCCCCAAAAATAAGACATCCTCCGAAAATAAGACCTAGCGCATGGAAAGATAAGATATCCCCTGAAAATAAGACCTAGAGCAACTTTGGGAGAATAAATTAATATAAGACACTGTCTTATTTTCAGGGAAACAGGGTAGTATTTCTTGTGCTCTCTGGTCTCTTCCATTGATTTATGTGTTGGTTTTTGTGCAGTGCCATACTGTTTTGATTACTTATAGCTTTGTAGTACACTTTAAAATCAGGGAACATGATACCTCCAAATTTGTTCTCTCTTAAGGTTGCTTTGGCAATTAATGGTCTTTTGTGGTTTCACAGAAATTGTAGGCGATTTGTTCTAGTTCTGTAACAAATTTTATTGGAATTTTTATTAAATCTGTAGATCACTTTGGGTACTATGAACATTTAAACAATATTAATCCTCCCAATCCTTGAGCATTGTATGGCCTTCCATTTATTTGTGCCATTTCAACACAAACCTTTGTGAGAGTGAGCTTGACTTGAGCAAATTGGAACCAGAAACACCAATGGTGAAAGATGTATCTATTCTCGTGCCCAGCCAGCATGTGTCTCCCAGCTTCTGGAATTAGTTCTTAAATCACAAGTAATGAAAAGACTAAATACGGACTGCATTTGTGAGTACCTGAGGGAGATATAGTGCTTGATTCTCCAACTCCAGTCTTGTTTAGTTACTTGCTATTCATCTAATGACCACACCACCAGAGGAGGATGAGACAAATGAAGAGCTATTGAACGTTACAAAACAACATAACAAAATAAAGCAATCTAATTTCAGACACACATTCCATAAGTCTTGGTGTTCGATGACTCTAAAATCACAAACCTCGAGTTAGGTGGAGGTAGGTTAAGTCTTAAGTATATGCAACCAATAATATATGTCTTAGAATGACAGTCTCATTCTAGCTCTCCCCAGCAATGGCACTTCCTAATGCTGACTACTGTCTTGCTTTTCAAGGCTAAGGAAATGATGCTTCTGTTCACTCTGAAGTTGGTGGTGGTGGTGGTGGTGGAGGTGCCCTCTAAGTAGTGTGGCTTTGAACTTCAGCCAGCAGCATTAATATTCCTTCTTGAACATACCTAATCAAAAGGATATTTCTACTACATGAAATTTTTCAGCCTTTGAGAAATAATTATGTTAGTTTTAGCACTTCTATAGTAGCTCCTTTTGAATATGCCAGTAATATATTAAAGGTTCATAATGATCAAAAGTCATTTTTATAATATCTGTGGAAGACCAACCCTAACCTCAGATGTTCATTTTCAAAGCTTGTTCAATCTTGGAACTACATGGAAGTTTTAGAATAGATTCCAATATATATTTCTGTTTTTATAGGAGGCATCAGTAAGTTTTCCCAATTCTGTATGTTCTATTAAACCACCTGACATTGGTGATGCTTCATTAAAAGGTTTGTAATTAGTCTTCCCTTTTAATATTACCTTAAAGGTTGAAATCTTTTTAATGCTATTTTGGTTAGAATATATTGAGTCTTTCAGGACAAGACCCTCCTGTCATCTGCCAGAATGTCTTCAAAAATACACAGGAAAATCAGGAAAATGCTTAAAAGTGTATTTTTTTGGTAAAAACACAACAGTTCAATAGTTTTCCATTTCCACCAAAAGGGAAGTAGTATATAAAATAATCTGAGAACCCCTCCCATAAGACTATGAAGTAGAAAGATAAAAATTGGGTGGCCTAGCCATGATGACTCAGTGGTTGAGCATGGACCTATGAACTAGGAGATCACAGTTTAATTTTTAGTCAGAGCACATGCCCAAGTTGTGGACCCAATCCTCAGTGGGGGGCATGCAGGAGGCAGTCAATCAATGATTCTCTCTCATCATTGATATTTCTATCTCTCTCTGTCTTTCCATTCCTCTCTGAAATCAGTAAGGATTTTTTTTTAAAATTGGGTAGTTTGCTGGATAAATGTGACCTTATGAAAAAGGAGGAAATGACTATGAAGGCTCTGCTGTGTAAACTAAATGAATCCAGAGAGAGAGTAAACCCACCTCCCATAGTCAACCAATGATAAATGTTGGATTTATTTCCCAAAACATCATCTTTCAAGAAAGCAAATAAAGATTGGATACCTCAGAATAAATAATACTTGATCTTTGCTAGTCAGATATTTCCAACTGACAAATTAGTATAAATATTTGAGATACTAAAAAAAAAAATTGAAGTCATTCTGCTGAAACCAATGAATACAGCTCTCATGAGGTAAAATGGGGTTGGTCTTAACATGAGAAAAGAGACTCAGTATAGAGATGGGGGTTTCCAGGTCTCTCACTATAGTTCCAAACTTCTTTAAATAAGAATGGGACCATTGTCCAACTGGTGTTTCTTAATGGTTAGGCATCAACCTATGAACCAGGAGGTCATGGTTCGATTCCAGGCCTAGGTTACTGGGTCAATCCCCAGGGGTATGCAAAGGGCAGCCAATATATTCCCTCTAATTGTTGATGTTTCTATCTCTCGCTCTCCCTTCCTCTCTGAAATCAATTTTAAAAAATTAAAATTAAATGAATGGACATTAGAGTCCAAAAGAGACATTATATTTTTACCCTCTTCCTGGGATGAATGTGTTTCATATTACACTTCGGACACTGCTTTAAGCTAAGCATCTCAAAGATAAATCTAATCTTTATTTAGTCTAGCCATAAAAGATACTGCATTAAATGTGGGTTAAGATATAACTTTTTATTGCTTTTTAAACAATACTTTTAAAGAATACCTTTATGTGTTCATAAGTTGGTTAATAATAATAATAAGCCCCAGAATAGTGAGGACAAAAATTAAAGATTTTAAACAGAAGCAAGTGACAGCACAGTTTCCTTTCAGCCTCTTTGTGCTTTACAATCCAGGATCTTGAACTTGGCTCCCTGAGGAATCTCTCGTATTTTCAGAATGTCAGTAATTTTCTCTGAGAATGAGCTCTTAGTACATATAAAGTCTTGTGATCAGAAAGACCTGGTTGTAGTGCTGCCCCATGGATAAGGTAGAAACTCCATACCTCAGCTGTCATATCTAACACATGGGAAATGACGATAATTATTACCTTAAAGATTTTTTAAGTAATAAATAAGATAAAACATTTAAAAAGCACAATACATGACACATAGTAAGCACTCAATAATATTAGCCATTACTAATATTATTGTTTTTACCCCTCCAAAATGTGTACCAGACAATCTCATGGTCTGAGGTTATTTTGCTGCTGCTTACAGATCTGAGTCATAAGAGATTTGACTCCAATTCAGCTATTATTTCCTAAATTAGCCATCTTATGTAATTAGCATCTCCTGATTTGTGTGTCTGGGCTGTTTCCCCACCCCCCATAATTAACTCTTCTTTTTTCTCTTAAACAACATTGCCACCCATGTAGGTTTTTAAATTATAGCTTTCATAGCCTTAGCTTATAAAATTGCTCAAATTGTCATCTTTTATGTTGTTGTTTTTAATCTCAGTCCATCAAGAAAAAATCCTCAGGGAGGGCCATTCTGTTCCTCCCTCACGTAGGAAAGTCCATCCCAGAATATAAAGGGGAAAAAAACACTCTGACATTGGCTTTGTCCCAACAGTGAAATGACCCCCCTACCCTCCTCTCGTCCAGCTGCTTCCTCAATATTCTCAGTCAGGGCTGTGTGACTGATGATATTACTAATTTCAAAAGTCACACCGACCTTTGAGTGACATGTAGATGAACCAAATAGACCTGCATCCCATTCACTTTCCAAACAAGAACATGGAGGTCCAGCATATACTCCACCAGAATCAGAGGGCAATTTGGGCGAAAGAATAAGAGATGCTGAAAACTCGGAAATGAATACAGCTCATTGTCCCATAATCCTATGCGTCCCTGCCAAGTGCATCCTAGCAGGTGGAGCCTAAAACAAAGAGGGAATTGGCAAGCAAAGGAAAATTGTCTTCATGTCAGAAATGTACATGTAGAGTTGGCCACAGAGAGCAGACACTATGAGCACAATATAGTGCTATTTCTTTTTACTTTGTTTTTCACATCACCCTTTCCCTTCTCTGCTTCAACCCAATTTTATTTTAAAAAGAGAAAAATCTTAATGCTGAAATTTACCAAGAAAATGTATTTCACTCCCAATGAAAATCAGCAAGGTTGCTGGTTCTCTCATCAATTGTGTAAATATCGTGCCGAGTAAGAAGTTTAATGGATGATGCAAGAATATTTTAGCAGATAGATCATCTCAAAACGTAAGCATCATCCAGTATACATCAACATAAACTTCTCAAACTATGGAACTAATGAAAAGCTGGAAACTTCACTAGTTCCATGTTTTTCTACTGTGACCTTTAAAGAGAGATCCATCTACAGTTAGTTCTTTTTTTCTTATAATTTGGAAGGTGTTATTTTCCATATGAAAACAAAACAAAACAAACAAAAAAGAAAAAACAGAGATGACTTTCTCAATCTCTTGGACTGAGAATGACCATCTCCTCTGATGAAATCAGTCAGCATGAATATCAAATGTCTCCTTTTGTATATGTCTATATATAAAATATTGAAGCTACAATTTTGCCTGAAATTGAGAAAATTTAAGCATTTCAGTGGTAAGAAATGGAAATGGTTTTAATAAACTTCTGAGCATTTGAGCACATTGTCTGGGACTGAATGATCATGTTAGAATAATCTCATTCAATGAGCCCATATTCCTCTGAAAACAGTCCTATAATTTTCCCCATTTTCTCAATTGAGGTATCTGAGTCTTGGGATGCATGTCCCATGTTAAGTAGTACATCCCAAAATAAATGAGAAAAAATCTAATCAGTCTGATCCAATGTGCATTTGCTTAACCACTGAGCTAAATGATCCTAAAGAAAACAAAAAGGAATTAAATATGTAGAGTTTGAATTAATATCAGTTAAGAGAATCCTATCTAATAAAGAGGGAATATGCTAATTGACCCCCACACCATCACAAAGATGGTGGCCTCCACAGCCAATAAGGAATGAATATGCTAATTAACTCTCAGTCCCTCAAAGATGGCAGTGCCCAGTCCCTTTAGCACCACCGGGGCAGCAGGTGTGTGGCAAGGCTCCACACTCCTGCCTCTGGAGTCCCCCAGTCCCTTCAGGCCCCCAGCTGCCCAGGGCTGACCCGAGGCACAGGCAAGCCTTGGATAGCAGCTGCCCAGCTGCCCAGCCACCCAGGGCCACCCAAGGCTCAAGTAACCAGGGCCAGGAGAGGCTTGTGCTACCATCAGTGGTACAGCAGAAGTGTGATGGGACATGACCTCCCTCTGATCATTGAGTCACCTCCCGCCCCTGAGGGCTCCTGGATTGTGAGAGGGGACAGGCTGGGCTGAGGGACCTCCCCTCCAGTGCATGAATTTTCAGACACTGGGCCTCTAGTATATCAATAAAAAAGAATCTACAAATAGTTCTGAGATATAAGCATGAAGGGAAGAATCAATGTGAAGGAAAGGAATAATGGAGAAGTGATGAAACGAAATTAGACAGAAATAAAGTCTCTCGGAATCAGCAGCTCGCCATTCATTCCTGTTTGAGAAACAACCGCACTGAGAACAGAGTAAAGGGCTCTTTGCTTCCACATGAGGAAGACAAAGCATCAAGCATCTGAAGCCCAGTGTTGTAGCTGCCACTCTCTTCCTGTTTCCCTGCTTGAGGGTCCAATTAAAATAGAAAAAGGCTGGAGTTAGTGTTTTTCCGTTACCAATAGCTATATATTATTTATTTTGATTTCTCTGGGCATAAAAACCATTGAGCTGGTGATAAGAAAAAGAAAAAGGGACAAGTGCCTGCCATCTGCTTAGATCATGAAGGAAGTCTGTCAACAGAGCACTTAATATAGCTATTTCTTCCCAAGAGTGCTTATCAACTGTAGGACTGTGGGTCACTGAGCCCTGTGTACAGGAGGCTTGGCCAATTCCTCCCTCTCCACAAATCTCAATGGCCATTGCTTCAGTGCATCCCACAAGGCACCAAACCACCTCTGTAATTAAAAGCAAATAATTCACTCAGCGAGCTTGGCTCAGTGGTTGGGTATTGACCTGAACCAGGAGGTCACAGATTGATTCCTGGTCAGGGCACATGCCTGAGTAGTGGGCTCAATCCACAGAAGGGGGCGTGCAGGGGGCAGTTGATCAATGATTTTCTCTTATCATTGATATTTCTATCTCTCTCTTCTCCCTCTCTGTTCTTCCTGATAGCAATAAAAACATATTTAAAAATAAATAAAGGAAATAATTCCACCAAACAGCAGGAGTCACTGAAGTGTCTAAATGCTAAATGAATATCCAAATAAATCAATATTTGCATCATTTAACTGGTTGTAAAGTGCTAATCAAATGTAAGGTGGTACTGGGATACAGATTGCTTTCGTGTATTATGTCCTGACATCTCAATAACATGGTGACAGTTATATTGACAGCTTTGAATTGACAGTTATATCAATAGTCTGTATTGCATTAACAGTTTTAAGATAACAACACAACATGGTGGCCCAAATATTTCCTCAAAGGTCTCAAGACTTGGAAGTGGCGTAGCCTGGACTCAAAGGTGAGTGTTTTCTTTCCCGTCCCAGCAATGTTTCCACTTTATCAGAGCCCCTCCTCTTGGTTGTTTTCTGTTGTTACATGAACATCTTACACAGTTATGCTTGATGAAGATGGAAGACTGTGCCACTCCCATATCTGCCTTTTTTGCATAAGGATTATTTAGAGCTGAAGGCAATTGAGAAAAAAGCAAATACAAGAAAAAACTCTTTGCGCTCCTTCTATTTGCCTAAAACAGGATATAATTCTTTTATTCTAACTTCTTTTTTATGTATTTTATTTTTTTATATTTTTAAATTATAGTTGAAAATCAATATTACTGTATACAGTGGTGCCTTGCATAACGAACGCCTCGCACAGCGAATTTTGGACAGGTTTTTCATGAAACCATCGGCCAAAAAGCAGAAAATGGATGAAGATGTGCAAGATTCGGTAGACTCTACTTAGTCTGTCTTAAAATTAAAAAAATGTGTGTTTTTTTTAAAAAAAAATTATGTTTTTAGATGTATCTAAATAAAAATATGTCATCTTAGCATATTTTTTTTATGTCATCTTAGCATATTTTATGCTACAGAACGAATTATTTTTTTTAACATGTATTGTTATGGGAAAACGTGTTTCACATAACGAACTTTTTGCATAACGAGCTTGCTCCTGGAACGAATTAAGTTCGTTGTGTGAGGCACCACTGTATTAGTTTCAGGTATACAGCCTAGTGGTTAGACAGTTAGATAACTTATGAAGTGGTCCCCTAATTATAGTACTCACCTAGCCTCATACATAGTTACAATGTTATTGACTACTAGAAGATTGGCGCAAGAATGGGTCTTCCTTCCCCTGGCTGCCAGCATTGCCTTCAACCTGGCTGGAGCCACCTTTTCACTCAGGCCCAGAACAGCCTTTTCACCTTCCCCGACTGCCCAGAGGCCAGGAACAGCTAGGGCAATGCAGAATGCCTGTGTCATCACTGCCCACGCCCAGCCACTCAGCGCCTGTGTAGGCAAATTAACCCACCATCTTTGTTGGGTTAATTTGCATACTCACTCCTGATTGGCTGGTGAGTATCACGAAGGTATGCTCAATTTGCATGTTACTCTTTTATTAGTGTAGATATTGCATATGCTGTACTTTACTACCCTGTGACTATTTTCTAATTATTCATTTGTATTTCTTAATTCCTTCACCTTTTACATCTACCCCCCCCCCCATATCCCTCATAGACTGCCCTCAGTTTTATTCTCTGTATCTATGGGTCGAACGAGACATAACTATGTAAAAATGCCCCCACTGCCCCTTTTTATTAGGAGGACAGAAATTAATCACTGGAGACAACTCTAGACCCTTCTCAGCCCAGGGGTGGGATGGAACCAGAGGAACCTTCATGACACACTTTACTAATTAACCCTTAACTTACAATTGTGTTCCCCATATGTTTATTTTCCCCCAGTTTGCTGCCCCTGGAGGCATTTTCTTTTGTCTTATTTTTCACAAATTTACTGTAAGATACTGTTAAAAGCCCAATTTCTAACTACCTCCTTAAGTGACTCATCACTGAGGTTTCTCCCATTTGACAGTAATAAACAGTTTGTTTTTCTTGTTTGCTCTGCCTTTTGTCAGCATAATTTGCATAGCCCTAGCCACTGAACCTAAGATGGGTAAAGGAAAAAGAAAAATGTTCCTCCCCTACAGTGACATAGTTTATGTCAGTAATGTTAAAACTATCTTTTGGAAATATTTTCTAGCATTGGTTTATTAATTAAATAAGAACAACAACTTTAGGTCTTCCAGTGTCTTTATCTGCCTGCTGTTTTTGAATTGTCTCATGCATGCTTATAAAAGCGTACACATTGTACCCACAGTTATTTGATTTCATGTCAATTTTTCAAGAAAAGAATTTCTTCATGTCTGCCTGAAACAGATTAGTTCAATTTCCTCATTTGCACAAAATCTGAATAAACCCTAATGAAAAAATAATAATATTCCAAAGTGGAAGAACATATTTGGCTTCCTTGAAAGCTACTGCATGATTTTTTTAGCCATGGCTCATTGTCCTTAAATATGCTGGTTTATGGGCCTGTGATAATCTGATTAAAAACGGTCTAGAATCAGTGTACTTTACTAAAGCCAAACCCCTTTTATCTACCTTTTCTGTCCATGAGAATTGACACTGTTGAAACTGGAATAACTGAATGTCTGAGCAGAACTCCCTTTCTTTACAAACTACTCACACGTGTTCCCAACTGTCAGTGAGCTGGTGCCCAGTGGCTCTTGGGTTTCTTCATGTAGTTAGTCCCTGCACTCTAAGCAGTTGACTCATAGGTAATGTGGTGTGAAGCTCGCTTTTCCAATTGGAGTTCTCTTTTTCAATTCCAACCTTTGTCAGTGGTGATCGAATGTCATCACCTATACATTGACTTTTGATCCTAAATATGCCACAAAGCATTCATCTCAGAATTGTTCCAAGGGGTGACCATCAGCATCTCAAAAACCATTACCAGCAAGCAGTATATTTCATCAATCAATATATGCTGTATTTTCTTTAAGACTCTGAAACGAATCCAAGTCCTCTCAAACCTCTAGCCAAGTCCAGATGCCTGGAAAATATGAGTGATTCTCTCCAGCACCACCACCCCGCCGCCCTATGATTGACTCTGTTATATGCATACTTTGCAAAGATTAATGTTTTCAGGTAAATAATGTACCTGTCACTTCATTTGGTGGGAAACAAAAAGACAGGTGAAAAAGGGAGCTGAAGCTGATTTTTTTCCCCATACATGTAGTTGTTCAAATCCAGATGATTCTAAGGTCTGATTTTGGGGAGCAACAAAAAATGTTCAAATAACAAGAAGCACCCAGCATTACTGAAACTCAACAATGTCTATGCAAAAGGCAGCTATTAAAAAAGAGAAAATTGGGAAATTGTGGTAGACTAAGAAGTGGCCTTGTGTAGAATAAAGGTTATTAACAAAACTGCAAATCTTTAAAGCAGAATAGGATGTAAGTATAAAAAGAGGAACAGCAGCTGACAAGTAAGTTTACCATTTACATATTCATTGTGAAGAAAGGGCTGTTCTAATGTTACTACTGGTAATTTATATTAATAACTTCAGAATATTTACAAAGGAGGGAGGGAGGCAGGGATTTTCAGTATGGTATTAAATTTACAACATTCTTAATGAAAAAGAATTTAGATGATTTTTGTTCAATTCATAAACCTAATATTTAAAAAAGAAATTATAAAAACTAATACAAACATAGATTAAATGTATAAATAAACATTTGCCTAGCAATATTTTGTTGAAGGTCAAGGCCTTTTCTTTGAGACTGTCTCTAATAAAATTTTAGCTCACCTTTCTTGCATAAAACCACATCCATGTCCATCCAAAATTCCCAGTTCTAATTTCTTTAAAGAAAAAAAGCACGATTTAAGCAATTAAAGAGAAATCTGATTGCAAGATCCTTGAAGATATTTTTTTTTGTCCATTCTCTTTGAAATCTCTCACGAACACCTAATTTTACTTCAATTTGTTTAACAATTTGCTTATATCAAGCCATGAAAAGGCATTCAACTTTGTTTTATAGAAAGACGTTTGTCTCTAACATTAGCTAATATATCATGAAGTAAATTATACAATTAGAATAACAGGCATGCATACAGAAACCAAGAAAACTGCCTCTTGGTAAGACTATAACTCAACTGGTGGGCACAGATAGTGGTCTAACTCAGGAATGTTAACTCAGGTATACGGGGGCATCAGTCACACGTTCATATCTTTTAGCAATTGCCATAATAATGCCTCAGTAACAAATTCACAAATAACTGTAGTGTCTCACAACAAATACTTACATTTCTCATTCACAAGTTTCTGGGTCCTTTGGGGTTAACCAAACTGGGCTAAGTTAAGATAAGACATGCTCTGTGTATCACACTCTGTAACCCAGACTGAAAAGAGACCTGGGACTCAAACTGGGAACTGTTCTCGTGGTAACAGAAGAAGGGCAAGAGGGCCAAGCTAAACCACACAAACACATTTCTAGCCTCTTATGTCAGATCCAACATTATCCCATTGGCCAAAGTTAAGTCAATGTCCAAGTCCAAAGTCATGGGCTGGGAAAGTACACTCCATCTATCGTGAGGCCACGTCCAGAGTGTGGCTGCATAATTTCACAGCAGGGAAAGAATCAGGGCCAACAATGACAATGTGTGACAGAGTGAAAAAGCAGTGTTTAATCCAGAGAACCTATTAAGTGGAAGTCAAGAGAGATTGTATTATGCTTAGTTCCAAATGAAGTAATGAATACAGTGAATTCTACATTTATTTCTTAGTTCAGTCATTCACTATTTCATACAATCAACACAAATACATTGTGTTTCTCTTAAGTGCCAGTTTCTCTGGAGAGGAGAGATGAAAAAAATAAGTAAAAAATCACCTTTGCCATTGAGGACCTGATGGATCATTTATGACAAGAGTTAAATAATAATAATAATAATAATAATAATAATAATAATAATAATGGTTCAGACTAGACAGTGAAAATGAAACAAGTTGGTTATTTGACTCTGAATGCCTTGATTAAACAATGATTTACCTTCTTAAGTATGCTTTTGAATGAATCTATAGTATACTAATAAAAGGGTAATATGCTACTGAGGGTGGACATCTTCCAGACGTCCATCCACATATCCAGGACAAAGCCACAGTCGTTGTGGGGCCCGGGGCTCAGGCCTTGAAGCCGCTGAAGCTGGCAATGGCAGCAACAGCAAGGTGATGGGGGCGGCACCTTCCCCTGATCAGCCTGGTTGCCTCTGGCAAAGGGAGGCAAGACTGTGGCTTAGGAACTCTTCCCCTAAGCCAGTGTTTCCCAAAATGTGGTACACGTACCCCCAGGGGTACAGGAAGAGTTTGGTGGGGGTATGCGTTGCACCAGAGTTTGGTAGGGATATGCACTGCACCGTGTTTAGCTGCACCTAATTCTATGTTCTCATGAGTACGAAGGGTACTCAGCATTATGAAAATTATAGAAGGGGTACACATATGTCAAAAGTTTGGCCATCAGTAGGACATCCCCTGAGGGCTCCTGGACTGTGAGAGGGCACAGGCCAGGCTGAGGGGGGACCCGCCTGCTCAGTTCACAAATTTTCATGCACCGAGCCTCTGCTTAATAATAAATAAGCTAAAGTGCTCTGGACATTTTTAACAGCAAATAATTATACTTTACCTTTACCCTTTCCCTTCAGGTTGTCATACCTTATATATTAAGAGTAAGAGAACAAAGAAATATAATATATTCCTTAAGACTGAGACACAGCAGTGATCTTCAGAAGACACCTGGGTAACACCAAATCAATAGACATTCAGTCACTTAACAAAGGAGAGGAAAGATTTGACAATAGGAGAAGTACTGTCCTGGATATATTTCTATTTCTCCTACTATCTGCAGCAAATATTAACACAGGATAGAGGAAAGAATACTGAATGAGCTAAGATCCTTCTATTTTCTTTTTTTGTTTTTTAAGTGGATGAAGAATTTAGACACTTAGGAAAGACCCTGTAGAATTCTAGTCCTTGATCTGCTACTAATTAGTGGTATAGCCTTTGGCAAATTACCTGGCACTTCCCTTGAAACCTTCTCTGATTGTTCTTTCCCTCCCAAGGCTGGGAGAGATGGGACCCCTTTATTCCTGTATATCTTAATCCTAGCTCTACTACCTTGCTAATTAAATTGTTTTACAATTGTTCTGGATATATTTGTCTCTTGCACGACTGAGCTCCTTGAGATCAGAATCAATGTTTGATGCAATTTTGTAGGAAAACTCTGGGAAAGAAAATAAGACTTTTTGATGACTGATCTAAAACACAACTCTACTAAAGGCTCCTCTGAAGTTGTGTGGAAATCTGTTAAGTTCACTTTGGCTGAGGATATCCCAACATTTGCATGAAAACAAATTTCACCCTCTGCCCCATAAAGTATAATAATTTATATTACAGGACCCAAGCCCAAATTTAATAGGGTAGACTGATAGTTTATTCTTCAACATTGTTTTAAAACAACTTTTGAAAAAGAACTCAGTCCTTTAATTTGCCATCTTTTGGTTGTTGATTAATAATAAAAATGTACAAAGATGAAAATCTTAATATTTCTTGGACTTGCAATATCTCTCTCTTAATACAGCCTTTAAAAGGCCCTTGCTATGATCTAGGAAAAAATGCTTGAATTAGAGATAAAGTGACTTTCACAAGATAACCATAAATCTCATAAATTATGGCTTCAAAATTTACATCAAGTCTAATGTTTATATATATTTTTAAAATAATAACAAAAAAGAAAAATTGCTTAATAACTTGCTTCCTTGCATGTCACATATAGCACTTATTTTTATATGTCACCCTGACAACTTTTCACAAATGTTCCTCGGTATAGAACTTGCAACTTTTATTTATGAAGAGTTGCATAATAATGGGCAAGCCATTTGACCTCCCAGTTTTCAGTTCTAATAGGACCTTGATCTGTATGACTTTCACGATCCCTTCTATATATACCCTGGGCAACAGAGCAATTAGATTGGGACTTGTAAATATATGTTACAGAAATGGGATTTGAGGTGTATATATATATATATTAAAAAAATGACTCAGAAGGCTTAGACATTTCTGGGGAAACTCTTTTGTACCCCATGATAGGAAGTTTTCATTGTGATCCCAGAGTCTTGGGTATAAGAAAGACATTCCTTTGTACTCAAACTTGATTGAGGTCTGCCCCTGAAGTGTTGCAAAGGAGTTACAAAAAGCTGAAAGCTTTTGTAAATAATATGAGATAATTTAAATTATTCTAAGGAGTTGAGTGTCAGAGAGAGAAAAACAGAAAGAGAGACGAAGGGAGAGAAGCAAAAATTATGTATATATACACACACATACACATACATACACATGCACACACATAGATCATTTGTTGTTAACTCATTTTCCAAACTCTGATATTGATTTTTATTATAACACCCATTTTGGAAGAATTTGTAATAAAATAGGCAAAGTTACATATCTACCAAGAGCTTAATTGGTGATTGTGTTCTGATAATAAAATAAAGTCTAATAGATGATAACTTTTCATATAGCTTTGGGAATTTACTCTAAAGAAAAAGATTCATGTGTGAGACTATTCCGTGTAATATTATATAATAAAAACTAGAAGTAAAGTCTCAACATGTCCAAACGTAGTGGCAATATTTCAGTGAAGGAGCTACAAGGACCATAAGGCCTCCTAAGACCCTGAGCAGAGATCCCTTGGTTATTCTATGCTGCAACCTCCCCTCAGGACCATAAAAGTATTCAATATGAAGAGCCCTTTGCCATCATCTTCTCCAAACTTCTCACTTGATAAACAGGAAACTGATGGCAAGGCTGTGAAGTGAATCACCCACACACTGAGCTATTGATAATCACCATAGTTGCCCTTTTCATAGCACAGGAGTGAAGGCTCTCAGTCTTCCTTGTCTAACCCAATAACCATCAGATCTCACTCTTTCTATCACAACTATATTACTCGGCAAAATACCTACTTGCCACTGGCAGCATTTTTCTTATTCATTCAGTTTCCAGAAGGAAAGTTAACATCACTCATGTGTTCAAAAGCTACTCTCCTGGTGCTCATGGCTGCAAAGACACTATCATATTGCATTGGTCTCCATAGATGATTTCCTAAAGGCTTTGTAATGCCTAGTAAATCTGGGCTCAGTCTGTGATTTGTAAAAACCAAAATCCCTGGCTTTTCTCATAAAACAAAGCAGAAAGCTTTCCCAAGTCTCTCTTCTATCTTGCTTCTGGTACAAGACTTGGCATGCCTTTGAGTAGATTACATAAAATGTCTACCTCATGAAGACCTATACTTTAACTTCTGGTTAATCATATGTTTTAGAACTCTGTTAAAAGGTTCAAATAAATATTTTGCATGGAACCCAAATTTGATTTTTGCAAAGCATAGTAATCATTTCAGGTCGTAGGAAAATTATGGAGGAAGCTCTAGAACTAAGCCACTAAAAGCCATCTTCTGAGGCTAACATGCAAATGGATTGGCTGGGTTCTGTGGCTTTTAAGGCACAGTCGCTTAAATGATTGTTTAAATCTTTTTTTTACTACATCAGTATTTAAAATTCATTAGTATGTTTGAAGACAGGAAACCTGTAACAAATTTCATGGAAAAGTGCAGACAATTTATTAAGTAAGAAGTAATAGCTTTAGTGACCATAAGAATTCACAACATGTGTGAGTCTGAGAACATACCGCAAAGATCACCAGAAGCCTGGAGTAATCTGAAATTGGCTATCCTTACTGCAGCAAGCACGTGCACGCACACACACAAAAAAAAAACTGTCTTCCCTGAAGCAACTGATTCCCCTTTAAGGAGTTCAGCTCCATAGCCTACTCTTGCCTACATCAGCTCTTCTTCCATCTCCATTGAAGGCAGGTTAAGCCCTCTGGGTTATGTAGAGCCTGGAACATAACCTGAAATACAACACGATTAAACCCATCATCAAAAAGCCTTCATGACTACCTTGTTTGGTTTTCCTCAAAGCACCACTGTGCATATGGAGAGGTGTTTCATAACCTTGCTTATTACTTCTTTCCATTCAAGAACATAAGCATCCAAAAGGGATGTTTTCTTGGTTGCGATGGCTCATTTGAAATACACTCCATAATTAGCAACTTTGAAAGCAAAGAGGCAAATGTTGATACGTGTATTATTAAAGCAGAGTAAGGTCCCCCAGACCAAATTAAGTACCTGATTAAAAACGTCCATGTTAAAAGAAACAAGAAGATAGGGAGCTGTGCTCTCAGCAATCCCAGTTGACTTACTACTGATTAAAGTGCCTGTTCAAGCCATATGGGAAGACCCAGACCTTGGGGCCGCCTTAGTGATGAGTTTCAAGTGCCCCAACTTGAATGCAGGTCAGCCAGAATCAACTTCAACAGGGTCACCTGAAGGTAAGAGATAAGAGATTGGAATGAGACCACTGATGTTCAAAGAATCACAACGTAGTGAAAAAGTAATAGTTGAGAACTCATTCATTCTCCAACAAATCTATTTTCTTTTCAAGTGCTATGCTAGATGCTAAGTTATAGGCTTCCAGATTTATTGTTTTCTCTGCCACTCTTGATCTTGTCAAGACTCCTACCCTCAATACCTCTGTTTCCAGGAGTAAATTGAAGGAGTGGGAAGAAATGATGACTAAAGGAACCTTACTTGATTTTAGAAAAAAAGAATGGAAGTTAAAATCTATATAAGCTTTCACTTTATTGTTGGAGGCAGTATATTTTCATTTAACCATGTTCAAATTGATTTTATAAAGACTTTTAAAACTCTAACTCTCTGCCAAACTTCTAGAATTGTTTGCAATAATCAGCAACAGCCATAAAATAAAAGCCAAACTTTATCACGTTTGTCAGACAAAACTGTCGCTTTAGAAGAAGGAAAGTTCCTAAAACTCATGCCCAAGAGAGATAGGAACTACAAAACACCCCCTTAACATGTTGGCAATTGTGGCAGGCAAGAGAGGTTTTAATGAGCTGCGTAAGGCAGCTCAGTGGCACTCTGCCTGGACTCAACTCTGCATCTCACATCCAGAGTAGGTCTTTGTTTAAACAAGCCTGACTTTCCAGAGTCACTTTCACCCTTTCTGGTTTTCTCCTAGGGCAGTGTGTTTGCTTGAAAGAAAATTCCTTCCCCAAATGAAGGAAGCCACCTAGAATACATACACCATAAAATTCAATTTAAGTGTTTTAAAAAGCTGAAAAAGAAAACACACTAATGTAATAATCCTAAAGAGTCTATCTTAACGAGCATGCAGACTGTGGCCAAGTAAAAATGATTGTGGAAATCATAATTTGCAATTTCCTGCCTCATTTAAACACTCCAGGGCCAAATTACCATAAATATCTTTCTTATATTGAAATTCCATCTTTCCAGAAGGTAAAAAACAATCTACCTTTATATCCAAAGTAAATCAAATGGAAGAAAAAATTACACAGTCACCTTGGATTTGTCATTTCAGCCTTCTGACTCTCATCAATTAATGAAGGGTTTTAGATTTTTTAGTCTCTTGCTAGCACTAACATTATATGATTCTGATATACAGGTGCTACCCAGTAATTGATGGTTACATAAATCAAACAGAAGTAAGAAGGAACCAAGAAGTAAAGGCAGTTATAAGCATACATCTCAGATCTCCTTCAAAATGTTAGCCAATAGGTTTATTTTCTTTATACTATTTTTTTTGGTGTATTGACTTCTTAGCTGTCAACACCTGATACTACTTCTTTCACAAGACTTTAAAAATAAAATCATTTTAATACAAATTCTAAGAGATGACTTGAAGCTAAGAAGGTAAATAAAAGGTGAGGATGAATAGTCATTCATTGATTGAACGTGACCATAAGAATTCACAACATGTGTGAGTTTTGAGAATTATTTTCCATGTTTCATATCATACTCTGAAAGCATTTTTCCTAATATTCTTATTTCAAGGCTCATTCTAAGAGGAGGAGGAAGAATAGAAGAAGAATGAAAAGAAAGAAAAAGTATAGAGTCTATTACTATAGACTATTAGGGGTCAGTATGAGGTTATGGGAATGAAGAGGAGTGAGAAATCCAGGGACACAGCTTTGCACTGATTAGCATTGTGCTTGATCTTGAGTAAATCAGGAGATCTCTGAACCTTGATGGTCATCTGTGTAGTGATTTGGCTGGATTATTGATTATGAATGATGTTTACCATTCCTTTTAACTCAAACATATTATGACTATAAATGAGTAAAAGACAGTTATGATTTGAACACACAAATGGAAGATGGGAAAAAGTCCCAAATTGTCATCTTTTCAAGATCAAGATAAATTTTGATGGGTTTGGAGAGAGGAGGGCTATCTCTCACTTGCTTGTTTTGAACCTGCCATTAACATTCTCTTTTCTCTCTACTATGTCAGCTCCAGGGGATACATTTTACCTTACCACTCCTACTAAATTCTGAATTCACAATATGCCAGAAGATCATCAAAGTTGTCCCATTCCTTTCTCTAGGGACTCAGCAACAATTATTAAGAGTATGCCATTTATATCAAATGAAAGCAGCTTTGGGAGAGTTGAGGGAGTGAATATGAAGCTTCTTGTCAGCGATTGTAGATGGAGGTGTGATAGGGGCCACTGAAATACAGATAGCAAAAAGGAAACATTTACAAAGCACTTAGAGAGTCTAAGATGAAAATATTATTAATGCCAATGAATATTATTCCATAAAAATTCCCCTTGTGACTGATGAGAAGAAGCTAAAATCTTCAAATAAAACATTTAACTCACACCTGACAGCAATTTTTGGAGTACAGACAAGCAGTATTAGTAATTCCATTCTTAGCCCAGGGAAAACTGTGCAAAATAGAATAGCAATAAAATAAATGTCTGTGGTTCTTGAAAAAGAAAAAATATGAAGAGAAAGGCCCTCTGGCAAAAAGAGTAAACCCCATGTGCTAGCCTGAATCCCTCCCACTTTCAATTAACAGATTAAGGGGATTACAAAACTCATGCTATTTCTGCACTAGTCTAACTCACACACCAGTGCACACACATAGCTGACCCTTTGCATTTGTTGATCATTCCCAAACAACTTCCAATGGCCTTTGATTTGTGATTGTCATTTTGCTGAAACCCCAGTATGAATAAACCTGGAGGGTGGAAGGAGAGTTTACAGAAATGAGTCAGTTAATGATCAAATCAGTAACTACTTTTCAATGTGACTTCACTATTCTCTACACTTCTTTTTGTTTGCATTCGTTTCCATAAAGCAATATGAAAATCCCCACCACCCTTCCAAATGGGGAAGAACTATAAGCAAATGATATATTTTATAACATCAACCTAAATGTTGAGACGGGCTGGACAATTGCATGCCTTACGGGACCATGTGTAACCAACTGAAAAAAAGAAAGCATAAGAAGATGAAGTAGCAAAATATATTTGGGTATCATAAATTGGATTAGAGAACGCAATTTAGCCTTGCCACATTTAGGCTTCCCACTGTTTTCCTTTTAGAATTAAACACCTACCCAGTCATAAACGACAATAAGCCATTGCTCTCAGCAGTAAGAGAATGAAAACATGTATGCCCTGAAATGGGGATGCTCTGAAAAGATAGAAGGGACCTGGGATGGAAGTTTATTGACCACTTACTTGCTGTCATCAATCAAATATCCTCTACTTCCTAGAGAAGGAGTAAATTAATAGTAAATAGTATGGCAAGAAATGTTACTCATGGGAAGCATGTGGACACTGCTACTCAAATTCAAAAGTCTCTCATCCTTCTATTTTGTTCCTGGGAAAACTGGAGTATCCTATATAATAAATGGCTAATATTCAAATTGTCCGCTCCACCAGGAGTTCAACCTGGAATTTGACCAGGGGGTGGGGCCAGACGGCCAACTGCCCTGGGGCCTTCTCTCCAGCGGGCCCAGCCCCAATCAGGGTGGGCTGGCTGGACCCCACCATGCATGAATTCACCAGGCCTCTAGTGTACTACTAATAATTGAAGGAATAGTAATACAAATAATATTCCAAATCAGTCAGAATCAGCAATGAAATGTTCATTTTATTATAGCCATTTGAAATGAGGAAAGACTTACTCAAGTAAAAATATTCAAAGGAAAGGTTTGATATCATATTCCTGGAACAAGTTTTCCTGCAATGAAAAGTGGTGAAGGTTAAGACAATATTTAATAGGGCATACTTTGTAATAGATATGCAAAGAGAGTTTTGAACTATTTAATTTTATTCAACTTAAGTCCTACCCCAGAAAGGATGACTTGACCTCAGGCAAAACAGCTCTTGGCAGCTGAGACAACTCTGATGGAGCTGAAACCTGGAGGCTATCTTTGCGGGGGGAAAAAAAGAGAAAGAGAGAGAGAGAGAAATTCTTCATGCTAGGCAGAAATGCAAGGCTAATTCTCAAGGTAAAGGTAAGACTCCAATTTAAATAGCCTTCTGTGCCGGGTATTTTTCTCTTCTTCCCTCTAAATCCACTTTCCACCCTCATCTCTACACTGGTGCTCCAGAAAGATGATCTTTATTGATTGTACAATGAGTTTTCTTGCCCTTTCATTTGCTGTTGGGTTCAGCCAATAGAAATTACCTGCATAACATCAAAGGACATGAGAAGAAGGGTAGTATTCTCCTCCTAAAAGTCACTGATCCTTCTAGACAACCCTCTGTTACAGCTATAGCTTTCTCTCCAGGGGTCAGTAATCCCTCCCTTCTGGACCCTTCAAGTAGGGAAGGAGTACATCACCACCCTATGCTGGATTCCTTGTCCGATGCAAATCTCCCTTTACTAAGCTGTGTTCAAGTATCCCTTCTCTGACCTTAGCTAATTCACTCTATGTTGAGGTCTCTAGACTAATACCTCTCAAAGGAAATAAAGAGGTCCACTACAACAAATGGGGGCAGGTTGGAAATAGGAGGAAAAATTCTTAGGGCACAATTAATAAGGCTGACTTTGAGGAGAAAGCAACAAGTCACAATTTTGCCAGGAAAGCCTATTCCATTTCATGCCTCAGTTAACACCACCCATGTGAATCTTGGAGCATTTAAACACATATAGTTTATCTTCCTAGAACCCACTAGGCCAGAAAAAGGCCAGGACCTCTTGTTCATAAGCCTAAGGAATTATTAAACACAGTTTATAGCCAATAGAATCCCACACACAGCTTGAGTAAATAATAAAGTGAGAGCAGTTCAAATTATGATCTATCACATGTAATCATAAAGTCTCACAATGAAGACAAGTAAGCAAGTCTTCATTTTGCAACACTACCTGCCAAAGCCAGAATTCTCTTCAATAGCATGTTTTTGCAATACACATATTGCAATCACTTTACCAGTTAGCTGAGCTGCATTTACCACAAAACTAAAGAGGTTTTATGCTTCACAGTTACTAATCTGTATGAACCCCTTCCAAGGCTCCAGGAGGAATCCTAACAATATGTTCACATGGTCAGTATGTGTTTGTAAAATTTACCAAGATAAAAATTTTAATCATAATTGGTTAAGACTGTTATTGAACCACTCTACTTTCCCCACCATTGAACTTCCAACTGTGTTGAATGATGGAGTGGCTACAGGTGTTTTTACAATTTGACGAATCAGCAGTCCAGTTGGAATATATTTCATTTAAGTAATATATGTATATGTTTTTCATTCACTTATGCTTATAGTTAAATTTTTACAAGCCCTCTCCTCATAGAAATGGACTTCAGGAATATTCCCTCTACCCATGGTGCCACTTCACCCGGCACCAGACACAAAGGTGCTGAGGCAAAATGCTGCCATGATGTAAGCATGGGTCCCAAGACCAGGAGCATGAGGAAATTGGGGGAGAAAAAAAGGGTTGAAAGGTCTAGAGCAAGAAGCTAGTATGTGCAATGATGTGAACAATTTTACCTATCAGATGGGTAAAATCATAAGTAGGGTCAGTTCTCAAAAAATGCATAATCAAAACAAAAGTTCTGCTGAGGCCGGTTTGGCTCAGTGGATAGAGTGTCGACCTGTGGACTGAAAGGTCCCAGGTTTGATTTCGATCAAGGTCATGTACCTTGGTTGCATGTACCTTGGTTGCAGTGGAGTGGTGTGCAGGAGGCAGCTGATCAATGATTCTCTCTCATCGATGTTTCTGACTCTCTATCCCTCTCTCTTAAAAGTTCTCTTCTACCAGAAATTGACTCAATAATTCACAAGATACAATTACAAATACCTATATGTCTTTTCTTTTTTATGGGAATTATACAAAATAAGAATTGAACAGAATTCTTAAAGTTAAAGGATACATATCTATAGCCATTTTACAAAAGAGAAGAATGTCTGTATATGTATTATTATCAAAATTCCCCCCAAAAAAGTGTCAATCAACCTCTCTAAAGGAAAGACAATTATTTTTCTATTTCTTCAATAGATATTGATATTAAAAATGCTGTTATGTGAAGAAGCCATCAAAATAACTGCAGAAAAAATATATAAGACACAAGTGACAGGCTGTCAAATAAAGTAGAAATCATTATTTTTCTGTACTTTTTTGTTTGTGATATTCATTACCTTTTTTTTTTAAATGTGTTTTTATTTATTTTAGATAAATATAGGAAGTGAGAGGGAGAGAAACATCAATGAGAGAGCAACATCAGTTAGCTGCCTCCTGCATTCCCCATTATGGGGATCTAGCCCTAAACTAGAGGGACATATACCCTAACAGGGAATGGAACTGGTGACCTCTTGTTGCATGGGGTGATGCTCAACCAACTGAGCCACACCAGCCAGGGCTTCATTACCTTTTCAAAAATGTGTACTTGGTTGTGATTTCTTTTTTCAGATAATATTCACTTTTATATTGAATTGCATATTCAAGAATTTTTATTATTTTTCTTAAAGAGGCCTATGCCCAAATTATAGAAGCATAAAGGCTCATGACAACTAGACTTCCCTGCCAGCTGGCCTCAAATAGAGCATCATATGTTCTAGGTTCAAGAGCTAACTCCATATATATACACAAAGCAAGCACTACATAGGATGGAACTTAAGGAGAGGTCTCCATGTTAAAAAGAATATGTCATGAGGCAACATAATGATTTCCATCTGCCCAGAAATGCAACTTAATTGCCTCAAGAAGGTTATCTAGTGTAAGATGTTGTCCAACAAGGAGCAATGAAGCTGGACTTCAGGGGAAAAAAAAGGTGCTTTCTAGTTCTATCTTTTCCTATCACATCTTCTAAACAGAAAGAAGTCAAGTAATTTATCTGTGTCTTAGTTTCTTTGTGATGAAAATTAGTTGCCTTCTCCACAATATTTTCATTACTATCTATACAAAATTGACCAAACTGATCTCAACCCTTACCCCACTTACTGAGACTTCCCAGACAACCCTCCACCCCATGGGGCTCTATCTCTCCAAATTCTACTCCACTGAGTTCTCAATTGCCCCACTTTATTTCACTTCCTACACCCACTGAGCTAAGCTGTAGACCCTCCTACTTCATTCTCTAAAAACACTTAGACAAGGATGTTTTGTACAGCAGGTTTCTACTAAATATTTCATAATGGGGAAATATATAGCCCAGTGCTTGACCAAACATTATATTGAATTAGTATCAGACATCACACTGTGTCTCAAAATTCATCAGACATTTCTTCTACAGGAAATATTGATATTTCACCTAAGGCCATACGTGTCCATAAACACCAAGCGCCTTCCTTGTTGGGGTTCTTTTTCCTAAGAGCCTTTCTCCGGCTTTCTCTCTTCAAGTTTCCTAAAGCCTTTCTTGACTTTATTGTATAAATCAATTTTCATCATTTTGTCTAAATGTATCCCAAATAGAAAATGCCCTGGGGTGATGGGGTGGTTATACTTCATAAGAAAATAGGTCTATTCAGGCATTTGAAATGAAAAAAGGAGGTCAATTCTCTCTCAAATAACTCATTCTGATTTCTTCCCTGCCAACCAACTCAAACACATGCAGCTATTTAGAATAAAAAAAGCTTTCCCAATTTTTTGGCTTTAAAAAGCCTGTAAGAAATTAAACAGAAAACTATTGGGAAAATGTTTTTAAAAAAATAAATAAATAAAAAATTTGCCGAAACCAGTTTGGCTCAGTGGATAGAACGTTGGTCTGCGGACTGAAAGGTCCCAGGTTCGATTCCGGTCAAGGGCATGTACCTTGGTTGTGGGTACATCCCCGGTAGGGGATGTGCAGGAGACAGCTGGTTGATGTTTCTCTCTCATCGATGTTTCTAGCTCTCTATCTCTCTCCCTTCCTCTCTGTAAAAAATCAATAAAAATATATATTAAAAAATGAATTTAAAAAATTTATACCAAGATATAAAGTATACATTAATGGAATACCACTGTCATTTGTTATATTATTTCTATCATGTGGAAATTTTATTATTGCTACCTCTAGGGCTATCATATTGCATATCCCTTTTGCCTGCCATTAAATCAAGTCCTGTCATAAAAATGTGCAGCAGATTAGATGGTAATACAAGGAATCAATCACAGTGAGATAAGACAAATGGATACTGCTATTCAGATCACTGTCTAGGACATCCTCAGAAAAAACTAGCTATATTATCATCCCAGGAAGGGCTGCATCGATTCATTCTTCCAATGAAGACAAAAGGTCCCACCTCATGTATATCAATTGGCTTTCTTGAATGTCTAATTCCTATCTATGAAATGGGCCCACAAGATGAGAGAAAGAAATTATATCCTCCTCAAACATGAAACTTTCTTTTAAATAAGAGAATTCTAGAAAGCTTTAGATATTATTTATTCTAGTAGTCCCATTTTAAAGATAAGGAAAAACAGAGACCCAAATAACCTAACTGGCAGATGCAGAATCATAGCAATTTCAAGGCTAACTGAACACCAATCTAGCTCTCCTGGCCCAGGCCATTCTCATTTTAAGAATGTAATTACTTATTCCAGTTTGGGATGCAAAGAATATTTATATTTGTTTTATTTATTCCAGATACAGATTCTATGGAGCATATACCAATGACATGCCAATTCAAAATATTAGTGCTATGTTTACTCAAACCAGAAATCTACTTGTTTTATAACTTTTAATTTTAAATTCATTTGATATGCTTGACTTGTTAATATCCCTCATTTTTACCCCTCTTCAAAAACAGAACGTTGACTTACCAGTGAACACTCAATGCTATCAGCATTTAATTGCATATGGATTAATTATAAAGCGAGGTGGGAGTTTTAACAAAGGGATCAATCCTTTCATTACAGGATTAATGAGTTTCTAATGGTTCATTCATGGTTCATTGGTGTACCACACCTCCATGCCTTCCCAATGCCAAGTTGAACCCTCTGATGCCAATCAAGGTGTTAATCACTGTCCCTGACAGCTGATCAAGGGCATTAAACACACCACACACACACACACACACACACACACACACACACACACACACAGAGGGGGAGGGAAGGGAGAAAAGAGAGCAGGGAATAGACAAAAATAATAATAATCTCATTGTGTTAATATTATGATAAGAGATCTCAAAGTGTACGCTCCCAATAAACTGTATTAATCAGGTCTATTGGTTGTACATGACAGAAAGTCACTTGTAGTTCAGGGAAATATATAAGAGCCAGAAGAAAAGGGAATGCAGCTGAACATCAAGGACCACCATAATTTCCATCACTTCTGTCATCTCTGCATCTTTGTGCATTTTTATTTCATTCTTGGAGACTATCTTTAAACCACAGTGGAAAGCATGACTGCCAACATCTCCCCTGCCTTGTACCCCCAGTATGCAATGGATGTTCAAGCTTTGAAGTCCCAGAAAAGAACATAATTGGCCCAACTTGAATAGACATTCATTCTTAGATGACTTGCTTATAGTCAGGCAGATGGGACCTCACCAGGCAAAAATGTCAAGACTGAGGAAAAGAAAGTGCTAGTTCCAACAGAAAGAAATGCTTAGTATATAGTCAAAATTGTAGTTCATTTAATAACCACTAAAAATATTTTCAATTAAGAAAGCCATGCATATATCACTAGGGACACCAGGGTATAAGTGGTGCTGGTCTCTGTTTCTAAATGCAATGGTTCTGTACCTTGAGCCAGTACCCTAACTCACCAAGCTTCTTCAACCTCAGTAACTAATTCAAAAAATGGGAATAAATATTTAAAATTCATGAAGGCAGAAAACTAGAGCAGGCATGTGGGAGCTACGAGCATGTGCCTCACAGACCTCCTCCATGGAGACTGAACTAGACCCAGGGCCTCAGCTGCTGTGCTTTGAAATTCATTGCCTGGTTTGTGCCAAAACTATTCCCAGACAATGACTAAAAATGGGGTGGGGAAAGTTGCATAAGGCAGACCCATTCCAGGGAGACAGAGTACTCTACTGTCATCCAATTTTGGCTCAGACTCACCAGTGGCTTTACTGTATCTTTCTTAGACTGCACTAACTCTCCCTCTTTCCTTCACTTGGGATCTTGTACATTATGGTCTGATGGATGTCCCCATTTTTAATTTTTTATACTTTCTCCCTATTTTTTTTATTCAGTCATGTATCCTAATAAAATCCTTGTACCTTTAGTTCTATCTGTGTACCTGCTCCTCAGAGGACCTAATACAAGATGATATCAAGTTTCCTTCATGAGCTATAAAATGATTTAATGCTTTTTACCTATGACAATAATTCTCACAAAGGACTGAATAAACTGAGAATTTTTTTAAAGTACTAATTCCAATGACCCCTCCTATATTTTATATCTAGATTTCTATATTTTATAAAAAGCGTCTTGTAGCCTAGCCAGTTTGGCTTAGTGAATAGAGTGTCGGCCTGTGGACTGAAGGGTCTTGGGTTCTATTCTGGTCAAGGGCACATACCTCGGTTGCAGGATCCATCTCTGGTCCTGGTTAGGTTGCTTGTGGAAGGCAACCAGTTGATGTACCTCTCTCTCATCAATGTTTCCCTCTCTCTATCTCTCCCCCTCCCTTCTACTCTCTCTAAAAATCAATGGAGAACTATCCTTGAGTTAGGATTAACTTAAAAAAAAAAAAAAGGTCTTGTGGTAAGTGTATTAGTCATAAGAGTTGTTCAATATTTCTTTTTACCATTTCCCCCATCTTGAGGGCATTCAACAGGACTAAACTTCTTGATTTCTTACTATTGGAAAAGGAACATATGACTAGTGTTGGCCAATGAGGTTTGAGAAAGAATAACATATGTTATATCCAGGCCAGAATATTTTTTTTTACCAGTGTAAAATCCTCCTACTCAATACTACTACAAGTGTGAGCTAAAAACTGGTCCATAAACTATTTTCCCCCAGTTCATGACAACATAAATATAGAGATGGAAATAAGCATTTATGAAATGTAATAGTAATTTAACATTGCTGTTACAATTAATCATGCAATCAATAACTTAAATTTATGAGATTTTATAAAAGTATTGGTCCATGACATATTAGAAATAAAAAATAAATAAAATTGGTCTTTTAACACAGACCTTTGCTTTAGAATTTTTGTTATCCTCTGGCACCATGAATAGCAATGTTCAAGATATTGGCTATTCTAACTTAGATCAAAATCCAAAATCCAAATATGACTGAGTGGAGCTCCCACCCCACCCCGACCTTAACCTCTTATGAAAATAAGAAATGAATAAGAATTGAAGACTATTGGAGAAAGGGAGATGGGTGGAGAGAAATTAGAAGAGAGAGAGCTAAGAAACCAGGTTGACTAGAGTCTACAGAGAAATGTCAGCCAGTAGGAAACCCCTAATGATAGGGAAGCCAATGGGAACTGTTTGCATTATTGGGATGTATATGTTCTAATGTCCTTACATTTATAGAGCCTCAGGTTGGTGATATCTCAGGGCCACGGAGTCATTAGGAACATATCTCACAGAGGGTCATATCTGCCAAAAGAGAGCAACACCACACACTTTGTTAAAACAATCCACACACCGAAGTCACATGGCAAATCAGAAATTCAAGCCACCCTTAATTTAAAGAAAGCCCTACAGCACACACAAATGGAATTTGAGCCAATTACATTTCAGCCTCCAAGCACAGGGTAGCCCTAGTTGACAACAGAGCAATAATGATAATAGGTAAGATTTGAGTGTATATAAAAACTTAGAATAAGCAAGTGTGATTACTAACTTTCTCCAGTTACAAATTATACATTGTTCTGAGGACATCATTCTGAGTCATCTGATTCCAGCTTCTCATTACCTTTTAGTTATTTTTCAACTCTGTAAATCATATAAAATTACAATGAGATGAAAATGACTCTTAACTATGAACATGTAAAATAATTGTCTGGTGAAAGGAAAATGTCCCTCCTCCAAGAAAATGTTGCATCGTCTGAAAATTAATTTCATTATTATTTGATCTATAAATCTCTGGGTCAGAGAGTTACATCTCTCTTGAACCAGATACAACATCTGCCTAACCCCTGCACTAATAATGAGTTAAGTAAATCTTTAACATATATTTATTTTCTATCTGTATGAAAATCATGACTTTATCTTTTTAAAAAAAAAATTGGTAGTTTCCACTTTCTTAAAGGCTTTCCTTTCTTTCTTTCTTTTTTTAAAATATATTTTATTGATTTTTTACAGAGAGGAGGAGAGAGGAATAGAGAGCTAGAAACGTCAATGAGAGAGAAACATCGACCAGCTGCCTCTTGCACACCCCCTACTGGGGATGTGCCCGCAACCAATGTACATGCCCTTGACTGGAATCAAACCTGGGACCTTTCAGTCCACAGACCGATGCTCTACCACTGAGCCAAACTGGTTTCGGCTGACTTTATCTTCTTTTAAATTACCTTTTTGACAAGCTGGGTATTGTACTATATCTTTTACATATAATATGTTCAAACCATCTTCCCAACAACTGGAATTGAGTATAATTATAACTCCCATTTATAGATCAAGGATCAATAAATGACAGCTCAGTGAGCCAAATCTATCCTGCCCAACTCAGTCTAATGTTATCAGTAAGATATTATTGGAACAGAGTGTGCCCTTAGGTTTGTCAATTGTCTGTGACTGTTGCAGCAGAGAAGGGGTGGCCCGCAAAGCCTGTAGTTTATTATCTGTCCCTTCACAGATAAGTTTTCTAAACCCTGCAGGATGAGAAAACAGGCTTTGAAAAGTTATAAAAAGTACCCAAATTCCCACTATTAGTGAGTGGCATAGCCCAGACTATTAAGCCTCTCTCCCTCTCCATTGCCTTAGAGCTCCATGCATGTGGGCTTTATTTTCATTTGTCCTTAACCAGAGCTGCTCCTATGTAGCATAATGTGATATCTTTAAAGAAGAGCCCTTTCTATTTCCAAATTCATGCCTGGAATTTCTTTAGGAAGGAACCATTCATTCATGTTGCAATGATAGATAAGGCAAAAATGCCTGAAAGAAGAAAAATTAGAAGTTGTGTGAAGGTGGCACTTCCTGTTCTCTGTCGAAGAGGCCAGGTGATTTATTTGTACCTGGAGGGGAAAAAATAAAGGAGTGATGGTTCAAAGGGAGGCTGGCACAAACGAAAACTGAGGTTGACTAAGAGGAGGCAGGCACCTAACTCAGCATGCCTTCATCTTTCCTTTCCCTTAGCACTCCCGTCTGCTTTGTATTTTGTTGTCAAAAGTGGGGATAAAATGTTGTAACCTCTTATCAGCCTATGTCAACTGCTGAGGACCTGGTTGAAAATGGCAGGAGCAATTGTTATGTCTAACTGTTATATGAAATAGTTGTTAACAACTTTCCTTTTGAAATAGTTATCCCTCCTTCCTTTCCCCAACTAGCTCCCTACTCCCAAATTACCCTAATTAATGTGTGTGTGTGTGTGTGTGTGTGTGTGTGTGTGTGTGTATACATATGTGGAGGAGGGCCCACATGGCTTCCCTTTAAAGAAACAAGTGCACAAAACTAAAATAAATGAGTCCTGCTCAACACTCCTGTATTGATTATAATTTTTAAAAAACTCACAAAGAAGAGAAAGGCCAAGGTGTCCGGGAAAAGGCTAATTGGAATTTTAAAGGGCAATGAAAACCATATAAGTGGGATTCCCCTTGAAATTCTACAAACTGCTAATGATTAAATATTTGGGGAATCAATTCACTAGCTATTCAGCACAACCCCGAACAAGAGGGCTACAGATTTTGGATTTTACTGTCAGTACTTCCAAAGAGAAGAGGAAAAATATGTACCAAATAACACTGCTCTCTTACCTCAACCAAGTCTTGAGGAAATAGCAAATCTCTTCAAACAAACCAAATGATGTATCTTTCAGCCTCAAAAGGCAACCTAAGCAGTGGGCTGTATGGTGACCAGTAAGAAGAGTCACCACAGCACACACCACGTTCTCTGAGAACGGACACAGTCCACTCTTGTTATTTGTGGAACTGAAGTTCTATCATCTCCACATACACTGACTTAGTTAATACTAAATCATTGTTCTAGGCAAAATCTAGAAATAGGATCTGCCAAATATTTATGTTAATTGATCACTACAGAGCCTTGTATTGTATGTGTTTCTGTTTAAAGACATATTTAATATATATTGTTGATTCATTAACATTAAACTCATGCCCAGCATTGTAGGTCATGCTTTAATGAAATTTATCTATCATATATATTTGCATCTAACACATACTCCATGAGGCAGCTTACAGACTCCTTAATTTGGAAAAACTAGACAGCCCTTCAGCACTACACTTAAGAGCTATGTAAAACAGTGAAATCACCACCAACAATAACAAAAATGTAAAAAATGTGGAACTAAATAAACCACATGCCCTGGCCAGGTAGCTCAGTTGGTTAGAGCATGATCCCATATGATGAGGCTGCAGGATCAATTCCCACTCAAGGCACATACAAGAATCAGCCAATGAATGCATAAGTAAGTGAAATAATAAATTGATGTTTCTCTCTTGCTCTCTCTAAAAATCAATACATTTTTAAATATTAAAAAAAATTTAACAAAAGACACTAGATGAGAACTAAAATGAGAAGACAGAGCACAACCTTGTTTGACTTCATTTAGGATTGTGGGTCAGGTGACTCAAATTTTTCACCACCCTACCCATGTGCATGTCTAAATGACTACAAAAGCACCTTGAGTATTGATTGTGTGGTTACAAATAACTTCTAGCAAGTAGACAAATTTGCAAATACAGAGTCCATAAATAATGGGGATTGACTCTATTTCCCCCCAGAAACTGCATAAGCAGTAAATAATACCCTGGGAATAACACAAACAGATCAGCATGGCCAGAATAAATAATATAAACATTTCTTAATACTAAACACCTCAGGCACAAGTATAAAATACTGTGAATTCTTTAAGGGAATGTCAAGTTGAACACTTGGCATGAATGATTGGTGTATGGGGAAAATGTTGACTGCTTCATTACCTGGCAGAGATTGTGTGAAACTGGCCATTCTTGACATCCAGGAAGCTGGCATAGTAATTGATTTCCCAGTTCTGTAAAACTAAGCATCTAAAATCCAATCTCAAGCAACCCTAAGGGTTTTCCATTGTGTCCTTCCAAATATCTTCAAACCTGCAGCACATTAACCTTGAGAATATTATAAGTCTACTACAGGCCTGATGCACAAAATTCATGCAAGAGCAGGCCTTCCTTCCCCCGGCTGCCAGCACTGGCTTCCCTCTGGGACCCAGAGTTCCCTCTGGCCGATGCAGGCACCTGGGACTCGGGTTTCCCTCGAAGCCATGCCTTCATCCAGGTTTTTTAGAAGATGTCGGTCTAATTAACATATTACACTTTTATTATTATAGACTAGAGGCCAGGTGCATAAAATTGTGCATGAGGTGGGGAGTCCCTCAACCTGACCTGCACCCTTTCCAATCCAGGACCCCTCAGGGGATGTCTGACTGCCTCTCGCAATCTGGGACCGCTGGCTCATAACCACTCACCTGCCTGCCTGCCTGATTGCCCTTAACGACCTCTGCCTCGCCAAGCACCCTGGACCCAGGATTCCCTCCGCCAGCCAGTTGCAGGAACCCAGGACCTGGGCTTCCTTCCCTCTGGCCGGCCACACGCACCCAGGACCCAGGCCAGCTTCACCTGGGCCTCAGCCACAGGCACTGGTACCTGGGACCACGGGGCAGGTGGCTTGTCCCTTTCCAGGCTGCAGCCCCAGATGCTGGCACCTGGGACCTCAGGGCAGGCCACTTTTCCCTTTCCTGCATGGCAGCCTAGCTGATCCCCATTCCTCTCTCCCCAGTGTTGAGCGTCTTAGCTGTTATGGCATTATGGCATGAAGGCATGACAACCATTTGCATGTTAGCTCTTTATTATATAGGATAGGAATAAAACCGTGATGTACGGTGAGCCTGTTAAAGAAAGGCTTGAGCCCAGGCCAGTGTAATTCAGCAGTTAGAACAATGCCTTTGTATGGAAGGGTTGCGGATTTGATTTCTGGCCAAGGGCATGTACCTGCAGGTTCCATCCCCACCCTGTCAGGGTGTGTGCAGGAAGCAATCAATCAAAGTGTCTCTCTCATATCAAAGTTTCTCTCTCTCTCTCTTTCTCTCTTCCTTCTACCTCCCTCCCTTCTGATCTCTCTAAGGATCAATGGAAAAAATACCCTTTGGTGAGGATTAAAAAATAAAAAAGGCTCCAGCCAAGAAAACAATGATCACTGAGAAGTCAAAAACAACAAAATGTTAAAGAAAAAGCTGTGTTTCACTGAAAAACTGTGCATTGTCTACATACAGCACATTCTTTTAGGCTACAGGATTATAACTTTTTCTTGTTGTTATTTTGCAATGCTTCTTTGTTGGAGATAACTGATAGAAATGTAAATTCTATCCAGTCTGGGAGAAATTTAACTGATTCCTTTTATCTGCAGTGGCGGGGGGATAGTTTTGCCTCATTGGCAATTTATTTCAACATTCCTCTGGTTTCCAGAGAAGTTTATGGTATTTTAACTTATCCTCTGAACCAGTTATAACATCTGCCTGATTCCCTCTGTTTCTTTCTACCCTCTTAGGTACAATGCTGGGGAGCCTTCAAATTAAACTAGCAAAAGACAGAGTAGCAGGAGAAAGGCACACAATTTTTATTAATATTAATGTGTATTGGGGTTCACAGAAAAGAAATGACTCTCAAAGGAAGGGAGACTTAAGGACTTGTATACATTTTAACAACAACAAATGTTTGGGCTCTAAGAGATGATAAATCATGAGGAAGTTACCAGGAAATATATGGGGAATCTAATGGAAGTCTTATTTTTAGTAAAATCATCTTAGCACCAATTGATTCTGTCTCCAGTCATAAGTGGTCCTCTCTTCTTGGGTGGGGTAGGAGGTTATGGGTAGAAGTGGACAGAATACTTACTGAAAAATACACAGTAGTACTCGAAGATACAGGAAAAATTCATCTATTTTCAGATGTTTCACATTTACTAGTACAGTGACTCATGGATCAGTTCTCCAAATTCTGAGTAAGCCAATATGGGTGAAGCTTTCCCTTTATACCCTTTGGTTTCTTTGTACCCCCAAATATGGATCAGACTTCTGGACCTTTCGCAGGCTTTGCCAAAAGCCCAGGGTGTTGGGATGGGGGCCATGAGACCACACCTAAAGGCCTAGCCCTGGCACCAGCACTGATAACCCCCTCCAGGGGTTGTCTATGGTTCATGGTTTATGGCCTCTATAAAATGGGAGTATTTAGGTAAACAGATCTTGCAAGACCAGATAATTAAGGAAGGGGCAATGACTAGACTATAGGCTAACAGGAATGTGCATTAGGGATACTGATTAACTAGGTACAGAGCATTCTTTCACAAATGGAGTTAATTAGTGGCTAGCAAGAGTGTGAGTTGGAAGGCAGCTTACTAGCACAGATTCAGATTGCTAGCCTCCCAAAAATGTCTCATGTTCCCCATCAATACCTTCACAAAGGGCAACTTAGGTCCTACTTTTAGGTAGATGGTGAGGGTGGGGAAGGGGACAGAGAACTCTTCCTGCATCTGTTGATTCTCAGCTGCTGTCAGCCCAAAATAATAAGTGGTATTTATTGGGATGGCATATTCTGATCACCATCATCTTATAGATGAGTAAAATAATATCTTTAATGAATTGTCAGTTTTTAAATCTTTGCAACTGGCATTACTTTACCTTTTTCTAAAAAGCTATTCCCAGGGTTTTAATTCCATTGTGCCCTGAGGGAGGAACATGAGAAGATACAAGTCAGATGTTTGCTTATGTATAGTCTTATCTATCACTAGAGGCCCAATGCTTGAAGATTCGTGAAAGAGTGGGCCTTCTTTCCCCTGGCTGCCGGCACCACCTTCACTCCATCTGGAGCTGCCTTTCCACCTTCCCATGCTAACCAGATGGAAATAACACAAGTGCCCCACCACCAGCTGCTGGGCACCTGTGTATGCAAATTAACCCACCATCTTTGTTGGGTTAATTTGCATAATCACTCCTGATTGGTTGGTGGGCATCATGGAGGTATGGTCAATTTGCATCTTTTGCTTTTATTAATGTAGATAGTATTCACTGTACCTACAGAGCACAATTCTATAACTGATGTGGGGAGAAGGTGAGGAGAAAGAGCACCTAGGAGAGTGTTGCTGTGCTCTGAATGGGGTTAATGAAGGGACATATTTTAATTAGAGTAGAAAAGAGCTATAAACAATGTACTCAAAGGTGTTTAAAATCTTGGAAGGCACCCAACTTGGGATAGTACTCTAAGTAATTTTTTTGTTTGTTTGTTTAATCCTCAGGATTTTTTTTTCATTGATTTCCAAAAAGATTGGAAGAAAGTTGCAGAGACTAAGATAGAGAAACATTCATATGAGAGAGACATATTGATTGGTTGCCTCCTATACACACCCTGACCAGGGTTATGGATCAAGCCTACAACCAAGGTACATGCCATTGACCAGAATTGAACCTGGAACCCTTCAGTCTGCAGATGAACACACTATCTACTGAGCCAAACTGGCTAGGGCTACACAGTTTTTTAAGATGGCTCATAGAGAATAACTCATAAATTATGTTGCTCACTCCTCTAGAGCATCAGGCATCCTCTAAAGGTAGTTACTGCCCACTATGTACCCTGCAGTTAAGAAATCATTCTACACACACACACACACACACACAAGTTATTTAGATAATAGAGAGATCCTCCATTATCTAAATGATATTCCAGATGAATCATTGGTAGAAATTGTTAGACTTTTCACTGAGGAGTTTCAATAGCAGTTACCAGAAATACAGAAATTCATAGGTGGTCAGGATTCCAGGAAATCTGAGAGACATTCCCAGGTTGATCATAGCTACCACATTCCTTCTACCCTCCACACTGGGAGAAACTTAATCATGATCTGGGTCTGGAAGCTCAGCTCAACTTTCAGAGTAGCAGTCATGCAGCTATTCTGACCTCAGGAAAGAGATTCTTAAATATCCCAGTCCATTAACTCCTGGATTCAGACCCAAACCATTCTTGCTACTTAGTCAACACAGTTGCAATGTCTCATTTCCAATAGCTAGGCTTTAACTTTATTCCCAGATCCCACTCACTGCCTTCCAAATATCATATGCACATGTAGCATTTGTTCATTAGTTCATTAGGGTCATCTAGAGTTCAATGTCCTTCTTTCTTATGTGCACCCTGAGTTCCTTTTTGGGAAAATTCTTCTGTGTGAGTGCTCTAGGCAGGAAGCAAGGTTCACCTCCTACCTCATAACCCAAAGGGGCTACACTATTTGCTCCCTGTCCTGGTATACCAGTAAGATGGGCGCGTGACTTGGGTTTGGCCAATCAAATATGTAATGTGCATTTGCTTTTAAAAATATTCAATTCTACCAGGTAAATAAGTGTATATTTATTAAATATATATATACACCATATTTTCCGGCGTATAAGATGACCCCCTAATTTTACAGTTGAAACATAGGTTTAGGCCTATATTCGCTGTATAAGACTACCCCCCAACACCAGTTCTTTTTTTAATAGACCGCCTCTCTGACTCTGGCCAATCTGAGCAGGATTTTTACTAGAACCCAGTGTACATGTTCTGTAACCGAAGCTAGAGCAGTCTTTACATGTTCTGTTTACTAGAACACAGTGTAGCTTCGGATACAGAACATGTACACTGTGTTCTAGTAAAAAGCCTGCTCAGATTGGCCAGAGTCAGAGCGGCGGTCTATTATAAAAAGAACTGGTGTTGCCTCGGAAGTGGGGGGTAGTCTTATACAGCGAATATAGGCCTAAACCTATGTTTTAACTGTAAAATTAGGAGGTCATCTTATACACCGGAAAATACAGTATAGGCAAAAACTTTTAAAGTGTGTTTAGCCAAAACCGGTTTGGCTCAGTGGATAGAGCATTGGCCTGTGTACTGAAGGGTTCCAGGTTCAATTCCAGTCAGGGGCATGTGCCCTGGTTGCGGGCATATCCCCAGTGCGGGGAGGGGGGAGAGGGTGCAAGGGGCTGCTGATCAATGATTCTCTCTCATCGATATTTCTAACTCTCTGTCCCTCTCTCTTCCTCTCTGTAAAAAATCAATAAAATGTATTTAAAAAAATAAAATAAAATAAAGTGTTTTCAGTATAAGTCAGTAGTCGACCACTGCATAAGGCATTACCCTTACCCAGAAGTCTTGACTTCAGGTTAAAGATATTAGTACATTATTAAAATGTTTTTTAAGTGTTTTTCCTTAGCAGTGGTTGACAAACTCATTAGACAACAGAGCAGCAAACCAAGGTGTGGCTCACGAGCCACAGTTTCCCGACCATTGGTATAGGTAAGAAGCATAAGATAAGAAGCCAGCAAATAGAGCAGGTGTGTATCCAACACAGATAAGAATGAAAAGACCAACAGATGCCTAATATTTAAAAAAATAAATAAAAAAAACACCTGTGTACTAAACATAGATGTGACTAAATATACAAGAGGCACCAAATATTCAGGGTACACTAACTACATAGGGACACTTAATACATACGATGCTTTGCTTCATCACCCTTTGGTGACACCCATTCTGACTCCATGTGGCCTCTACCCAAAAAAGGCAAATACAATCTATGGCTTCTCTTCAAGCTAACCAGCAAGCTCCCACTATGACTACCTGTACTTGTCCCTCTGTGTCTCCAATAGAGTGAGAATGTGTCATTGGCCCAAGACAGCAGCCCTCTGTGGGCTCATTTGCTCAAACCTCAATTTTGCTCCTCATTAGCCACACCTTTAGTGGAGACAACTAATGTTGCACAGAGATGTGGGACATATGAACATTGCATGTCCTAAGATCCAGATTGTGTAGCCCTTCCATGTGCATGATCCTAAGTGGGTTACCTCATCCCAGGCCCCCCCCCCCTTTCTTACTGTGTGTTTTAATTTCATTTCATAAATCACATCATTTGAGCATCTTAATTTGGTCTATGAGGTTTTCTGTTCTGTGACTTCTGGGATGGGCTGCCCTGCAGTACATTTGAAAGCTAGCACTGCCTCAAGGTAATTCTCCTCTGTCCTGGGACTTTGAGTCAAGTATGAATGATGCGAGGCTGGGTCACAGCAGCCTGAGGCACAGGCTGTGCACTTGAATCTTGGCTGCAGTGCCCGCCCACAGCCTCTAGGGTCCTCCTGATTCCAATATGTTTTCTTTATTTTTTTTTATAATTGTAAAAGATGGCATACATAGGAAAAGTATATAAAATATGTGTAAAAATTGGCAAATAATTACAATACAAGCAACCATGAAACCTCACCAGCAGGGTAGAAAAATTAAAACCAGATGTAGGAGTGAAACTTGCCCAAGACTAATTCTCCTGTACTTTGGCCTCAGAGGGGAAAAAAAAAAAATGTTGGTTTCCTGCAATGTTCCATAGAAATGGGCTATGGCCTGTTGTTTAAGGCAAAACTTATCTTGGTCAACAGTGAGACTTGGATCACAGTCTTCCAGGAGAGGAAGAACGCTGATTTGACAAGGCCTATCAGTCATTTGCTATGTCACAGAATTACAATTACCAGACTTAGACAACAGCCCGTGAGTTTGAAGGCATGGAGCTATCTCCAACACAAGACTAAGCTCATAGGAAGGGCTGGAGCCAAGGTTTATCATTATAGCTAGAAGCTCCAAAGCCCAAGGGTTGCAATCCCTCCGCCAGAATCTCATATCTAGGTCTACTAGACATCTGTGAGCTGCCCAGTCACAGATCTGCACATGTTCCATTGACACCGTCTTCATGAAATTCCCCCACTAAACTGGACTCTGGCAGGGACAGTAGGTGTTATCCCTCATGACTTATCCTCATTTGCATGATGCAAACACTGCCAGCACTTCAACCCCCACTCCCATGTACCCTTCCCCAATTACATTTCTCTGTCTCTCCTAGAGATAACCACAGTTCCGTCTTTGGTGATCATTATGTTCTTGCTTTTCTTTTATTCTGCCACCTAGAATTCAGTTAAATAATTCTGGTTTTGTCTCTTCACTTATTTTGAAACTTTACATTGTATATAAGATTCATCTATGTTGTTGTGCAGAGAAATGCAGGTTATTTGTTGCTGAGAAGTTATTTATAGGTTCATTCTCTTAAAGATGAGCATCTAGAAGTGGAATTGCGGGGTGTGCTTATGAGCAATTTTGAGGAGACAATGGCAGAGAGCTCCTGACATAAATGAAAGTCCTCTTATTCGCAGTCTCATCTCCACATGGTACTGATTTTTTTAATGTTTGCCAATCTGGTGTGTGTGTGTGTGTGTGTGTGTGTGTGTGTGTGTGTACGTGTGTGTGTGTGTGTGTGTGTAATAATATCTCATAATAGTTTTATTTTGTATTCTCCTTGTTTCCAATGAGACTAAGAACCTTTTTATATACTTACTAGAGGCCCAGTGCACGGATATGTGCACTGGTGGGGTCTCTTGGCCTGGTTTGTGGGGATTGGGCCAAAACTGACTCTCTGACATTCCCCCAGGGGTCCCAGATTGTGAGAGGATGCAGGCCAGGCAGAGGGACCTCACCAGTGCACAATTGAGGCTTGGGAGGGACTGTGGGAGGGCTCCAGGGCGTGTCTGGCCCATCTTGCCCAGTCCTGATCAGCCAGGCCCCAGCAGTGAGCTAACCTACCGGTCTCTGCCTCCTGGTGGTCAGTGCTCATCACACCTACCAGTGGAATGCTCAAACAGTCAAAAGGTAACTTAAGCTTTTATATATACTGTATATAGATAATCTACTTAAATTTACTCTTTTGTTAAATACTCATTCCAGCTCTGTATATAATACAAATTTCTATTGAGTTGTATGTCTTTTTCTTATTTTATGTTTGTAGGAGCTTTGTATATATTTTGGATCTAGATATTTGGTAATAAATATAACAAGATACAACATGAAATTGTATGCCAGCCCTTCAATGCCCAGCTGGAAGAGCGAGAGGCCCACAGAAAGGGGGGTTACAGAGATAACATTCATAAGCCATTGCCAAATGACGTCATTTGCTAAACCAGACAAGTGAAAGCAGTTTTAAGTCTCAATAGGGGATTTCAGATCTTATTGCCATTTTTTTATCTCTCTTATCAGGAAACCTTGCAGGAAGATTCACACTTTACTTTTTTCCAAGTGGTTTATTGATTTGTAGACTCAGTAAAATGTGCGTCAATTGAACTAACTATTCCCTTTAAGAAAGGGGAGTGGGGACTCACACTGTGCTGAAATTAACAGGCACAACAAAACTGCCTCTTAGAGTTCAGCCACAGCACAATAGATGCACACAGTGTGAGGGCAATCTGGAGATTAAATAGCTCTACTTCATCCCCAGCGGTCAAAAGCCAATAAGTACACTCATTTCTTCTTTCTTTGGCTTCTTCTTCCCTTTCCCCAACACGCACATTGCAAAGAGATTTTGTGCACTACTTAATAGAAAATAGATTTTCTTCCCATCCTCCCATTTGCTCTTTGTATCACTAGGTTTTATTTTTCCTCACTATTTCTTAAATGTGTAGCAAGCTTTGGATCCTTTCTTCCTCAATGTCCACTTAACTTCACATCTTCTCTGATCAAGTCACAATAGAAATAATGTCTATGACAAGATGGCAAATATGCCACATTTAATCAATAATTTTTCTTATAAAAAATGTATCTCATACATGGAAATGATTCTACTTGACCTAATTTTATTACTTCCTCTTGATAATGAATAGAAAAATCTCCTTTTAACTTGTCTGCCTCTGGTTCTTGTGCCTAATAACTATAATGCTTGGAAATTATATAACCTTTACTGACTTCAAAATCTTTGACACAATCACCACATTTTATGCCCAAATTGTTATTGAGATAGGTAAGATCTATAGCATTATCTTTTTGTTTCTTGAGAATGAAACTGAGGCTCAGAAAGAATAAATGAATAATCTAAATATATAGCCAAGACCTCATCTTGACTTTTATTACTCCTTGGCCAGTGCTCTTCCCAATATGATTGTCCAATATTGAAAGTTTTTATAGGTGGTTATAATAATATTTATTTTAGGCAAAACTCACTAATAATCAAACTGCAACACTGGCCATAGTCAAATCTTTTTCAACCCTCTGATGCCATATTTGACATAAGCATGCTATCACATGGACTATAAGAACATAATTTGTATGATAATACTATTATAAATATTACCATTGCTAGGATTATATAAGTGGCTAATATATTGAATACAATCTTATTGGTGATTTTTTTTAGTTTTCTTTAGCTATTCACAATTAAAAATCATCTTATTTTTTTTATTGAGATTAAGAAGCCAAACACATTCCAATAAAATGTGTTTAAACAAGAAAGGTTAAATTCCAGGCTTCCTTTGTTATTAGCCTACAGATTGAGTAAACAGGCTTTTTGCAAACATAGTTAGGTCTTTATAATGATACATAAGAAGCAGGGGACCATTGGTTTCAGGGCACAAATCTGATAATGCAATCTGTCCATTTATTTTATATTTGAATACTTAAGGCTGGGTAAAATTCAGCATTGGAAATAAAGAATTTATTTAAATAGGATTACTAGACATGAAAGAAGAATGTGCAAGAAAATTTATGTTACATGTATTATTTGTTAAATCTTCTACTCTGATTATCCAAGACTCTTCTGAAAGAACAAAGGCAATTTCTTTTTTTTAATGCTGTCGTTTATTTAATTCACTATTTTGTTTATTTAATTTCATTCACTTGTTAATATGAGTGATACATGTAACCTCATGGATGAGCTAAGAGATTCCACAGAAAGGGAACCAATTGCCACTTGAAAATGAAGACAAGCTTGCCAGATAATATATCTAATCTGGGGAGAACAAATAGGAGCTTCCCTTATAGCAAGCCCAGTTTCTTTAACTGTCATCTGAGCATCAATGATTTTCTATGACATTTAGCAAGACATAAAATAAGCAAGAATTCTGTGGTTTTCATGATGTCCATCCTGGTATCACAAATTCCATGGCTCCATAAACTGGTTCCAATATTTCAAACAAACTAATAGAACCAGAGCAGCTCTTTCACTCTTGTCTGCTGTTTGCTGGCCACCCTGATTCTGAACTTCTGTATCAGCCTGAGCTAGCACACTTCAGAAGATAACCCTTATGAATAATATAATTTCTAACACAGAAATTACCCCAGACTTCTTTATTTCAGCAGTCTATTCTTCTCCTGCTTCACAATAACTAATTTTGAGTTGGATGTGTTTCCCCAAATTTCTGTAGAGGAGCTATGGAGTGGCTTTGGGAGAACTAGTTCTTCATAATTTAATCACCCCCCGCTTCCACACACACACAAGATACTGCAAGAAAAAATAAATTCAACATGTAATAAAGAAATATGTTGTTTTAGACAAAAACAGTATAAAGAAATAATCTGGTCTCCTCCTCTAATCAGGATGCTGGCAGATGCTGGTTAGGATATTCCTAACAAATTCACTTCCCATCCTTGATAAACTCTGCTTTTGCCTGGGTAATGGGCAACAAAGTCCTCAGGAAAAAAAAATGGGCCACTTCCTTTTCCCTAGAGATTGAACTCTGACTAGTGGAAAACTATCATGCTAGTGATTGGCTCAATGCATAAACAAGATATAGTTCTGTCCATTGGCAACTGAGGACAAATTGGCCTGGGGCTTCTAGAAAATATTTTTCTTTATGATACAAAGAGAGAGACCCCATAAGAACTCTTTTATTTCTTCTTGCCTGTGGATGATGTTTTTAATGTTTTGGGATCATGGTTGGGCTTTTTAGGACAAGGATGTAATGCCATCTTATGATGATGAATAGACAAGCACAAAGATAAAGTCTGCTTGCTGGGTATGGTAGAGTTAAAAGTTAGAAAGAGCCTGGATTCAAAGAGACATCATTCATCCATTGTCCTATCTCTGAACTGAAATACAAAATGTTCTTCTGTTTTAATCCATCTCTATGGAGAAATTTTGGAGCCACGATGGCCCTACTGCCCTATTGATAACATGCCTAATTTCCCTACCTTAAGCTTTGGTTCTCCTTAAGAAATTTAGCCACAAACCTACCCCCACTTCCTACCTTGTCTGGATTTTTCTCCAATTTAATAGCAACAAGAAAACAAACAGTTCAAGCTCCTGTGCTCAAACTCTGACTTTGAGTTCCCTGGTCTATTTCGGTCATTTGAAAGAAACAAGGGATGAAGATATACTTCATTGCATATGCCTTTGATGGCAAATAAATGTAAGGCACTTAATATAATAATTAGCAGAGGCCCACTGCACAAAATTTGTGCACCAGTAGGGTCTCTAGGCCTGGCCAGTGATCAGGGCCAATATGTGAGACCACCAGCAGAGTAACTGGGTGGGGGGGGGGGCCCTATTGGCATCTGCCTTGGCTGGTCTGGGGCCTGCTGGCTAGGAGCAGCTCCTGCATTGAGCACCTGCCCCCAGGTGGTCAATGCGCAAGATAGCAACTGGTCATTTCATCAGTCATTCCACCATTCATTCCATTTGCATATTAGGCTTTTATTATATAGGATCTTACTTTGGGGAAGACAAAAGTAGTTTTAAGGATGAAGTTCATAGTATTTTTTTTAATTTCTATTGACAGAAAGTTTGAGAATCACTATCATAATTCAGGTATTGATTTTGGCCCCATGGAAAAAATCTGGAAGATGAGTCTCTTTAGACCTGGTCAACTGAAACCCTTAGAAAATTACAGGGTAATTATACAAATAAAAAATCCATGTTTAGAAAAAGCTTAAGGTAAAAAACATACTTATACCACTAAATATTCAAAACCATCTAATTAAATAAATAATGGTAGAAAATCAATCAAGTACACTATGGTGTACCATATACTTAATACAATAATTAAAATAGTATTTGCATTAGCATGTAAAATGTTGTTTTGCTATGTAAGGAAGCAAAATAGAGATAACAAATGTATAATGTAATTTTTATGAACCATGATTTAACAGGACGTAAAGTTGACAAGAGGAAAATATTACTAACATGTGAAAACAGTGACTATATTTGACAATAATAAAAATGGGCTATTTTAATTTTCTTCTCTTTATTTTTCATTACTTTCCAAGGGTTTTTGTACAAAAGTTTATGAGCTGCTAAACCCAAGGTCATTGCCACATTTGGTTCCTTAGTGGCTTCCTTTTGGCCACAGCCTGAAAATGCTTGCAAATGTTTCCAAATACATTAATATATATCACACCAAACCAGATGAAAACTGTAAGTTTCAAACCAAACAATCCAGAGGTTCGAAAATTCCAGATGTTTGTTGGAGAGTCAACTAAATTACCAGATCTTTAACTGCTTAGCTTTGCTGCCCATTTGGAGTTTCGGCTTTCAGTAGGTAGGTGTTGAAACAACAACAGCAGTGAAGATTTCTAAGAAGATGGAGCAGGTGCTCTGGTAGAGAAGAAGGGCACAAACGTTTGTTCAGCAAATATCTGAACTACATCTGTACTAGAGCAATGAATCGCTTCCAAAGAAATACCCAACTTTTTAATAGAAGCATGCCTGGTATAATATCTAACTGGATGCTTCTATTAGTATAGAGAGAAGGAGAGAAACATTGCCACTGATACAAGATGAAAGGATAGTTGTGCTCCATCATGAATCTCCTATAAGCCTCTAAATCCTGCCTTCAAGAACTGTAAAGATTCATTTAACCAAAAGCAGGGACTGGCATTTTCTATAATAGGCACAGCTCCTTCGCTGTCTTCCTGCCTGGAAAAGTGCCAAGGTATTAACATTTAAATCACCAAAAAGGGAATTTGACCTCTCTCAGTTGTTCCTATCCCATCGAGGCTATTTCTGATGATAGCCTCAAACTTCCCAAGGGGATGGAAAACCTCAGTCTATTAGCATCGGAATCAGCTCACAAGGAAACAGCTGCAGCATCCTGGAATAAGAATTAGATGGGGAATCAGGAAGCCTCACTTCTAATTCTGGCTCTTTTGGGAACACCTTTGACCTGAGGCAATCCACCAAACCACTCAGATCCACTGATTCTTCATCTTTAGGAACATGATGGGTTGATCTCTAAGACTTTCATGATCCCTGTATCCTTAGCCTTCAAGTAACCTGCATGTTTGCCCTCTGGATATCCACAGAATCCTCCCAGAATCACCTTTTACCTTAAGGGGTAGAAAAGCCTGTGTTTGCCCCATGTTTTCTATAAGTTATCTGGGAATGTATGGTCTCAACTGCTCCTTTTGCTTAATTTCCTGCTTCTGCTGCATTTTCCATCACTTCACTTAAGTCCAGCCATATTCTTTTCTCTCTCTACCTTTTCACCCCACACTGTGAGACTTTTCTTTCCCTTTGTTTATTCCTTTCTGCCCCTCACCCTCCTCCCCAAAAACAAGCAAGATGGGTTTTGGAGAAAACAGAAAATTGACGAGAGAGACAGTATCCAAAGGAAAACAGGTTTGAGAATCAATATACAGGCTAAAAAAAATTATCCAACCTAACAAGGGAGATTGGGCAGAGGAATGAACACCAGGTCCAGAGCTATAAATCAACAAGTGAATACATAAATGGAGGAGAAACCTTTACAGAAAAATTCCAAATAATATATGAGGGAACTGTAAAGGTGAAGAATCGTGTTTTCCCTCTACCCTCCTAAATTCTTTAGCTGGAGCCCTGCAAATTGGACTTCTTTAGACTAACAAAAGAAAAACAAACAAGTACATTAATGTGTAGAGAGCATTCAGTGACAAGTAACTCAAAGAAGTGGTTAAAATATGGGCTTATTGGCATCTTAGCCAAGAACAATAACTTTGCAGAGAAGTGACAAAGGAAAAGGGTTTGAGGCTTGCAAGGGTGGGCAAGTGTGGTAAGGTAAGTAAATGGGGAAGACCAATGCAGGATATCGTTTCCTTCAGCACCAGCTTCCTGCCTTCTTTGTGGCCACAAAACTTCCCCAGGACATAAAATATTTTTTTAATTATAAATATGCTGAAATTGAAGGTGATCAAAGTAATTTCAGAGGAAAAATAGGAGATGGGTCTGGATAGGTTATGGAAAGCAGTCCCCATATCCTTTGAAGATTTATTCAAAAATGAGGTGAAAGCTAGGAAGGCATAATCACTAGAAAGCAGAAAACATTACTTAAAGGAATTTTTTTCTTTAAGGTGTCGTGTAAGGAACAATTCCAATGTCCAAAGAACTATACTTTCCATTTAGAAAGCCTAAGTCAAGCTGTGGCCTCAGAGCCATGCATTTACTTCCTTCCGCCATGCTTATAACAGCATATTGCCCTTGAAAATTTTGAGGAAAACCAGAAAGGCCTGGAAAAAAAAATGCCCTGCTGAAACAAGGAGAAATGACAGTGACTGACTGGCTTGAACAATGCAAGATTAAAATTGTGCCTGCCTATAAAGCGACAGGAAATCCAGGTGGAAATCTGACTAAAATTGCCCGCTGTCTCAGGAAAGAGCCTGGGCAGACAAGTCACCTTTTCATGCAGGGCATTGGCTTCAGGCTCTCTGTAAGTCACATTGACTGAGCTTCCTGGGGGGATAAACACACAAAAACAACGCTTATTCTCCTATACGCCCCACAGCTTCCACACACCTGGAGGCCCAGTTTACTGCCCTTTGCTTGCCTTTCACACCAACCGACTGGCATGGGAGCTCTGTGGGCAGAAGTGGGTTAGATGGGCCTGGGGAACAACAATGTGAAATACAAACTGCCCTTTTGTCCCTCCTGTGGGGGTTCACAACAAGCCACCCCAAGATGTGTCTCCATGGTGTGAGGTTCCTTTGAGCTAAAGGTAATTTTCGCTACAGGCTCAAGAGAAATGTTTGCCCCTCCTCTTAATGGCCTAAAAGAACCTTAGTCAGGAGCCTTGCCCATAAGAGATTGTCAGTGACAATCTCCTTTTGACCCACCTGTATGGCATGGCAAACTTTCATTTACTAAACATCTGCTCTTCTGATCATCCTGCAGTGACCCTTTGAAGTCCCCAAGGTGCATTACCTCATTCCCAGCTCAGAATGGCTTAAATACTTACGTTCTCCCTCTTGGGTATAGGGGGTCTCTCTCACAACTGTGGGGTTCCCAAACCCATGTACATATTAAATTTGGTTATTTTCTCTTGCTAATCTTTCCCATGTCTATTTGATTATTAGACCCACCAGAAGAACCTTGAGGGTAGAGGAAAGTTTGTTTCTCTCTCACACTCCCATTTGTCAGGGGAGGGTGTCATATCCAGAGGATGAAAGGGACAAAACCATCTTTCCCTTCCTAATTATTAATACACTGCCAATCACCAGCACAGCTGCAACAGTCATCCGAGTCCCACTTCCCTCATGCCCTGAATCTATTTCACCAGCCAACTCCATCAATTTAAGCAGTGAAATCTGTTCAAATCTTTCCATCTCTACAATTACCCCCATAGTTTACCTCACAGATATCTATGATAACCTCACTTTGCCTTTGGTGTTCTCCAGCTTATATCTCTGCATGTGGAATTCTTTTTATCTATTATAATGGGACTCGTTAGCATTCCAGAATCAGACGATTGGAGTTGTTCATTTTTGAAAAATTGCAATTGTATCTTCAACCAAATTTTCCACTTGCGCTTTCTTCTATTTTCTCTATGAATTCTGATTAGATTCCTGTTGGGTCTTCTCGCTCTCATCCATGTCCCTTTAAATTTCTTACATATTTCCAACTCTTTGCTGCATTCCATGCAATTTCTTTAGTCCTATGTTTCAGTTCCCTAATCTTCATTTCAGTTGTGTCTAATCTATAGTTTTATATCATCCTTTGACCCTAATTTCAATTATTACTTCAATTTATAACTCGTTGATTCTTTTTCAAATGTTCCAGGTCAAAATTCATGGTTTCTCCTTATTCTCCTATTTATTTAAAAACAATAAAACATACTCATTTTCAGTTTCTATAGTTTTTTAGTCTAATTTGTGGTTTCTATCAACTCACAGAGGCTTGCTTTCTTGTATCTTTAGGATTTCAAACTCATAGGATAATGTGAAAATTTTGAAGTTATATTGTAAACTGCATTCTTCTTGGGAGAGTTTATATTTGAGTTTTCCAGGACCTTGGGAGTCTAATTAACACTAAATTTTAGACTTCAGAGTTCCAGGGCATCACAGCTATTATGAATTCAGAGTCCAAACCTGCTTGAGTACAGGTTGTAGTCAGAAATTCTCAGGGCATACTTTTTTTATTTTCTGCTGTACTCAAAGCCAAGGTCAACATAGACAAGTGTCCATCAGCCCCACCCTGGGAGGCAAGTTTTCCGTGGTTCACTCAGTGAGGTCATTATCCCTCAAGGCTCCTAGCTTTGTGAACAAAGTACAGATATGACCTCCTACCATGCTTCGGCCTGATTCAATTCCAAACTATAGGCTGTCAGGATGGTAGATAACACAGTATGCTGGGGCCAACTCCTGCTCCAGAGCCTGCTTACCCTGTGGATTCATATTTCCTTTCTGACTTGGAAAGAATTTTATTATTTTTCCTCAACCTCAGCCAGACATTAAGGACCATGAGCTTTATTTTTTTTATATCCAGTATTTTCAAGTATGCTATGCAAGGAAGGTTTTCTGCAAAAGTCTAATTTGTCATCGTTTCTAACACAGAACTTTCAATGGCCTCCTAATGGGTCTCTGATTTCACTCTCACCTCTTACAACCCATCCTCCACCTAGCAGCCAGAGCGTTCTTCTTAAATACTCTTGACAAAAATAGAAGTAATTAATACAGATCTCACAGGCTATTTTCAGAATCCCATTTGCAAACACAACCCTTCCCTTCCAGGTCTGCTTGGGAAATGCACCATGACTAATTATGAACTCACTACACATTAGTGACATATGTAACCTGGCCCTCAGCTTTAGACTTTCAGAAATCATTCAGCTTGCTAAATTTCTTGTCCTTTAGATGGAAGTTTAAAATGGAATTACACTTCTATCCCAGTATCAGTCCTTATTTTTTCTCCTCAGTATCTCAGAGTCCTAGATTCTGCATCTGCTGAATTAATTATCTGTCTTTCATCTCACTTTCTGAGTCTATTCTCCCTTCTCTCTCCTTCTAACCTGGTGAGATACCACACAATCCTGTCATTCTCTAAGTCATTTAAAGAATGTAAGCACTGAGCCGAGACCGGTTTGGCTCAATGGATAGAGCGTCGGCCTGGGGACTGAAGGGTCCCGGGTTCGATTCCAGTCAAGGGCATGTACCTTGGTTGTGGGCATATCCCCAGTAGGGGGTGTGCAAGAGGCAGCTGATCGATGACTCTCTCCCATCAATGTTTCTAACTCTCTAGCTCTCTCCCTTCCTCTCTGTACAAAATCAATAAAATATAAATTAAAAAAAAAAACCCTGAATTTAAGAAAAAAGAAAGAATGTAAGCACTGAAAAAAATCACAATGACCACAACTTCCCTATATTTAATTTTTTTAATCAAAATAAAGTATATATTTTAAATGTCACAATTTAGAGGCGGAGCTTGAAGATGGCGACCGAACAGATGGACTTGTTCTGACCCCGGTCCCAAAACAGATAGAAGCAACATCTGAGTCGCTCAGGGAATGTTGATTAGCAGCTAAGGGGCAACGGATCACTCTAGGAAGGTAAGGAAGTGTCCGCTGGACAGGTTTTCCTGACCAAGCGGCCAGCACTCCCGACTTCTCCCGGAGCTCCGGGCTCGGCGCAAAGGCGGCGCCACCCTACCAGGAAGGGAGAAGCTTCTCTGAGGCCTGGAAAACCCACAGCCGAGGAGTCCATCGAGCACCTGTGGCGCCCTGATCGGAGCAAGCGCGTGGATTCAAGAAAGCTCTTCAACCACCCACGGAAAGGTCAGAGTTTGCGTGGCTAGCCTGCGAGTTCAGGCTACCATAGCCCCATTGCTCCCGCGAGGCCCCGCCCCCAGTGCGGCCCAGAGCGCTGCGGCTCCGGAGCACCGCGAGGCCCCCTGAGCGCCAAGGCCCCACCTATTGATATATTGTAGCACCAGAGTGCCGCGAGGCCCCGCCCCCAGTGCGGCCCTGAGCGCTGTGCCCCGGAGCGCCGCGAGGCCCCGCCCCCAGTGCGGCCTGGAACGCCGCGGCCCTGCCTATATTGTAGCCCAGGAGAGCTGCGAGGGCCCGCCCCCAGAGAGAAAGAAGGCCAGAGCAACCAAAGTCTGGGAGGTCAAACTGGTAACCCTGACACCTAAGGGCTGAACTACAAACTGCCTTTTTTTTTTTTTTCTTTTTCTTTTTTCTTTTTCTTTTTCTTTTAATTAATCAAAAATAAATGGACACAAATAACTAAGATATAGCCTACCTAAAATTAAGGACTACCTTACAAAACTGAGGTGCAGTGGAATGCTGGGAACTGCAAGACTCTCTGATCCAAGAACCAGGCATACCAAATACAATAACAGAGGAAGTGATTGAACTCTACTGGACAATTTTATGCTAATTATACTATTCTTTATTTTATTTTCATTTTTTACATTTTTTATTTAATTTTCATTTTTTACATCTTTTACTTCAGAAACGATTTTTTTTCTTTTTTCCTTACTTGATTTTACCTTTTCAATTATTACACTTTTCAATCTCTATCATCACTATTACTACTGCTATTTTGCAAATTTTTTTTTTCTTTTCCTCTCCAGTACCATTTTACTTCGTCTTTATTTTACATTGGGAGTAACCTTCATTCTATTTTAATCTCTACTATAGCATCATTCAACCCTATCTCAATTCGACCTTTACCCCATCACTCTCTTACTAAACTTTAGTCTCCAGTTTATCCTATCCCTTTCCGGCTTTAGTTTTTCCTCTATTCTTTCTGTATACCCCCTGCTAAAGCTCTCACTATACTCATAGACCTAAGTTACAACCCCTGATACAGGTGTATAAATATCACTCTCTGCACTATATTAACTAGTTAAAAAAAAAAAAAACAAAAAAAAAAAAACAAAACACACACACAAAAACGGTTCTACTTTCTATCCTTTTCTCATTGTTTGAGTGAAGGTTGATTATTGTGAATATTTGTGCTTTTCAGTGAAATTGTTATGCTTATTCCTGTGTTGTTATTGTTGCTTTGTATTTTTTTTTAAATCCTCTGTTTTTGTTTGTTTCTTTGACTTCTGTATATCATAACCTTACTTAATAATAGTGGATATTGTATTGTAGTTTGTATTAATCTCCAAGTATTGTTACCGGCATTGGCTGGGCTCAGTGGTTGATCAATGGCAATTTTCTCCACATATATATAGTTTGTTTCCCATTTTTTTTAGTTTGCTTCTTTTCTCTCTCCCTCTCTCTCTCTCTCTCTCTCTCTCTCTCTCTCTCTCTCTCTCTCTTTCTCTCTCTCTCTCTCTCTCTTCTTTTTCTCCCTGTTTTCTAACTTCATTTTGTCATTACTTTATTTCTTCTTTGACTTTTTTTTTTTTAATTTTTATTTATTTTATTTTTACCTTCCTTCCTTCCTTCTCTCCTATACCCTAATTTGCCTATCGCTAGGGGTTACCTTTATTAGAGGTTATTAATATTGTAAATACATTCCTGTTAAGTGCCTCTCGTGTTGTACCTGGTAGTGTTGTATTTTGCACCTATAAATTAACGCAAGAGAAAGAACACCACATAACCAGACATCCTGAAAAGAGATACCATGGGAAGACAAAGAAACACCCCACAAATGAAAGAAAAGCAGGCATCACCAGAAAAGGAAGTAAACGAGCCAGAGGCAAGCAGCCTACCAGAGCAAGAGTTCAGAATAATGATTATAGGTTGGCTAAAAAGAATGGAAGAGAAATTTGACAATAACCAAGAAGAAATGAGGAAGAACCATCAGGAATTGAGGAAGAACCAAGAAGAAATGAAAAATGACATCACTACCATGAAGAACTCAATAGAAAGCATCAAGAGTAGACTAGATGAAGCGGAGGACCGCATCAGTGAGCTAGAAGACAAGATGGAAAAAAATACCCAATTAGAGCAGCTTCTAGAAAAAAAGATTAAAAAGCAGGAGGAGAGCCTACGGGAGCTTTGGGACATTACAAAACAAAATAATATTCGAATAATAGGGGTTACAGAAGGAAAGGAAACTGAGGTAGACGTGGAAAAAGTATTTCAAGAAATAATGACAGAAAACTTTCCTGAGATAGAGAAGAAAAAACCCACACAAATCCAAGATGCTCGCAGAATCCCAAGCAAAATGAATCCCAGAAGACAGACGCCAAGGCACATTAAAATTAAAGTGGCAAACAACAACGACAAAGTAAGAATCTTAAAAGCAGCCAGAGAGAGACAGAAAGTTACTTACAAAGGAACCCCCATCAGACTAGCAACTGATTTCTCAACAGAAACATATCAGGCCAGAAGAGAATGGGATGAAATATATTGTACAAAGTCATGCAAAGGAAGGGTTTGAATCCGAGAATACTGTACCCAGCAAGACTATCAATCAAAATTAAAGGGGAAATCAGGAGCTTCACAGACAAAAAAAGACTGAAGGAATTTATCTCCACCAAACCAGCAATGCAAGAAATTCTAAAGGGTCTACTGTAAAAATAAAGAAATAGGAATTGAAGAAGGAACATGGGTATAGAATAAAAATGCCATCAAATGAGTACCTATCAATAATAACCTTAAATGTAAATGGATTAAATGCTCCAATCAAAAGACATAGGGTGTCAGATTGGATAAGAAAACAAGACCCTTACATCTGTTGCCTACAAGAAACCCACCTCAGAAAAAAAGATGCACACAGACTGAGGGTGAAGGGATGGAAAAAAGTTTTCCAGGCAAATGGAAAGGAAAGAAAAGCTGGGGTAGCAATACTTATATCTGACAAATTAGATCTCAGAGTGAAGGACATAACAAGAGATAATGAAGGCCACTTCATAATACTAAAGGGTACAATCCAACAAGAAGAAATAACCCTGGTAAATATATATGCACCCAATACAGGAGCACCCAAATACATAAAAAAACTGCTGGAGGACATTAAGGGAGAGATTAATAGCAATACAATCATAGTAGGAGATTTTAATACCCCACTGTCACCCTTCGACAAATCATCTAAACAAAAAATCAGCAAAGAAATATCAATCCTAAACGACTCACTAGACCAGATGGAATTAATTGACATCTTTAGAACATTCCACCCCAAAGCCACAGAATATACATTCTTCTCAAGTGCACATGGGACATTCTCAAAGATAGACCACATTTTGGGACATAGGCAAAGTCTCTTCAAATTCAAGAAGATAGAAATCATATCAAGCATCTTCTCAGATCATAGTGGCATAAAACTGGAAATTAATTACAATAAAAATAATCCAAAGAAATCAAATACATGGAGACTAAACAACATGCTATTAAACAAGGACTGGGTTACCAGAGAAATCAAGGAAGAAATTAAAAACATCCTGGCAACAAATGACAATGAAAACACAACAATCCAAAATCTATGGGACACAGCAAAAGCAGTTTTGAGAGGGAAGTTCATATCCTTACAAGCCTATTGCAAAAAACTAGAAAAAATGGTAACAGATGAACTAACTCTACAACTCAAAGAGTTAGAAAAAGAGCAACAAGAAAAGCCCAGTGTAAGCAGAAGGAAGGAAATAACAAAAATCAGAGCACAGATAAATGACATAGAGACCAAAGAAACAATACATAAGATCAACAAAACCAAGAGCTGGTTCTTCGAAAGGATAAACAAGATTGATGGACCCCTAGCCAGGCTAACCAAGAAACAAAGAGAGAGGACCCAAATAAACAAAATCAGAAATGAAAGAGGTGAAATAACAACAGACCCCACCGAAATACAACAGATTGTTACAAAATACTACGAACAACTCTATTCCAACAAACTAAACAACCTGGAGGAAATGGACATATTCCTAGAAAAATACAAACTGCCAAAACTCAATCAGGAAGAATCTAAAAATCTCAATAGACCAGTGACGTGGGAAGAAATTGAAACCGTCATCAAAAAGCTTCCAGCAAACAAAAGCCCAGGGCCAGATGGCTTCACAGGAGAGTTTTACCAAACATTCAAGGAAGAACTAAAACCTATCCTCCTCAGACTATTCCAAAAAATCCAAGAGGAAGGAACACTTCCGAACTCCTTCTATGAAGCCAGCATCACCCTAATACCAAAACCAGATAAAGACAACTCAATGAAAGAGAATTACAGGCCAATATCCCTCATGAACATAGATGCCAAAATCCTCAACAAAATTCTAGCAAATCGACTCCAGAAGAACATCACAAAGATCATACACTATGACCAAGTAGGATTTATTCCAGGAATGCAAGGATGGTACAATATCCGCAAATCAATAAACGTGATACATCACATAAACAAATTGAAAGATAAAAATCATATAGTCATATCAATTGACGCAGAAAAAGCATTTGTCAAAATCCAACACCCTTTCCTGTTAAAAACTCTTAAAAAGGTGGGAGTACAAGGATCATACCTCAACATAATAAAAGCTATATATGATAAACCCACAGCCAACATTATACTCAATGGGCAAAAACTAAAACCATTCCCTCTAAGAACAGGAACAAGATGCCCACTCTCGCCACTCCTGTTTGACATAGTTCTGGAAGTACTAGCCATTGCAATTAGACAAGAGGAGGAAATAAAAGGCATCCAAATTGGAAAAGAAGAAGTAAAGTTATCCTTATTTGCAGATGACATGATATTGTACATAAAAAACCCAAAAGACTCCATTAAAAAACTAATTGACTTAATAAATGAATTTGGCAACGTAGCAGGATATAAAATTAATGCCAAGAAATCCATGGCATTTCTATACACCAACAGTGAAACTACAGAAACAGAGGCTAAAAAAGCAATTCCATTCACCATCGCACCAAAAAAATTAAGATACCTAGGAATAAATTTAACTAAAGAAATAAAGGACCTATTTGCGGAAAACTACACGACACTGAAAAAAGAGATAGAGGAAGATGTAAGGAGATGGAAGAACATACCATGTTCATGGATTGGTAGAATCAACATCATCAAAATGTCCATACTTCCTAAAGCAATCTATAGGTTCAATGCACTCCCCATTAAAATACCAATGACATATTTCACTGACCTAGAAAGAACTCTCCAAAAGTTCATTTGGAACAATAAAAGACCCCGAATAGCCACAGCAATTCTGAGAACGAAGAGTAAAGTAGGAGGGATCTCAATACCAGACTTCAAACTATACTACAAAGCCACTGTTCTCAAAACAGCCTGGTACTGGCACAAGAACAGACAAATAGATCAATGGAATAGAATTGAGAACCCAGATATCAACCCAAATCACTATGCTCAATTAATATTTGACAAAGGAGGCATGAATATACAATGGAGTCAAGACAGTCTCTTCAATAAATGGTGTTGGGAAAATTGGACAGACACATGCAAAAGAATGAAACTAGATCACCAACTTACACCATTCACAAGGATAAACTCAAAATGGATACAGGACTTAAACATCAGACGGGAAACCATAAAAATACTAGAAGCATCCACAGGTAGCAAAATCTCAGACGTATGCCAAAATAACTTCTTCACTGATACTGCCCCTAGGGCAATGGAAGCTAAAGAGAAAATAAACAAATGGGACTACTTCAAAATAAAAAGCTTTTTTACAGCAAAAGAAACCATCAATAAAACAACAAGAAAGCCCACGGTGTGGGAGATCATATTTGCAAATATTACCACTGATAAAGGTTTAATCTCCAACATTTACAGACAGCTTATACAACTAAATAAAAGGAAGATGAATGATCCAATTAAAAAATGGGCAATGGACCTAAACATAATATTTTCAAAAGAAGACAGAAGGAAGGCCAAAAGGCACATGAAAACATGCTCAAAGTCACTAATTATCCGAGAGATGCAAATCAAAACAACAATGCGGTACCATCTCACACCTGTCAGAATGGCCAACATCAACAAATCAACAAACGACAAGTGTTGGCGAGGTTGCGGAGAAAAAGGAACCCTCGTGCACTGCTGGTGGGAATGCAGACTGGTGCAACCACTGTGGAGAACAGTGTGGAGTTTCCTCAAAAAACTGAAAATGGAACTCCCATTTGACCCATTAATCCCACTTCTAGGAATATATCCCAAGAAACTAGAAACACCAATCAGAAAGGATATATGCACCCCTATGTTCATAGCAGCACAATCTACAATAGCCAGAATTTGGAAACAGCCTAGGTGCCCGTCAGCAGATGATTGGATCCAAAAACTATGGTACATCTACACAATGGAATACTATGCTGCCATAAAGAAGAAGGAATTCTCATCATTTGCAGCAACCTGGATGGAATTGGAGAGCATCATGCTGAGTGAAATAAGCCAATCAATGAAAGAGAAACACCACATGACCTCACACATCGGTGGATGATAAAGATCTTTATAAACTGATGAACCAAGAGACAGATATAGAGAAAGTAAAGCAACAGGCAGACTGTCAAATTACAGTGGGGAGGGTAGGGATATCAGGGGGAGATAATAGACCAACCGAAGGACTTGTATAAATGCATATAAGTACAACCAATGGACATAAAACTATGGGGAGGGAGGGGATGTGTGGGAGGGAGGGAGGAGGGCAATAAAAAAAAATCAAAAAAATATGTGAAAAATAAATAAATAAATAAATTTAAAAAAAAAATTCTTAAAAAAAAATAAAATAGGACTTATTCTATATTAAAAAAATAAATAAATAAAAAATAAAAAAAAATAAATGTCACAATTTACATGTATGCTAGTAAACTTTCCAATTGGTGAATTTGGTATATGTTAATGAAATTTAATCTTATTCTCATAATCTCCCCTACATTCTCTTTCTCTCTCTCTCTCTCTCTCTCTCTCTCTCTCTCTCTCTCCCTCCCTCCCTCTCTCTCTCTCTCTCTCTCTCTCTCTCTCTCTCTCTCTCTCTGTCAGTCATAATGTGCATATTGAGAAATACGCCAAATAAATATTATACATAGAAGATAATCCTGAAGGCTTAAGCCAATTGAAAAGGTTGGGGTGAGGAATTTATGTCACTTCTTCATAAGCATAGCCTGGCCAACAATTTAAATCCCAACAATAGACATCAATAGTAGATATCACTGTTTTCAAGGTCCCTCAGGCATTCTCACGTGTAGACTGATATTCTTGGTCATCTCCTTCTCTGCTTGAGTCTCAGCTTCCACTGTATTGTTGGGCCTTCAGCTCCTCTCTGTTAAACTCTTCGTTCTTCTCCTAGAACCCACTCGCAATTATCATTAACTCAAGTGAAGAGCCATTTCCTAACTCATAGCAAGTTCAGGCTATGATCAGAGGGACTAATCTTCAAAATCAAACATGCCTATTACTTTGCACCTCAAAATTAAATCCCTAAGAGTAGTCCCACACTCAATTGTCAACAAACAAGATAAAACAACAAAAGAATCCCCCCTTATTGTGAGAACTCATTTGGAAATCCATAGTTGCTATGAAGATTATTTTAAGCGGAAGATATTGGAGATTCAACAGATACAGAAAAAAGCCTTCTCAGAACTTTCCTTATCTGATGAAAAGCAACAACAACTTGGAAATGAGGCTTCCATTAATTATAGCTTCAGGGTGGGTTTACTTCTAGGAGGAAAAAGAGAATAAGCCTGAAAGTCCACTTATATCTGCATAGACAAATACTATCACAAACTTATCTCCTATATGTTTTCCTAAAAATACATTTGTCTTCTCTAAAGTAACCTCTGTGTTCTTCCCATAGAAGGCTTGTTTCCCTCATTCCCTTTCTCGTACCAAATTTCCCCTACTAAACTTCTAACTTGAACCATTTAATGAGCTACTTACTTTGTATTCTTACATATACAATACATACAAATAAACTTTTTTCTCCTGTGAATTTGTCTTTAATCAATTTAATCTGCATGTCCTACCAATAATCCTAAAAGTGTAGAGAAAAAGTTGTTCCTCTCTGACAATATCACACACAGATATTCCCTTCTGTATTTTTACTAGAAGCCCGGTGCACAAAATGTATGCCTGGGTAGGGTCCCTAGGCCTGGCTGGCGATCAGAAATGATCTGCAGGAGGCCACTGGTGGGATAATAAAGAGGGCCCTCTCTGGCACCCGCCTTGGCTGGCCTGGGGCATGGGGCATGCAGGCTGAGGGCAGCTCCTTTATTGAGCATCTGCCCTCTGGTTGTCAGTGCACATCATAGTGACCGGTCATTGTGAATTGCATTTTAGGCTTTTATCACATAGGATGTTATGGTTTTATTTTAAATCTAATATTAAAATTAGCTTATAGCTATCTCTTAGCACATGACAACTAATAGTTATGTTTGCTCTCAAAGTACATTCATTACAAGCCTGAGGTACTGGGGGCGGGGGGGGGAATGCATTCTAGGATTACCTTTCCCAAATATATCATTTAGTTTGGCTCTTTAGGACAGTTCTTCCTTGATCTTACCTCCTTGCAGGCTAGGTCTAAAGTCAGCACTCTAGTAAAGAGGAGATACTCAATAAGTGTTTGCTGAATTGAATTCATCAGCATGTTGGTTATAAATTTAATCTTCACAGTAAAATGAGTCCTATGATAATTATTTTTAGACACTTTATAAATGCACTGAAAGATGTAATTATAACAAAAAGTAATATTTACTGATCAAATGATACCAGTTAAGTACAACTTAAGCCCTGTTAACTGGGGACTGCAGGAAACCTCTATGACATGAATAATGTATCCCACCCCCAAGTGAAAAGAGAAGAATGAAGAGCCACCCCAGAGCCAAAGTTTTACTTTTTCCTCAGGTTTCCCACTTCAACTCAGCCTATGGAAAAAGAAGAACTGCTTCTATGGCTTATTCAGAAGAACAGATATATACATAGAAAATCTTCAGTCTCCCCTACATATTTCTAGCTCTTGTTAGGCGAGAGAGAGAGAGAGAGAGAGAGAGAGAGAGAGAGAGAGAGAGAGAGAGAGAGAATGTTTTGGGGTTAATTACTTCTTTTGTACACTCCCAGCAGTCTTTATGGAACCTTTTTGTGAATTCTTATTCTCCCATTAATTTTTTTAATAAATAAGTATATTACATTAAAAAAATATAGGTATAGTTTTATCTTTAAAGATTTTTTTTAACCTAATTTAATCTCTACACCAATTGGGTACAGAATTGGTTTGATAAGCATCTCAAAATTTCCACTTTTCACCTCCTTCAGGACAGGAAGAAGTCCAAAGGGAAATGCCTGGTAAAGACCATGTTTCCAAGTCTTAATTCTGGTCCTGAAATCTGCATCTATATCTGTGATTCCTTAAGTGACCTTGAAATGGAGACGGCAAGGAGAGACAACTTCTAACACTGCCAACATCCTCCTGTTCATCCTATTAGAACCTCAAAATAAACAGTCTATGCTAGGAGCAGTAGATGACACAGAAAAAAAGACCACAGAGGAGGAGGTCAATGAATTTTAAGATGCATTTGTTTAGCCAAAGGGCTGGGGGGGGGGGGGGGGGGCGGTGAAGACATTGAAGAAAGAGTCTTTGAAAAGTTACTGATCTCCCACTGGAGGCTGGAGTTGCTAATTAGTGGCTCCTTCCCAGCACCCAGCACGTCAGTTCATTGTGGTAAGAGATGTGGTCTGTTTCCAGTATAAGAGGACAAATTAAGAGCTTCATACAGTTTTCATTATTACCAGTTAGATATACTTGGCCATTTCTAGTCAGCCTCCAAAAGGCAGTCCTTGCTCTTCACCCACTTAGGACCCAAAAGGTTTGAGCATGAAAAAACTCCAGGGAAGCTTCATGACCTTTCAGTGTCCTTACATTTAACTCTGTAAACGTTCCAAAACCCACAATTACTTGTGATCAAGCAATTATTCAGGTTTAAATAATTCAACACTAACTAACTCGCTCATTTTAATTGCAGAGGTCATTTCCCTTAAAGTTTACAATACAATCTGTACTCTGGGAAAGTGGTAGAGAATGGCAGACCCTCTCTGAGGCGGACTTAAATGATTTTTACCCTCAACCATTATTCGGTTGATGGCGACTCTCGCTTGAATGCATCAACACTTCCTTTTGATTCTGACTGTTGTTTCCATGCTTGTGAATTTAGTCCTTATAAGGTATGATGTGACATGGTCAGATGACTCCTCTGAGCTAAAAAAGAAAATGTCCTTTAAAGACTCTATTGCTTGTAATAATTATCAGACCTCTTTATCCATGCCCTATCTTGCATTCCCAGCCTCACTTTCTAGGGAACACCACCACCCACCCTGTATCTAACCACATGGGATAATTTGCTGTTCCTAAATGCACACATACCTTTTGGCAGTTCAATTTTATCCATAGGCTGTACCCTCTGCATGAGATGCTCTATCCCACTTTTTTTGGCCAGAAAATTCATTCTTCAAAATAAAGCTTAACCAGGCCAGCATAGCTCAATGATTGAGCATCAACCTGTGAACCAGGACTTCACGGTTTTGAATCCCAGTTGGGGCACATGCCCGGGTTGTGAGTGCAAACCCCAGTGTGAGGCGTGCAGAAGGCAGCCAATCAATGATTCTTTCTCATCATTGATGTTTCTGTCTCTCCCTCTCCCTCCCTCTCCCTTCCTCTCTGAAATCAATAAAAATATTTTTTAAAGTTAATAAATAAAGCTTAAATGTCACCTCTCAGGGGAAACCTTCCCAGATTTCTTTCTGGAAAGTTATTTGCTCCCTCCTCAATGCTTCTGGAGTTCTAAATACACCTCTTTGATTTTTTATGATCTGTCTCCCACATAGATCTCAATCTTCTTCAACTGTAAAACAGTCCTAGCACATAGCAAGCACTCAAATGATCATCCAATACATTTGGGTGACTCTCCCACTTGTAAAATTCTGTTAACAGCTCATACCTAAAAGAGGTGCTATAACATTTATTGCTCTCTTAATGCTTGCAATTAATACACACTACCTGCCCTGTTTCAAAATGGCATTTTTAATGATTCAATTAACAACTTTAAAAAAAAACTGTCCTCCTAATTTATTCCTTCTAGTATTACTATTTTAAACTTTGCCTCTCACTGTACGTCAACCCTCTCTGGGCAAGTATATCAAACTCTAAACCCAGATCCAATTATCTAGGAGCACAGTGATGTTCACACTGGGGCCTTGAGTGTGATTGCACAAGGGACCCAAATACTAGGCAGTATCAGGAGACCCAATAAATTCCTGCCTCTTCTAAGAAATTACTAAGATATAATTAAATTTCATTCACAAAGAAAAAGCTTCTGCATATTTATTGGCAGAAGGCAAATGCAGAAGGGAAAATCTTTGCTTTCAAGAATGCTGAAGATAGAGAAAAGCAATGCAACATGTGACCTCTTCTACGAAGTTCTTTCCTCCTTTCATGCCTAAGCAAAAAAAAAATATTCAGATCTCTCTTTCTACTTAATTATTCCACATTTTGGCCTTGTCTTTCTGTCTCATTTAAAACTAGTAGAAAGGCCGAAACCAGTTTGGCTCAATGGATAGAGAGTCAGCTTGGGGACTGAAGGGACCCGGGTTCAATTCCGGTCAAGGGCATGTACCTTAGTTGCGGGCACATCCCCAGTAGGGGGTGTGCAAGAGGCAGCTGATCGATGACTCTCTCATCGATGTTTCTAGCTCTCTATCTCTCTCCCTTCCTCTCTGTACAAAATCAATAAAATATATTTTTAAAAATTCAAAAAAAATAAAATAAAACTAGTAGAAAGATCTCGAGAGCCTACATTTGAATGAGATAAATGACTGGCCTTCAAGGAGTTTACAATCTGTGGAGAAGATGAACATATTAACATATGCCATAACTAACTCAAATATAGGAGGGTAACATAATGGTTCACTTAATTTAGTGAAGAATACAACTGAGGGAGTATTTTCTTTTAAGTGAGTATCAAGGAAGGCCTCTGAGCACTGAAGGATGAGAGGAATTTACATAAGTGGCACCATGAATACAGACACAAAGCATGAAATAAATGATATACCCAGGAATAGTAAGTATCCCACCGCAATTGAGATAAAGTGGGAATATACATGTGGGTATATTTTTAAAGATTAATTCTGACAGAATCTTTGGAGGGCAAATAGTCAAGACCTTAGGAGTTATAAAGAGAAATTTACATTTTGTAATTTTTCCTCTGAAAGTGTTACCTAATTTTGAACAAACCTAAAACTTACCAATAACTAATCAAGACAATGATGGCACATAGACCACATTTTTACTATCCTTTTGTTTAATATATTCCCACTATAATTTCTTTCAAATGTAACCAGCTCTAGGTAATTTTGGGTAATGGATGAAAATCCCAGTTCTACAACTTTGGGGGAGGGACTGTAGGGAAATTATGTAACACTATTAAATTATCAAGTCTTCATCTGTACAATGGAGTTAATTATAATAATGGTTACCTTATAGGTTGGGTTTACTATATATATAATATATTAGAGGTTGCTAGCACCACCTTCATGCTGGCACTGCCTTTGTTCTGGCCTGGAGCCATCTTTCCACCTTCCCACACTGCCCAGACGCCCAGAGCAGCTAGGGCAGTGCAGAAAGGAATGCCTCCAGCCACTCAGTGCCTGTGTATGCAAATTAACCCCCATCTTTGTTGGGTTAATTTGTGTATTCACTCCTGATTGGCTGGTGGTGTCACAAAAGTATGGTCAATTTGCATATTTCTCGTGTGTGTGTGTGTGTGTGTGTGTGTGTGTGTGTGTGTGTATGAATCCTAACCTAGAAAATATCTCTATGAGATATAAATGGCATCTATTAAATGCTAACTCCTAAACACAAAAAATCTAACTGGATGGCAAATTCTAGATCCATCCCAAGGTAGATTTGTTGTTTGTGGGTTTTGCCTCATTGCCTGGATTGTTCAAGTAGAACAGTTGTCCTTCATTAGGGCTGGGCAGCTGGGTGACTTTCCAGCAAGCTAGGAAGAATATTAAGAGATAAATATGATCCAATACGGGAAACCCAGTTAAGTTAGGAGAGAAAAGTAGCATCAGAGAGTCCTGAAATCTCAGGTGGAGTTATTTGTTTTTGGTTTTCACGTGGAATTTTAATCATAGGTAAGATTCAAATTCTCTCTAATTTAAGGATGGGAAGGGAAATTAAGTTTATTCACACATAATTTTAATTGGCCTCGAGCTTCAGTTGCTGTGGAAAGGCAACTTTCAAATCAGAAACTGGAAAACCTTACTCCTATCACATGTTTCCATTCTGGTCCTAAGTTTCATCTCTTCTATTTTCTGCCAACTTGGAAGTTGCATGGGGCCTACTGAATAATTGGTGCAATTTGCTGTATTGACTTGCAAAGATGCAAGTTCACACAAAGTACCATCAGTCTCTCTGATCATTTAAAGAAAGCTCATTACCAACCAAATAATTCATGAACTAAGGCCCATCTACAAAGGATAATTTGCACTAATTGTACTAAATTACACTGATAAATGCTACAGGATTCAGAGATAAAATCCTCGTTGTGTCGATATGGAGATATTTTCCAAGGTTTCCAAATGTAGATTCTCACTAACAGGTGCTGATAATTCCACTTTGTGATGTTCCTTCCAACAGATTAAACATTAGTCCTCAAAAGTACTTGTGCTGCCTGGAGGTAACCAGCAGCCTTCCACAAGCAATCTGGAAGTATTGTTTGTCCCTTGATTGGAAGAGAATGTTAGTTTCTTGACTTTGAGATCCCCATTGAGACCAAACAAACTCGAGTTTGTCAAGTGGATTCTCTCAGTCTCATCCTAGGAATGGAGCAGTGGCTGGCTTTTTTACAACCACCATAAGTCACTCAGAGTAGCTTATTCTGCAGGTCACTGGGAAGCATAGGCTAGCCCTCTGCAATACTCTGAACCTGGGTCGGCTTCCAACCTAACAGAGCAGTTGTATAATACCTCTTGAATTTTGCCCTCAGTTCTATACCCTCTTCATGTAAACACCCTATTTTTCATGAGTACCACAAAGTTCATCAATCTGACTACTGTTCCACATTCAATAGCCAAAACCACATGGCCATCACAGTCCCTGTGTTTCTTTATCTCTCCATCTTGTTCCTACTTATCCTCAGGCCCCCTTTCACTCCCTCCGGACTGTCATACTGTGGTGCTCTACACCTTACACAGCCATTTTCCCCTTGATATTTTCAATCAATCCAGCCCACATTCCTGTCATGGAGCAGCCTTGACAGCTTCCATGTTCTATTCTGGACTCTGTCAGAAGGAAGTAGAAAGAGGGCTCATGGGACAGTGTCTATAAACTCCACAGTAGTATTCAATAAGGTCCTAGGCTTCTACATTCATTCACCACTCATTCACTAACTCACCCAGAGCAACTTCTAGTCCTGCAAGCTCCATTCCATTCATGGTAAATGCCCTATACAGGTGTACCATTTTTTATTTTTATGCCATATTTTACTGCACTATTTTTTTATATTATGATATGTTTATTTACACAAATACCATTGTATTACCATTACCTATAGTATTCAGTACAGTAGTATGCTATACAGATTTGTAGCCTAGGAGCAATAAGCCATAGAGCCTAGGTGTGTGATAGGTGCTATACCATCCAGGTTTGTGTTAGTGCACCCCATCATTTTCCCACAATGACAAAATCACCTAATGAAGGATTTCTCAAAACATCAATTTTAATAAAACTTTATAAAATTAATCTCCATTAGGTAGGGATATGTCCCAATATCTAGTATAATGTTGACACACTCAATTAATATAAATAAATATCTGCTAATCAATAAATATAAATTAGTTACTTACTAATTTCTAGCTGGGAAAAACATTTACCAAGACAAAGTTTCTTTTAATAAAATATCATAAAGAGTGTGTGGCTCCATGTACCCAAAAATGCTTTATAAGTGATTTATAAATCTGGGGATTGACCATCCAGGATATTAGAAACTTAACTTGAAGACTGGCTCCACTTTAGGGAAAAGCAGGAAGCAGATCACACTCTGGAGAATTAAAGCTAACTTAACAAAGCAACTTCAGTTCTGGCAGGTACTGAGGTTTTAATTTCACCTGCTCTTGTGTTCTAAGAACTGTGAGTTGAAAATAAAATTCCAATTGTGATCTGTCATTTTTTTTTATTATCCTTCAGTTTAACGGTCACAAGGAGCTTTAGGGAAGGTAGCTGATGAGAATCCTTCAAGATACATAATGTAGAGATGATATTTGGAAGTAAATAAAGACCTTTGGGGGACTGTTTAATGAAATGTACTTCTTTAATGAAATGTACTTCTTTAAAAAGTAAATAAAGACCTTTGGGGGACTGGTTTAATGAAATGTACTTCTTTAAAAACTTATTTCACCTAAATGACAGTGCTACACCTAAATGACAGTCCTACATCTAGGACTGTCATTTGGGTGAAATAAGTTCTTAAAGACTTGGTTTCCTCCACTTGGGGCAAGAAATTCCTTCCTCAGCCTCAGTTTTCATAAGGTAGTGGAAAACCTTTCCAAATTCCTTGGTAAAAGTAATGCAAAATGATACTTTTGCAAGATAAAATGTGTGACACTAGTAAACACATTTTGGAACTTGGAATAAAGTTCTGAAGAAGTATGGAAGCCAGGTTCTAAGCCTTGAGCACCTAACAGATCCCCATTCTTTTCTCACCTGTTTGTCTCATTTGTTTCTCTTGATGAGAACAAGTTGAGAGAGTAGAAAATAGTAAAAAGGATGAACTTAAATAAAATCTATATGATTGATGATCTTCTCATTGGCCTCCTTCAACTCCATTAAGAAATAGGAAAAGGAGAGAGGAAGAAACAGACTAAATATTATGTGAGAGAGACACATTGATTGGTTGCCTCCTGCACTGAGCCTGACTAGGGCTAGGGTCAAGGCTGCAACTATGGTACATGCCCTTGACGGGAATCGAACCCAAGACTCTTCAGTCCGTGGGCTGACACTCTATCCATTGAGCCAAACTGGCTGGGGCAATAACTTTTATAACATTATCTAGTATGAGTCCATTGTCACTGCATGATGGCTGGAGAACAGCTTCTTAAGTGTACCCTAGAATCTTAACTCATAGTCCATAGTCCATCTGTTTTCATTTCTCAAAACAAGGTCATAGTTGGAAGAAAAGGGCAAATTGAGACAAAACCAAATTATACCAACTTGTTTTTAATCTGCTAAACAGACACTAGTTCTACAATTTCACCAGGTCCCTGAGAGTCATGAAAACCATCCATTACATCACTTTTGAAAATTTACAACAGCACATGTTTTATAAAAATACCTAAGACCATGAAAAGCTTTTCATTCTGAAACTCAGAAAATAATCAATTGGGTGAGTTACAGCTCTTTACGCATTTCCAGTCCTCCTTAAACATCACAGATTCAATTTTCAGTTTTAGAAGTCATCATTGTAGTTTGATGGTCTCTCCGGGGTCCTATCTCCTATAATATGAATGCTTATGGTATTTGCTATATGGTTGCATAACTATGATACGATTAATTAAAAATGGGTGTCATTTTAAAATACATTTGAGCTTAATTATATGAGCTTCTAATATAGAACATTTAAACATTACATGATTGTATTAAAACAGCCGGTGAGCTATGGCCTAGGAGGAGATTTTACATACTGGCATTTAAGTTTTGTGCGCATGTGAGAATGGGTAACTGTTTCAGGAAGCTCTTGTCCTAAATTATTAACCCAGTGATAAACTCATCAAATAAGTCTTCAATAAAAACTTGAGTGAACATCTATTATGTGAAAAGCTATTTTATTAGGCATTGCATAAATGAAGAAGTATAAAGACAATCTCTCAATTACAGTTTATTAAAGAAGTTGTAATTCAAATATAGACTTCCACCAATGCTTAATAATGATTCTTAGCTACTAGATCATCTTAAAGACCTTTGAACTTTTTATTGGTAAAATTAGAAGTTTAGAGTCCAATACTCCTTTAAATATGAAAAAATTGAAGCTAGTAGAGTGAATAAACCTCATTACTTTGCTCAGACCTGGCTCATAGAAAAAAAAAATGTAGGAAATGCTTATTAGCAAATGAATGAATAAGGGAGTCATTCAATAAGGGAGGAACCTGTCGACTACAGAATCCAGATGTCCTAACACAACCCTATGGTCAAATGTTTCAGACTTCCACTTTGGGTCTATAATATTTTTGTACTATCTTTGTCTGGCTCTCGTGTCACAGTAGCTTCATAAAATGAATTGGGAGGTGCCCTTCCTCTTCTTTTTCTAGAAACGATTGTATAGAACTGCATTAAGTCTTTAAACATTTAGTGGGACTCTGCAGTGGAATCATCTGGATCTGAAAATCTGTTTTTATGGATTTTTTGAAATATGAGTTAAATCTCCCTAATTGTCATATACAGCTATCCAAATTATCTATTTCTGCTCTCTACATGGGAGGGACTCCAATAATATGAATGTTAAATCTTTTGGTATAGTGTCACCCGAGCGTAAGGCTCCACTTCTTATTTATTTTAGTCTACATTCTCTCTGTTTTCCAGATTGAATAATTTTTATTATTCTTTTAGTTTATTGACTTTTTCAATAACCTTTCCATTTTACTGTTGAGTCTATCTATTGAGTTTTTTGTTTATTGTGGTTATGTTTCCATTCTAAATTTCCCATTCTGTTCTTTGAGTCTTCTATTTATTTGCTGAGACTTTCTACCTCTTTGTTTGTTTGTTTCAACTATGTTCATCATTGCAGTATTTTTTATGTTGACTACTTTAAATTTAATGCCAAATAATTCTAATATCTCTGATAGCTCAATATTAGAATCTATTGATTGTTGTCATCATTCGGTTTTGAGATCTTCATTGATCTTACTGCCATGAGTGAATTTCAATAGAAGCCTGGATATTTGCATATTATGTTATGACACTGTGAATCTTACTTGACCATCTGCTAGTCTAACTGACTTCTTTTGACATCACTCTTGCTGAATGGAGGTGAGGCTCCTGGCTCTCATTAGGCCTCCAATGATACCTCATTGGCTAGGAGGAGCAGAAGTGCCTCATGATTGTCTTTACATGTTCTTCACTGGCATCAGGATGGGGAGGGGTGACCTCATGATTGTTGGGTGATGATAAAAGTCCCAGTTCTACTTGGCCTTCTCTGAAAATATTCCAGTAGTTGGTACGCGGGCTCCTCATGTCAGCCTGGTGAGTTGTTAAAGTCTAGGTGCCCTCTTGGCCTTTGCTGGTGGATATGGCAGTGAAGGTGGGGACACCAATTTTTCTGAGGTATTTGGCAGGAACAGAATACACAAGTTTTCTGCCTTCTTATGGTTTTACTGTCCTTGCCCTGTGGTTAGAGAGAGCAGAATTTTGTCAGTGGGAAAGGGGGGCGGGGCTGGTGAGTGCCAGGAGAATGGTGGGGGGAGCTGGGAGGATCAACACCCATTAGTTCTTAAAGGTTTCTGGCTTCTTTTTTTTCTTTCCTAACATTGTTGATTTCAGAGAAGAAGGAAATGGGATAAAGAGATAGAAATACCAGTGGTGAAAGCAAATCATTGATCAGCTACCTCCTGCACACCCCACCCTAGAGATCAACCCTACAGCCCAGGCATGTGCATTGACTGGTAATTGAGCCATGATCTCCAGGTTCATAGGTCAATGCTTAACCACTGAGCCATGCCAGCCAGGTGGTTCCTGGCTTCTTTAGCTCCAAGTCAAACCCAAGGAATTTGTCACCATATAGCTGTTCCTTGGGTTTTGAGGTCCCTAGCTTTCTTCTCTCCACTTTTAAAAGTTATCTGATGTTTGTCTTGAAATTTATTTGTATTAATGGGAGGAACAGAAACAAGTATGTCTACTCCATTTCTCCAGAGCAGAAGTTTAGTTCCATGCCTGTTTTTGTGATCTCCTTTTGTAAAGGAATAATCCCTCAATATTTTAAAGCTAAAAAATCATCTCGTTCATGTTATGCTTTGGAGTATTAAAAAACTGCATCATTGTACCCTCAAGTCTGTCAGATACAGGGGCCAGGAGGGACCCTGACTGTCGAACAAATATCCCATCCCTTCACACTTGTCCTTGTGCATTGCCCTAGAAGATGCTCACAGAATCTTCACCATTCCTGCAACCTGTCGTTGGAGGGCCAATGAACACTGTTGGAGTGTGACCTCAGGATGTTCTAAAACTTCCAGTCATTAGGTTATCTGAGCTCCCTACAAAGGTGAAAACAGCTTCCCCCTAACTATGACTTGTCTTAACATTTTGATTCCAATACAATTCCATTCATTTCTAAGGACCATGCTCCGATCTTTTCTCTCCACAGAATCTGGAAACCGGACAAGGTACTAAGTGAGAGCTATTTTCCATTTTCCTGCTCACATACATAGTCCTCTTAGCCTTGCTTCCAACCAAAATTCCTCCTTCCTCGCCTACATTAAAAAAAAAGAAAATTCCCCCATGTATATTCATGTATGTAAACAATTAAAATGAATGATTTCATTCCTTACATTATTTCTATTCATCCTTGTCCTAAGTCAGTCAAATACTGCCAAACATATATTGCAAGCATATTAAATGCTTTAGGAGATTCAAAATGGTGTATGACAATATTTCTGATGTCAAAGACCTGACAATCTAGTTTGGGATATATGATTCATACTCCCAAAGGAAGTCTAAATAAAAAATAAACTAGTGTTAATGTGCTATGTTTGGAAACCTAAAAAAAAAAATCCTCATCAGTTTTTTTCTCTTGATTTTCAAAGACAACACTAAAACTATAGGGAACTGACCCCAGAAAGTTTGTCCAATGTCATTTGACTAGTAAATGGTGATTCAGGGACTAAAACTTGGCTTTCTCTACTCTCTGAGTACAGGACCATGTTAATACTCTTTCAATAAGATTCATAACTATGTCAATTCATACAAATAAAATTTGTCTGAAGATTAAACTAGATAAAGGTAACAGGAAGAAAAGGTAGGAAAGTGACTGCAGCAACAAATTAAACTGTAAAAACAAGCAGCCTTTAGAAACCTCCAGAGATAAGATTTAAGTTGTTCGTATTCTAATGGCATATACTGAAGGAGATGGAGAAGAAGAAGAAGAAGAAGAAGAAGAAGAAGAAGAAGGAGGAGGAGGAGGAGGAGGAGGAGGAGGAGGAGGAGGAGGAGGAGGAGGAGGAGGAGGAGGAGGAGGAGAAATAATAATAGTAATAATAATAATAATTATCAATTTCTTCTAGCAATTTAAGACCAAGTTCTGTTTATTCTTGTTTTAATGCCTAAAGCTTTTACTGTCTGATAGTTCCTCATTCAATAATTAGTAAGTGGTAAACAAGTAAGATTTAAAGTTGCCTATAAAAGTAACCTTATAGCAGGCACTAAAAGTATCAAGAAGCTATAACTAGTAAATATGGTTTTCAAATAGTATTCTATAAGCCAAAGTATTTAATGAAGTGGGGGAAAAATACAATGTAAAGTCTTCTAAAGGCAAAGACAATGATAAATTTTGCTTTATACTATATTTCCTTTGCTTAGAACAATGTACAGCACATGTAGGAACTCAGATGTCTGTGAAATGAATTCCAGTAAAGTGTTTCTGTTATTAGCAACAAAACTCTCTTAGGCACTCACATGATGTCATTTGAGGTCTTAAGCCTGCTTTCCTGAGCCAAAGCTAACTTCTGAGCCCCTTGACTTCATCCTTTTACCCTCTGTCAACCAACAGGGTAAAAAACTTACTAGCAATTCTGATAAAAGTAGTTTCATCATTTATTAAAGGAAGCTTCCCTCAATTAACCAAAGCCCTGTTTCCATATCTATGTGCTGTGGAAGCATAAGACAATGGGAAAAGTGGAAGATCTGATGATAAATGTAAGTGCCAGTCCCAATTAAGTCACTTGCTCACTACACAGCTATGATCTTCAGTTTTTGATCTGAAGAATGAGAATATCATCTCTTAAGATATTTGTGATTAGGAAAAAATATGGAAAAAGAGAGACAGATTGTAGTTCTCCTGATATGTAGTATGAACATATATTCTAGAATATGTAAATCACAGTTTGAAAATTTACCCCTTCTCTATGATGTTTATCAACAGATTTATCAATTATTCTAGGGGAGTTCTAATTTTTTTTCAATTACAGTTGACACTTGATATTATTTTGTATTAGTTTCAGGTGTACAGTATAGTGGTTAGACAAACATACACTTTACAAAATGGTCCCCCCAATATTTCCAGTAGCCATATTATTATAATATTATTGACTATATTCTATTCCATGGTAATTCTATTAAATTCAAACTAAAGAACTAGATTCAGAGTTATTTTCATAAATAATTTACACCTACATAACTCCAGCTCCCTCCATACCTATTATAGCCTGCTGAAACCAGTTTGGTTCAGTAGATAGAGCGTCGGCCTGCAGACTGAAAGGTCCCAGGTTTGATTCCAGTCAAGGGCATGTGTCTTAGTTGCAGGCACATCCCCAGTGGTGGGTGTGCAGGAGGCAGCTGGTCGATGTTTCTCTCTCATCTATGTTTCTAACTCTCTATCCCCCTTCCTTTCTCTCTATAAAAAATCAATAAAATATATTTTTAAAAACCTATAGCCTTTGATAGTTAGTATATGGGGTATACATTACCTTCCTATTTATCCAAAGCTTAGAGCCCCCAAACAGCAGCTGATAGATGACTTGATTTCTAAGGGCCTCTTTGCTCTACTATCCTTGATTCTTTGAATATCTGAATGGTAGGTGACATGAATATATAATGTTCCTTTGCTATGTGCCAGGCATTATGCTAAGCCCTTTTGTTTAATCTTATTTAATAACCCAAGGAAATAGGTGCTACTAACATTCCTAATAAGGAAACCTAAGGATGGCAAAGTTTTTTCACTTTTCTATGGTCCACAGCTAGGAAGGGCAGAGGTGAGATAGAACCCTTGGATTTCAACCCACAAAGTCCACACTCTTAGCCAACTATATTCTGCCAACCAGGACATCATGTAATGAGGCTCAGAAGTCAGGTAAACTCAAGGGAATATCCAGCCCAAATTCTGGAATATGAGTTGGCATGGTATTTTTGATGATCTTTAAAATAGAGGGAATCAGAATGATTTTCTAATCATTTGATTTAACATATAGTCCTTTGTTAACTTTCTGCCATCTGTTTTCTGAGCTTAAGAATAAAAGCAGGAAGACATAAGGAGAAAATGGTGGGTACAGTCAGAAAAATGGTTTTCCAAAGCATAAAGTGCAAGAACTAAAGTTTACCAAAAAAATGTGTCAAAATGCAACTTCTTATTTCTCCCAAACATATCTGACAAGTCATCCATAATACTAAAAGTATAATATGCTAATTATACCAAACATCCTTCATTCAGGACAAAGCCATAGTGGGCAGCGGCCATGGCCAAGGCCCTTGCACGAGTTTTGTGCATAAGGCCTCTAGTCTACAATAATGAGCAGTAACAAATATAATGCCTCTCCCACTCCTGTGCATTCTGCTTTTCAAGCTTATTAAAAATAGCTCTCATTAACACCAAACAGGAATTTATATCTTCTATACATAAATTAGCATATCAATTTCAACAATCCAGACTCTATGGCAATGAAGTAACATCAAAAAGAAAAATCAGACCAGTTTTAGTCATCCTATTCCTTCTCCCTCCCATATTCTCAATTTATCTCCAGTCTTCTCTAACCCCATTCCCAGCTCCAAGCTATAAGAGTTTTGAACTTTAAACATAGAGCAGTATTTATCCAGAGGCTGATTGCTCCAGCTGAACAGCCCTGTGACCAATTGGTTCCTCCAGGTTCACGGAAACCCAGGCGAAGACCCCTCACAGTCTTGCTTGTGCTCTCTCTGCTTCGTGCCCTCCAAATACTCTCAGGGCACATATGTCACTGATGTTTGTGCAGGAAAACTATCCAGACCTGTTCCTTCCTCCTTTGTCAAGGTCCTGCATTTTTTCGTGGTTCTAAAAAATATTTTTACTTGTGTCTTTATTGAAAGTCCCAGCTCTATTCTGGATGCAGTATGTGTTCAGGTGGGGAATTCTGCCAACACTATCTGTGTCTGGTTTTGTTGACGAAGCCCTTCTACAGTAAATGTGAGGGTAAGGATTTGTCTAGGAAATCCAAACTGTGTGCTCATGGTTGTTAGAGACAGTCAAGGGGCAGGTGACGAGACTGATATGAATTAGAGGCTTATTATAATCAACAATGAACACTTGTCTCTGAGCTAGGGAGAGTCAGTGACAGGCACAGTAGAAAAAGCTTGTCTTCCACAGGAGCTTCAGTCTTAAGTGTTTAATGGCCAGCCACATGTTCCAAATAAAATCATTTGCCCTATCTTGAAAAAATTGGAAAATAGGGTGAAAATGGAATGGAATGGCCTAATCCAATGTTTAAAAAGACTTTGTCATCCACAAAGTTTTAATGGTCAAACTTTCATAATCATTCTATTTGCATAAGGAAGACAGTCATGTGTTTATTCAGTTATACATCAAGACTATATTAAAATAAGTACTAGAAAAGTCATAGTGCTAAATGCTGTGGGTGCTGCATAACTATATAAGATAGGGCGGCTGTCCTCAAAAGATGGATGGTATATGAGGGAGGCTTAGAGTCTTTTTGTTTGCATGGACCACATAAGTAAAGATATGAGTAAAGATAAGTTAAAGATCATCAAGTTCAGCCCAGTTGGTGCGGCTCAGTGGTTGAGTGTTGAACCTATGAACCAGGAAGTCATGGTTCATTCCTGGTCAGGGCACATGCCTGGGTTGTGGGCTCAATTCCTAGAAGGGGGCACTCAGGAGACAATAGATCAATGACTTTTCTCTCTCATCATTGATGTTTCTATCTTTCCCTCTCCCTTCCTCTCTAAAATCAAATATATATATATATATATATATATATATATATATATATATATATATTAGAATAAAAGAACATCTAGCCCAGTGCTTCTCAAACATTAAGGTATGTACAAATCCCTTGAGGATTCTGTTTAAAATGCAAGCCCTATAGATTTTTTAAATAAATAAGTAAAATAAAAAACACAAGTGCAGATTTTAATGCAGTGGTTCTTAGACCCTATATTTCTAACAAGCATAGAGGTGATGCAGAAGCTGCTGGGTCCTGGACCACACTCTGAGAGGCAGAGGTACACTGTAATCCCTGCCCAAGGTATCAAGGTATTTCAATGCGGCTGGAGTCACTTTATATCCCAATAGCTACTTCCCCCAAAGAGCAGCCTCATAATAGCTTTATGAAAAATGTCCCCTAGAGAAGCATCACCCCCACATCTGTGACTCACCAGTTATTTTCCCTTTGCAAGCCACTTACCACTCGGAGCCTATTTTATCTATTTAAAAGAGTCACGGAGAAGACCAAAGAGATCATGCTAGTATCATGCTAGTACATAAAAGGTGGTACCCGGTAACAATGAGTTATTTTCTTTTTTTTACCCTTACTCTGAGTTGAGAAAAATGGGTATTTCTTTTTAAATTTTAACACTTAAACTTTATCTTTCTAGTCATAAAAAAGACAACATCATTAAGAAAAACAAACCTCAGTAGAAATTTGCAAGTCTAGTCCTTTTCAAAGCACTGGTGAAAGACATTTTTCAGCATTAGCACTTGGTCAGAGGCTCCCATCAGTAATTACGGACCACTTGCCATCAGCAACACGCGTTTCCATTATGTAAGACGTACTGATTTCAGGAAGAAGTCAGCCCATCCCTCCCCTGCTAATAAGAAATTGGGAGGCACGAAACCACCCCAGATGGTGCATGTTTGTAGTAATGAATAGAAGCACTTTAATGATGTGAGTTAAGTTTTACTTTGTGTTTTTAATGAGGGGCTCATTGCCCACAACATTTTAATTGTAAACTAGATTGCCCCATGAGGTCCTAAACTATTTTATGTTTAAACATAAAGCTTTGTAAACTTGTATGGGCAATATTCTTCATCCCCTGAAGCACAGGAGATATAAAAATATTTCATAATGAGCCATGAATATATAGCATAATCCCCAAAGTTTAATACTACTCCTGACCTATTTCATTTCACCAAATGAGTTCCTCCACCACCTGCAGGAAGCAATGTTCAAATGAGAAGATTCAAATCCAGTTTCAAAGATATCAACAGAGTTATTTTCCTCAGATTCTAAGTGAAAATAACCAAGCAACAAATGGAATGAGATTATTTAACATTCTTTTGACAGAATATTTTGAATGGACATGCAAGTCACTTACCTAAATCTCTTCTCCTTGATTACCTGAAAAGTAACATTACATTGAGATAACTTATTAATAAGATTCAGTCTCCATCTCCTAAGAACCATTCTAACATGAAAATTCAAATCTCTCATTTGGGAGAATGGGTTTTTGCAAATGAAGACTTGGGGAAAGGAAGCCAGTAGGAACACTTTTTTGTTTGTTTGTTTGCAGGGTTTTTTTCATCGTCACCTGAAGATATGTACTAGTATATTGTTTTTAGGGAGAGGAGAAGGGGGAATAAAAGAGAAAGGAAGAGAGACACAGAGAGGGGGAGGGAGGAAGGGAGAAAGAGAGAGAGAGAGAGAGAGAGAGAGAGAGAGAGAGAGAGAGAGAGAGAGAGAGAGAGAGATGAGATGAGATGAGATGAGATGAGATGAGATGAGATGAGATGAGATGAGATGAGATGAGATGAGATGAGATGAGATGAGATGAGATGAGATGAGATGAGATAGAAACATAAATCAACTGCCTCTCATATGCACCCTGACCAGGGATCAAACCTGCATCCTAGGTTGTGCCCTCACTGGGAATTGAATCTCACATTCTTTTGTTGTACAGGATGATGCTCCAACCAACTGAGCCACCAGACCAGAGCAGTTGAAACGTTTTTAGAGCCTTTACCAAAAATTATGAAAATAAAACACCTGAAGGAACATTAAGAGTCAATAGTACTAAGACTAAGCTACCATTGCAACTGAATGAATGACCAAATAGGCTGCGTGGGGCAATCAGGCCAACAGAGGGATTATTGAGGGGCGACCAAACGACTAAACAGCAGGCTGTGTGGGGTGACCAGGCCAGCAGGGGGATTAGTGAGGAGGGGTGGCCAAATGACTAAGCAGCAGTCTGCATTGGAGTAACCAAGCTGGCAGAGAGGTTAGTTAGTAAGGGGAGGCACAACAACTGAGCAGCAGGCTTCATGGAACAACCAGGCCAATGGGGGGGGGGGGGGAGCAGTTGGGGGCAACCAGGTCAGTGGGGGGGGGGGGGCATATGGAGCAACCAAGCCAATAGGGGGAGCAGTTGGGGACAACTAGGCCAGTCGGTGGGAGGGGGGGGGGGCAGTGAGGGGCAACCAGGCTGTCAGGGGGGAGCAGTGAAGGGCGATGAGGCTGGCGGGAGGGGGCAGTTTGGGGTGACTAGGCCAGCAGGGGCAGGGGCAGTTAGGGGAGACAGGACCGGCAGAGGGGGGGGGGGGCAGTTGGGGCAACTATAATAGATTGGCAGGGGCAGGAAAGTTAGGGGAAATCAGGCAGGCAGGCAGGCGAGCATTAGGAGCCAGTGGTCCCAGATTGTGAGAGGGATGTTTGACTGCTGGGATCTGGCCTAAACCAAGGGGTCTCAGATTGGAGAGGGTGCAGGCTGCACTGAAAGTGAATTTCGTGCGCTAGGCCTCTAATTAGTTTATAATTCCATCTTTGCTAGAAATATGGTTGATTGGACAAGTCAATGAGTCCCTAGACCACTCTTTTATTATAACCAAAGGGTTTTTCATTTATAACTTGAGTTCTACCATCCCTTTGACCACTTTTAATTGTGTACTTGCAATATGCAAGTCCTCTTCATCTTTGTCTTGACTGAAATAAGGCATGTAAAGGACAGTAGGAGTAGTTCATGGAAGAGTATAGACCACTAGCAAGAGACTACAAAATGACTAAGATTAATACATCCAAGACTTCCTTCAATCTATAATTAAAGGACTCATACCTATGTCAAAATATTACAGTTGAGCCCTAGCCAGTTTGGCTCAGTGGATAGAGCATCGGACTACAAACTGAAAGGTCCCATGTTTGATTCTGGTCAAGGGCACATCCCAGGTTGTGGGCTCAATCCCCAATGTGGGTCTTGCAGGAGGCAGCCAATCCATGATTCTCTCTCTTCATGGATGTTTCTATCTCTCTCTCCCTCTTCCTTCCTCTCTGAAATCAATAAAAATATTTTTTTAAAAATTAAAGTTGAACTAGAAGCTAAAGTAACATGTATTTAAATGTGTCTAACATTATCTTATTTTTATAACATAATATCAAAAACTCTATTTAGGGAGATGTATATATGTGCAATGTCTATATAAATGTACTGATAATTTTTATATAATATATAAGCATAAAATAAAAGGAAGTATTTTTTTTAAAGGCTGAGAGTAAAGAGAAAGGAAAAGAGAAAAGAAAATAATAAGAGAGTAGATTAGATATAGCAATTATACATTTATGTAAAATTATAAATCTACATATACATATTAAGATAAAATAGAATAAATCTGAATATTGAAATACTAAGCCAGAGGTTATGTAAATAACTCAATGGTTATACATATTAAGATACATCACATAAAACTGGCCATCTGCTGCATCCTTCTGAATACTATGGCCCTATTCTACCGATTTTGTAATGTAAAACCTAGAAACCTCAGGAGTTCTCTATAAAGAAGGAAGTTTGGCTCTGTTCTGGGCAGAATATCAGTAAAAGTTTGATATGGATTGGACTAACCATGCCAGGAATTATTTGCACAATTCTGAGCAGCTCCCGTAGTCATTCCAGTCTTCTAGCAGTCATTTGTAAAAAGAAAAGATAGAGCTAGAAGCTAGGTTTTGAAATGTTTTTCATGACTGTTCCTGCTGTCTGCAAATTCTGCCTCTGTCGGAATCCAAGTTTATTTTTTTTCCTTTTTGTCAAGTTTCAAGCACATAAAAAATGCTTTGTAGATTTTTTTAAGTATTTTTCTTTTCAGTTACTTGAAAGGACAGCCGATACTCACACCCTAAGTCATTCAGATGACAATGAAATAATAAAATATTTTCCTGCGGGGAGAGGTAGGACTGGAGGAGAATCCTGAAGCTGACTTTTCTCTAAGAATGAGAGAGGAAGCAGAGGAGAAAAAGAGGAAGGGAGGGAGAGAGGGATGGAGGAAGGGAGGAATGAAGGAAGAGAATAAGAAGGGAAATTGAGAAATAACAGAAGCAGGGAGGAGAAGGAAAAGAAGGGGAAGGAAGGGAGGAAAAAAGCCTAAGCACTTAGAGTGTAAGAAGGGGGGAAGGGGGTCTTTTCAATCATGCAGGTGTGTGCCATTGATCGTAGCCTGCAGGAAAAGGGAACTATCCCAGGAAAGTGGCAGTCTTGCATTCTTATCCTAGCCAAGATGTGGGTAATCACCCCATCTGTTAAGGAGATGATGAAATGTGAGGCAAAGAAAATGAGTTCATGAACTTGAGATATTTTAAAAAGAGAGAGAGAAAGAGTGGGAGCTCATTCGATATTTCAGAACTGCCCAAAGCTTTTTTTGAGCCAAATTTAATTTCCTTTGTCAAGTACAATTTGCAGATCTCATAGGACATCAACTGTGAGTGCATGCACTTCTCCTAGTACATTTTGTACTGTGCTGTCCATCTGCAGCTCAGCGGGGTGAGCATATGAAGTAATTTACCTAACGGCTCAGATTCTTTTCTATAATATTGAAATGTTCAGGTCCAAGCGAGTCTGCAGAAGCCATCATCAGTCAGTTTTTTTTATTTCTGCTTAATAAAAAAAAAAAAATGCTCTTTCTGCACTAGAACTGAACATCTAAAACTTGAGCTTATAGATTTCAGTGCTCCCTAGGATATACTGTGTGACCTTGAAGATAGTTACTTCACCTTACAGTGTCTTTGTTTCACAGTCTCCAAAAGAGAGCTCATGCATCTCAGAGTCAAAGCAGAGGCCCGGAGATGTGGTGTGACACATTTAAGGTTTACTAGCTGAGTCCAGGAGGACTCTCATTTGCAAGTGACTACACACCCAACTCAAACTTGCTTAAGCAAAAAGAGGAGTTATCAATTCAAGATAAAAGGGAAAACTAGCTCTTCCCGGCCAGTTTTTCTCAGTGGTTAGAGCATCAGCCTGCAGACTGAAGGGTCTTGAGTTCAATTCCCCATCAAGGGCAAGAATCTGAGTTGCAGATTTCCCTGACCCCAGTTGGGGCACGTGTGAGAAGCAACCAAACAATATGTTTCACGTTAATGATAATCTTCTGTCTTCCTATCTGCTTCTCTTCCTTCCTTCATCCCTCCCTTCTGCCACTCTCTATTTAAAAAAAAAGTGGAAAAAATATCCTCAGGTGAGAATAAAATTTTAATAAAAGGTAGACTAGCTTCATGTTAATTTAATGCAAATCTCATAAAATTTCATCAGAGTCTAATTCTCTCTTTTTGATTCTCCGTCTTCTAAATTGGCTCCATTCTCAGGTAGATCCTCTCCTTATACTGACAGGTATCTGCCATTAGCTCCGGACTTTATTCTCTTGGAGTGAAGTCCAATGGGAAGGAGCATCTGCTTCTTTACCATATTACTAACAAAACATTCATTGTATCTCAATGTCTCTGTTAAATTAAAAGGTCCTTGTTGAACCAAACTGTCTTGTGTACAGCCAGGACTGGGGTGTGACTTGGTCATGTGCCTATCCCTAAGACAGGAGTGGTATTCCACAGGTTGCATATCGACTGAGAACAGAAGAGGCACTGAGTGTCAAATCGCAGAGGCTGTTAACAGAAGGAAGGAAAATGGATGACAGGAAGGTCACCGAGTATCTGCCACACAGGCAGAGACTGAAACAGAAGCCACATATTCAGGATGCTGGGTCTTATCCCAACCCACTCTTTTTCACTCTGTTGTGGCTGTGATATTAACAACTGATGGAGAAGTTAATGTCATGGTGATTCCTAAATTTTTTTTTAATATATTTTATAGATTTTTTTACAGAGAGGAAGGAAAAGAGATAGAGAGCTAGAAACGTCGATGAGAGAGAAACATCGACCTGCTGCCCTTGACCGGAATCGAACCCGGGACCTTTCAGTCCGCAGACCGATGCTCTACCGCTGAGCCAAACAGGTTTCGGCGATTCCTAAAATTTAAAGGAAAATCAATGTTTGGTGATAATCCAGGAAACAAAAACCACTCATGTAATGTTAACATTGCACTTGTAAAAGTCAAGTGAATTGTCATTCACCTTCGTGAACTTGGATTTGAGAATGTATTCTTAGAACTGACACCAAAAGCATGAGCAACAAAGGGAAAATATAGAATAATTGTGACTTCATCAAGATTTAACACTTTTATAAAATAAATAAGTCATGAGGATGTAATGTGCAGCATGGTGACTATATTCAATAATATATGGCACATTGGAAAGCTGCTAATAGAGAAAATCTTAGTTCTCATCACAAGAAATATTTTACAACTATGCATAGTGACAGACATTAACTTGACTTATTATGGTGATCATTTTGCAATATTTACAATTATTGAATCATTACGTTCCTACAACAACTGAAATTAATATAATGCTATGTATCAATTATATACTTCAATAATTTTTTATTGTGCATCAAAGGACACTATCAACAGAGTGAAAAGTAGCCCACATAAGAGGAGAAAATATAAGGATTTAATATCTGGAACATATAAAGAACTTCTACAACTCAACAACACAAGACATACAGCCCAATTTTTAAAAAAATGGGCAAAGCACATTTCTTCAAAGAAGTTATACAAATGGCCAATAAGCACATGAAAATATGTTCCATATCATTAGTCATTAGGGAAATGCATATCAAAACCATGAGATACCACTTCCTACATACTATGTTAGCAATTAAAAACAAAAAAACAAATTGGCAAGAATGTGAATATTGAAACCCTCTTACATTGCTACTAGAAATAAAAAGTTGTATAGCTTCTATGGGTAATAGTTTGATGGTTCCTCAAAAAATTAAATGTAGGATTACTATATGACCCAGCAATTTCACTCCTAGATATATATCTTAATGAACTAAAAACTTGGGTTGATTGAATCAGATACTTAAACACCAATGCTGATTGCAGCATTATTCTTGATAGACAAAAGGAGAAAACATCCCTGCATCCATCAATAGAAGTGGTAAACAAAATGTAATATGTACATATAATGAAATATTCAGCCATAAAAAAGAATGAAGTTCTGATACATGATACATCATGACTGAACCTTGAAAGCATGCATTAGGAAATGCCAGATACAAAAGGATAAATATTATATGATTCCACTTATATAAAATACCTACAATAGGAAAATTCATGGAGATGGAAAGTAGGTTAGAGTTTACCAAGGGCAGGAGAGAGAGGGCACTGGGGAATTTTTGTTTAATGGATACAGAGATTCTGTTTAGGGTGGTGGAACTGTCTTAGAAATAGATAGTGGTGAATGTTGCACAGGATTGTGAATATAATCAATGCCAATGAACTGTAACTCAAAAATTATTAAAATGGCAAAATTTATTATATACATTCTACTGTAATAACATAAAAACAAGAACAAAATCAAACACATTGTCAACTCCCACATTTATAGCTAGGAACTCCCTCTTACATCTTATTGGCATTCATGTGTCTTGATAGTTCTTTTTTTTAATATATTTTATTGATTTTTTTACAGAGAGGAAGAGAGAGGGATAGAGAGTCAGAAACATCGATGAGAGAGAAACATCAATCAGCTGCCTCTTGCATACCCCCTACTTGAGATGTGCCTGCCCCCAACCGGAATCGAACCTGAGACCTTTCAGTCCGCAGGCAGATGCTCTATCCACTGAGCCAAACCAGTTTCGGCATGTCTTGATAGTTCTTAACCTAAAATTTGTTTGCATTCATTTGTCGATTCATTCACCTAACAATCATGGTACACCTACCCATGTGTGCAAGACACCAAGGTGATGCAATTATCAATCAGATAAGATATCCACCTTTAAATAAACTCTAATCAAGTGGGAAAAGTAAAAGACATGATCAAATAATTTTGATGGATTAAACAACCTCTCTGACATCACATCTCCACCCATAAGAGGGCTCACCTGAGTTTCACCCTCCTACACAGACCCCATTAGTGAGGGGTTCTCAACTTCAAATCTCCATGGACCTGGTCCTATCTGACCTTGTGTCCAACTCTTAATAAAAGTTTCAGCTTCAACTATATATTTATTCTTCTGCTCTCACTATTCTCCCAAGGACAAAAGACCTACTCTAAAATCTATTCAAGTCATACATTTATTAGGTATTTAGTTATTTAAAATATTTTACTAGGCAGGCACTATGATGGGTATGGGGATGTAAATAATGTGCAAAAGCAGCCATAGTCACTTCCCTCATGGAGTGTAGACTACAGAGAGAGGCATACAGTAATCAAACATTGTCCCAAGCAAATTTAACATCCATGGAAGGGTAGGTCTAGACTTGGTTAACTGTAATCATTTATTAAGTACTTACTGCATACTTGGTGTGTTTGGGTTTGTTTTTTGTTTTTTGTTTTTTGTGTGTGTTTTTTTATTTCCACCTGCCTTTAGGAACCCCCAAAACCTATACCATCTCTGATTCTGATTAAAGACACTCAGAACACCTACATTAGCTTAAAGTTGGGTAATTATCTTGAGTTCATCTCAAGAGTAATTGTCTTCCTCTTCTTCTTCTCATCAGAAGAAGGAGACACAGGTGGGCATTTTGTAGACATTATGGGATACAAAAATGCAAAACAAACATTCAAGAAATACTGGCACCACAGTACAATGTAGAGTATCAGTGGTTTACAATAGGATGGTGTGGTTGGCTGGGAGCCGTGGCTTGCTGTCGTTGCCCAGCACTACTCTGGGAAAAGATCAAATTTCAAAATTTGAAGTACAGTTTTGCCCTGGCCGGGTGCTCAGTTGATTTGAGTGTCATTATTCCAAACAACAAAAGGTTGAGGGTTTGATTCCTGCTCAGGGCACATACCTAAATTGCAGATTCAATCCCAGTTTGAGGTGTGTACAGGAGGCAACCAATCAGTGTTCCTCCCTCACATCAATATTTCATTCTCCCTCCCTCTCCATTCCTCTCTCTCTCTCTCAAATCAATAAAAACACATCTTCAACCGGGACGGTTTGGCTCAGTGGATAGAGCATCAGCCTGCGGACTGAAAGGTCCCGGGATTGATTCCGGGCAAGGGCACGTACCTTGGTTGCGGGCACATCCCCAGTGGGGGGTGTGCAAGAGGCAGCTGATTGATGATTCTCTCTCATCGATGTTTCTGACTCTCTATCCCTCTCTCTTCCTCTCTGTGAAAAATCAATAAAATAAATTTTAAAAAAACTTTAAAAAATAAATAAAAATAAAAACATATCTTCAGGTAAGGATTTTTTAAAATAATTTTTGAAAATAAAATAAAAAACAAAATTTGAAGTAGAGTTTCTACTGAATGCATATTACTTTCATACCATCATAAAGTCAAAAAAATGGTAAGTTGGACCATCACTAAGTCAGGTACCATCTGTATTTCTGAGTCATAATATGATCCCCAGAATTATGGACACTTGTATTTCCCCAACCTGGTTTCCTCTCATTACATGAAATAGGATCTAAATCATGATAGTACCCCATCCTGTAAACCTGAACACTTTTCAGACCAGATGTTTCTGGTTGGCCTGTCCCCATTACAGTACAAGTTCTAATACAAAACTTCTGATAGGGTTTCTTCCAAATATATTCAACTTATAAAATGTTTCTTTGAGTCAAAAATTCTGGGGGCAGTCCTCAAGCTTATTAATCCTAAAGTCTGATCTCTTAAAATCTACAGTTTTAATTTTAGTTTTGTTTTGTTAATACTAATTTTTTCAAGTAGCATAACATACAACTGTCTCTGAAATGATATTTAGAGAGATGAATAATCTCCTGCCAGAGAAATCTCAGTCATGAAGTCATAGGTATCTGTTCCCAACCCCAACTCTGTGGATCTGATTTCCACAGAGAAAGGAATACCAATCAATGTGGAAGGAGCTCTTTGTGTGAGTATATTTGTGAGGGGTGGATACAACAAGCAATTTTGGAAAAGGATCACTCTCTCCCTATTTTTGGGTGGGTCACAACTTGACTAGAGCACAGAGAACCCTGAGAGAAAAAAATTCGGTATCCTGAAGGCATTTCTGTCCCAGCACCCCAGGCAGGAAGCTATGACAACCTAAAAAAAAGATGGAGGCTTAGATATTTTCCAAAGATAGCACTGTCAGTAAGTAGCTGTAGCCACCAATTTTGGGTGCCCAGCGATCAGCTCATTCTTCCTGGCCATCAGGACCCCAGTTTTGTTCGGTGGCGATGTACTCAATCCCAGGGGAAGAATCACAATAGGTTTAAGCCAGGGGTCCTCAAACTTTTTAAAGTGGGGGCCAGATCACGGTCCCTCAGAGAGCTGGAGGGCCGGACTATATGAACTACTAATTCCTACTGTAACACCTCGGCTGTGCTCACTGCCCAAAAAACCTGGCGGGCCGGATCAGACTCCTCTGCGGGCTGCATGTGGCCCGCGGGCCGTAGTTTGAAGACCCCTGGTTAAGCCAATCTTAGTGATTGCACTGCCTTCTGACTGTAACTATTATAGGGAGGGATATGAGACCTAGGTCTGACCCAATGAAAGTCTAGTAGAAGCTCCTGAGAATTTTTTTTCCTTTTCAAATAAGAGACGAACACACAAGGAGATGTTTCCTGCCTCTCACTCTCTACTTTTGCACATTTTCTACTGTAAATGGGAGTAGAAGCAAAGGTGTCACGGCTTGGGGAAAGAGAAGGTGTAAGGATCCAAGAGTCCTGATGATGACAATGCTCAAGGGACTTACCCTCTCTGTTGTTTGAATCATGGTTGATAAACCTTACCCATTAACCTCTGCCCTCGCGTGGCCAGTACACAATGAGGGTAAGGAAAGGTCCAAGTGATGTCCTTTGTAGTGCCACAACTAAGGCCTGGTGCAAACAGAAAGCATTTTCATCTTGTTATCCTTCACTTCAGGAGGGTCCTCATTAACAACGGGGAGTGGTGTCCTGACATAACCATAAAGCAATAAACAGTGCAGAAATGATCCATAAACTACTTCTAATTGCACTAACCCATCACATCAGAACCAAGGGCTGCCCCAAGTTAACAGGCAGCTCATTTAAAGCAGATACAGGGATTTCATCTACTATGCAACTCTTAATTAGCTTCCAGAAACTGCCACCATGAGGTATTACCTCAGAGACCTCGACACACCCCCAGAAGACAACTGGGGTCACAGCACGCAGTGCAAAAGGCATGCATGGCCCCTCCCAGAGATGGATACCCATTCTAATTGCTCACAGACTGTGATCAGGAAGGTCGCCTATAGTGGTATACGGTGCAATTGGCTTCTTACTTGATAACGTTGTCTATAGCTCTTTCTTTATGACTAGAGCTATGCTACAGCAAACCCCTTTGTTGCTTCTTCCTGGCCTTGTCAATGACGTGACAGAAAGTGTGGCTCTTTATGTAGGGCATTTAGGACAATATTGAGACCAACTGGAAACTCTAGCTGCCATTGAAGGATTGGTGAAAGACTCTACAGCCTCCTGTTCAATAACTGCATAGTCATTGCCTCAATATTATGGTTTGACCTGAACCAGAGTGGAGAAAGTGTAACACTCACGTGGCAGGCACAGCTCCCACCCAGCACGACCACTCATCCCTGCCAGGGACAAAAGAAGCATGGAGTTTAGTTTGTCCTCTGCTGGCTCAGTAGCTGCAAATGCCTTTGGAACCAGCTTCAACAAATGTCATTGAATTCTTTTTCTGCAATACAAGATGTTCAGTGTCTAATCCGCCTTACTTCCTTGGATTCTGGACATTGTTGCTTGGAAGATATAATTATACTCATTAGAAGAGACAGGACCTGAAACCAGCTGGAAAAGCCTCCCTGTCAAATTTTTCAAGAAACAACCAACTAATTATATCACAAAAACAAAAAACATGGTAATTAAAATGACCATTATGTAGCAGGCTTCCTATAATTATTGCTATTCATTTTGGCAACTGGGAGTTGGAATTTTATTTTCTAAGCCATAAGTGTGAAAAAAGCAATTTATTTACTTTACTGTTTAACACTGGGACTTAATTTTTATGAATTTCTTCAGACTTCATTGAAGGACTATATCATTCCTCTTTCTCCTCATCGTTAATTTTTAAGGGATAGTTTTCCCGTCTATTCTTTTCTGGCCATATTGACAATTACCCTTCCTGCCCCATGCCTATCACAGAACTCTACGCAGAGCCTCTTCTAGCTACTCACATTCTCTAAAAAAATATGTTTCCATCTGGAGCACAAGAAATTTAACTCTAGAGAATTACTTGAACCCATCTGGACAATGTGTTAAAATTCTCCAATACTGCAATAATCATTTACTAATTCTTGCTAAACCTATGTCTAAACTGTTAGGTTTCACCTAATCACTGCTCTATATACTAATGTCATACAGAGGACTGACAGATGCAATATAATATGTAAAGTAAAAAAAAAATTAAAGATAATGATAGAGGGGAACAAAGGATATTTATAAAATAGAAAGTAGGAAAAGAAGTGTTATTATTGCATGAGAACCAGAAGGATAATAGGTTTTATGCAATGCAAGTATTATATTAGAATGACTGGGCATGCTACCTCCACTCATCATGCACCTAAGAGAAATCCTAATAGGTATATTTGTCTTCTTCTTACAGTTGAGGCTGAGAATGGTTAAGTAACATTGTAGTTTTATAGGTGTTTTTTCGCCCCAGTATTACCAAATAAATTAAAATACCTTGGTTTGGATACAGTTAAGTAACATAAAGTAACACTTTTACTTTTGTTCAATTACATAAAAATTTTATATAGTCAGTGATAAAACTGTAAGCCATACAAGATTTCTTCACTCCAAAGATCAAAATAATCACCATTTTTACATTCGTGTTAGCAGAGTATATCTCTCTCCATTTCTTTGCTTTTAAGGACCTTTACAGTTAAAGTGGGTTTCTCAGAACCAACTATAGTTTAGTCTTTTCTTTTGATCCACTCAGGATTTCTATCTCTTAATTGTTACATTTAAACAATCTACATTTAAAGTGATTATTGATATAATTAGATTAATATCTACCATCTTTTTAGCTGTTTTTTATTTATTACTTTTGTTTTGGGTTTCTTTTTTGTTTCTGCCTTATCTAATTTTTATTTATCATCTTCTGTAATTTCATTATATCTCCTATCTTAATATAACATTTATAATTTTTAATAATATTTGGTGGCTGCCCTAGAATCTGCAATGTATATTTTTAAATAACCTAGGTGAATCATAAAATAACACTAAATTATTCTAACTGAATTATGGATATTTTATAGAAAAATATCCCCAAATTCTTCCTTCCATTGTTTGTGGCATTGCTATCATTTATTTCATGTAGCCATGTGCTATAGTCAATCAATACATTGTTACTATTACTGTTTTTAAAAACCATTAATCTTTTACATTAATTAAGAATAAGAAAAATAAGAAAAAATATATTTTATCTTTATTCTTGCTCTGACACTCTTCCTTTCTTTATGTAGATCCACCTGTTTAACCTATATCATTTTTTCTTCTGCCGAAATAACTTTTAAAAACATTTCAGGAACAGAGAGAAGGCAATGTTAACAAGAAAGCAGGAAGAAATTTGAAAACGCTATGTTGCCGAAACCAGTTTGGCTCAGTGGATAGCGTCAGCTTGAGGACTGGAAGGTCCTGGGTTCGATTCCGGTCAAGGGCAGGTACCTTGGTTGAGGGCACATCCCGGGTAGAGGGTGTGCAGGAGGCAGCTAGTCAATGTCTCTCTCCCATTGATGTTTCTAGCTCTCTATCCCTCTCCCTTCCTCTCTGTAAAAAAAAAATCAATAAAATATATTTTTTAAAAAAAATAAAGAAGGAAGGAAGGAAGGAAGGAAAGAAGGAAGGAAGGAAGGAAGGAAGGAAGGAAGGAAGGAAGGAAGGAAGGAAGGAAGGAAGGAAGGAAGGAAGGAAGGAAGGAGGAAAGGAAGGAAGGAAGGAAGGAAAGAAGGAAAGAAGGAAAGAAGGAAAGAAAGAAAGAAAGGAAGGAAGGAAGGAAGGAAGGAAGGAAGGAAGGAAGGAAGGAAGGAAGGAAGAAAGAAAGAAAGAAAGAAAGAAAGAAAGAAAGAAAGAAAGAAAGAAAGAAAACGCTATGCTGTTGGCTTTGAAGATGGTGAAAGAGATCACAAGCCAAGAAAGAAAAGAAAGAAAGAAAGAAAGAAAGAAAGAAAGAAAGAAAGAAAGAAAGAAAGAAAGAAAGAAAGAAAGAAAGAAAACGCTATGCTGTTGGCTTTGAAGATGGTGAAAGAGATCACAAGCCAAGGAATTAGGGCAGCCTCTAGAAGCTAAAATACACAAGAAAGATATTTTCCCTTAGAGCTGCCAAAGGGACCAACCTTCCTGACACCTTGAATTTCTTTAGCACAGTAACAATGATTTTGGACTTTTGAATTCTGGAATGGTAAGGTAATAAATGTTATTATTTGAAGCCACTTAAGAGAGTGCTAATTTATTCCAGTAACAATAGGATACTAATAAAATACCCTATTATGTGGGGTGCCTGTGGGAGGCAACCAATTGATGTGTCTCTCTCACACTGATGTTTCTCTCTCCTCCCCTCTCCTCCCCTTTCCTCTCCTATCCTCTCCCTTATTATGTCAGTCTTCAATGACACCTTCTGGGAAATGCTACAATATAGGCTAGGCATGGTGTTGATTGGGAAGGATACAAAGAGAAATAGGCTCTGACTATGTTCTAACTCTATGCAAGTTAGGAGAGCATACAGAAATATAAAGAACTGATATAAGATTTAATATTTTTTTTAAAAAACTACTTCATAAATACATAGATGAGGAATAACAAAAGAGAGAAAGATTAATTTTGACCAGATATATTTGAAGAATTTAACAAATATGTATTCAAAAATTACTGTGTGCCGAAGCCTGTTTGGCTCAGTGGTAGAGCGTCAGTCTGCGGACTGAAAGGTCCCAGGTTCAATTCTGGTCAAGGGCATGTACATTGGTTGCGGGCACATCCCCCGTAGGGGGTGTGCAAGAGGCAGCTGGTTGATGTTTCTCTCTCATTGATGTTTCTAGCTCTCTATCTCTCTCCCTTCCTCTCTATAAAAAATCAATAAAATATATTTAAACAAAACAAAAAACAAAAAACAAAAACTTACTGTGTGATAGGCATAAAATGAAAAAGAAATTGTTCATGCTCTTCCTTTGATAAATAATTTTGAATAGCCAAGTCAACCAAAACAAGTCTTGTTGCAGTCTATGTTAGAAGTAAAAAATAATAAAATAAAATTATTTTTAAAACTTTATTAGGTTTATATAGCTAAAAGTATTTAATTATTAATTGAGTGAATTCAATGAGAAAATATGCATTTTTCTAATTTAAAGCAATAATTTCTAGGCATACAGTATTGGCTAAATGAATATAGAAGTGGCATTTTAATCTTTCATCCCATTTGTAAATGCTTCATAGGCATTATCTCATTTCATTCTCAAAATATCTAGGAATAAAAATATTAATACTATCATTCTCTCCTCGGAAATAGGAAAATTGGTACTCTATGAGTTAGCACCCCAAACGTACCACTTTCCCTGCCTATAAAGTCCTTTATTCCTGGGCACCTTAAAAATGGGAAGCTTTGTGAGCACTGGTGGGGCATGACCGAACCTGTGATTCTCATTGTCCTTTTCATGTCATGACTTATCCTCCTGAATCACTAGAGATGCCAAATACAAATTGATAATGGCTCCCTTCACTCTAAGGATCGGTTCCTTCTTTACTACAGAAAACAAAGTATAGGTAGCATACAATGGCTTAGCAATGAGAAAGTCACAGAACATTGAGGCTACACAATTTATGTTAAAACGGCTAGTATTTCTTAGACAAGAAACATGAAGTTAAAAGGAAAACCCTTAATTTACCTACACACTTCAATCCCCAGAAGACAAGTGCACATTGTCATTGAGAATGCTTTCTGGGTGCATGGCAGATACAAAGTGTGTCTCATCTCAGCTGGGAGATTTCAAATCAAAATTGGAGGCTCAAGTATATTTCTTAATAGATATTACTTATTTTATCCCTAAATTCTAAGTTCTTACAAAACTTTGTTTTAGGCCAGATAAAAGAGTAGAAGTCATTGTTTGAATGATTATTTAAGTCAGAAACCTTGAGAAATGGTTATCAGAGGCAGTTAATGACCTAGCCTCTCAGCTAATGGAGGTTAACACTCTAATAAACCATTTGTTAAATGCAGCAATTGACTGATTGAAAAAGAATTATGGCAATTATAACTCATTTAATAATGAATGGAGGAAAAGACACAGTTGGATGGGGACAGCAAGTACAATCACACCAAAAGGTGACTACAGAGGAAACCTTCCCTCACAATGAATGAGAGGGGAGAGAAGCCACTACAATATAAGTGTACAGTGAATAAGACTATAGAAAATGTTAATCTTAGCATCAAAATGAACATTCCAAAAACTAAGCCTGCCAGAAGGACTTAAATGTATCCTTAGTGAAAATGGACATTGAATACTCTGATGAAAGTTTGGAGTCGCTCAAACACTGAGCAAACATTGAGAAAACGTTTGCCTTCACAAGGAAATGTCTTTTCAATGCAATTAAAATACTCCTCAGAAATGTATATTTTGAGGATTGAAGTTGGAATCATACGTCCCTGACAATTAGTGAGACCTCTAAAAAAAATGGACATTTTTAAAACAAGATAATTGGCATTATCTTTTGAAGTCAGAAAATCAAGAACATGCAGTTTTATTTAATGACTAGAGGCTCGATGCCTGAAAATTCATGCACTGGAAGGAGGGTCCTTCAGCCCGGCCTGCCCCCTTTCACAGTCTGGGAGCCCTCAGGGGCAGGAGGCGACCTAGCAATCAGGGGAACGCAAAACCCCCACCAAACTTCTGCTGCTACCACTGTCTGCAGCACAAGCTTCAGATGACCCTGGTTACTTAAGTCTCGGGTAACCCTGGGCATCTGGACAGCCACCATCTGAGGCTTGTCTGTGCCTCGGGCCAGCCCTGGGCAGCTGGGGGCTACGGGCAGATCCAGCAGCACCATGCACTTGCCGCCACCCCCTCCACCCCACCCCCGCCCAGGCTGGACTGAAAGGACTGTGAGACTTTGGCAGCAGGCGCAAGTAGTGGCCGGACCCACCTGAGAACGGATCCGGCTACACCATCCGCCTGCCACCCTCCCTTCCCCGGTGGGGCTGAAAGGACTGGGAACTCTGTTGGGGCTGAGGCGACTACGCTACCATCTTGAGGCTATTGGGCACCATTATCTTTTAACAGTGTGACAGTCAATTTATATATTACATATTTTTTGGATAGGATGGTAAAGGAGAAAAAAGTAAAAATAAATGGCTAAAGTCCAGTGGATTTTTATTTCTCGCTTTTGAGTTAGGCAGTCAATGTTGGGTAACTTCAACTACATAAAGTCATCAGAGGCCCAGGTTTCTTCTCAGACACCATTCCAACCACTTTCTTCCTGACAGTGATGGGTATGAAAACCCCACCCACCAAATTGGTATTCTAGGCAGGAGAATGAAGGAAGAAAGTCCTGACCCTCTGTGTCCTGGAGAATCAGCCCCCAAAGAGAGATCTGGCCTTGGCCCTCAGCTACTTGGAGGTGGTCTCTTAGTACTTAATAATGGCCTCCAACTACCTTGTGGGTCTGGGCTGATACTACTTGGAAGATCCTTTGCTTCCCAAGGAAAGAAAGTCGGAGCCCTAGATGAATTATATCAGTAAACTATCTACATTTGCCTTCTCTGACTCCTTCAATCACCTATTTTATTTCTGTCTCATAAAGTTAAAGCATCAGGTTATTTTATTTCAAACTAAGTTTCTTTACAGTTCAATAGTGGAATTTCCAAAGCCTGCAGGGATTTCCCTGGACACCTACCTCTATGGATCCACAATGAATTGGTTTTAAATCTATCCCTGGGTCTCTTAATCATTCTGTGGCACAAATGTTCCCTGTACTAGCATTCTCTACATTTCCACATAGCAACAGATCTGAAGTAGGTATAGATTTTATCCTATAAATTTATATGCAAGAAAAATAGTTCTCTTGTGTAGAACCAAACTTAATTGGTTATGTTTCTTTTACTTGAAATGCTGGAAAAGAAACCACCCACCTCCTTTTTCTAGGGATGCAACTGAGGTTTGAGGGGCTTATCTGGTTCCTGTGGAGTGGGACAGGTGGCAGGGGATGGGCACCTAGTCCCCTGTGTAGGCATCTATCCACACAGCATCCAGGACACATCCTCATTTCTTTACCGTTTTGGTCATCCTTCCACACAGATCACTGCTGGTCACTTCATCCTAACCCCATGATCTCAGGAAGTCAGCTGTTCTCTATCAGCCAGATCTGAATCCTTCTAAAGGCTTAATGGGGATCATTTTCCTTCTCCTGCCCCTTGTTGAAGCTCCAAGAAACTTTGTAATAATGTTTCAAGCCTGTCTACATTCCTTGTTGTCACTGCTCCAGTTTCTCCAGAAGCTGGGAACTCCAAAACTGGGAAGCTCCCATGGGATCCACCTGGCGGAGGGCACAGACTCAGATCTACCAAGCCTATCTGGGGCTTCCATTCCACACAACCCCCCCCTTCCTTCCAGGCTCTTCAGGGAACAGTTTCAGAAGAGAAGGGATGGGGAAACCATCAATGTCTATGCTTTCTTCCATTCCCTCTACCCTGGGAAGCTTTTCTAGATTCAGGATCCAAAGGAGCCAGATATGAGTGATCACATCTTTTTCTATGGTCTCAGTAGCCTCACAGTCTGGACTTTTGAAATAGAAAATCCTTGATTGTTTATCTGCCATCACAACCCTTTTCTTGTCAATGGGGTAAGACAGAGAGGCACAGTTCATGGTCTTAAAGTGTGGCCCTCAGACCAGTAGCCTTAGCATCACTTGAGAAACATGTTAAAATGTAAGATGTCAGGCCCCTCTCAAGACTTACTGACCCAGCAATCTGTTACAGAGCCATTCAGATGATTCTGATGCATGCTCACGTCTGATAAACATAGTGCCAGGTTAACATCTAGAATCAGACTGCCTGGGTCATATGAGCTGTGTGACCCTGGGCAAGTGGCTTAACATCTCTGTGCCCTCCTCTGTAAAATGGGGGGGAAACTTGTATTTACCTCACGTTGAGGCTTCTGCAACAATTACCTAGGGCCCAGAGGTGGGGAACCTTTTTTCTGCCAAGGGCCATTTGGATATTCCTAACATCATTCACAAGCCATACAAAGTTATCAACTTAAAAATTCGCCTGCTATATTTGGTCAAACATTTAATTAACTCACCCCTAATGCCTTGGCATGGGCAGACAAAATGATTTCATAGGCCTTATAATGGCCCGTGGGCCAGAGGTTCCACATCCCTGAATAGGCCAACAGATGTAAAGTACTTCGGACAGGGTCTGGTATATAGAAAGCATTATAAAAGTAAGTTAGGACTTTTATATCTTCTGACTGAAACTCAAATTGCAGGAAGGGCTGGGGCTTCAAAAAAATGTAAGGAGAAAAAGCATCAGCTACTGTGTCAACTGTAGCAGCCCGCAAACCTTACATGAAATACAACTGTTTTCCTTCAATTCCCTTCAATCCATTCGAGAATTCATATTTTGTATTAGTTGGTTTTCTCACTTTTCCCTTCAAGCTAAAGATTGCATTGAACCATGCAAAAAAGGATTTTCTAAATTACGTCATTTCGTTCTTTTAAAAAAGAAGGAACAATTATGTGGGAACTCATTTTGATAGTCTGTCAGTCACCCGCCTAGAAGCAGCTCACCAGAGATGGTTTACCAGATTTACACATTTAGATACCATGTCAAAGAATCATGTCCCTGCCTGGGAAATTGGAAAGTTTGAAAATGCACATTCTTTTTCTTTAATAAGATTTGACCTGTATGACCAAATACTGGCTGAGCTTACTGTTAAATAAATGGCCTTTTGAAAGAAATTGCTCACTCAGTCACATGAGGTGAATTTAATTCTTCAAGGAATCTGATGTCCCATTCAGGAATTTAGGTAATTTACTAAGTATTAGTTATTCATTCTAGTTTTCAAAAACACATGCCTCATCTGATTCAGCAACACACCTCTAGCCATGAGGTGAGTCACAGATTTGAAAACTCATACCTCTGCAACACTGTGAAGCCATATGACTAACAGCCTATCTCTTATTTAAGAGGGAGTATGATCCTGGTGTCCCCACCCTCTCTAAAAGTTTTTCACAAGAATAGGGTGGCTTCATTAATAAATGTGAGGACAACTGGTAACAGCTAAAAAACTTTGCCTTTACTACTTTCTTATAAGGAATATTCAAGAAGGTATGAAACAGACAAAAATATATAAGGATTAACAGCATCTTCTAAATCCTCCAACCATCTGCCTCATTTTGGCTGGCTTTCCCTTACCACATTCACAGTAAAGAATAGTCTAGTGTCAAGCATTCTGCTGAAAAGAGAAAAAAAAATGTGTTAGAAAAAAGACATGCTTTCCATGTGATATGAAACATCTGGGTATCTGAGGCTATTGCTATTTTGGCTCATCTTTCACGCTGGAAAGTGGTGATGTTTGGCATCATGGGGACATGACAACAATGAAGTCAAAACACATTGAATAAAATCATGACATTTTTTAAGTTGGGAATGGCCTCATCCAATCCTTTCATTTTATACGGGAAAACTCAAAACCAAATTGATGTCCTACCTGCAAGCTTAAACTCTTCTTAAAAACACTCTGGATTTATAAGCATGTGGATTAAAATTAAAGACTTTGCAAACCCAACTGTTTCTTAAGTAGGATGCAGCTGCCTTTTCTGGGGACTCTCCTGGATATTGGGAGCTCTGAAACTGAGTCAGACCTGTCTTTTCTTCACAAAGGCTTACCATGTAATCGAGGAAGACGTACATCAAATTATAAAACAAGATACTGCTCTAGTTGCAGGGAAAGCTTTCCAAAATAGAATGGCAGGGCATCTTGCTTAAAGACAGATGATAAAAGACCTTAAATGCTGTGCCAAGAGAAATGCACCTTTTCTATTGATAACGCAAACACTGATTGATTTTACTCTGTGCCGCTGTGCTAAGAGTCTTACCTACAATAACCCTGTGAGGTAGGTGCCATCCATATCCTTTCTTACACATGATAGAACCGAAACAAGATGTTAGTGGGTCACCCCAAGTCCAATGGGCAAATGGCAATATCAGGACTCAGCCTTATCTAATGCCAAGGCTTATTCCCACAGCTGTCTGTTCTTGAGCAGGGGGATGACATGATCCAGGAATCCTTCTAGAAGATTGATTTGGCAACAGCCCGGAGCAGGCACTGTCCTTTTCCTGGCCCACAGCACAAGCTGGAATGCTTAGCTACAGTTTCCTTTAGCCATTTGGAGATTTATGAGAAAGTCGTTTCAAACTTTTTGGATTTAAGAATGCTCATTTCTTTCTGATTCAACATTTTACAATATTTTTTCAGTCATGAGCTGTAACCTGACCATTTCCTTAATCTCAGGCTCTTCCTCCCTCCGCTTCTGTATCTCAGTAGAGCCAATTTCTCTCTCGGTGACCATTATTGCTTTCCAGAGGGCCTTGGGCATAAAGACAAGGCATCTCGCACCCAAACTAGTCACCAGGATAGACACAAAAAGGGGAGAGAGGAGGAAGGGAATGTGCTCAATATAATTACAAACCATTGCACAGAAAGCTTCCTCCATCGCTTAACGCTGAAATGCATGCGTTGCAACTAATTAGCTTTTGTGGGGGGGACTGCTAATAAATCCTAATATTTCTCAAAGAGAAATGGCTTGTAATTTAATTTCTATTAAGCTGTTACTGAACTTTTTGCTAATTAAATCTGGGCTTCCACAGCAATTAATCCCAAGAACAATCTGAAAATGTAAATAACGTAATAAAGTAAAGAACTGCATGTCCCGCCCCTGCCCCCACCCCAAACAACAGGCTTCTAGGCCCTGAGTTTTGTGTGCACGCAAGCAAAGGAAGAGAGAAACTGCTCCTATTCTCTCAGAACACAGCATTTGCTTTTTAATAAGTATATCAATATTCTGTATGTATTTCCTTCAGAGAATAGATCCTCCATTGTGAATTTTGAAGGTTAGCTCAGGAGGTATCTTCTATGAACAAATGACTTGTCAAGGCCTGCCTTGGGAAGATGATGAACTGAACAGCACAGAGGCACAAGGCAATCTCTAAGGACAATGCCAGGCCTGAAGGCGCATCCTAGAATACATATGCGGCTCTCTTTGGTGTGTCACATTGCCTTCTGGTCTTTGCACTAGAGAAATACACACTATTCTCCCCTTCTCCCCTACTCACCAAACCCCCCAGCCCAACTCAAAGGAATGAGTCCAGCAATATACATGATGTATATCTGTGTGCCATTTTTCCAATCCAGACCGTATTTTTTTAAAGTTTTGCAAAGTCTCCCAAGTAAAACTTCATGTAGTCACAGAAGAGCTAATGTTTTAAAAGGTCATTTATGGAATAAAATATGTACCTGCCAAACCAGCTACCTTTTGCACCCAATCTTTGGAGCCCTTCAGCATAGGAAAAGCTAAAACTGTTGGCCCTGTGTGGCTTTGCCGAGAGTGTTATTCTCAGAGGTACAGCCTTCCCTATGTGGAAGAAATGTGGTATTTGTCTACTTGAGCAAGGTCTGGGACTTTCATAGCCAATCCCTATGTACTCTGCTGGACCTTCTTTTCTGGAATTATCCACCTATCTTACAGTATTATAAGGATAATATTCATTGGAGGGAGCTCTAAATGCCAAAACCCTCTAAAAACACAAGGCCATTAATATGTCATACATGTTATAAAATACTATGCTTGCTTAGAGAATTAAGCACTGATTCCTGAAATTCCATTGGGAAAGAATGAATGGAAGCTCTGGACTCCACTATATGTGCCTTTTGTCTCTGCTGATTTTCATTTATATCTTTTAATTATAATAAATGATAATTGTGAGTATAATAAAAAAAATAGGCCATTATTTTTGAATAATAAGTGAAGTGAATCCCAAGTCTTCCCAAATACATTTACCCATGCAAGGAAGAGAGAGAGAAGAAATTAAGACTTGAAAGATTATCATTATACTAGAGGCCCTGTGCACAAATTCATGCACCAGTGGGGTCCCTTGGCCTACCCTGTGGGATCAGGCCAAACCCAGCTCTCTGACATCTCCTGAGGAGTCCCAGATTGCATGAGGGCACAGGCCAGGCCAAGGGACTCCACCGGTGTGTGATCAGGGCCAGGGAAGGATGTGGAAGGTTGGCCAGCAGGGGAGGGATTGCAGGAGGGCATCAGGGTATATCTGGTCCATCTCACTCAGTCCCAATTGGCCAGACCCCAGCAGCAAGCTAACCTTCCGGTCACAGTGTCTGCCCCCTGGTGGTCAGTGCTTGTCATAGCAAGTGATTGAGCAGCCTTAGCATATCATTAGCATACTAGAGGCCCAATGCATGAAAATTCATGCAAGAGCAGGCCTTCCTTCCCCCAGCTGATGGCACCAATTTTCCTCTTGTACCAAGGACCAGGCCTTCCCTCCTCTGACCACTCACAGGCACCCAGGACCCGGGCTAGCTCCCGTGGGGCTGCCTGCAGGCACTTGGGACCCAGGCTAGCTTCCCACCAGCCCTGGCTTCATCAGGAAGGATGTCCAGAATGATATCTAGAAGGATATCTAATATAATTAGCATATTACACTTTTATTATTATTGACTAGAGGCCCAGTGCATGAAATTTGTGCAAGGGGTGGGGGGGGGGGGGTTCCCTCAGCCCAGCCTGCACCCTCTCCAATCTGGACTCTTCAGGGACTGTCTGATTGCCGGTTTAGGCCCAATCTCTGGACATCCCTCTTATAACCCGGGACTGCAGGCTCCCAACTGCTCTACTGCCTGCCTGCCAATTGACCTAACTGCCCTCTGCCAGCCTGACCACTCCTAACTGTCTCTGCCTGCCAGCCCGGCCACCCCCAACTGTCCCCCCTGCTGGTCTGATCACCCCCAAATGACCCCCTGCTGCCTGGTTGCCCCACGCAGCCTGCTGTTCAGTCATTTGGTCATCCCTCACTAACCTCCCTGCCAGCCTGGTTCACCTATGCAGCCTGCTGTTTGGTTGTTACTGTGAAGGCATCCCAACCAATTTGCATATTACCCTTTTATTAGTATAGATTACTTTGATAGGTTGAATGGATGACTGGACGACCAGACACTTGGCATATTAGGCTTTTATTATATAGGATAATGCCTAGTTGTTTACAAAGTGTCATACTTGGCATATCTTTGTATCTAAGACTGAATTTAACTCTTAAAACCTTCCTTTGAATAAGATGCAGTTGCCTCTACTTTGCAGGTAGGAACATTGAAGCACCAAAGAGTAAGAATCTTGCTCAATGTCACATAACTCATCAATGTCCAAACTTAGATTCAAATCCAAGGCTCATTAATTTGGCTCCCAGATATATAATACTTGAGAGGGAGCTAACTTTTCCATCTTTGAATCAACCATCTTCTTTGAAAACTATGATGACTGCCATTGGAACATGGTCTAAAAGCAGTAGACCTTTCCCATGAGGTCAGACCTCCATTAGCTAGACATTATTAAGATGTGGTTCCCATTTTCCCAGCCTAAAATGTCCTCAACTCATTGCACTTCTCCTCTCCTATCTGTCTATTAAATTCTGCAAGGCTCAGGAAACCCTCCTAGATCACTCCATCCCCCCGGTGATCTTTCCCTCTTTGGAATCTTCAATCCACTTCCAGTTGATCACATCTATTCTTGGGACCATTGATGAGATACATCTGAACACTGTTCCAGAAATCATTCCTGCACTTAGGGCATCTGTCTCCAGAAAGACCACTACCTCCTTAAAGCAAGCAATCTTTTTTTTTCCCTTTTCTTTTTGTATTCCTCTAGCAGGACCCTATGCTACTCTTCTGAACATTTAATGTTTATGAAGAGCTTATTGTGGGTCAGGTACTCTACTAAGCACTTTATATGTATTAAACAATATGATTTACTTCATAGGATTCCCCCCCCAAAAAAAAAAAAATACAATTTTAACCCCTTTTTAAAGAGGAAAAAGCTGAGGTTCAGAGAATATAGTATCTTGCTCAAGATTGCTTAACTAGCAGAGAGCACAGCTGGAATTAAGACCAGGTAAGTCTGAGTCCAGAGCTGATTTTTCATCCACTGTGTTGGTACTGCCCCTCCACAGCACAAAGAATTTACACTCACCTTAAGCGTATAGGAAAATGATGGCACATATATAAAACACTTCAAGTTTAAATTTGTTTCCAATTTTCAAAATTCAAGAATTTGGAATTCAACCCACTGTGTTCCTTGTGTATTATTTAACTGGCCCTTCAGTGGTTTTCTGGCATAACAAGATGGTAGAGCAGATGGAGGTTTCTGGACTCATATTTGGCGTTATTAGGTTTTACAGTCCCTACAAGTCCTACTCTATGAAATATTGAATCTGTTATCAGTGTGTGTTGCAGTCTCTTCTAAGTAACACTGAACCTAACAACAACTATGCCAATACTCTGTGGTTTATATATAATGAGAAGAACTTTTGTTAGCTTTGACCCATCACTCTGGATGCTTTCATCACCTTATTATAGAGAAACATTAGGCTGGTCTCACTCGAAGATGAATTTCTTGAGCATGGCTGCTATTCTTACAGACATGCATCCAGATTAGAAAATGTCGGATATAGGCTGGCCAGTGTGACTCAGTGGTTGAGCGCCAAACTATGAACCAGGAGGTCACTGTTTGATCTCCAATCAGGGCTCACTCGATCCCTAGTGTAAAGCATGCAGGAGGCAGTTGATCAATGATACTCTTTCATCATTGTTGTTTCTACTTCTTCCTCTTACTTCTTCTCTCAAATTAATAAAAATACATATTTTAAAAGAAACATTATTTTTTTAAAAAAATAAAATGTCAGGCATGTTATTGACAAGAGTATAATAATATTTAAAATATAGAAAAGGGAAAATGATAAGGGTTATAGCACTCTACATTGAAAATAGAGCAAGAACTACTAGTAGTGACACAGATGCCAGCACTGTGATAATGAGTGTCAAAATTGGGGAACAATAGAACCTTATGTCATCATAATTCATGACATCTACATCATTAGAGTAGTGCTTGGAGAGTTAACTAAAATCAGCCAAGTGTAGCATATTATTTGAGTAAGTTCTAAAATGCCCATTTCCTTCTCACATTTCTTATTTCTCCAAAATAATTATAAAAAACTATATACTGCAAGCCCAGAAGGGAAATTCAATGTTTATGAAGAAAACATGAAAAAAACTTACACATGAAAAATATGTTTAAATGTCTTTCTCCTCCACTTCCCTGGTTTTTCATCTATTTTCATTAAAACTCTCTATTTAGGGGACAAGTGATTTCATATCCTAAGAAACATAAACAAAACTTTACCATTTTCACAATGGTCTCTGGTCTTTCGCTAAATTAATTCTTACATGTCAAAAAATTTCCTTTACAAAATTAATTAAACTAAAATGAAACAAAGTTTAATGTGCACATTTTTTTTTATTCCCCCATTGCTGTGTCTTATATATGTCCTTTTATTTTTATTCACACACACACACACACACACACACACACACTATCATTTATTGCCAATATCTTCCTGAAAAGCAGAAAGTCAAAGAGATATTTTTCCTATTCTGTCAACCTTCCAATATTCAGAAGAACCCTTTGTATGGAAGCCTCTTTAATCTAATCCTTATCCCATTATTTCATACATTCTCTCTCATGAGTTGCACACAAATTTCATCCCCTTTGGCCAGTGTTATGTTAGGGATAAATCAGAGGAAACATAATACTCTAAGTCAGCAATTTTCAACTTTATTCCTCTCATAGTATACAAAAATTAATTACTAACATTCTGCTGTACGCCAAGATGTGTGTGTGTGTGTGTGTGTGTGTGTTTTGTCAATCCGATAAAAAAAAAAAAATAGGTATACTTTTGATTCATTCACACCAGATGGCTATTGTTGTGTTGGCTGTTGCCATTTTTTAATTTGATAATATGAGTAAAAAGGTCAGTGCCCCTAACTAAATAGTCAGGAATTGCATGTTTTAAGAATTTTCGTGGCACACTAGAGTGCTACAGAATACCAGTTGAAAATCACTGCTCCCAATGAAATAGCAGGCCTAAGTCATCAGTTGGACATCCATCGATGGCTTCCAGACTGCTAACGAGCCCAGGCTGGGCTGTGGGTACCCCTCTCCTCCAGTTCACGAATGTTGTGCACTAGGCCTCTATTTAAAGATGCAATGGCAAGTTGCCATGTGTTGCAGTCCTCAGAAGTTCAGTGTCATGTAAAAGACTTTTGTCCCTGGTGCTGAGATAATGAGCTTGTTCCTTCGTGATGATTGATAGGATGCAGATGAGAAACTGGCTGATTGAGGCTTTGGAAGATGAAAGCTTTCCGCTCTTGGCAATAGTACCAGTACCCTGGAGAACATGTTTTAACTGCTCCGCTTCCATTACTGCCATCAGGAGAAGTCGAATAACAAATTATACCAGGTGACTATAAATAATACTTATTTCACTCAATTTGCTGGCTGAAAAGCATTCTGAACTTCTTTGCTTAAGCTAACTTTGGTATTCTTGATAAATAGTAACTGACATATTCCAGGCTCCTTTTATTCCAGAGCGACCAGTTGGTCCCTAAATGATTACCCCTCCTTTAATCTTAGTCTTACATGTTTATATTCAGGCCCCTACATTCACTCCATATTAGCCACAAGCCTAACTTTTTCTACTACCTGCTTAGTGTAACTCAGTAAATAATTAATGTTGCCAGAAGGTGATTCAAGATATACACTTCAGGTTAATGAGTGCCACCTTGTATTCTAGACTTTGCCTCAAATAAGTATTAAATAAATCACTTTGTCTAATACAATACCCACCAGCCCCAGGAGACTATTCATAGTTTAAATTAATTAAATTCACAAATATTTTACATTTACTTCTTTAGTCATATGAGCATATTTCAAGGGGTTCAATAGCCCCATACAATCAGCAGCTAGCACACTGAACAGTGTAGATGTAGATTATGTCCATTATTGCAGGAAGTTCCACTGGGCAGGTATGCTATATATTTTAACATGCAAAAGTAATATTATTCATTAATCCCTCTTATTCTCCATTTACTCTTCTACCCCAAAGAAAACATTTTTCTATTAAAAAAAAAAGAAGAAGAAATTTTTTTTTAGTATCTGCCATGTGTGAGGCATAGGTTCTTGGTTCCTCCAAATAATTCTATCTACTCATCCCAAAACAGTCTAGGAAGTCCTTTATTCCCAGGTCCACTCTCTCTGAGACCCCTGCCATCTCTTCACTAATTTTTTTGCCATTAAATAAACACTTGCTGAGCACTATGATGTTCCTGGAACTATTCTCAAAGTTGTCATCTCCCTGGTGCTGTCTCTAGCAATCCTGTATTCTTGACCCTTGATCTCTTTGTCTTTCTCAGGAATTTTTCCACTCTTCCTCCTGTTGGAATGAATGCAGCCCACTTTCTCTCTGAGTATGTCTACAGCTTTAACAACCCACAATGATTCCCAAACCTTCCTCCTCCCCATTCTGACCCATAGCCAATGCGTGAAACCATTGACTCCCTCTGCCAAAAATGCAAGGGAGATATAAATATCCATATTGCTTTTCACAAGTTCATTTGCAAAGTCAAAATTTTCATGTGTACATTAAAAGGCAATTGCTATACTATATTTGCTCTGGGAAAGTCTAGTTGTCTTATTACAGCACTAAATGTATATTAAAGGCTGTGGCACCTCAGACTTAACCAGTCTTCAAAGAAGAGGCTATATTTTATTAGATATACACTGAATCCTTCACGCAAATGTAATGCAAATGCTTCCTAGTGGACTAGAAACAGTGGTGGGTGAAAGGTGATCAGAAGTTCCTTGAGGGAGAAATTCCAGATGGCTGACAGGTAAACACCTAGCCGCAGCCGCACACAACAATTTCAATAAAATACAACTAAAATATAAAATGGACATTACCCAGAACTACAGGAAAGTCGACTGACTGGAAATTCTACAACGAGAAGCAAGGAGAAAACCAGAAGGAAGCGCGGAGGAGCTGTAAAAGCCTAAGGTGCTGGCAGCCAGTACTGAAGGGCCCGCATAGGGCGGGGCTGACGGAAGCCAAAGCTGCAGGCTCCACCCTGAAACCCCGCCCCATCCAAGCAGAACACAGAGAATTTTAAGGTTACCAACTCAGGAAAGCTGCGAAAATGCCGAGACAAAATAGATCACAAACGAAAGAAATGGAGGACAAAAAGCGACTGGATATAAGGTTTTTCAAGAATTTCCTAGAAAAGATGGATAAGACCTATGATGATATGAAAAGGGATCAACTAGAATTAATAAGGAATCAACAAGAAATGATAAGGGATCAACAAGAAATAAAGAATACATTGACTGAAATAAAAAATATTATACAGAGTCCTAAAAACAGAACGGAAGATCGCAAGAATCAAGTCAAAGAGTTGGAACATAAAGAGCCAGAAGACACTCCTCCGCAGGAGCTAGAAGGCAAGAGAATCCAGAAAATTGAAGATAATGTAAGAAACCTCTGGGACAACTTCAAGCGAACCAACATCAGAATTATGGGGGTCCCAGAAGATGAGAGAGAGCAAGATATCGAAAACATACTGAAAGAAATAGTGACAGAAAACTTTCCCCACCTGGTGAAAGAATTAGACTTACAAGTCCAGGAAGCGCGCAGAACTCCAAACAAAAGGAATCCAAAGAGGACCACACCAAGACACATCATAATTAAAATTCCAAGAGCAAAAGACAAAGAGAGAATATTAAAAGCAGCAAGAGCAAAGAAGGTAGTTACCTATAAAGGAGCACCTATACAATTGTCAGCTGATTTCTCAACAGAAACCATGCAGGCCAGACGGGAATGGCAAGAAATATTCAAGGTGATGAATATTAAGAACCTACAGTCAAAGATAATCTATCCAGCAAAGCTATCACTCAGAATCGAAGGTCAGATAAAGAGCTTCACTAATAAAAAAAAAAAAGCTAAAGGAGTTCATCACCACCAAACCAGAATTATATGAATTGCTGAAGGGGGTTCTTTCAGAAGAGAAAGTAAATAAAGATAAAAATTATGAACAACAAATACGTAACTATCAACAAGTGAATCTAAAAACCAAGGAAATTTAAAAAAAATTTCTTTCGTTTATTTACCCCTCTTCCTCCTATCTGTTCACCACTCATTTGCTAAGTGCTATGCTAGGATGGTTGGATAAGACAGTTTGCCCTTTGAAGGAGCTTAAAGTCTAAGAGCAGTGATTCTCAACCTTTCTAATGCCACGACCCTTTAATACAGTTCCTCATGTTGTGGTGACTCCCAACCATAAAATTATTTTTGTTGCTACTTAATAACTGTAATTTTGCTACTGTTAATGAATCATAATGTAAATATCTGAAGCTGATTAGAATCTGTGTTTTCTGATGGTCTTAGGCGACCTTACTAGGGGTTCTCCTAATCACTGCTGTAGAGCCTAAGACCATCGGAAAACACAGATTCTAATTAGCTTCCTGGAGGTGATGCCAGATGATGAATAACCCATCAGTCTTCAGATCTTCGCATTTCAAATAGTAATTCCTTCCTGTCTCTCCCCATTTTTTCTCCAGCCTATCTTATATCTGACACCATGCTGGGAAAATTTGGAAGTTTGAGTAAAAATGTGTTATTTATACTGACATTGGCAACTTTGAAATGGTTACTTAGGCCAAAAACCTTGGAATCATTCTTAATTCTTCTTTTCCCATCATGCCACATGCAATCCTCTGGTAATGTGACAGTAAGCAAGTAGTTATTAATAAAAGAGAAGGGAGCCAGATATATGATTAAGCCAGATTAACTAGAAAAAGGCAGTTTCACAGCCATTCCAGGGAATATCTGGCATCACTCCACCAAATGGATTAACATCCCAGTGGGCAGGAACCCCAGGGAACAACTGGTAATGTTTCCCGGATTATCCAGGGGGAGAATACTTTATTGAGTGCATACACAGTGGAAGCCAAGATGGCACAGGGGAAGTCCTCTTATTAAGTACATGTGCCATGCAAGCCAAATAATGAAGCAGAACTATGAAGCATGTGCAGTAGACGTAAAAATGGCGACCATAAAGGGGGAGGAGACTAGTCTAGAAAAAAGATCAGATAGGATAAGGACACAAAAGCTTGGAAAATGCAAGAAATGGATTGGATAGGGGAGGACCCAAACACAACCCCTGAAAGATCCGGGAAAGAGATTGGATAGTTTTCCAAAGCTAAGAAAAATATATCTAGGCTTAGCAAGGATTTGGAGCAACCACTTGCTTGCTCTCTGCCTTTTGGGGAGTGTACTCTTTTTTTCTCTCTAATAAACTTGCCACTATGACTTAAAATCCTCCTATGCATGTCTCTGAGAGTCATTTCCCACAACACTGCAGGAGAACCTCCGGTAACAGTAATTCTTGATGCCTCTGCTTTTAAAATATACATCAAATCTAAGGACGTTTCATTTCCTCCACCACTCCAAGCCTCCTTCAAGCCTCCTGCCCATATCTTATACTGGATCTATTTCAGTAACCTACTCCACTGGGTTTTCTGTGAAGGGGTTCAGAGTATGCCATCCTAAACTATGCTCCGTTGGCATAAGGATGAATGTGAGCTGTTCATTTGAAGGCTTTTAAGAAGAAACAGACACAAGAAAACTCTCTGCATTTGCTCTAACAGTAAGGGCAGGATGATTCTTAATCACTGAAAACAGCTCCATACCTTCATCAGCCCAAGGGGAATCAACATAACTAACCAGGCTAAAGCAATCCTTACAATTTATCAGTTTCTCTATCTATTTACTTCCCATCACTTGCCACCCCTAGAAGTTCAAAGTGCCTTTCCCTTGTCTTGTCACTTCTCTACATATGTATCACTCTTTTGGTAAGATGTTATATAAACCCAAGTTCTAACCACCCCTTTGAGTTACTCATCACTGAGTGCTCCTGTGTGTATGTGCAATGCAAATGATAAATTGCTATTGTTTTTCTCATGTTTAACATCTCTTTTGTCAGTCTAATTTGTAGAATCAGGGCCAAGATACATAATTTTTCCTCCCCTACATTCGCTTTTTCCCTTACCTCTAGGATGTCAGTAACCCTAAAGCTGAAGTGATATATTTTTCTTTTGTAAAGCAGATAATGTCACTTTTCTTTCCAAATGACTTCTTCAGTGGTTCCCATCACACTGAAAATAAAATCCACCATTATATTATGGTTTACAAGGCTTCACACAGTCTGACCTGGGCAACCTCTGATCTCCATCTCTAAACAATCTCTCCTTGTGTCTTGTTTAGGCTGTTTTATACACACTCATCCCCTGCCTGCTCAGCTTTCTCCTGTTCTTCCATAGCCAGTTTTCCATATTATTCACGTGGCAATATAAATGTCGGGTTGCAAGATAAAGCAGAAGATGTCCAATTAAATTTGAATCTCAGATTAACAATGAATAATATCTCATGAATATAGATACTGGGTGGCATGTAGTTATTATTTACTAAATCTGGCAATACTTTTTAAACTACAGTTAACGCAATCTAAATATCCTCACCTACTTCACTTCCTGTCTTTTTAACCTGATTTTGTTATTAATACTTATCGTTATTGTTAGAGCACTTATATTGACTACTTATTAGTTCCTGTTTATCATCTATCTACCCAAGTAGAATTTAAACTCCATCGGGTAGGGACCATGATTTAATCACATGTAGCCCTAGAACCAGAAAACTCCTAGTCCCAGTTACCTAACTAGATATTTGTTAAGAAATAAATGAGTAAATAACTGAGTTTCTTTGACTTGTAGGCTCTAATTAGTAAATGGTGACCTCCTTCTTCCCCTCAAAGCAGTGTACAGTTGTCTGGGCTGGGATATAGAAGGCACCAGGAATGAGATCACAGAAGACAATTTAAAAAAGAAAAAGCCCCAGTTGATATTCAAAACTTGTTGCCATAATGTATGTGTATGCAGTTTGGCCCTCTAGGCACCCGGCTTTGTCAGGCCCTCTGCCCTAGGATTACACTGTGAATGGTATCTCTCTTCTGTCTGAGAGGGACCAGGGGCAGTGGGCCCAGGACCCCTGGGAAGGACCATTTGCATTTGACTGTCTTGGCACTTGAGGAAGGGATGGGGTCACTGTTCATTTAAATGCATACATTGAATCAGGTCCATCTTCCTGCCTGGCTGATAATTATAATATTTGACAGTTGCTCATCCTCAGCAATGCCTGAGACTTATGAATAATTTAGGAATGCTAGGTTGTTCTCTAATCAAGACAACGGAATAAAAGTGAGGTCTGGATGTGTAGCATCAGCAGCTTCTTGCTGAAAATGACAGCATTAAATAAGGATGTGATGGACACATTTAGAAGAAGCACTATCCCACAGCATTTCGCAATATGCTCATTACACAGATGTCATTTCTTTCTGGTAGTCATATCACAATAGCTACAAATAATGGCTTAATACATAATTGACTAGAATGAAGAGGAAATCCACCAGTTCTGCGTCCTGAAATTATGGGAGAGTTTCTACAACCAATAAACTGGGCTCTGGGCTCCCAAAACCACATGTCATAGTGTTTGGTATGAAAAATATGGTCACTGTTTGTTGAACTATCAAAATTAAATCAAGTGCCTACTATGTTGGGCTAGGCACCAGAATAATTTTTTAAAAGATACAGACCCAAAGCACACAAAAGTTATCTATAGAAACAGATATTTAAAATATATATATATATATATATATATATATATATATATATATATATGTGTGTGTGTGTGTGTGTGTGTGTGTGTGTGTGTGTGTGTATAGTATGAAGGAAAACTTAAAAATGAGATGAGTGCTTAGGTAGGAAAAATTGATTTGGATTAGTGGGAGGAAATAGAGTTGGTGTCAGGGAAGGTCTCTTTGAAGAAATGACATAATAGAAGAGATTCAAAGAATGAGTAAAAATTAGTCAGATGAGCAATAGATGTAAGGGCCTTCAAACTAACTGACATGAAAACTCAGTGACAGGCATGAGATTGCAGCATTTGAGAAACTGAATGGAAACCAACAGGGCAGGAGCTTAAAGAGCCAGGGCCAGGGTGGCAGAGGGGTAGCAGCCGAAGGAGAGAGGTCAGACTAGAGCAGGGTAGGTGGGCTTGCTGGGCTCCAGGATCAGGATTTCATTCTCAGTGCAGAGGGATACTACTTTAGTCTTAACCAGATAAGACTCTGTCTGCCTGCCTGATTGCCCCTAACTGCCTCTACCTTGGCCCCTGCCACCACAGCTTCATCTGGAAGGACATCCAGAAGGTCATTCGACTCTCCTGTCTAATTAGCATGTTATGCTTTATCCTATCTAATAAAAGAGTAATATGCAAATTGACCTGCATTTCAAAAAGTCCACTTGGCCCTCTGAAAGAAGGAACTCCTGGAGCAGGGTCCTTTCTGGAATGCGAAGCGGATACAAAGATCCACTAAGAAGTTAGGAAAGGAATATTAGAATACTGATATTTCTTTTTTAAAAGTTGTATTTCTATACATGTTTTATAATGCACAGAAAAACTAATGCAGTACTTCAATTATATTATTCATCAGTAAATCAACAGATATGGAACGTGTGTGCTTACTGATAAAATGATAAGAGTACAGGATCAACAACAACAAAATCAGATAACCAGTGGCTTAGGCATCTTGGAAGTCCATAGAGAAAATGAGAAATGGATGGACTTCAGATAGTACCTGTACGGGGAGAGAAAAAAACCTTTTTCTACCTTCATAGATTCCACAACTGAGGTCTACAAATTAGATTGATGAAAGATGAACAGGAGATAGGGCAATAATAGATTTTATTTGATGTTAATATTTTAACTTTTACATGAAGAGGCCTTCAGAGGGAAAAAATGAAGACCCGAAGAATCATACTCAGGGGTTTGGATATCCCTTTAACAAAGGGCAATAAATCAGTGGAGAAGTGACAAAACAAAGGAAAAGGCATTGGGGATTCTATGGGCATTAAATGTAGGATGGTAAATATATGGGGTAAACTAATGGAAGATAAGGGGTATTTTAGTAAGATTTGTTTATGCAGACTCATCTCTGCTGAATTCCTGCCTCCAGTGATAAGAGTTACTCTCCTTCTGGTACAGAAGAGGGGTAGGGGACATTTATGACCTGCTTTTAGGTAAATAGGGGTATGACAAAGAGCTTTCTAAATTTGTTGCTGATTGCCTCTAGCTCAAAATAACCCTCTGCCAAAGGGCATATTTGGAGCAGAGGCATATATTTTGATCCCCTTCATACTCATGCCAAGTGTCACCCTGAAAATGCTTCATAGAGTTGCCCATGCGAGAAGAAACTCATCATAAATCAGCAGCCACAGTCAGATTGTCCTTCCAGCACTTTGGATCTTGGGGCCATATGGTGGATAGAATTTGCTTTCTTTGGCCTCCAAGTTTCAACATGTGTGGCATGTGTCTTCAGATATGGCTCACCCTGGGACTCGGAATTGTGTCTTCGTTTTAGCTTCTGCAGGGAAGGACTGTTTATCTCTTAAAGGCAGCAATTTTCAACCTTTTTCATCTTATGACAGATAAACTAATTACTGAAATTCTGCAGCACACCAAAAAGTATATTCTTTGTCAATCCAGAAAAAAAAAATAGATATAATTTTAATTTATAAAAAATAATAATAATAGTGCTTACCTATCCTTTTTGCTCCAAGGTGACTTTTTAAAGAATCAGGTGCCTTTATTTCTATATAAGGATTTCTGGTGCCAAGAGTTTACCAATTAGATGCAACCTTATTATTTGACATGATCAATAAGATGCAACTCTATTATATGACCTCTATATTTTCCATTCAAGACAGGGCATTCACAAGGCATGGCTATTATTGTCTAAGAAAAAAGAGGCCAGTGCCCTTAATTAAGTAGTCAGGAATTATATGTTTTAATTTTTTTAATATTATTTCTAATTGATTCAGAGAGGAAGGGAGAGGGAAAGAGAGAATCATTGATCGGCTGGCTATCTCCTGCATGCCCCACATAAGGGATTGAGCTCCCAACCTGAGCATATGCCCTGACCAGGACCTCCGGGTTCATAGGTTGATGCTCAACCATTGAGCCATGCTGGCTGGGCTGCTTTAAAGTTTTTTGAGGCACACTGGTTGAAAACCACTGCTTTAAGGTGCTCCCATGGCGCCCTGATGTGAATTCTGCATACTTCACATTATGAGTTCCACTATCCCAAATATACCCTGTACATCTGATAAAAATTCAAGCAGCCATTTTCTCAAGTTGTGATAATGGTTAAATGAAACCTGACTTGCTACTGTCCATTTCCTTTCTGACCCCTGCCTGACTCATCAAGAAGCTCTGGGAACAATAATGGATGATAAATCCTTCAGCTTCCAAGATTCACTTTGCAATCTTTACTGTGAGGCCATCCCCAGAGCCCAAGGCTTGGGTGGTCTCCACCATCATGTCTCTGAATTGAGAGCAGCATCCACTAACCAGCAAATTAAAAAAAAAAAAAAAAGGCATGATTTGCTTTTCCGATTGGGAAATATGCTGGGGCTGTGATTTGCCTACATTTAACTGAGAAATTTCACTGTCTTTAACCTTAATCTGCAGATGATGGCTGCTTAGCATAATGGGAAGATGTTCAGAATACCATCCACACTTGGGTTGCTCAACAAAACCTAGGCAGACACAGCTCGGAATCCTAGGACTCAGATGAAGGAGGAATCTGCCCTCCCTGGACTCCTCCCACTGTGTAGAGGGCAGCAAGCCAGGGACACAGGTGTGCAGCTCATTAAGAACAGAATTAAACCCAACGGGATAGGTAACAGGCGCATGAAGAATGCTCTTCGAACTGCAGGCACTCTCCTCCTGCTCTGACCTTGGGAGGGGAGACAGAAGAAAACTGTTGCCCCCTTCTTTCCCTGTTCTCCTCTCTGTTATCAGCCCCCAAAAAAAGATCCACAAAAATGTTTTACTTCTACATCTGCAGCAGGAGGCCCTGAGATATAGTTGTGTTTAATAATATATTAAAGGAAATATCTGCTGAGTGTATGTAGTATATCAAAAACTTTCCTGAGAGCTGGGGAAGCTAATGAAAATAGCAGAAAGCCTGCATTCCAAGGGAATCCCAAAATGCATGAACACAACTAAAACACAATTTCTCTCTTAACAACTATGACCAGATAATGAAGCCACAGTGAGGCCCACGTGGCCAAATTTCTCACTTCCACCCACCCCAGTCTCCCAGAACATGAGCTTCAAATCAGCACCGTAGCAAAGCCTGAAGCCACTTCATGCCATAGACTTCAGGAGTTGCTGTCAAATAATAGAAACTAGAAACAAGCCCTCTCTGCCTAAGGTCTATTCTTACAGCCTTGTTCTCAAGAAGAAGGTGGACACAAAAATTTTATTCTAGAGTAATAGAACAAAATATGGCTTAGACAGAGGCAGGGTTGGAGGTTTCTGATTATAGACTACTTGAGGAGTTAGAGGTTTGCGTAACCGTATTGCTTTCATTTATCCTAAAACATTGAAAATTTTCATAACTGGTTTATTAGGAATTTTTTTTAATTTCTCTGAGCTACTTGGGACACTGCCTCTAACAAGTATAATTGGCATCAAATAATAAATGAATCCAGACTTGGTAAGGAGAGACTTTATTTGAAGATTGCAATGGGTAAGGGTTAAGAAATAGGACAACAGAGCCAGGAGACTATTGTGACAGGAAGAACCTTTGACCCTAAGATCTGCAAGCACTTTCATAGTTAAGCCAAAAGAATTATTCTTTTTTTAGAGAGGAGCAAACAAAGCTACAAAGAATCAGGTATGGAGAAGTATGATGAAAAGGTGGCCTAACAGGATTAAAGGTGAGAGAATATTTTATCATATGGACAGCCTATTCTCAGGACAGACTGTGTCTCATTCTGTCCAGGCTGCTATAACAAATACATAGACTGTGTGGCTGATACCCAATAGAAATTCATTTCTCACAGTCCTGGAGGCTGAAAGTCTGAGATCAGAGTGCCAACGATGTTGAACAAAGTTGGGGGGGGGGGGGTCTTTCCCACTGAGTGTTGCTCGAGGTGGAGTCTATGCAATATTCTGAGAAAAGGAATTTTCTGAGACTTGCACAGGAGGATACGATATAGTAGAAAGCTTTATTTTCATGGAATTATACCTCTGGGTTTTCAAAGTCCCATTTCCCTTAGTCCAGTGATAGAAGTATAGCTGGGGATTCACTAAAGCTAGAAGCAAAGCCAGTGTCCAGAGTTTCAGTTCCATGTTGGAGCCAGGTCTAGTACAGCATCAGGCTAGTTGCAGTCCATTAGTCCATTGTGTGTGGGTCCACATGGTCAAAGACCATGTGCGTGAATGCAAGAAAGCAGGAGCAACAGAGCCCCACAAGCCAGAAGTCAAGCTCAACATGCCAAGAGGAACCAAGACTGTGTTTCTTTATTCAGGGAATTAAGTATTCCAAATCTTCTCTTCCTTGCAGTGGCCACACCCATTCTGGCCAACCAACTCTATTCCTAGGTGTGACTGGCAGACAAGTGCCTTCCTTATGTAGTTTCTCCCCCTGGTGTTTTGGCCTTTCCTTCTCTTTCCTGTTATTAATAACTACAATATCACGAGAATTGTCAGATTCTAGTGAGAGTCCAGTTGTGGTTTGGAGACTGCAGACTCCTAGTTGCATCTTCACATGGTAGAGAGCAGAGGCAGAAAGGAAACTCTCTTGGGACTTTTACAAAAACATAACCCCATTCATAGAGGCTTCATTCTCATGACCTCATAGAATCCTAATTACTGCCTCCTAATACCATCTCATTGGAGACAGGGTCTCAACATTTGCATTTGGGGTGAAGGGGGCACACAAACAATCAGTCCATAACAGGCTGTTAAGGAGGGGTTGTGTGCAGGCTCAGGTTGCAAGGTGGTGCGAGTTCAGTGATCTGAGGGAAGGAGGGGATTTTAACCACAATGGGTTAATAAGCATTTTGCCTTGATTGATAAGTGGGGACAAAACAGTTCATCTGACACATTTATCGAATGAAGAATGGGAATATGGAGGGTCTGTCTCTGTTTTTGTCATGTGGAGGTATCCATGAGTCTTATCTAAGTCATATGAAGAAGCATCATTCTTTGGACTAAATTATTTCCAGGAACACAAATGGGAGGGAGATTTTTTACTTTTTGTTCTTTTCTGAGAGTACAGGGCTCAGGTAAAACATAACATTGTCAGTAAGGATAATTATAGAGGTAACAAGGCTGTTTAAAATCAGAAATATCCAGTTTGAATGAAATCTCTTTTAGTGTTTGGACATGCTACTTTGGCATTTAAGTAATTGGGCTTTTCCTCTTTTCAAAGAAATCTACAACACAATCATCTTTCCAGGGTTCCATTAACATACTGCATCAATCTGACAAAGCTTTTCATTTAAACATATGATAGCGTAAAAAGTAATTTTCATCATGAGGAACCCTCTCATTTACAACCAATTTGGTAGATGAATGCCTACAATGTACGTCAGGCCTATTGCCTAAATTTTTATGCAGACAAATTCCACTACCACTCAATTCCCCAAATCCAACTCTTCAGTAAAATCTAGCTTAAATAGTTAGCTCAGTTATGCCTACAAGAAACTCATCACTTAGACCCAAAAGGAACTTTGTCTAGGAAAGCTGTCTCTTTGTCATATTTTCATCTGAGTTGGTTCTACATGAGTTATACCAAGAGGTATTTCTTAGCTGGTAAATAAAAATATTCAGGTATCTTTAGAAAATTCCTGGTAGAAAATACTGCAGGCAAAGGTGCATAGAGAACAGCATAAGAAATTAAGTGATAAAAAATTAATTACAACTTAATCTATAAAATGCTTTACAACCTATGCACACAGTGTTCTGAGTCAACATAATAAGCAGTATACATTTAGATAATCCATTTTTAAATATTACTTCTAAACTGTAATCTCCCTCAATTACAGAACAAGAATAAAGCATCATTTAGTATGTAACAATAGAAGGGTGAACTGAGTTACATGTTATAAAAGTAAACACTTTGGAAGGGCCCCCTGCCTCTCCACCTACCCCTTAATTTTGTTTCTCCTTCTGCTCTCTCCACCCACTGCTCAAAATCATTTCAAAGAAACTAAAGCTCCTATTTATTGAGTTGCCAGAGTGTTAATCATGTCTAATGGTTTTAACACAAAAGCTGCCAACCTTTAAATGTGTTACTTAAAGGCTATGAATGTCTTGTGTTCTTTTGTCCATTTTTCCTATCCCTAAATTCTCCCATGATTTCAGTAAACTTCTCTTTTCAGTGAACCTATGTTGGATTGGGGTAATGGGAGCAATTTGGAGAAGAAACAGCAACAGTGGAAAGACTATGGGCTTCAGAAAGGAACCTTATTAATCGTTATATCCCTTATACCACATCACCACAGTAAGAAAGACAAAATTGTCCTTCTACCTGCTTAAAGTTTTCCAACTAGGTCTGAGAATTAAACTGACATAAGACAGATTAACAGGAGTAAAATATACAGTTTTCTATACACTTAACATGACATAGGAACTCTTATAAAGAAATGAAGACCCAAAGAAGTGACAAAATCTAAATGCTTTTATATTAGACTAGAGTCCCGATGCATGAAATTCATGCACTGGGGTGGGAGGGTGTCCCTCAGCCCAGCCTGCATCCTCTCCAATCTGGGACTCCTTGGGGGATGTTGGACATCCCTTTCACAATCTAGGACTGTTGGCTAAAAACTGCTTGCCTGCCTGCCTGCCAGCCTGCCTGCCTGCCCCTAACCACTTCTGCCTACCAGCCTGATTATCCCCTAACTGCTCCCCTGACAGCCTGATTAACACTTAACTGCTCCCCTGCTGTCCAGATTTCCCCCAATTGCCCTCCCCTGCTGGTCTGGTTGCCCTTAACTGCCTTCCCCTGCAGGCCTGATCTCACCCCCAACTTCCCTCCTCTGCTGGCCAATTTGGTTTTGATTGGTCAGTTTCTATGCCAGTCAGTGTCAAAAGCTCGGCCTCCCAGGCAGCCATTGGCTCCTCACAGTTCACTCAAATTTGGTTCTGATTGGTCAGTCTCTATGCCAGTCAGTGCCTCTGGGCCTATCAACTGGGCTTAATCAGAAAAGCTGGGCTGATCAGCAGAAATGGAGAGAAATGGAAGCACCACTGCTGGCCAGACCTGGAGAGAAAGAGAGAGGCACGTGCTGATCAACAGCTACCATAGAGGCCACAGATCAGACCCTGCTTCTCTCTTCAGGCCTCTCTCTGAGACTGATTCACAGCCCCCTCAGCAGTCAGTACTGGGTCACAATGGCACCCAGCGCCAACTTCAGGACTGACTTCCTGTTGGTCAAGCCTCCGGTCATGATGGACCCAGGGTTTTTATATATTAGGATTGAACAAAGAGAGGCAATTGTGTAAAAACAATTAAAATGTTCCTGAGTGGCTCAGAGAAGATAGGATTGAATTTGACAAGGTGTGTTTGTACACAGTCCTCTTGACTTTGACTGCCCATTGAAGAATGTTTCTCTTCTTCTTATACAGGGAGAGCATCTTTCACTTAACAGTTTTTATTTTCCGGTTTTCAGGAAGAAAGGGAAATATTAGATTACCCTTCTTGTACCTGCTATTCTTCAAGTGCTTTTGGCTCAAGTAGCATATTTTAGGGTAGTAAATTCTGATACCCTTCACCATGTAATGCAGTGCCTGACATATAGTAAGTTCTCAGTTAATACTGATTGATGGGGATGGAGGAAAGGAGAGAGAAGGCAGGTAGACAGGCAGATGTTACTCCTCATTTAAAAAAAAAAAAAAAAAAAAAAAAAAAAAGTGGAGCGCTCCCATCTTTTTGGAGGGAATTTACCAAAGAGGTTAAGTATATGCCAAACAGTAGAAACAAAGACTTAGGGTGGGAGGGAAGCTCACCCAGATTTCCTGTCTTCTTCCTATTTCATATATGTTTGCCCTTTCAAGGATAAGCCAAGGGTAGATAGGGATGATTGGTTCTAGGGAACAAAGAAAAGCTAGCTATGAAAGCTTCTGCTGCCAAACTGGCCTAAGAATGAACTGCTCTCTCTTAAGCAAGTTCAAGGTACATTAGTGCAGTGATGGAATAAGGGCTTTAGGGCTTCTTTCTCTGGATTCATGTACTGCTGTCCATCATCATTGACTGGAAAGAATTAGTAACACAGATGTACTAATGGAGCGGGGGTGCAGCATTTGATAACTACAAACTCTAGAAACCAACTACAGGTCACTGTTTGATTTTATTTCCCATTCTGAATAAATTCCTTAAAAAGTATGGGGTAATCAGTAATTACTTAGAGTACAATGGCCAGAATTCATTGTTCTCTTCCACCTGTGTCAAAAACAACAAGAGAAATGAGCCTGTTAATTGTCTGTGTGTAGCAGGAGGCAAAAAGTAACACTTAGTATTTTACTTAGGAGTTATTGTCTTCCAAACACTTGACCACCTACTAATGCATTATTCCACAGAATATCCTTGGAGATTGGTCTGGTCATTTTGTTACTCCTTCAAGTCTGTTAGGAAGGAAACCAAGGCAGTGAAGGTGATGTGTCCCAGATTTGTCACTGGGAATCAGTGAATGAGTGAGCTGTGCCTGTCAGACCAACCTAACCTCCACTTTAATAGAAAAGCGACATCATGGAAGCCATGTGTGGCAAAATGTTTTCCACTATTAAGCCTGAAAAAGCACGTAGGATATCATTATTATAATTAGTAATCTATGTATTAGTAATCCATGAATTTCTGGAGGTAAAGCACCCTACCCCACAGTTTCAGAAAAATTAACAAATATTAGGGCTCCTCTAATTTTCTTGTCTTAAGAATGAATTATTCATAAGAAAATGTGAAATACAAACTCAGATTTAGGAATAAATAAGTGCCATTGTAAGTACAGATTTGCCTACATGACTCTATATGTTTGAACATGTACAAACACACATGCACAAATGTGTGTGTACACACACACACACAAGTCATGACATGTTGATCTAGCAACCCTGGCTACAAAAAAAAAAAAAAAAAATATGTGGATGCACACAACTACATCATTCTATTTTCGTCAATAACTTAATCTAAAGCTTAGATTAAAATATAAATGTAGTATTTATCAAATGAAAGATGACAGAAATTTTAACTGGAGGATAGAATCAAGTTATGGAGATGCTTAAGGGAAGAAAAAGGAGAGACAAAGAGATGAAAAGTAACATGATAAAATTTAGCAGGAATAAAAGCTTAGTACTTACTCCTTTTAGTATTTTTATATATTTCCTCATTTTTCACAACTACTTAAAGTGAAATGCCAGAGGTCAAGTCCAAAAGGTTCTATTTGACCTTGTGCTCTCTGTATGCCATGAATTTCTGCTTTGTTTTATTCATCGAATTGTAATTTGAGGCTGCCTTGAGAAATCACAGTCATCCCACATTCTCTTGAATCCAGGCAGAGGGAGAGCTAGATTCTCACAGCCCAGGCAGGAGGGAGAGGGAGGCAGCACTTTTGGTAGAAGTGTACCTAGACCTCCACAAAGTCTTTGTGTTCTGTGCTGAGTTTCACGTGGTCTTATCTCCACATTACTATTGACCCTTGAGCAATCAGGGGTTGGGGCACTGACCTCATGAACAGTAAAAAATTCACTTACACTTTTTGACTCCCAAAAAACTTAACTAATAATGGCCTACTGCTGATAAAAAGCCTTACCAATAGCATGAACAGTTAATTAACAGATATTTAGTATTTTGTATTTATATTATATACTGCATTCTCATAATAAAGCTAGAGAAAATATTTTTAAATCATAAAGAGAAAATACATTTACAGTATAAGTGGACCTGCACAGTTCAAGCTCATTCTGTTCAAGGGTCAACTGTACTTTTCCTAAAACAATTTCATTGCAGTCTTAACTACCATGGTGTCAACACATTTCCCATTAAAATCATTGAAAAGACATTCCTTTAAGAGAGAATGCAGTGCTTCTGTGCCCTTTCTCTTCTGGAAATTTCATTTAAAGGAAAGACTGCAGACCTAGGGTGGATGTTGAAAAAAGGTGAATAGAAGAACAAAAGGTTCAGAGGAGGGGGGGGGACATTTTTGCCTCAATTCATTCAGTGTAGGACAAAGAGGAGGAAAGAGAACAGAAATATACGCAGATTAATATGCTAATTGGCATGATATGAATTCCAAATGCAAGAAGCAAATAAAGTGCTTTGAAATTGTCATTTAAGGAATGGAGATTTTTATTTAGCCTCTAAAAAAAAAGACTGCTAGAGGACATGATAGGAGCCTTAGCTATTCGGAGGGCAATTATAAGAAAGATGAATTAAATCTATTCTGTGTTACTCCCGAGGATAAAATGAGGGCCACTGGGTAAAAGTTATAGGAAGCATATTTCAACTCAATACAAAGAAGGATTTCCAAATAATTAGCTCAGTCTTAAAGTGAAATAAGATCCCTCAATAGAGCAATCATCATTCTCAGTGGGATGTTCAACAGAAGCCATATGTCAGTGGCACTTGGGGAAGATTTCTCTAAGAGAACAGACAGGGGATTGAGCCATATTGACCTCTAAGAACCCTTTTACTTGTGAAACTTTATGACTCTGTTTCCTATGTCCTCTCACCTGATCCTACCAGGTGGCTAACTAGAAAGTGGCAGGTCTAATCCATATAGGATCATCAAGCAGACTTTCCAGTGTTCTCTGCTCCATCACTGTCTCCAGGCAAGATAATGTAACTACCCTCTTAAAGCTTGCAGTGTGTGGAAGTTCATGATATATTGGACTATTTTGGTGTCTCAAATTTATTTGGCTTTTATGTGAACAGCTTAATTTATCTTATTTTCCCTTCTCTCTTTGAAGCAACACATAGCATTTGTTTAACCCTTTTCTAAACATGGCATGTACAGTTGAAAGCCCAAGGAGAGCTGAGAGTACAAAATATAGTGCAAACTGAGGTACATGTGGCAATTTGTTACTTTGTTTAACTCTTTTTTAAATCAAGCCCACATTTGTAAAGCAATTGCTTGGAATGTAGATCCAATTACTTATAAAATATCTTTATTTTCTTTAAAATGGCACCTAATTAAGGATTAAGCTGAGGGACTAGGGTTCTTAACATGGTGCTTTGAGATTCTATTCCATTAAAGTAATCTTTAACACCTACCATTTATAAGGCTTATTGTTAATGACTTTAGAAAACACAAAGATAAATAGGATAAAGACCCTGCCATTAAGAAGCATAAGGTCTAGCAATATAAAAATAATTGCAGACAAAATGTAAATGCCTCTGTATAGTTACATGTCCAGTGGAGAGAAAGTCCATAACTGCCCAGATAAAAGAAAAAAAAAAGAAAAAAAAATCAAAGCAGACTTCAGTCAAGAGAAGGGCAAAAAGCCACGCCATGAAGGGCCATTAATCCTGAAATAATCTGTCTGTTCTTTGCCCTGGATGCAGAGAAGTCAATGAGGGTAATTGTGCAGGAGTATCTCATAAAAGAAATTATGTTTAGGAAAGATTAATCTGGCAGCAATGTAAATGCTATTTCAAGAGTAGTAGGAGAAAGAAGCTTTGTTGGACCTTGGTTGAAGGGATGCAACTAGGTCTAGAGAGTATATGATGGGAGAAAGAGTGGAAGGGAATAGCTAAACTGAAGGTATTATATGGGTCCATCAATAGCATTTTGAAATTGGTAAAAAGTATGAAGTCTATTAACTCAAGTTTGAGAGGATGAATTGAGATAGTAATGCTCAAGCATAAAATTAACATCGGAGATCAAGCTGAATAAGAGGCTACACGGATGATAAAGGAAATTTCAGGGAACAAGATCCAAAGTGAATGGAAAGCCTGGCCAATCTAATGTGGAGCTTCCTCTTGCGAGATTAAGTGTTGCCAGAGAAAATGGGCCCTGGTAGTGCAGCAAGGAAAAATTTTCAAAGGGCACTCATGTGAGGCAAGTTTAAGGGTAGTGGTAAGATTTATTAGGGTGAAAAGAAATAATATGCCACATGCGTAGATAGAACAGGCAGGCTCTAGAAGCAACTGCCCTGAAGTCTGTGTTCATTCTCCATATAATTTCTTGGTTTTCAGGAATAAGCAGGCTGTCATTCAAATTGTCCCTTTGCCTCCTGACTAAGCCCAATGCTTCCCAGTGTGGCCCTATCTGGTGTGTCATGTCCCCTTCTCTTGGAAACTATGAGTAACTATCTTTCCAATGGCAATTGTCTCCCGATCTGATAGCCTTGCCATACTTGATTGATAATAAAACCTACATTTTAAAACACTACAGATGGAGGAGAAACCAAGATGGTGGCATAGGGTAGACACCCGAATGCAGCCTACCACAACAAATTTGAATTTAGAACTGAAAAACAGGGGAGGCATTGCCCTGAAGCACCAGACGGCTAGCTGAGAGGAGGCTCTGCCATCTGGGAAGGAGAGAGAAAGCATGCCAACCCTCAGAAACTGTGAAGGTACAGAGAAATGTGCGTGAAAAGGCACTGGCTTAATCCCAGCACTCGGAGAGGAAGGCCGAGATTGCTGCTGGCTTACTACCGGCACATGAAGAGGCCAGGCAGGGCCAAGTTCACTGCTGGCTTACTCCCGGCGCTTGGAGAGGGCAGACAGCTAACACACGCAGCTGACTTTCTTATTTGGGAGGAAAACAGAACCACCCTATTGCTCTGATAGACTGACGCAGCCAGGGAGAGGCCAGACTGTCAGGCAGTGGGCAGAAATCTCTCGGAGGTGTGTGAAGCCAGAGGCCATTACAGCTGGACTGGGGGATGAGCCACTTGGGGAGAAGCCGATGGGAAAACAAAGCTTGTCTGCACCACCCCGAGACACTGCCCCATCCAAGCTGAGCACAGAAGCTCTCCCAGAGGCTGGCTTTCTCTAAAGAGTGACTGGCCGGAATCCAAAGCTTGTCTGCGCCTTTACCAAAGAGGTGCACGAGCCTGCAACCAATCTGGTGAGACTCACCACAAACATGACTTTTCTAAGGCGAGACTGACAGGGAACCAAAGATTGCCTGCGCCACCCCGAGACTCCGCCCCATCCAAGCAGAGTACAGAAGTCTTCCTACCTGAGACACTGCTGGTCCTCACAGCCAATTGGCTTGGAGATCAACGCTTCCCAGTGATAAGCAAGGCTTAACAACAAGACTGCACACATAGCCCACAAAGGGCTACATCAATACTGTCCACCGTAGGAAACTGGAAAGGCTGTGCTACTGGGCTCTACCAGAACACCTAACACACAAAACTATTCCATCAAATCAGGAAAACAACTAAAATGCAGACAAGAGGCAAGATACAAAGGAAGGAGATGGAGGAAAAGAAAAGAATGGACATTGAGTTCAAAACCACTGTTATAAGGCTTTTCAATAATATCCTAAAAAAAGGCCGATAAAATAAATGAGACCTATGAGGATATGAAAATGGATCAACTATAAATAATAAGGGATCAACTAGAAATAGAAAGGAATCAACTAGAAATAAAGAAAACATTGTCTGAAATAAAAAATATTACACAGAGTCCTAAAAACAGACTGAAAGATCACAAGAATCAAGACAAAGATTTAGAACACAAAGAGCTAGAGGACACTCCTCTGCAGAAGCAAGAAGATAAGAGAATCCAGAAAGTTGAAGATAGTGTAAGAAACTTCTGGGACAACTTCAAGCGAACCAACATCAGAATTATGGGGATCCCAGAAGAAGAGAGAGAGCAAAATACCAAAAGATTACTGGAATAAATAGTGACAGAAAACTTCCCCCACCTGAGGAAAGAAATAGACTTACAAGTCCAGGAAGTACGCAGAACCCCAAACAAAAGGAATCCAAAGAGGACCACACCAAGACACATCATAATTAAAATTCCAAGAGCAAAAGACAAAGAGAGAATGTTAAAAGCAGCAAGAGAAAAGCAGGTAGTTACCTATAAAGGAGCACCCATACGAGTGTCAGCTGATTTCTCAACAGAAACCATGCAAGCCAGACGGGAATGGCAAGAAATATTCAAGGTGATGAATAGCAAGAACCTACAGCCAAAAATACTCTACCCAGCAAAGCTATCACTCATAATCGAAGGCCAGATAAAGAGCTTCACAAATAAAAAAAAAGCTAAAGGAGTTCATCACTGCCAAACCAGAATTATATGAATTGCTGAAGGGAGTTATTTAGGAAGAGGAAGAAGATAAAGAGAAAAATTATGAACAACAAATACATAACTATCAACAAGTGAAACTAAAAACCAAGGGAATTAAAAAATCTGATGAACAATATTAATGGTGAATATAATAGAATCAGAGGTATGGAAGGGGAGTGGACTGATGATTCTCGGGGAAAAGGGGAGTGGGGGTGCGGGAAGAGACTGAACAAAAACTGTGCACCTATGGATGAGGACAATAGGGGGATGGGGAAAGGACAGAGGGTGGGGTGGGAACCTGGTGGTGGGGCGCGATTGAAGGGGAGAGGGAGAGGAACACATCTGTAATAATCTGAACAATAAGATTCATTAAAAAAATAAAAATAAAAAAATAAAATAAAACACTAGAGATTACTAAAATGAGCAAAGAGAGAGGTATAGTGGATAGTGAGAGTGTCAAAAAAGGGGGCATAATTTTGAATGAAGACATTAAACTTAAGACAGAGATCACAGTTTGTCAGGAAGATTGGAAAAACCTCCATAAAATGAACTGCCACCTGAGAAGTACAAAGAACGTTGAACTGGATGCTGCAAGAAATATAGCACACCCTGACTTGGTCCCCAGTGTTCTGGTAAACACCAAGGGATTATAAAAGAAATTTATCAGATATTAATCTGGTATTTATTTGCCATGTGGGGTGACCCATAGATTTCATTAAAGCTCAGTAGAAGCTACAATAATGTGTAGGCAAATTAAATAAGACTTAGTCTTGGCGAGGGTTACCAGTACCCGAGTAATGAGAGAAAAAATTTTAGTTTTGGTTATTATGGCCAGAGGGAAGGGGGGTGGGCAGTAGGTTTCTAAATGACATACTTATAGGCAAAATGGGGGCAGAGGCTGCTGCATTAATAGGATGGGAATATAGGAAGAGATATGTGCATAGAAAGAAATGAGGAAGGGTTGGTACCTGTGTTTAGCTTCCAATAAAAGAAATTATAGAAGAAAAGGGTTCACAGTCCTGCAGGAAGAATACCAAGTAAGCTGAGCTCCTATTCTAGAAGAATTTATAGGACTCTTCACTGAATCTCTGGTCCCAAACATTCCTTCCCAAATGACAGACCAAGACCAAATGGAGTACTTGCTAACACCATTAATCCAAAAAGTAGAACCTGATACTACTACTTTATCAATATAAATATAACATGGGTATAGTCTGCACTGAATGGTGACCATAGTTAAAATCAGAGGAATTGAATTTGAAGAAAACAATAAAAGACATTACAAAGTCACCAGATATATATCTGGTATTTATGTACTATGTGGGGGTGATTTGATGTTTAAATTAAAGCTCAGTAGAAGCTTTGACTATGATGCCATAGGGATATATTTATCTTAGAGGGGTTTTTTTGAGTTTAATTCTGAAAGGGAAAAACAAATTTTTCATCAAGAGTAGCCCTCAGCCTTTATTCTACCTCCAAAATATAACCTGCTCTAAAAAATTAGTATAATATATCATATAGTAATATTTAGACAAATGTCATAGAATGAAGAAAAACAAGGGCAACAAGACCATGGCAGGGAGAAGGATACAGTAGGGTGTAAGATGCTCAGGAAAGCCTCATTGAGAAGGTGAGACCTAAACAAATGTCTGAAGAAGATGGAGGTATGAGCCAAGTGGCTATAAGGGAGATGCCAGGCACCTTGCAAAATGCATTACAGGCGTAATCTCATTTCCCCCCTGTGAAACATTTACTATTGTTATCAACACTTGCTGATTTGGGAATGGAGCAGAGGAGGGTAACTCACTTTGCCAAGCTCACACAGCTAGTAAGGGACAGGGTCTGTGTGCATCCTCAGGCAGTCTGACCAATAATGCCCATGTTCTTTTAACAGCTCCCTTTCTCCCCTTAAGCTCATACCTAAATGTTACCATGTTCAGCCCTGCACCATGGAAGGAAGAAACCCCAGAGAAGAGAATGCTGGAAAGCTCATTACAGGAATATTATTTCGGTATGGTATACAAATTCTACCACAGAGAAGAGAAAGAACATCCTAACCATCAGAAAGAGAGCCCCATGCCCAGACTCTAACCTTCAGTGCACAGTGACATCCCTGAAAAGTGCACCACTGAGGGTCATGGAACCCAACAATCCTATTTAGGGGCTTCTCCTCCTGGGAGGAGGCAAAGAGGCGCTGAGTGTAAGTGAGGTCTTCTCCTTAGTCTCTCAAAATATCCCATTTTCTCAATTCTAAGGTGCTGCTCATTCATTCTGCAAAGACTGGCTCCTTCTATGTTCACTATATGGAACTCTAGGTGAACACAGCAGATTTAGCCTTGGTGCCCATAGTACTCCAAGAAATAGGAGTGTGAAAAAGTCATAACTGATGGGAAAAGAGGAAATCAAGAGAGAAATTGTAAGCAATTTATTTATGGCTATTTGGGGGCAAATATATGAAAGGATTGGAAAATAAATTCTATATTTAGAAACTTTAAACTGAAAAGCTATTCATCTAGAAGAGAGAAATTATAGATTTATCTGGAGATAGAATCTGAATGTGGTCTGGTGTGTAAGTTAGTTTCCCTGCGTAGCTGCCCAGAAGTCATCCAACCCTTCAGCAAAGATGTTGTGTTGTGATAGAAAGAATTGAGATGGAGACCTGACTCTCAATTCCATAACCAGCAGATTATTCACCAATTATCCAGTGAGCCCAGTAGAATCACAAGAACCCTTAAAATCAGAACTTACTTTAAGCTGAAGTCCAAAGAAGAAGTCAACTGGATCCCGAACATGAGAAAGACCTGGCATGCTGGTTTTCAGATGAAAAGGGCAATGTGATGAGAAATGCAGGAGATGAGAGAGGCTTTGGACCTAAAACCACAAAGGAAATGGGGATCTTAATCCTATGACCACAAGGAACTAAATTTTGCAGACAACCTGAATAATCTTAAAAGCAGATTAATCCCCAGAGACCAAAAAGGAGCAGGCAGTCATGCCTATGTGTTGATTTCAGCCTTGTGCGACTCTAAACAAAGGATCCAACTGAGGAGCATTGTACCAGGTCTACTGATATTCAGAACAGTAATATAAGTGGGTGTTGTTTTCAGCTGCTAACATTATGATAATTCACTACAGAAGCAAAGAAAAAAAATAATACGTAAATCATTGTCAGATTATGGCAAATCTGTTCTATGTTGTCAGCATTCATCTTAGGTTTACATCTCAGCTCAGTCACTCATGAGATATGTGACAATGAGCAAGTCACTTTACCTCTAAAAGCAGAGCTTTAGAATATTAAGCTCCCAGCCATATTCTGTCTCTTAAAGGAAGCATGGTTTCATTGTCAGAATTAAATCAGCCAAAATATAAATATAAGAAAATGACTTTTTAAATTAACTAAAGTCTATCATTGAGGTTTTCTTAGTTTTTTACCTAATGACTTTTACTGTTCTGGGATTTAATATTAGACTTAGATTTCATGTCTCCTAAAGCTCTCCTTGTCCATGACAGTTTCTCATATTTCCCTTGTTTTTGAAAACTTTGACAAATTTGAGGAGTACTAGTCAGGTGTTTTGTAGGTACCTCTTTACTGGAATTTGTCAGATATTTTTCTCATGATTAGACTGGAGAAATGAGTTTTGGAGAGAAGATCAAAGAGGTGAAGTGTCATTTTCATCATATCAGAACAAGGGTATCTGCCATCAACATGATTTATGACTGTTGACGTTGACCTTGATTCCTTTGCTGAAGGAATCAGGTTTCTCTACTATAAGGTACTTTACTTCCCCCTTTCCAATAAGGTGCTCCCTGGAAGGAAGTTACCCTATGCATCTCACACTTGAGGAAGAGGAAGTTATGCTCTACCTTCTTGAGGGCAGAGTATTTACATAAATTATTTGAATCGTTCTTCGTGGGAGATTCATAACAAACTTTTAACATTTACTTCTCTTTTAGTTCGCAAAAGCCTCCAAGTTCTAATTTTACAATATCATCTTCCTCCCTCTGAATACAAACAAAACCTGATTAGAAAAAAGAAAAACAGGATTATCATCCAAAGAGAAAACGTGTACTCTCTCTCTCAGGAATGGGGACGAGTGCTGTGCAGACAGTCATTTTCAGATGACATCTGTTCCAGTCATTATTTCTCTCCCAGCAAAACTACATTTGATTTGGTCCGATGTTTTGAGAGAAGGTCGCACAACTGTCTGTTACCTCACACTAAACCTGTTCCTGGAGTCCAGATGTCAGAGACGTCAGATCACTGTCTTAAGCTTTGAAAACCAGCGTTCTCAAGGGTGCTTTAACATCATGCACTTTTGACATAAGCTACAGGACAAAGAACAATGACAGCATTTAATGAGCCCCCTGGATTAGTCTAGACTACATTGGCTGAGAGGTAATCACATCTATAAAGCTATTAACGACTATACACCAGGATCAATAAGCCAGAGAAGTTTACAAACAGTGACTAGGGCTTCTGGATAAACCAAGAGTTTGCCAAGGGATGCTACTACCTGTGCACTGGGTTCATGGAGTCTGTAGATCAAGATTATAATCAACACTTAGGCAATAGAAAAATCATGAGGAAAGTGGTGACAGAGAAGACAGGGCTTTCTTATCTGTTCATTTTTCTCTGTGTAGCAAGTCAAGGTTTTGCTTTGTTTTTAATTTTCTTTCGTTTACAGGATAAAAGCCTCCTACCAACGAAACTTGTTTTCATATCTGAAAAACCTATCATTGCACTTGACTCTGACACACACACAAAAAGATCCTATTAGTCCTGCCTCCAGGCTCCTATTCTTGCCTTTTGCTCTCTCTGATATGCCCTTTCCTACATCAGGTCTAACCTTACATATTATCCCCACCTTTTGGCAGATTCAACCATTCTCCTTACAGTTGAAGAAGAGCAATGACAGCTGAAGTCTACTGTAAACTACTTGGGGATGAAGAGGAAGTGATGAAACAGAATTTGTAAGTTTGGATGGTGAATGGGAAATAAGACCAGGGGCATGAATACAGTTGAGAGAAATGGGGTTTTTTTGTCAAGGAGAAGCTGAGCACTTCGTAGGCAGTCACAGGGAAGCTGGACTTCATGTGTTGGATGAAAAAGGAAAATCAAATAAACAAACAAGGGACTTTGATTCAAAGGGTCAGAGAAAAAGGAAGAGTTAACATTAGAAAAGAGAAGATAGAATTATCATAATTTTGGAGTGGAAGCCCATGAGGAATGAGATAAATTTGGAAAGTGTGGACATCCTCTGACCTCCCCCAAAAAAAGTGTTTTTTTAACTTCATTCCAGGACTATAAATGTGAGGTTGAAAAGGCACTCCTTCCTGTCTTGAGGTTATAAAGATCAAAGTTATGCTGAATGATGTCAGTTTGTTGAAAACACTTATATGGAAGTGCTTCATATGCTTGACTTGAAATGTCAAATGTATCCCTGAATATGACAACAGAAAAATGTATACTCTGAACACATAAATATGTTGTAGATGCTGTTAATATGAGCCAAGGGTGGGGAGGGTACACTGAAGCATAGACTTTTACCCCTTTTTGTTCATTTTGCTATATGGGTCAGAAAAATCTGTGAACTATTCCTGTAGACCTGTGAACATATTTAAATGCCATAAGAAGGAAGGCAAATTACTTGAAATTTTTTCAAACTTGAACCCTAAGCACATCTTATATCTTAAGGAGTAAAACTGCACAGTTTCACAGAAGGGAAAATTCTGACCTTAGCAATACGTGATGTCCCAGTGGATACGGGGATTACGATAAGTGTCTGAAATGCAGTTGTAATACAGTGGGGAACTGACAGCAAGCACTGAGGCATGAAATGTGAGAGGAATAACCATGTGTGTCCAAGTTATGAAAGCCAGCATTAAATGTTTGCTGGTATGATTGTAAGAGCAGAAGGTTTACTCATGATACACTCTATACACATAAAAGAGAAGTAAGGATGAGACTGTGCTGAGTGTGACACTGCTAAAATATAAGCCAAAGAAAGCAAGGGGACAGAGGCACAATGCACTGAACATAGAGACATAGCAATGGTGAGACCCACTAACAGCCGTAGGAAAGACCCAGGTGTCATGTGAGGATTTGAAAGGCTCTAAAGGAGCCAAATGAAAATGTCAAAGGGGAATGCTTTCCTCAGCCAAGGCAAAGCAGAACAATGGAAGAAATGGCAGGAGTGATGGGCTGTTTGAAGCAGATGTTGTTGCTGGTTCCTAGCCCAAGTTCCTGACTGGATCAAGTGCACCAATGCTAGTGTCTGAGTTGGAGACACACCAGAGCATTCTATGAGCAGTGCAGGTCCGAGGGAAAAAGAGAAAGGAAGGAAGATCAACAGTACAAACCAGGTTGTTAAAACCCACAAAGGAGAAAACTCTGAGCTCTGCTCCTGCCTCCTCGTCTGTGCTGTTGAGTCTCCATCTAGTCCCTCAGTCTGTGGTCTCTGCTTCTTTGTCGGGGATAGAGAGGTTTCATCATGCATCGTTACTGTACAGAAACTTTAGTAAGGTGGTAGAAAAAGTGCTGAATAATCAGCCATTTTACTCCTTGTTAATGCAGACAATATACAAGATTGAATAACTCCAGGAATCCCACTTGAAAGGTATTATAAGAAGATTTTAAGATTAAGTAAAAATAATGGCTGTAGTCCCAGTCTCAGGATGTGGGGACCACATGAGTCAAAGGCAGTCAAATCCAAAATGGAAAAATGAAAGCACATGAAAAAAATAACTTTGTTATAGAATTCTCAGTGGTAGTCCAAGCTTCAGATGAATATTTAATCGTTTGGGAAATCCACCCCAGTGACAAATATGAAAGAGTTGATGTTCGTCCCCACCGAGATTAGACACAGAAGGGAGGGGAATCATATAATGCTTCTGAGTCTGATGGGGTACTTTCATCGAAAGCAGCGAAAACAGGTGTAGCTAACTAAGCAAAAGGGAAATGTATTAGAAGGATGTTGATGAGAAAAATAAAGAAACAGACTTAAAATCTGGCAGTTTCAGGTATGTAAGCAGCAGAAAGTACTCAAACTCTTTGCCACTGAAATAATTGTAACCATTTTTTCTTCTTGTGTCACTCAACTCAAGATTGACAGTCCCAGAGAGTCTTTGAGATGAGCTTGGGACAAATCTGCTTTTCAGGTAGAGAAAAATAGGGCTCCTTGATGTATAGTCCTTTCAAGAACAAGCAATTGAAAATAGGTAGCTCCCTAAAAAGATATTAGGAATTGGTACAAAAAGAGAATGGATATTGGGCAGTGTAAAAAAAAAAAAAAAAAAAATTAAAAGCAAGCACCTGACTAAATTAAAACACACACACACACACACACACACACACACACACACACACACACACAATCTTGACAAAAGAATTTTAATGAAGAAGCAATTATGACCTACTAGAGGCCCGGTGCATGAAAATTCATGCACTGAAGGGGAGGACCCTTAGCCCGGCCTGCCCCCTCTCACAGTCCAGGAGCCCTCAGGGGTGGGTGGCAAGCCAGCAATCAGGGGAAGGCAACGCTCCCATCACACTTCTGCTGCTGCCACTGCTAACAGTGCAAGTCTTAGCTGGCCCTGTTTACATGAGCCTTGGGCAGCCACCATCCAAGGCTTGCCTGCACCTCAGGCCCTCTCTGGGTGGCTGGGGGACTCAGAGTGGGTCTGGCCACACTATGCACCTACCGTCCCCCCACCCCCGGCGGGACTGAAATGACCAGGGGACTCAGGCAGGACTGAGGGGACTGGGCGCCACCATTTTTGTGATGGTGTGATGGTCAATTTGCATATTCCCTCTTTATAAGATAGGATTGTTATTAATATATGTCAAGAGAGGATAGGGCAAACCACTGTGATGGTTAATGTTGTCCCATCAATGTCATTTGTATCATGGAATGCCCAGACATTTGGTCAAGCATTATTCTGGTTATATCTGTAAGGGTGTTCCTAACTGAAATGAACCTTCATATAGTTGGGTGACAGGGAAGGTACCTCAACAAATGGCTCTGCTTCTGGAATAACTTAAAAGCAGGTCTGGCTTCTTTGCTGTAGGACTTCATTTATCTGTAACATGAGGCGGTTCCCCAATTCCAATCAGTACACTTAGTAAATGGATTGCCTTCCCTAATGTAGGTGGGTTTCATTTAGTCAGTGAGGACCAGAATAGAACAAAAAGGTAACCAGTAATAAAATAGAACTCCTCCTACCTTGAACCTGAGACACAGAACCTGAAGCATAGGTTGTTTTCCCGCCTTCAGACTTGAACTGAAACCTCAGGTTCTGCTGGATCTCCAGCCTGCTGGTCTTTGGACTGGAACTCACACTAGTTCCAGTTTTTCTCCTCTAAGGTATCAGCTTGCTGATCACAGATCAAATCTGTTTCTCTGGAGAAACCTGACTAATACAAGTGCCTTCTTGAAGTGGAGACATAGAAATACATGTTTCTCCTCCTCTGCTGTGTTTAAAGTAGTTTGTCTTGTCCTATAGTCATTTCATTAATGCTATTTTTCATTTATTTTTCTGCAGTGCATACTGGATTTGGAAATCAGAAAACTAGTGTTAAGTACTTATTGTGACATATATTTAATCCTGAGAAAATTACCAGAACCTTTAACTTTCTGTTTTCCCATCTTCCCGATTTGGACAATAACACCTTCTCTAAAGCATGATGGTTTTGAGGGACAAATTGCATAATTAAAAAGAAAATACCTAACTGATGCCTGGTAAACAGTAGCTATTTCGTGTGTGTAACATGTAATATGGAACATAAATCCATATCAGAGACCATGTTGTCTACTTTCTAGTCTACATTTCCCAAAGCACTGGACATAGTAGACACTTCATAAATGTCTGTGAGCAAAATGGAAATATACTTGATGGTAACTTTTCCTTCGATTTCTAATTATTGATTATACACACTGCTATATGCATGGAGTTAACCAAATACTATTAACCACCAACATCCTGCATATAATATCAGCACAAAAATGAGCAATTGGGCAAGGTTACTAAAGTCTTCTAGGAAAAAAAAAAAACAACCTGATGATAAAATGTAATTTCCAAGATATATGACAGGCTGATGTTGTGTGGAGGAGTTTGTGTTAGGAAAGATTGTCTATCATTTAAAAAAAAAAAAAAATCAGAGTCAAAGCAAGTGATTTCTTAAATGATAGTGATGTAAATTCTAGTGAGCATATCATATTTACTATCCTCCCTAAGACTCACTTCTCAATGAAAAATAATCTTCTGACAATTGGAAAAGTAATGTTTGCATATCATATCTCAAGATTCTAAGGTCAACTATTCTAGTTTAATCTCATCTTTATTTATTTAAATGATGTCTATATAACCTTAAAATAAACTTTTTTGTGCTGTCAGATAACAGATTTGATTAAATCATTTAGTTATTTTTTACCCTGTGAGGACATAGCCAGAGAAAGACACAGAGTACTAATCCCCAATTCCAATATTATGATTTTTTTTTTTGTATAGCTAACAAAATTTGAAGTTGGTGAAAAGAAAAATCCCCACAGTCATAAAAATACATGTGTACAAATTCTTCAAGATTCTTATTCCATTCATTTTAAGAAAACTGAGACCCAGAAAGAATATGAAAATTTCCCACTTTTACAGGACTACTTTTGAACATGTCTCACTCGCTCTTTAATTCGTTCCTTCAGAAAATACTAGTTAAGCATCACCTTGTGCCAGGCATTATCTGAAGCTGAAGACACAGCGAGAAAAGAACAGCACCATCCTGAAACTTAGATTTTAGAAGCAAGACTCCAACAATGAACAAGCAAACAAATCAATAAGAGTCCTAGGTGGTGAAAAGTGCTAGAAAGATAATCTCAGGATATTGTAAACAAAGAGGGATGTGGAGCCCCTTCCATGGGAGCTGTCTGCATAAAACTCCCACAGAAAGCGACATTTGAGCTGAATCAATGATCACAAAGAAGCAGTCTTGTGAAGGCCTGGCTCAGAGGTATTCCCAGCAGGGGAACAGCATGTGCAAAGTCCCTGGAATGGTATCCACCTGACACATTTGAGGGACAAAGAGAAAGCCACTTTGCCTGGGGCATATGGATGAGGAAGAAAGTGCAGGAGACTGAGCTGCTTACAGCCATGATGAGAATTTGAGATTTTTGTTGAAAAGCTAAGGATACTCAGTCTAGTCACAGTCCAGTGATTCCATTATCATGAAGCTGAACCTTTTTTTCTGGCAACAAATGGCTCTACTTCTGGAATAACTTAAAAGCAGGTCTGGCTTTTTGCTGTAGGACTTCATTTATCTGTAACATTAGGCGGTTCAGTAAGCTAAATGATTCCATAAAACAGATTTCTTCCGATGGCCAATCCATTCCATCTACCAATGGGGTGCCATTTGTTTCCCCTGGGCTGCTGCAGAGTTGTGTGTCCATCCTGGACATTCTGTAGTTGCCTGAGCAGCGAAAGCCCAGCGTGTGAGTAGTGATGGATAGCCTGCCTCTGAGGAGCATACATCCTCAAATGAATCCACATCAGCAGCGCTGGTCTTTCCAGCTTCTTCTCCGGAACAGGGGCCAACTCCACAGGCACTTTGGAGACAAGAGTAATTTCTGCTCCCATTTTTCCCCCCTGCCTGACAAATAGAGAGAGACAGCTCTGTTTTAAATCAAATCCCCAATTCAAGGCTTGTCTTCATCCTATAATGGAAGTTAAATGAAACAAGTGAAAGTTGTTTTGACTTACACCCAGTGGAGTTGGAAACTCAGTGAGGCATTCAGTGAGGAATTGAGGCAAGGGGTGATCCGAGGGAGTGGCCAGGTTAAGGTGCAATCTCAGATCATCTCATTTCCACTCTGATAATTCTTGGTTACAGCAAATAGGATCCATTTATATGTCAGATTTTCTAATAGAGTTCCATGCCTTCTAATTCCTCCACAATATCAATTCCATCTCTACATGTGGATCTATTTATAAATCTTTATTCCATCTATCTCTGCTGAGCAAGAAAGGAGAAACTAGGAAACCGGAAAGCATGTGTCACTCATGGGTCAACTTGATGTAATAAAACAGGACTTCCCTTTGCAGTTGTATTTATTCTATAGAACTTTTTCCCCAAATCTCATAACATCTTAAAAGTACATCAGATATTGCCGAGGCCGGTTTGGCTCAATGGATAGAGCGTCGGCTTGGGGACTGAAGGGTCCCGGGTTCGATTCTGGTCAAGGGCATGTACCTTGGTTGCGGGCATATCCCCAGCAGGGGGTGTGCAAGAGGCAGCTGATCGATGACTCTCTCTCATCAATGTTTCTGACTCTCTATCTCTCTCCCTTCCTCTCTGTAAAAAATCAATAAAATATATTTAAAAAAAAAAAAGTACATCAGATATTGAATAAAAATAATGATAGAGCCAGTGAAATAATTATAAAACACTATTCCAGAGGAAATGACATAGGGAATACTGATTATTCTTCTCTGTTTTATCCCCTATATCAGGAGTTGGCAAATTATAGCCTGCAGGTCAAATTGGGCCACCTGCCTATTTTGTAAATAAAGTTTTATTGGAACAGAATATTGCCCATTTGTTTATATATTGTCTATGGCTATTTTTAGGCTTCAACAGCAATCAGAGTTGGTAGTTGCATTAAAGATCCTCTGGCCCACCAAATCTAAAACATTTATTATCTGGCCCTTTACAACAAATATTTGTTGACCTTGGCCCTATATCTTTAATAATTCTCTTCACACAAAGATTTAGGATATCTGTAATAGGTCCTGGGAAGTCCCGGTCATAAACAGTTTACCAGACAAGATGAATATTTTGCATAGTATAGTAGATGTTTCTGTTGCCCTAGCAAGATTCCCTTAATCCCCCAACTGTTCTGAGCTTGGCTCCTAGCAGCTCACAGATGTATCCTTCTCCTGAGAGTTGCCTATGTGAGCCTAACTGGAGCCACCTCCCTAGAAATGCACCCCTCCCAGGGGTAGCCCAGAGCCAGTGACTGACTGCTATGTAATATTAAAAACAAACAAATAACAAAAAAAAACTAGCTCCCTTGTTCCAAGGTAGGACCAGCATGTAGTGCCATGGTCCATAGCTCCATGTGGGATCAAGCTAAGGCCAGACTTCAGCAGAATCCATATCTTTGCAGAGCTTCCTCCCCTACCATATCCAGCTTCCCTCACTCCTTTTCAGATTTCACCCTCAACATTCCTTCACCAAATGCCTTGTGAAAAATCCTTTCCTATGCTGTGCTTCTAAATTACCTATATAGGGCACACAGTGATTACAAACAAGAAGCATTTATTGCATCAATACAGTGATTCAAGAGAAATGTGAAGAAATTTGGTGTGTATTATGTGATGATTCGATGAAGGTAGAAACTTAGAGTAGGGGAAGAAAAACATTTCCTCTACCCACTTAGATTCAGTGATGGGGATGTGCAAATTAAACTGCCCTGAGACACTAACTAGAGAAAAAGATTCACTTCTATGAACTTGGGACCCAACAATAAAAGTAGCCAGCTCCTTCTGTGGTTGGAATTAGCGGCTTATATACCTAACTTAGTCAAGGAAAAGAATGGGAGTAGAAAAGCCTTTATGAAAAGAACAAGTAGCTTTCTTTAGGAAAGATAAAAGTGCTTCAATGAGAACGAGCTAGAGCTAAGAAAATGTGTGATGTTTGTCTATACAGGTATGAGCACACTCTGTTTCTTTTAGGGACATAAAACTCCCCCGATAAGGAATTTGGGGTTGGTTTTATTCTCATTCTTCTTTCCAGGGTGTCCCAATTATGCCTCAATTATATAACACAGGGGAAGATCTGCCCTAAAGAGGAAATTTGTCCTTATTCCCAAGAGTTGGTGCTTAAAAGAAACTCACAGAAGGCTTCTTTCACAATTGCCTTCATCTCAAAATAATCCTTATGCCAAAGTGGCATATACTGATCCCCTTCCATATCACCTCTGGAGTTCCAAGTGGACCCCACTTTGGGAAGCAAGAAAATGAAGAAGTAGGTTCCATCTCCTGCTATTCTACTCTAGGATAGCATAGTCCTCTGTGCAGAGGGGCTTAATCACAAGGAACAACAACAGCCTGTAATCATTGGAATGAAGAGTCTAGGTCAACCTTCATTTTCTTCCTTTTCTTACTGATACCATTATAATTAACTAGTTATTAGTAACAGGAAAGAGGCAAAGGAAAGGGCCAACATAATAGGCATGGTCCCTGCAAAACACTGGGGGAAGGAGACTGGACAAAGGGAAGATAGACACATGCCCAATATAGTTGGGTGACAGGGAAGGCACCTCCTGACAGTCACACCTGGAAACAGAGGTCATTGTCCAGAATGGGCATGGCCACTGTAAGCTGGTGAAGATTTGAGATACTTAACCCCCTAACTGAAGGAGTTCTCTCTCTTGTGCTCTTACTTCCTCTTGGCACACTTGGCTCATGGCTCACGCTTGGCTTCCTGGCATTCTCCCGTGTGCCCCATTGCCTTGTGGACCCCCTTCCCCCAACACAATGGACTAATGGACTGCAGCTAGCCTGATACTGAATTGGAACCAGTTCCAGCATGGAAAGGAAACTCTGGACACTGGCTTTGCTTCTAGCTTTACTGAAACCGCAGTTATACTTCTATGACTTGATTAAGGGAAATGGGGCTTTGGAAACCCAGGGATATAATCCCATGGGAATAAAGCTTCCTACTATATCGCATCCTCCTGGGGGACCCCCAGAAATGCTCATTCCAAAGATACCCCAAGAACCCCACTAGCAACAGGGCAAGGTGAGGCATGTTTTTCTCTAACACCACCAGTAACACTGTTATCCCTAGGAGAGCACTTTCTCTGGCTCCAGCCTTAGGGACCACAGGCACACACACAGAAAGAAGCCTGAGAACTTTCCATGAGGCTGCCTCCACTGACGCTTACTGCAAGCTCTGTCAGCCTGCTCCCCTGTCAGCAGAGGACTGGAAAGAGCAGCAAATGACAACTGAACATAAAAGAAATGGTCCATTTAAAAATGTATTTTGTATCTAATTTCCAGCCTGTCATGTTCCTTGCCACATGAACCTCAGAGGCTTACTGGAGTGAGGAAAACAAGAAGAGATTTCTTTTTTTTCTTTTTTTTCAAACAGTGCACAATGTGTCACATACTTTTTAGCTAAATTGTGTTCTTTGTTGATTTGCTTGTATTTCTGAGGCTTTAAAAAAAAAAAATCAATGTTCTTGGACTCCCTCTCTGCTACAACAATCACAACCCCCGCCCAGCCACCATGCCATGAGATAGGGACCAACCTTCCCCTCCCCACCCCCCCCACTCCCAGAATAGAAAGCCCATTGGAATGTCTGTTCATAAACACCCTGAGGCATTCCCTTTAGCTGAACAATTAAGAAAATTTTCTAAGAGAATGAACCGTGTGTAACCCGAACTGGCTTTCGAAAGGCTTTTCAGAGCAGAGGGAGCAACATTTGCCACATAATCACCTTCCACCTTGACATTCATTATGCACTGTGGTGTTCTGAGAGCAACTCAGAGCCAGCAATCGAAGTGTTTACAACGTAAACATGTCAAGCAAGGCAGAGCATTGTAAAAATGAAGAAACTATTTAATCCTATGCTGTTATGATCCGTTCTTTTCTTCTTCATAAATCTCCCACATTCAACCGACAGAGGGATGGCATTTCCCTCTTCAAACAGAGATAAGGTGACTCCCAGTACTTACAGTTTAGATTTCTTGAAAGAGGAAAAGAGAAAAGGAGGTGCTTTCTTCCACATTGTGATTGAAGCTAAAAGGGGCTTGCTGATTTAAAGAGCTGCACAGCCTCAGGGAACCGCTGAAGCATTCTCTATAGAAACAATTCTGTTTTTATGCAGCCATAAGGACCTTAATCTCATTCCTCTTTCTTCATTATCAAGGACATTTTCATAACAGTGGGGTTTTAGCTGGCCCTGCATTTACCTACTCCTTAGCTTTACTTCTCCTTTTAGTGTCATTAGCCCTTGTAGGTGGCATCTTTATTAATTGTTAGAAATACTACTCTGATGCCACAAAAGAGTCCAGCTTTTGCAAGAGGCTTAATGAGAAAATTCTATTTATAAGGAAAAATTGTTAAGTATCAAAAATATTTGGCAGATTACAGTAGCTTTCGAAAGAATTTTTATCACTTTTCAACTAAATCTAATGATAAAGTCCAACTTACACACACACACACACACACACACACCCAATAAAAGTAGAACAGCCCTAGCTGAGCTGGACCCCACCCCATGTACACACATCCCCTTGGTATTCTCAAGGCACCAGTTTACAAACCAATAATTTAATCCACTCCCAATATAGTATTGTCTCTGGATAAAGTATTTACACTCACCAACAATGAATTTATTAAAACCATCTCCTTTTAAAATTATTCTACAGAAAACCAGTTTTGTCTAACAAGATACCACTCCCAGAAAGATAGGTGAAAGACATTTTTCCCCTGGCAAACAGCTCTTCCCATTATTGGAAATGCCCATCGACAAACATCCCTGCCAAGAATTTCATGTTGGTAAAATCTGTGAACACATTAGCCAATCATAGTGTTTTTAAAAAAAGAAATCAAGAAAGAACTTATTTCTGGGGAAGCTCACAAAATTCCTAAAGCAGCCAAAGTTCTCTAGAGGTCAAAACTATTTAAATTTCCTTTGAGAAGGAAATTAACAAGTACTTGAGAGCTGTTAATGATAATTTGAAGATAGAGAGTGAATGAAAAAGGATAATTTTATGAGGTCAATTGTAGAGTATCCAGGATACCTGAAGGTGATCTACTGAGTGATGAACAGACCTGTTCTTGAGAAAGAGACAAAGCGAATGAGATTGTGTTTAATTAGGAAAGGAGTAATGTAGAAATTGAATTGCATTTATATGTTTTAAATTCCATTAAATAAGAGAACACTTATTCTGTATCACCCCAAGAGCAAAATGAGTAGAGCTTACAAGAAACCAGATTTACTTTTTTAATATTTTTTTATTAATTTCAGAGAGGAATGGAGAGGGAGAGGGAAATAGAAACATTAACGAATAGAAGGAATCGTTGATCGGCTGCCTCCTGTACATCCCTTACTGGGGATTGATCTGGCAACCCTGGGGATGTGGCCTGACCAGGAATCAAACTGTGACCTTCTGGTTCATAGATTGACACAACCACTGAGCCCTGCCAGCCTGGCTACAAGAAACCAGACTTTACATTAACATAAGAAAAGTCCAAAATAGGCAAATTTGGGAGGTAATAAGCTTCTGATACTAGAGACATGGAAGTATGAACTGGAAGAACCAGTGAAGATTCTTGAAAACAATCTGGTGCTTGGTACACAAGACCTTAAAAACTCTTATCAATGCTCAACAGATGTGTTCTAATTTGATTTCAGTAACTGCTAAAAGAAAGACTGAGGCAGAGCTGGAAGTGCTCTGGGCACGGGAACTCTGTGCACACGAAAATGTTTACAGAGAAAATGTGGAAGCAAAATAAAGAAAATGATTGGCTTAAAGCTTAAAGCGTAGTTGGCTGTGATCTGTTGTCTTTAGGTTTCAATCTCATAACCTTGAGGTATTTACAGGCTTAAATTCCCATTTGCTTAAGTAAGTGCCACAGCATTGGAGCCATCCAGTCAAAGGCCTCCTAGTTTGATTCATTAAAGAAGTACTAGTGGAAGTCAAAACACTTCTGAATCAGAACTGTGATGTGACCTCCCAAATGATTATAAATTAGACTTCCCCTCACCATCTAACGCCCTCATATTTGATAACACAGTGTATCTTGGAAATAGGATAGTAATCGTATATATCACTTTTTTTGTTTTTAAAACTAAAAGCTATACATTGAATAATATGGAGGGGACACACATACACACACACACACACACACACACACACACACACACAAATAGCTTTAAATTATAGAACCTCAGAATTATTTGGGGTTTTCTCACACTCTTTGTCTAAATCTCTGTATGATCTGCATGTTGCTTAACTTCTGGATCATTTCCACTTACTGACTGCAGTCCTGGCCTTCTGTGGCCAAAAAAGATGTCCCAAAATGCCATGCACCAGCCTTTCACTACAATTACAATCTCAGGTGTTTTTGTTTTTTGTTTTGTTTTGTTTTAATATGCTTTATTGATTTTAGAGAGAGAGGAAAGGAAAAGGAAACATCAATATGAGAGAGAAATATCAATTGGCTACCTCCAGGATGCACCCTGACCAGGGATCAAACCTGCAACCTGGATATGTGCCCTGACCAGAAAATGAACTGGCAATCTTTCAGTGCATAAAATGATGCTCAACCAACTGAGCCACATGGGCCAGGGCAAAATCTCAGGGTTGTTTTTTTTTTTTTTTTTAACATGTATGGTAATATATAGCCAGTGTTTGAGGTTTTTCTAAATATTTAATTTGCTTCTGAACTCCTAAGCATAAGCCAAAGGTACAACAAGGTAAGACTCATGCCTGGGGTAGGAGAGCTTGTTCTATGAAGCATGAACCAAACTCATCTCTCCCTTCTCCTCTAACAAATTTTGGTCTAAGCTTAAGAGTAGAAGATAAGATGTCCTTCTTCAAAAGCGGTATATGGACTTCTCAGCATTTAGCTGGAAAATTACCCAAATGCATAATAGTCCTCATATCATCCATATCATTCCAAGGTCATCTTTACCAACCAGAAATGATGTAAAATTAGGATTATTATGGGCAAACAATTGAGAATAGCTCAATCATAGCCTTTCTAGTTCTTCACTTCCTCAGAAATGACACTTCACAGTGCCACGCGTCCTAGCCCTAGAATATTATTTATCACAGTGTCATGAGTTATTTCTGGTCCTACCTCTCTTGCTAGACTATGAACTTCTTGAGTAAACATACTGAGGACTGTTTACCTTCTGAAATCCAGCAACTTAATACACTGCCTACAACAAAGAAGGAGCTCAGAAAAACCAACCTCCATTGGCTTGGAACCATCTGTTTTTCCAGAAGAATCTGGCTTTTGGGGAAATCACTGCTGAGTCAGATATTGGCAAGAACCATTTTGTATCCTACTGGCATGTGGTTTTCTCCCTATTTTAAAGGTGCTTCTTTCAAAATAAACCTTCCCAGATCAGAGCTCAGGTGTTGACAGCCAGCTGGGTGTATCCACTTTCATCGGTTGCAGAAGTTCCAATGTGGTTAGGGGAGTGCATTGAAATTAATATGTACACTTTACCCCCTCCCAACCCCACCTCCGCCCACCCCACCTCCTGTGTATCTAGCTCTGAGAGAGAAGAAATCTTAAGGTTTCAGTGTTTGGCGAACACATAATGAATTCATAATCTTCTAACAGAAAGAAGGTTTGTCTAAATAGTTTTTCCAATGGTCACAGAAATGCATACTCTATCAACTTATTTAAAACAGAAACAGAAATGTAAGAGCTCCTTTAAAAGTGTAGAATTGAGGAGTTGTACTTGGTTATTCTTCTAAACATCCACCTCCAACACCACATGAACTTTCCACATTAGTTTTGGCTCTATGGAAAAATAAAGCTGGCTGGGGTGACAGAAACAATTCGCTTTCAGAAGTAGTGTGCTAAGTCTACATGCATTCGCTTTTATTTAGTTGTGTGTGATTTTCCTTTTTCTCCTTATGTACATTAGTGGCCCTTCTGTCCTATAAAAATAATAATAAAAAATACCTTAAAATATAATAGCTTAGAGCAGTGGTCGGCAAACTCTTTAGTCAACAGAGCCAAATATCAACAGTACAATGATTGAAATTTCTTTTGAGAGCCAAATTTTTTAAACTTAAACTTCTTCTAACACCACTTCTTCAAAATAGACTCACCCAGGCCTTGGTGTTTTGTGGAAGAGTCACACTTAAGGGGCCAAAGAGCCAATTGTGGCTCACGAGCTGCAGTTTGCAGACCACTGGCTTAGAGCTTTATGACACCCAGTGCCAGAGGAATGTAAATATTCTTGTTCACCAATACAGAATGCAAATAATCCTGAAAAATAAAGGTCCTGATTGCCACATAGCCCAAATATACTACTACTCATTTGAGAATAAGAGTGTCTAGTCGCCGAAACCAGTTTGGCTCAGTGGTAGAGCGTTGGTCTGCAGACTGAAAGGTCCCAGGTTCGATTCCAGTCAAGGGCATGTACATCGGTTGCGGGCACATCCTCAGTAGGGGGTGTGCAAGAGGCAGCTGGTCGGTGTTTCTCTCTCATCGACGTTTCTAGCTCTCTATTTCTCTCCCATCCTCTCTGTAAGAAATCAATAAAATAAATTAAAACAAAACAAAACAAAAAAAAACTTTAAAAAAAAAAAGTGTCTGGTTGGTGATATTTGTCATGATTTCAATGAGAGATGGAAAGAAAGTAATAAGGGGAAACAAAGTTGCATAAAATCCCTTAGAGATTTTTAAGAGCCAGAAGAATGGAACTTAGTCTAAATTATATAAAAAATATCCTAGAAAGGCAATCTCTAAGAAATGGAAGGAACAAGAGAAAAATGCCAAAAATTTTTCTAAGTAAAATCAACTACCATTACCTATAGAATCTCCTAGTAGAGCTCAAATTGTGATTTATTAAAATATTCTTGTTGATTTCAGAGAAGGGAAAGAGATAGAGACATCAGTGATGAGAGAGAATTATCAAATGGCTGCCTCATACACACCCCACATTGGGAACTGAGCCTGCAATTCTGACCAAGAATCAAAATATGACCTCTGGAGTCATAGGTCAACACTTAACCACTGAGCAACACTGGCTGGGCTCAAATTATGATTTAAACCAATTTTGGTTTATTTTCTCCTAATTATAAAAGCAATAATTACTTATTATTTATTTATTATTTCAATTCTCAGAGATAAAATCTGTATTTCCTTCCAGATATAGATACATATGCATGTTTCATATCATTGAGAACATATTGAGTATATAATCTTTGTATAGTATATTTATTTACTTTCTCCAGTTCTATAAAGAACTATTTCAACTCAGTATTATATAGATGTACCATCGTGTATTCAAAGATTTGCTCAGTGTGAAATATATTCATTATTTCCAATGATTCAATCATTTTTTAAATTATTAAGAATTCACCAAAAACTGGAAGCAGGAAAATGTTCTTCAGTAGGCGAATGGATAAAAGTGGTAAATCCATAAAGGTAATATTCAGCAATAAAAAGAATGAGCTATCAAGCCAAGGCAAAAACATCCATAGATAAATGAATATAACTAAGTGAAAGAAGCCAGTATAAAAAGATGGCATGCTGTATGATTCCAATTATATGACATTCTATAAAAGGCAAAACTATAGAGATGGTAAACAGATGAGTTTTTGTCAGCTGCTGTGGGAATGAGAAAGGGGTTCAACAGATGAAATAGTGAAAATTTTAGAACAGTGAAACTCTCTACAAATTTCAGTATGATGCTGTCATTGTAGATACATGACATGAATTCTTCAAAACCAAGAGGACTTTCTATCACAAAGCGTAAACTTTAAGACATAAAGTAATAAAAATAGTTTTAAAATATATTAATCAAGGAGGTTGGGAATCCCTAGATGGAATACAAACCACAGCCAAATAACCCAACTGGATTATAAATGTATGAAACAGCATTAAAGTGATGGGGGAAATGTTCTAACCTCTATAACTTTGGAAATGAGTGGAGTCTCCAAAACTAAAGGCAAAAGAAATTATACATGAGCACTATACTCTTTTTGATAAAATTGTTTCCATGGAGATACAGAAATAAGAACCTCTGGGTTGACAAATGGTAGAGAAATAGAAAAAAAAAATTGTCTATAATGGGCACTCTGCAATCATATACAGAACATGATCAAGGTTATTACATTGGGTTTGTGTTACATGCTGAGGTCTGTGTATGCTACTTTCCCATCAACGTTATTATTTCTGGAGAATGTTTCTCTCATAAGTACAAAATTTCTTGAGTGAAAAATACATGACCAGGTATTGCTATGTATTAGTGGTTCACGATCCCACGCCCAGAAAAATGAGTTAATTCTTGAAGGAAACAACATTGAACTTGCATCCTATTCAGTTGCTTTGATTCAGCAAGCCACAGCAGTTAAAACAAGGATATCAAGGTTTTTTAATAGTATCCATGTCTCTGAAAAAAAGAATAGTTCAGCAGGTGGATGGAGAAGATCTAAGAGTCATCCATCCATGGAAATAAGAAGATGTGGGATGACTTCTAGGACCCTATTTGTGATATTTTAATACACAGCATAGTGATTATAGTCCATAATGCTGCACTCCATACTTCAAAGTTGCCAAGGGGCTAGGTCTGAAATGTTTTCATCACAAAAAAACAAGAAATGATGAATATGTGACATGATATAGCTATGATCTAAGGCACAGTGGTAATTAGATTGCATTATATAAATGCGCCAAATCAACATGTTATACATCTTAAGCTTATACAATGCCATTATATTTCAAATATATCTCAAAAAAATAAATTTAACATTCTCAGTCACTTAACATTCTCATTGGAAAACAGAAAAGAAAGTTAGGACTGGAGAGTAACTTAATAAACAGCAAATCAATGTCTTCATTTCACAAATATGGACACTGAGGCTCAGAAGTTTTAAGTGACTGGCTCAAACTTTGCTGCCAGTTAATGGTGAGTCAAGACTAACCACTTCCAAACCTAGTCTGGTGTCAGTTCTCTAGGTAATATTGCCATCTTAGGTCTTTGGTGGTTTTCCATTCTTTACATCATCATGGAATAATATTTGGGAATTAGGAGGGGAAACAAAAGTTGGTTGACTCTGGAGTTCCTGGTGTAAGTGCATGGAAGAAATAACTTTCTATTTATGATGGCAGAATACAGGAAAAGGAAGCATGTGAGAGTAACATCTTAATTTGGTGCAGGTTGAGTCAGAAGTACCAGCAGGACATCTGTATAAAGTTTATTAAGCTTGTAAATTTAGACCAAGAATTCAGAGGGGATATCTGGGCTGTGTCTATAATGAAACCTTCTTTAGATCACAAGACAATGAGCTGAACCTCCTGGCCAATAGCAAGTCACCTAGAAATTGTAGTGTGTACTATTCCCAGGTAGTTAGTTTGCTTTTTTGTGTTCAAAAGATCTGTGTGTAAAAGTATACTTAAATTCTAGGAAGTTTCAACTCCATTTTCAATGTTTTGTAGACACAACATTATGTACACAAACATGTTCTTGCATTTGACCCTGGGGAGTTAGTCAGAATATAAGAGTGAGTCATAGTATTTTACCCAAACTCCACTGGGGGTCTCACTCTTTAATGTGCATAAAAATCACTCCTGTTAGTTTTTTACAAATACAGATTCCTAGAACTCTTACTATAAGATCTGATTCAGTGGAAATTTTTAATAAGCACTCAAATTATTTAATGTCGACTTTTTGGAAAAGAGGTAACTCAAAATTTCTACCATGTAAATTTCTAGTCATAACAGCAATAATCAGCAGGTCAAATGGGTCACCAAGGAAATTGTAGCATATTTAGGAATTGTAGTATAAACAGTTGAATAGAAACCAGAAGAACTTTCAAGAAAGCCATTAGAAATCACTACAACTAACATGAGTCCTCTTGGAGTCCCTGTGACTGTGTGACTACAGTGATTCATAGTGGTATGGGGGGATTTCATGACAAGAGTTTGGTGTTCTTTTGGAGCTGAACTCATCCTTTGCCTTTTTTATAGCATCCCAACATGAGGAAAGTTTTAAAATAAACATTTATTTATAACCCAATAATTCTTGTCCTTGTGTTTATCATAATGGTGTTGTTTAAGATACTGATCATCATGTCCTCTCTTTGAAGACCCAAGGGCCAAATCTCTGCCTAGTCTGTCTATTAGGGAAAGCTAAGCTTTTTCTAGGAATGTCCTCTATCTTACTCTTATATAAAATCCAAGTTATCCAATTGACCAGAGACCCTTTGGGGATTGCCTGCTAGACATCTCAGAGTCATATTACATGGAATCAAATGGAATTTTCTTTGTGGTGTGAACATGCTTTATATAACAAGCTGAGGTATATACTTAAAAACATGATGTGTATACTACTTTTAGCATTTCCAAAGAACAGTACATATATCTTATTAAATCTTCACAACAGTTGTTCTCATTATTTTAACAGATGAAAGACTGAAACTCAGAACGACTAAATGATTTCCTGAAATCCCACAGCTGGTATTTGGAAAGCTAGAATTTTAATATCCAGTTCTCTTTTGCTTCCTTTACAAACAAAAAGAAATATTTTATCATGCTCTTTTAATTTATAATAGTATAGATATAGATATGCATAAAATTTTGTTGAATCCTCATACCAATCCTGAAAGAGAATTGCTTCTATTTATCCAAATGGCTCATTGATCTGAGACTGTTAGAGGTTTCAGGACTTGTCCAAGGTCAATCAGCACACATCCCTGGATATTGGAGAGCAATCCAACAGTCCAGGGAGATGAAGTTGTATCCATCTCTTACAATGTGCTGGTGAAAATGAATGTGCATTGAGCAGAATTTAGGAAAAGGTGGATAAGAAGAAATTCCAAGAACACTAAGTGCAAAGGAAAAAAAAAAAAAAAACAGTGGGAACAGAGAGTTGGGAGGTAGAAGCTTTGATAACCAGCCTCGCCACCTTCATTGTCCTGCCCAAGGAAGGACTCAGAAATAAGGAAGATATTCTACCAGGCCTGTCCCTTTGCTTCTTTTCTGTGAAATGAGAAAAATTTTAAATCTTAAATGTATGTGCCTCCCATGATGTTAATTTATCAAGAGCCTAAGTTCCCTTGTAATGTTACTTTTCTTAAAATACCTACCTGGAAAAAAAAAAAGTCACCAAACAATTTTTCAGCACTTTACCAGAGTGCCCCCTGAGTTGGTGCATCTGTGAAGTCTTTCATGTACCCATCCAATCTGTTTCCAAGGTCTGATGGGTCATTATAAATGGTGCTGTGGTACAAAAGTGGACTAAGTGAAAATGCAAGGCTAATCTGCTAGACCCAACAAAGACAAATCTCCCAGCAACACTGCCATATTTCACAGCGCATAGTGTTGACCATAGATCTCCTGACATGATAAATTTTATGGCCAAATGTGGTGGCATTTCGCAACCTCGGGTCTACTAAGGGTGGTTGGTCCTTCTCTGATAGGGTCAATTGTGATAAATTGCCCATTCAACTCCCCATGAAATATGACATTGCAGGTTAGCCAAATTCTCTTTGATGTGCACATCCCCATTAGCCTCAAGGTATTTACCAGAAGAGATTTTCTAGTTAAAAGCATGAAATGATACCAGATATGCCCTTCCCGTCTTTCTTATTATTTTGTCATCAATGAAGTGGAAAGTTGTACAATCTCTTTCCTGGGAATATTGCAAATAGATGACCTTCTGCAGTGACAAGAAGTGGAGGACACTGCCCCGGTAGGGGAGAGAGAAGTAAGATCACCTGTTCAATGTCCTGCATCTTTTGTTAATTCCCCTGCAATGAAGCCACCACTCCATTTTTCTTTGGGTTGTCTTTCCTCAACATAGAAACTTGAGTGGCCAATGAACTAACGCTACTGTACACCTCAAAGGAATCTGTCACTTATCCAGAGCAAGCAAGAATGATGTTTCCATTCACAGAATTACTTAAGTGTCTGATCACATAAGGAAAGAACACTTGAAAACTTGTGTGGGCCACCCCATTTTTCCAGCTTTTCAAGACTGGTTTATGAATGGCAGATATAATAAAAGTACATGGCACCTTCAGGCTACTGTCACCATAACCAATTAATTCAGTCTTGCACACAGAACACAAACTGGCATGGTTCAGGCTGTCAAAATAATTGTGACCATGAGCAAATCATTGACCTTCTCTGGGCCTTGGATTCCTCACCTGTAGGATGAGGCTTCCTATTCAGAAAAATCCCCAAATTTCCTTCTACATTCAAAGTTTCTATCAGGTAGTACAACTAAATTCCTAAGAGCATGGGCTCTGGAACCAAACTGAGTTCAAAACCTGGATCCTCCACATTATAGCTCAGTGTACTTAAGCAGTTTCATTTTTCTAAGGTCCATTTAACTCACCTGTACGATGGGGATGGTATTATCATCCATAGACTGGCTCTGTTAGGCCTAAAGCAATTATATAATATATCAAAATCTTGTCTCAATCTAAACTCAGGAGGATTTTTCTATTAGAAAATTAATTTTGGAAGCAAACAATTAGTTGTAAAAAAACAATTCATTAAGTTACCAATTTTTTTCCTTCTTAGGATGTTGCCTTAGTCTTTCTCGCTGTGATTTTCCCATCAGAATACTTAGGGGTGTTGACTAGATTGCCTCTAAGGTCAGTTTCTGCTCTAATAGTATGTGGAACTAATGCGAAAACAACTCCCTATGACTAGGGCTTATGGAAACAAGAGCAGTCTTGAAATATAATGCATGCTAAAATAATGGCTGGAAGGATATACACAAAATGTATTATTTCTAGGGGGTCAGCTTGTGGAGAAATTTTATTATTACCTTAAAGTAATGATCCCTGTTTCTCTCTGTTTCTTTCCTATTTGGTTTCACTATTATTATATGAGCTGCCAAAAAGAGACAATGTGGTCAGCTGTCCTGGAACTTCTTACATCTGGAGATGTTCTGAAGGGATACTCCTGGCTCCTAAGTGATTGGTAGATAGACTGAGCAACAACTAACATTTAATGGAAAAACCATAGACTGTAGAGTCCCATTTTTCCCCTTTGTTTTTATATCCAATCACTGACAATTCACATATACTATTTGAGCTTCAGGTTTAGCATCTAAACAACGCAGGCCTTCACAACTGGTAGGTCCAACTTGAGGCTAGCCATCTATATCTATCTATACAAGGTAGATACTAATATGCCTTATTTTCCAGATGAGAAAGCAGAGACTCAGTGAGGTTAAAAGAGATCAGGTATATGAAAGTATGTCAAAAATATCAAGATTCTTTGGTATTTTGTTACAGTTGTTATTACTATTAGATCACCACATCCTAGGGTTTTATGGTTGATTATCATAGTACAGGAAAAATAAACTTTGATTAGGATAAATATTCTTGTTCTCCTCTATTTGAAATGTAGAGAAAATAATTAAGAATGGGAATTGCCCTTTCTACTAAACTATGCGATAAAAAGAATGGCCTATGTCTATCTAATTCACTAGTAGTTAGCTCTAGCACATAGAACAGTGCCTGGCATATAGTAGGAGCTGAGTAAAAGTAGAGTAAGAGAGTGATATAAGCCTTATTATTCACTTATATTAAATGCCTGATTATATTATTGCATGATTCACAAAATTTTCATGCAACTTGCCAGTTGGGAGCTACAGAGTATGCAATATAAATTCGTGCAGTCCCTTGACTGTGGCTTGGTCCCACCTCATAGTTATCTGCTCCACCTTCATATTGATAATTGCTCTGGTGGCTGGTTGAGATTTCCATGAGAGCAACAACAAATATAGACATACTGGTACTCTTGTGCATTTTGGACTCCAATCCAGGTAGGAATGAGAGAACACTAAAAATATGAGGATCCAGCTTCCACACTTCCCAAGGAAAAACTCCCCTCCTATATTTTCACCTGCACTCACCCTCCTCTTTCTACACAATCACCTCTCCCCACCTCCGTTAGATGACAACTTTAATCAGGGTCTGGGCAGAGAACCAACATCAATTACCTATCACTAATCAAGGTGTCTTGCTGTGTTTTACTTTTGGTAAATTGAATAAATATATAGCCAGAAGGTGACCTAGATAAATGAAGGTGTAGTTATAACATATGTAATGGGATAAATGAAACTAGTATGTATTGGGGCAAAGGGTATTCCTAATAAGATTTGTGTGTGTATGTGTGTGTTTTCAAAGTGAAAGAGGCGAGAAAGAGCTCAAAGGAGAAGTTTAAGGAAAAAGAGAAATAGAAATCCATACCAGTGATTGACCCTATTGTATCTTTAAATGTAGGTCATATTTTGAGAAGTAAACAGACCCACAAACAACAATTACTTAAGTCTTCAGTTTCTATAATATTAGGAAATTAATTGCTTTTTTCATGAATGTTAACCCTTCTCATTACTCTTACAACACATCTAAGTGCCTATCTTAGGGGGCAGTTAATTGAATCAGTTTGCTTTTTGTGATAAGCATGAAAATTATGCAATGTTTTATGCTCCAAATTTGAATGAACCTTCCCTTATCCACCCCATAAAATTGCAGTTGGATACCAGTTTAGTTTATAAAATTTATGAGCTGTAAGCATCTATGACCACTAATATCTATCTTGATTTTCTCTGGGTCTACAGCAATGATGGTTAAAAAGAAATTCATAAGTATTTAGCTTTGAAATACTGTGGTAGCCTTCTGGAACTAGAGCAATGAAAGAGAAATTTCTGTTTTTGTGGGTTTTTTCATATTTGATTTTAGCAAGACTCCAGACTGCACAAACTTCATGCACTGGGCCTCTAGTATTTAAATGCTGGGACAATGTCTACCACAAATAAGTTCTCAATAAATGTTGGAAATTATCATTACCTTGTATCTCTTAGATTGTACTTATCTCATTGCTGCATGATTTCCATTTGTCTTGCCTATGAGACTAGTAACCCCAAAGGCAGGGACAATATCATTTTTGTAACTCTTATGTCTATCAGTGTCTGAAACATAGGAAGAGCACCTTAAATGTTAAAAGGATGGATGAATAAACAAGTCCTTTTTAATGGACAAGCTAATATTTTACATCAGATGAGGCTTTCAGCCTAGAAAAAGATAGCCAGTTGCTCTTTGTTAATGTTTAGAATATAAAGTTTGCCACATTTATAGTTATAAACTGTATATGGCAAAGACAGAGAGAGGGAGAGAGAGTGAGAGACAGAAACAGAGAGGTGTATCTGTGGCCCTAGCTCATTACACATCTTCAACAAATCTACTTTATGTAACTCTACAGAGCTAACGAGAAGCAATTAAAACTAATGATCCAGAGGTTCTCTTGAATTCAGAATAATCCACACCATCTTACTGTGAATCCAAACATAAGAACACTTGAGTATCTGTCTTCACTTATAGGTGCTGTTTCATTTCCTTTTCCCTTGTAATTAATCATTTATTTAATTACATTGCCCATCTCACCTTACTCCTGTCTCATCCTATACAGTCCAGATAGAGGAAGAAACATCTACATTTCTAGGCCTCTTGAGAGAGCTTTACATTTGAAAATTTATTTAGACCTAACAGAAAAAAATATGAACCAGAAAATATCATGGGACTACATCATTTTTTAAAAAGAGTTGGCCTATTGGTATCCTTAGGAATTCAGTGCAGCAATATGGAGTGACACCACTTGAGTTTGAAGTTCAACTCCATTATTTGTTACCTGGGCCTCTGTTTCATAAGTCAATTTTTGAGTGTCTATTTCCTTATCTGTAGTGAGCAAATAATAGTACCTTTATTATTGGCTTTATGTCAAGATTAAGTGAGATAATTAAGTAAAACATTTTCACAATATCTGGCATAAAATAATCAGTTATTAATATTATTAAGTTATTAATATTCTACTATGTGTATCAGTCCCTGGAAATATTTACAGAAATGAAACAAGATACTTTCATGGAAATACAGAAAAAGAAAAATATAGATGAGATGACAAGGAAGAAAGAAGATACTGTTATTGTCATTCTCATGTCACAGATATAGAAACTGAGTCTTAGAGAAGTTAGCAACTGGCAGTAGGCCAATTTCCTTAAAATGAATTCAGCAAGATTCAACTTCCTAAATGTCAATTTGTTCTATTTATCAAATTTATGGGTCTAATTGAAATGGTTTTTATAGTTTAAATTGTGAGAAAACTGAAAACCAAGCAGGAATATTTTAAGAGCTTAAAAAAAGGTTAAATTTTGATTTTGGCTAATAAAACATTTTTTTTTTTCGCAAAACAGAATGTCAGCATAAAAATTTTTCCATTTCTGATTTTTAAACTCATTTGAACATTTTTTCTGTTTTGTCAGATTTTAGCAGTTTTAGGAATTTTTAGTCTCTTTTTAATATTTTTTCTTCACTTTTTCTAATTTATGGTCAAGGAATACTGAAGATATTAATCTTATGATCTACCACAGCAAAATAATCTGAAGTTATACCCTTTAACCTTTTTAATCCTTTTCTGTTTAGTATTTCAATAAACTTAAAATACCCTGGCCTATCCCAACTATCTCTTCTCAGCAAATAAAATGCCTGCATTTTCTATGTGATGAGACTTTTTTTCAGGTTATTTTTATCTTTTTATGGTGTTTTTGAATTTAACTTTAATTTTTAAATTTAATTTAAATATGTATGTAATTAAATCTTAATTCAAGTACCTGGAAATTTCACAAAGTTGGAATGAAGATTTGATTCTATTTAAAGTTAAAATTCAATTAAACTTAATTTAAAATGGTGATTATTTAATATACTTTTAATTTAAATGGCTAGAGAAACACACTGAGAGCAGATATGCCATTTGAGGTGTTGGCAATAAAAATGTAAGTGCATAAAGTTTTAAAAAATACATAATGACAGTTAAAAACATCCAAATTGGCCCCGGCTGGTGTGGCTCAGTTTATTTGAGCATCACCCCATGTACCAGTTGCCAGCTTCATTCCTGGTCAAAGGTACATGTCCAGGTTACAGGCTCAATCCCCAATAGAGGGTGTGCAGGAAACAGTTGATCAATGGTTCTCTCATCAATGTTTCTCTTTCTCTTTCTCCCTCTCCGCTTCTCTCCCTCTCTAAAATCAATAAAAATACATTTTTTAAAGAAAGTATCCAAATTGAAATCTAAAAGAAGGAGCAGAAACAATCCTAACACATATGAAAAGTCAAAATATTGGTTGGAAAAATAACATTTCTACTGGGAACGTTTTACCATTTTTAACATTCTTTGACAGTTTTCTCAGCTAGCATATCAACTTTAGTATAATACATATTTTTGTTAAACATACCAACATTTTTGTTAAAAACCATCACAAGTAAGTTTGGCAAGAACTGATTATATGCTTAAAAGATCATCAGGAGAATTAACCTGCTTCCCAGATAACTTTCCTAAGGTCACATACTAACCCCAGCATTGGAGCCAAATCTTCCTAAGATACTGGGAATGCTCCTTTCTGTGTACCATCTCAGAGAATACAGCAACAAAGAAACTCAAATGGGAAGTCTGCTGAAGCAAGGTTTGCCTGCTGAAAGACACCATGCAAAGGAAAATTTTCAATGTGACTACATATTAGGCGATATGAGCTATTCCCAAATATTTTGTATGAAAGGCTAAGCCTTCTTGCTGTGTCTTCCACATTATCAGCTAATATCCCCCAAAGATCCTTTTTTTTTATTTCAGAGAGGAAGGGATATGGAGAGAAAGATAGAAACATCAATGATGAGAGAGAATCATTGATCTGCTGCCTCCTGGGTATTGAGCCCAAAACCGAGGCATGTGCCCTGACTGACAATCAAACCATGACCTCCTGGTTCATAGATTGATGATCAACCATTGAGCATTCTGGCTGGACTCCCAAAGATCCATTTAATCAACCAAGAAAGGTTCCATTTTCCGATTCCCCAGTATTTTATTAAAAGCTATATTATTTATCTGTTCAAACAACCAGACTTTAAAACATGCCATGACCGTTTTTTTATTGTTGTTTTCATTCCTTCAAGGAGCTGGTAAAATCCTTTTAGGAGAAAAGCAAGATGATGCATTGAGGAGGAAAAAAAATATTTTGATAGGTAGCCGAAGAAACAGAAAAACAAACAAGAGTTGTCTCTTCCAAAAGTTAACAGTTTTGTCTCATTACTTTGAATATGTGGTTCCTGTTTAGGAAACTCCTGTCACCGATGTTTGTGATAAAATGTTACTAAAATACATATTTATACTATCTCTTTACAAGAGTTATATAAAGCCTTACTTATTTACTGGGAAAATGTCCTACTTTTCAGTGATTTATTTCCATTCTGTAATAAAAAGAAGGCATATTAGAAAAAGCCAGAGAAATGAGGAGGGAGTGTGGACTGGAACACCACAGTGTGTAGGTGTTGAGTAAATGGCATTTTCTGTTGATGAGGAGGAGGCAGAGAAAACGGAGGGAGGGGTGAAATTCTAAGTGTGTTCATTTTCTAAACTTATTCTGCAAGACAGAATTCTTTAGTCACACCCCTGTATTTAATGCAAACCCAGTGATGAGGCAATCATCAAAATGTAAATCAGAAGAGAATAAGAACTACTTTTAACCATTTTCTTGGAGTAGAAAATACTATTTCACATTCATTCCTTACTAGATGTGTTTTAGGAATTCTGAAGGTTGGAGAGTTGAATCCAAGAGCTTTAGAACCTTGCCCATGCCCTAGCTGATTTGCTAAGTGGTTATTAGAGCATCAGCCTACAGACTGAAGGATTGCAAGTTTGATTCCAGATCAAGGGCACATACCTCAGGTTCAGGTTCCCCAATCCCAGTAGGGGCATGGACAACCAATCGATGTGTGTGTGTGTGTGTGTGTCCCACCACATCCTGTCCCTCCCTCCCACTCTCTCTGGAAATCAATGGTAAAAATATCCTAGGGTGAGGAGAAAGGGAGGGAAGGAGGGAGGAAAGGAGGAAGGGAAGAGATCCTTGCCCATGACTAATGGCTTTTAAGCAAAAGAGTCAAAAGTTGAGTTTCATTCCAGAGCCTCAGTGGAAGCAGATAACTTTTGTTGTTGTTTGTTTTTTATTCCGAGAGGCGGTATTGTCCAGTGATTAGAGAGCATGAACTTTAGTACCAGACGGCCTGCATTTGAACCTGGATGTATGACCTTGAGCAAGTTACTTAACTTCTCTGTACTTCAGTTTCCTCATTCCATAAAGTAGGTTATTTTGACGATAAATAACTTCTCACATCAGGTGATCAGATCAGTCTATGCCCGGCACCGAGTAAGCATTATGTAATTGTCCGCTATTATTATTAATTCATGCCCAGGATCTATTCCCTTCTCTTCTAGAAAAATGAAGCCACAATTTCTCTTCGGGAATCACTCTTCCACTGCCCTTGTGCAGTTTGAATGGTATAACTCCACCCAGGATCCTGACATAAATATATGCTCCGTGAAAACAATGCATCCCCCAGGTCAGTGGTTCAAGAATGGGTTTATGACACAAGCTGACCCAATGAACTTTTGGAGAATTGTCAGGAGGGTGGGGGGAAAGAAGCTCTTTCAATTAAATTGAGAACCATCAGAATGTAAGTATGGAATTTCTAGGAAACATCTTGAATAAAGGATGTTTAAGAGTAGATTTCATGTGGACAAAACCTAAATAAATGATAAAGAACCAAATCTAAAGGTATTATTTGAGCCCCTCAATCCAGCTCTGACTAACAAGATTTACACATGAACTTTAAATGTAAACAAGCCTATTTTGCTCTTTGCTTAAGTCAGTTTGAGTTGAGTTTCCATAACTTGCAAGCAAAATTACTCTTACTACTACCTCCTCTATTCTATTTTTAAAAGATAAGCATTTGCTCACTTTGAGCAACTACTCCTACTCACCTGGTCTGCTGAAACAAATTAGGCCAAGATCATGATCAGTGCTAAATTTGAATTCATGCACTATATCATTGGTCCCTCATTAATCTCCATTGTATCAAGGAGAAATCGAGGAGCCTGAGAAATTAAGTACATTTTCTGAGTCCATATGTCAATTTATTTAGTTATGTATTACTTCTTTTTTTAAAGGATATCTAAGGTACATTATTTGAATACAAGTAAGATTAAAAAAAAATTCATAGACCCTGTTTAAATTCTCTTGTTGTGCTGAATGATCAAGTCCCCAATCTTTCACTTTAAGAAAGAAAAAAAAAAAGAAAAAAGAAAAAAAAGAAAGAAAGAAAGGAATATACTGACAGAGTTTGGCCTGATCATCAGACGTTATCATAAAATGCAAAGATTTTTTTTCCCTCTCTTTCCTATAAGCTTCCATGAAATTGCATTTCTCTTTTCCTATATCGTATTCATTAAATGAAGAAGATCATGGGGCAGAGAGAGACTTGCAGCCCACGTATCAGCACACACTTAGCATTTGACCTTCACAGATAGACTCTCCGGCTTCACAGAAATGAGGCTTTTGGATACAAATTCTAAATTCCAACTGCTACCGAAGTAATATGTTCACCATTACTTCTTTGTATTACTAAATGTGAGAAAGATAAATGAAATGTGAACTCTATGAATCCTGGCTGGACTGCAAGTCTGTGACATGACATGAAATTTGGGGTGCTTAAATTATCTCCTATACCACTCAAACTATTTCTTACACAATCCAGTTAGTGATAGCATTCAGGTCCATACTTAAAGAAAATAATTTTTTCTCCATTTGAAAATACCTTACATGATTTATGGTACAATGTACATACCAGGAACCTCCATGAAAATAAGTTCCTGTTACTTCATATTGGTGCAACCAATATTGTTTAATTTGCTAACATCCTCTGTGTGCAACTATCTCATAAGCCATATCAGTACCAGTGATCAAAATGCTGGAAAAGAAGTCTGGGAAAGAGGGATGATAAACCAAGAGAGATAAGAAGGTTTATTAATAGCTGCAGAGTTAGACAGTATTATTGACTAAAAAGGATGGAGTTGACAGTTTCCTAATTACCTCCAATTGACTGATATGACAAATATAACAATAGTAGATGATGTAAGAGGATCTCCAAACATACATCAAAACACAATATCCTTTTTTATTCTTTTTAAATTTTAGCTCCATCTTTGAAAGTTTACCTGATTTACTGACAGCAATATCTGATTTTTCTTCATAGAGACGAGGTTCAGCTTGAGCTGTGAGACTCATGCAGGGCTTGAAAGAAGGTCTCTTGCCCAGAGTAGTAGGTGTTGTCATTGCTAAGAAATCCATGGAATCAAGAGTCAAAATACTATAAGGTGAGAAGAAGCAAGGACAAGGAAATAGGAAATGTTGGTAACTCGATAGGAAATTTTGAAACAAGTTGGGGCTTAAAGCACAGAGTCAACAGTAGAGTGACAGGGATATGAGGTAGGGAACTTTCAGTAAAAGCAAAGCAGGAGTCAGCATAAGTGACTTCTGAAACAGAAGCTCTGTTTTCCAAAGCCCCCGGCCATCATGGCAGAGCAGCTGTGTTCAACAGGCCAAAGAGCCAGAGGACACGAATGTGAACTAAGAAGACCATGTAATCCCCAAACCAATGGAAGACCTTTCATAGAAGAGGAATTTTATAATAATTACTAACATGAATTCTCAGTTATTCATCCATAGCATATGAAGCAGTACATGGAAAATATGCGCTGGAATTCTTGCAAATTTGGGTCAAAGTCCAGGTCTCCTTCCTCTTTTATTCCCCCCTTTATTTCTTTCACTCAGCATAATATTTTTGAGATTTATTGTGTCCTAAATCCCAAGACTACCCATAGGTTTGATGACTTGCTAGGAGAGCTCACAGCACTCAACATATAGTTGTGACCATGTCTATGATTTATTGCAGCAAAGAAGATACAAAGTATAATTAACAAATGAAAAGATGCAAGAGTTCAAGTCCAAAGGAAACTAGACACAAGCTTCTAAGAGTCCTCTCCTAGTGAAGTCTCACAGGACACACTTAATTCCCCCAGCAACAAGTATGAAGACACCTGGGTAATATCATCTACCAGGGAAGCTTAGTAGAGATGCAGTACGCAAGGTTTTTACTGGAGGCTGGTCGTATACCTGCCTCTGCTTGGCATGCAGCAAAATTCCAGACTCTCAAAAGGAAAATAAGTGTTCAGCATAAATTATATTGCTTGCAAAGTTTAAGTACACTAAAGTCATTCTTAACAGTTCTGAGAATGGTGGGAACCCTGTCAAAATTCAAGTTTCCCAATGCCAGCAAAGGGCTAATCATTTAAGCATGCCTTTTAAAGGATGGCAATATCACTATTGCTGTTAGTATTAACTCTTTTCTGAACATTTATCTATGCTGTTTTGCTGAGTAGCATTCCATTATATGTCTATGTAATATTTTATCTATTCATTTACCTCTTAATAAACAGATTATTTCTGGTTTGGGACTATCCTATATAATAAAAGCCTAATACACAAATCGAATGAACAGCAGAATAACCGGTGGAATGACCAATCGCTATGATGTGCAATGACCACCAGGGGGCAGATGCTCAACGCAGGAGCTGCCCCTAGCCCGCAGGCCCCAGGCCAGCCAAGGTGGGTGCCAGTGAAGGGGCCCCCCAGATCACCCTGCCAGTCACCCCACAGATTGGCCTTGATTGCCAACCAGGCCTAGGGACCCTACTTGTGCATGAATTTTGTGCCTCATGCCTCTAGTTATAAATAATGTCACTACAAAAATTCATGGCCTAGCATAATGTATGGACATTATGTTTTTATTATTCTTGGGTAAAGTATCTAGAAGTGGAATGGTAGGGACATTTGGTAGGTGTACAAAACTGTCAAACTGTTTTCCACACTGTGTGTACCATTTTACATTCCCACCAGCAGGGAATTCCATTTGATTTACATCTTACCAACATTTGATATCTTCATTTTTCTTCATTTTAAATGTTATAATTGGATGGTAGTTGTATCTCATTGTGGTTTTAGTTGGCATTTCCATAATTACTCACAATGTTAAACATCTTTTTATGTGCTTATTTGCTATCAATATATCATCCTTTCTCTGGTGAAGTTTCTATGCAACCTTTTTTTTTTAATGGTTGTTTCTTTTCTTACTATTGAATTTTGAGAATTTTTATTTATTGCAGGTAAAAAGTCTTTTCTCTGTATGTGATTTGTTGATATTTTCTCTCAGTATATGGCTTATCTTAATTTTGCAAATTGTCTTAATTTTGAGAAAGACCAACTACTCATTTTTTTCTAGAACATTCTTTTCTACTCACCTGGAATTATTTTCTAAGATTTCCTTGAACATTCCTTACTAGCAGCCCGATGCATGAAATTCATGCAAGGTTGGGGAGGAGGGTGTTCCTCAGGTGGTCTGCACCCTCTTCCAATCTGAGACCCCTGGAAAGATGTTCTACTGACCGTTTACAGGGATTGGACCTAAACCAGCAGTCGGACATCCCTCTCGCAATCCGGAACTGCTGGCTCCTAACCACTCACCTGCCTGCCTGCCTGCTTGATTGTCCCTAACACTCTGCTTGCTGGCCTGCTCACCTGCAACTGCCCCCTGCCACCAGCCTGCTCGTCCACAACTAGCCCCCCTGCTGGTCTGCTCATCCCCAATAGCCCCGCCCCCCACCAGCCTGATCACCCATAACTGCCATCCCATCCTGGCCTGATCATTCACAACTGCTCTCCCCTCTTGGCCTCTAACTTAAGGTGACAAGACATCCCGCTTTTGGCGGGACGGTGCCGATTTTTAACAATTTGTCCCGCATCCCTTGGCGTTTTTAAAAAGTCCCGATTTTTGGAAAGAATCTTTGACGCGGGACAAATTGTTAAAAATTGGGACTGTCCTGCCAAAAGTGGGATGTCTGGTCACCTTACTAACAGCCTCTACTTTCACCCAGCCACCATGGCTTTGTCAAGAGGAACATCCAGAAGGTCTAATTAGCATATTACCCTTTTATTAATATAGATAGTCTTTGTTGGTCATAAATGATGTGTCTTCCTTTTTCATCTTAAAATGCCTTTATTTTTGCTTTATTTTTATTTTTTATTTTTCAGAGGAAGAGAGAGGGGGAGAGATAGAAACATCAATGTGTGCGAGAAGTATTGAGAGAAGTATTGATCAGCTGCCTCCTTCCATGTCTCCTACTGGGGATCAAGCCCTACCCATGCATGTCCCCTAACCTGAAATCAAACCTCAACCTCCTGGATTATGGGTTGAAGCTCAACTCCTGAGCCACACTTGTAGGCTGCGTTCATTTTTCAAAGATATTTGCTGGATGTAGTATTACGAGTTCTTTCTTTTTCTTGCACTCTTTAAAGATATTGCTCTGCTGCTTCTGACTTACATTGTTTTCAACAAGAAATTTATCTTTACTTCTCTGTATACAATGTATCTTTCTCCGAGCTGCTATGAGTAATTTTTCCTCTTTATCAATTATTTTAACCATTTTAATTATGATGTGTTTAGGGGTTTTGAACTTCCTCTATAAGTGGGTTTATAGTTTTTCTCAAATTTTGAAATTTCTCAGACATAATTTTCAAATTATCAGACAAAATCTATTCAAAAATCTTTCTTTCCCAGTCCTTTATTTCCTCTCTTTTGAGAACTTCAATTACATATATTAAGTAATTTACAGTTGTCCCATGGCTTGCTCATTTTCTCATGCTTTGTTCCTTATTTTTTTCTTCTTTTTCTTTATGTCTCATTTTGTATAGTGTCTTTTGCTGTCTTCAAATTCACTTATATTTTCTTCTGCAATGTCTAGTCAGGTGTTAAACACATCTAGAGCAGTTTTCCATCTCTGACATAGTTTGAATGTCTAGAAGTTTAATTTGGGTCTTTTTATATTTTTCTATGCCCCTACTTAGCATTCCAATCTTTCCTCTAAGTTATTTAAAATATAAAATAGAGTTAAAATAAATTCATAATGTTCTTATCTATTAATTCCTTCTATTGTAACATTGTGGAATTGATATTGATATTTTTCTCTTTATTATGTGTTATATTTTTCTTCTTCTTTGCATTCTTAATATTTTTTATTAAATTGTAGATATTGCGAATTTTGTTTTGTTGAGTCCTGGATATTTTGGTTTTCCTATAGATATTATTGAAACTTGTTCTATAACAAAGTTGTTACTTTGAATGGACTTTAGATTTTCAGATCTTATTTTGAAGCTTTGTTATGCAGTAATACTCCACCATTTAGGCTACGTCCAATTTTGCCACTCCACTGAAGCAAAATCCTTCTATGTATTTTATCCAGCTTTTCATGAAGTTTGAAATTTTCTGCTCTGGCTCAGGAAGCAGAAACTTTTTCTGGCCCTGTATCCACTCTAACTATTTTAGATGATAACTTCCCCAGCCTCAGTAGTTTCTCACACATGCATTGATCAATACTCAGGGGAAGATCTGATGGAGATCTTCAGGCCTCTGAAGTCTTATCTCTGCAGCTCTCTCCTTTTATGGCTCTAGCCCCCTTGGCCTCCCCAGACTCCCAGCTTTATCTCTTGGATGCAGAGAGCACATTGTGCTCACTTGCTTTTCTTTTCCATGAGTTTGCAGCTTAGATATTAATCAGGAAAATTTAGGTCTCATCTCATTTGTTCTTTGTTGATTAAAGTCTCAAAAATAGTCTTTTCATAAATGTTGTCAAGTTTTTTGTTTTAGGAAAGAAAGTAAATCTGATCCTTGTTTCTTCATCTTGGATGAAAGCCCTATGTAGCTTTTTAATATCAACTTGTTTATTGAGTTACCTATTATTGAGTTACCTATTTATCTGTAATTTATTATATATAGAGTATTTAATAAACCTTTAAAGTAACATGTGTATGTAATTATGTGTTTTAAAACAGAGAGAGATCTTAGAGAAACAGTCCAAATGGCTCAAAATTTGTTCGTGTTGTTTTATTTTGTTTTTTAAATATGTTTTTATTGATTTTACACAGAGAGGAATGGAGTCGGAGGGAGAGAGAAAAACATTGATGTGAGAGAGAAACATTAAGCAGATATCTCCTGGCTGCCTCATGCATGCCTCCCACCAGGCATTAAGCCCACAATCCAGGCATGTACTCCAACCAGGAATCAAACCAGTGGACCCTTTGGTACATGGGATGACACTCAGTTAACTGAGTCACACCAGCCAGGGCATGTTAGTGCAGTTTTTGTAACTGCAGGCTCTATGGTCAGAAGTCCATGTGTATTAATCGGTTAAAGTTTATTTTTTGGACAAGAACAATAAAAATAGAAAATCCATACCCAGCATATAAGAATAGGACATTGCAGGTGAGCAGAACATTCCAAGTTTTATTTATACTATTTTTCCATTTTGTCAGTCACCTCTCACAGTAACCCAATTTCTTGATGTAATTTTGTGGAGTTAAACCTGAACAGCTCAAAACTGTATAAATAAGCATATTCTTCTTTCATTTAAAAATTTTATTGATTAAAAGTTGTTAACATAATACCTGATAGTAATAACACAGGAGTATAGTAGTGCATGTATACCAGATAATTATTGAGAAATGGGAGAAGGAAAATGAGTGGGTAAAACATTTTTTATAGAATACATTCACTCAGGAAAATATATGGTAGATAGCCTGCAATGTCCACCTATAGATGAGAAAACTGAAACTCAAATTTAACAATATCCAGAGTCACAGAGTTTTTTATAACTAAATATGTATATGAACTCAAATCATTCGATTATCAGTACTAATTATTAATATACCTGTCAATTTGTTCAGAATGAAAATCCCTTTTTCAGGATGGAACATTTCTCCATATCAGAATATAGGACCCAGACAGAAGCTAGTGCTGAGTCCCAACTCATCAATTATTCACACTCATGAGGCCTCTAAACCATAATAGATGTTGTTTGGGTAATGTGAAAATCCTCATTAATTAATTCAATTACTGTTTCTTTGAGCATCTTCACACCATTCATCTTAGGTGCTAGGAATACAGCGATGAACAAGACAGACAAGATCCTGCTCTCAAGGATTTTACCTTTTAGTTGGAGAGGAGGAAAGGTAGAGGGAGAACAATAACAAAAACACAAGTATAGAAATATAAGATAACCTCAAATAGTGATGAGTGATATAATGAATATAATAAAATCATAGAAAATAGTTATCATGAGAAATGATACAAATGGATGATTTTTAATATACATTAGAAGTAGATTCCATAGGGTTTTTTAATGAATTGTAGGAGTGGGGAGGGGAGGGGAAGGGAGAGGAGGGGAGGGGAGGGGAGGGGAAGGGAGGGGAGGGGAGGGGAGGGGAGGGGAGGGAAGAAAGAAGGGGTAGAAGACTGAATGCATAGAAGAGAACCTGGGGAGGAACTAGACAAAAAAAATGTAAAATAAAATTAAAAATACTGCTTTAGCCTACTTCAGTGTGAGGTACCTATGAGAATAGTCCTTCTCAAACTTTATTGTGCACAGGAATCACCTGGGAATATTGTTAAAATGAAAATTCCCATTCAGTAGGTCTGAGGTGGGCCCAAGATCCAACATTTCTATTTCCAGGATTATGCCAATGATGCTGATACACAGAGCACATTTGGATCAGCAAGACCTTAGATAAATAACCAAGTTGAATACAGATAGAATAGAAATCTGGAGCTCAATAGATGGGTAAGGGATTGAGTTATAAATTTGGGAGCATTAGATATATGCCTTAAGGAAAGTCCAAACTGAGAATATATGAAAGAACTAACAAATCAGAGATTTTAAAGGAAAAATCCTATACAATTTCAGAGAATTATAAGCACCTGGCATTTGTGTAACACAGAATGTGCATGCAAAAAAAAAATATTTAAAGAGTAAGGGGTTAATGTAAGGCTCTCGAAACAGAGACAGGATGTGAGCTCCTTTTTGTACCATAGATCATCTAGGCAGGTAAAATGAAAAAGGCTCCCTCTGACTCCCTTTTTGCTAATCCTATCCTGATCCATCCCATAAGAATCATTTGGAATTTTAGAGTAACAAACATAATAATAAATGAAGGCTTGGAGTGAAAGACAGTAGGCAGAGCCAAAATTTATCAGAGTCTTAACTGGTGACATTTAAATACAGACTAACAGCTTAAAAGTGAATCCTTGGACTAATGGCTAACTGGACCTTTTGAGTGGGAAAATTGGGGGGGGGGGGGGGGGGCGGGGGAAATGAGCATAACCAGCGACTGAAGAAGTTAAAACACTTGCTCAATTTTGACTGAGCTCTAAATTTAAAAAAAAAAAAAAAAAAAAAGGGGGGGGGGGAGATCCCCTAAAGGATCATTCAAAGCGTTTAAATTTGAGCTCACCAAAGCATGTACTAATGTTTTAACAGCAGGAGCATTTAAGCATTCTTCTGTCTTAGCAGTTTTAATAGCTGATGACAAGAGGGCAAGGTTAGACACCCAGAGAGCTCAGCAGCCTCAGGGGCAACACCTGAAGTGAGTGAGAGTCTGTTTTGATGGGATGGAACAGTATCTTCTGAAGAACAAAAATGTTTAATAGACCGTCCTATATATTTAAATTAAACTGGCTTTGCCCTTTACTTAAACTTCACCAGCAGACCCCACAAAAGCTCTAAGCAATACTACTGCAATTGCTAACGGCACAAAGGAAAGCAGACCATCATCAATGAACATCTATCCAGTGAGTATAGCATGAGAGCACATCCACGCTGTGTTCAAACAAACCCCACATAAAGCAAAAAAGGGATTTGGCCATAAGGTGAAATGGGAATTTAGTAATTATTCGGTTCATTCAGCCAAAGCAAATTGAGAAACCAGATTAGGCTCAGTTCCCCCTCTCTTATATAAACTCTATGCCCTATTATGCCCATCCATCTACAAACTTTCAGGTTTCAATATCTATTACCCATTATAAGGGTCTAAAAATCAAATATGACATAGACCAATGGTCGGCAAACTCATTAGTCAACAGAGCCAAATATTAACAGTACAACAATTGAAATTTCTTTTGAGCTGAAAACTGACTTCTGCGCATGGGCCACAAAGTTTCAATCGCACTGTACCTGCGTGCCTGCATGTGGTATTTTGTAGAAGAGCCACACTCAAGGGACCAAAGAGGCACATGTGGCTAGCGAGCCACAGTTTGCCAACCACTGACATAGACATTCACCCAGGAGCACGTTGTCAAGTAGAGCAGGTGTTATATATTCCATTATAATCAAACCAGATCCACAAATTGACCCCTTGTCTCCAAATTACACTTCTTACAACAAAGGATCCTGGTGCCAACTTTGGAGTAGAATTGCTCATCCCGTCTATAAGCCATCTCACAACTCCGTTCCTCCTGCCATCCTGTGACCAACCTTATATCAATTACAGTTCAAAATAATTTCCCTGTCAACTTCTCTTCCAACTCCCATGCATGCCCAGTAAACATCAAGTCTGCTCCGTCACAGAATACTTCAACTAGAGAGCGTGGTTCCATCAAGCCCTGATACTCTTTCTAGCTGCAAGAATAATAGAATGGTGGCCTTCTTGGGCCACTTCCATCAATTTCTATTAAACATATCCTTCAAGCTGTCAAGCCACGCATTTCTTTTTCCTCCTGTAGAAATGCCAGTGAATTGGGGCAGCAGGAAAGAGGTAAAAAGCGTGGGGTAGATGAGGAATATAAAAGGGACCACTGGTCCAGGCTGATTGCAGGGAAGGGCAACGCACCCTATGTGACCTGTGTGTGACGACAACAATCACAGAAACTTCACTTAATCTCGCCAAGGCTATTAGGAGCTACATTCCAGGTTGTGTCTAGCTGCTGGGAAAGATAACTGCTTCCCAGACTTCAATATACCTTGAGAGAATTAGATTTTTCTAAGCCAGAGATTGAATTCCTTCCTACTTCCCCCCTTCTCCACTGTAACCAGGGCCTCATGCAAGCTATTTTATTTTCCTCCTATGCCAGGCAGATGACATCCTGCTAAGTATGCCAGAAGCTGAGAAGACGTTGCTTACTAGCTGCTTGTTTTGCCTACGTACGTCCACAGAAGAAGCTGCTGGGAAAAGTCTTAATCAGAAAAACTCTAAGATTAAGTGCTCTCTGCGGCTTCCAGGAGCTAACCCAAGTCAGCAGAGTGGCTTTCACTTTTAACCCTGCGCTGTTTGCTTTCATGCATTTCAGCTGATTGTAATACTTTGCTCAGTTACAGAGGGAGCGCAGAGAAGGGGAAGATTTGTGGCTGAGCCCTTAAACAATCAAATGTCAGCTCAAGGTGAGAGATAAAATGTGCAAGTTGAGTTTTGGGACTTCACCATCTCAAGATAGCATGTGGTCCATGAAACTTCAGCTAATTTCCCAAACAGAGCCTGTCCCTCCCTCCTCATTCCCATAACACTCTATTGCCACCTCCACAGGTACCATTTGTGACACTGCATTACAATGACCTGTTTTCATCTCCTCTCCACTCTATTAATGTTAGGGGCAGAAATAGAATATTGAGGACCCGCTGCGATGATAAGAAATATTAATCATGCTCTGTTAACCATGATGGTTCTGTTCTGATTAGAGAAAGCACATTCTAACCTGGCTGGGAGTTGTATGCCGTGGGACATGGGAGCTAACATCGGAATGCTGTCCATCCTCTTTTCCTGAGAACTGCCTATCATTATGGAAAGATACACAGCCTTGTGGCTGAAACAATCTAGTCCTGGAGGCACCTGCTGTTTACAATCTCCAGCCCCTACTACCTGCAATCTGGTTTCAGGATGGCCAGAGGTGCCTGCCCTCTTGTGACCCTCCTCCCCCGCCCCCCTGCCACTCCACATGACTTGTAACCTGTAATGATTATCCCGTGCCTACTTACCCATGCCTGTAATTCTTACTCCCCACTTAAACTCTGTCCTTCTAACCCAGTGGTTCTCAACCTCTCTAATGCTACGACCCTTTAATACAGTTCCTCATGTTGTGGTGACCCCCAACCATAAAATTATTTGCGTTGCTACTTCATAAATGTAATTTTGCTACTGTTATGAATCGTAATGTAAATATCTGTGTTTTCCGATGTTCTTAGGCAACCCTGCTAGCGGTTCTCAACCTGTGAGTCATGACCCACAGGTTGAGAACCACTGCTGTAGAGCCATACGGTATTGGAATAAATGCTCATATATGATTCAACCCTGTCTCTGCTTAATTGGCTCAAGTAGTGACAGGTGGCCTGGACCCCTTGGTTGTACAGTTACACTATAAGTTCCTCAAAAGCAGAGGTTCTATTTTGTTTATCTTTATCTCCAGCTCATGCATAAAGTTTTTATGAGATTGATGATCCACAAATCTGCATTAAGTGAATGAGACAGACCTAAATCAATTTCTCATATATTCTTAGCTGATTGACCATAAATGTGTTAGCAAAGAGTTTTCCCTCCCTGGAGACCAAATCAAACAGGCACACATGTATAATCAATAAATACATATGGGGCTGGGACTCTTTTTAACATATTAATAATTTACCAAAATAAAGACAGTAAATTAGTGAATGACATTCAGATCATCATCATCAGCTCAGAAGTTTAAAAAAAAGGTCCTCTAGCCTCCCGGCATGGCTCAGTGGTTGAGTATTGATCTATGAACCAGGAGATTATGGTTTGATTCCCAGTCAGGACACATGCCCAGGTTGTAGGCTTGATCCCCAGTGTGGGGAGTACAGGAGGCAGCCCATTGATTATTCTCTCTCATCACTGACTGATGTTTCCCTCTCTCTTTCCCCCCACCCCCCTCTCCTCTCAGAAATCAATAAAAAGTGTTGTTTTTTTTAAATTTCCTCTGGCAAATCCCAAAATACCCATTTAGGTGCCTGCCCCTTCCCCAGGGGGGCATATGTGGTGGGGGTGTGCAGGAGGCAGCTGGTTGGTGTTTCTCTCATCCATGTTTCTAAGTCTGTATCCCTCTCCCTTCCTCTCTGTAAAAAAATCAATAAAATATATTTTTTAAAAAGAAATATCAATCATGCTTTGTTAATCATGATTGTTTTGTTCTATAATCATGATTTAAAAAGCACATTCTGACCTAGCTGAGAGTTGTACGCCCCACCCTGGAATATGGGAGTTAACCTGGAAATGTGGTCCCTTCTCCTTAACGGAGAACTGCCTCTCATCATAGAAAGATTAACAGCTATGTTGCCTAGAAACAATGGAGTCCCACACTTTGCAATCCCCAGCCTGAACTGCCTGTAATCTATAACCATTGTACCCATTTTTATTCCTTTTTCATACCCATTCTTATTACTTTTGCCTACTTCCCTATGTAATTTTTGTCCTTCTATCCAATAGCAGCAGCTAGCAAATACGGGAGAATTTTCAACATCAGTGTGGCATGGACTAAAGGAGAGCAAAGGGGGGGGGGGGGATGTGAGACAGCTATAACAGAGTCAGCAATCAAAATTGAAAAATAAAAGAAGTTTAATGCTAAAAAAAAGGGGGGGGAGGGGAGGGAAGGGAATTGAACTATATGTTTTCTAAATTTTCTTTCAGCTTTAATTTTCTATTTGAATTTTTCCCCCTACTGGGGAGGAAAATTTCCTTACATTTGAAGGGGATTTAACAGGCAGAGAAAGTAATTTTTGATCCTTAGATAATTTGTTCACGTAGCCCTCAGGAAAATCATCATGGAGACCACTGCTTGGGACTTATTTGAAATGTAAAAAACGTAAGAAATTATTTTTTATAAGCAAAATATGAATGTCAATGAAAGATCCATATGTAGATATTTAGAAACACAGCATTAGGTTTTTATTTAAAAGAACTCAATTCAACACAATGTCATAAACAAAGCCAACCTTCAGCCTCACATCTTTAACAATTCTAAGGAATTTACAGAAAAAGGGGGAGGGGGTAGGTAAGGGAGAATGCAGCAAGAACCTTTAAAAGCACTCTGGAGAGAAAAGTCACCTTGGCAAATACTCCAGCTCAGAGCAGCCCTTCAGTCAGCATAAACTTAGCTACACTTGTTCCTGCCACACAAGCTATGCAAATGGTTCGCATTTTTCTTCTTATCAAGTTTGTGTCATTTATGCGCTAACTAACTTCACTTTGTCATATTTTTCTGCATTTTCCGAGCTGACCTAGTCTGCCTTGCACTTTCCTGGCTGCATTGTGTAATATGAAAGTGGAACCATTAAAAGCATTGTCTCTATTAGGAAGAGAATCCACAACTAAGCAAAGGGATTATACTAATGATGAGAGAATCAAGACCATTCTCCAATCCATTCACCCTTCTGTGTGTGTGTGGGGGGGGGGGGTGTTGTTTGGGGGTTTTTGTTTGTTTGTTTGTTTTTGTTTTTGTTTTTAGGGTTTTTGTTGTTGTTGTTGTTTGATCTTTTCCTTTTTTAGACACTATGCAAAGTATTATTTAGAGGTATCTACAAAATAAATAATAATTTAAATATTTTTACTTTTTTAATTTATTGATTTTAGAGGATGGGGAGAAAAATAGGAATATATTTATTGATGAGAGAGAGAGAGAGAGAGAGAGAGAGAGAGAGAGAGAGAGAGAGAGAGAGAGAGAGAGAGAAAGAGAGAGAGAGAGAGTTGTTCCACTTATTTATACATTCATTGCCTGTTTCTTGTATATGCCCTGACTGGGGATCAAACCCACAACCTTGGTGTATTGAAATGACACTCTAACCTGGTCAGGGCTTTAATTTTTTAAACCAGTAAAAAAGACATAAGACACTTGAGATGACCCTTGCCTAGTTCATCTGTACAATCCTTTTCATAACTAAAATATTCCTTTCAGGAATGTTTCTGGACCCGACCTAAGCCATGAATGATCAGCCAGGTGCTGGAAAATTCTTCCTAGATACAATAAATTTATCTATTTCAGAAGGTGTGATAAGAATAAACATTCACTTAATTGTGATAAAAGTACTAGGTAGATAAGCAAAGCATTTGATTTTTTTTTTTCTGCCAAGAGCAGCAACACATGGATAGATATTTATTCCAAAGTTGAGATGAGCTCCTCTTTAAGAACTGTTTGAGATTTGAGTCATGCTTGAGATTTGAGTCATTAAAAGGCTAATGATAAATGGCACTAAATGAAAGGTGGGACTAAATTAGGCATATCTATGCATGTGCACATAATTTCACTGAATATGGACGTCTAATTTGCCTTTAATGGCATTTCCGTCTATACCTGAAATCCCTGGTGTCCTCACACAAGGACAGCTTTGTGTCTTTAATGGAGCTCTGTTACCATGGGAATATTTGTGTTCCCTCTCTGAATAGCATTTAATTCTAACAATGTAAGAAGTTAGAGAATTTCAATTAATCCACAGTTTTAGCACCTTCCAGCACCTACAAATTTGAAAGTTAAGTTATCTAGTTCTGAGAAGATGTTGAGTTTTGGCCATGATTCAAAGTAGTGTATGTGTATAAATAAATATATATTCAATCTTTTTCTGTCAATAGCCTATAGCACAAAAGTATATATTGCTAGGTCCTCTCAAGGGCAACTGAGTAGGACCAACCCATTAATTCACTCACTGGTCCATTTATTCAGTATATACATGTTGTGTCTTATAGATATCTCTAGTACCCAGCATAGCCCATGGTACCTATGAGGCTATATACATACATATTTCTTACTCTCCATGACCTTGAAGTACAGTGTATACTCATTATAACTGTTAAAAGATGGGAACACAAGGCTATAATATGAAGAGAAGTAGGGCCATTAGTACAGAGAAAGAACCTTAGAAGGTCAAGAGAGTTAGAAAATGTCTCTGGCAAGACTTCAGAAGCAAGAGGGAGAGGATGGTCCATCATCAGCCAAAGTAATTAAATTCCCCTCCCTCTGGCCACACTAAAGAGGATTTAGCATGCATGAGGGTCTCAAGTCAAGAGTATACTAAGTAGTCAACAGCTATGGGGCCTGCAGCTTTCCAGAAAGGAGGGCATGTTACAATCACAGCTTAAACAACCAGAGAAGCAATGCCAGAGCCAGCAGGGGCACAACCACAGAGGACAGAGCTAAGGGTTTGCCTTACGTGAAGCTGAGAGGAATTTCCTGGTTGTTCCCAATATTCAGTGTTTGCCACAGAGAGCAAGAAGTGTGGCATAGAAACTTGCATCCCTCAACATTTCATAAACCCATCAAGTCTCCCTGCCCAATGGAACAAAATAGAAGTCTCACTGTCCACATAATTCTTCTTTTTTAAAAAATCTTTGTGATTTTTTACAGATGTTCTCCATTTTCTCCCCCATGGCTCCACTCCAACTGGTTCCCTCCCACCCTAGGCCTTCACCATCCTATAATCTGTGCATATGAATTGGTTAATCTCTTCCTTCCCTTTCTCCCCTTAGTATTTTCTATTAGTTACATTTCCTCATAGTCTTTACCATTAAAGTGTTTATCCAGTTCTGTGGGCATTTCCTAGGACTGCTCAGACAAGAGAAAACAAGGCAAAATTGTGTTGAGAATGAGGAGAAATAATAAAAGATCCCTTCTCTGACATTCAAAATCCTAGTGGTTTTGGCAAAGAAAAGTGGTGTATAGTAAGTGTCACCAAATTCCTGGCCATGAAATGCAAGCAGGCAAGGTTCAGTATGCTTAGATTGTAATTCTAATTAAAAAAACAGTTTTAACTGCAAGTATCCCTTGATTGTCCTTTCCTGGTGTCAATATGACATAAAGATTAAGGTCTCAATTTCTGCAAATAAGAACCTAGTTCCAAAAAATGGTACATCCCAACTTAATAGCTGGGTAATCTTAAACTAATTAGTCAGTCTCCCTAAGCCTCAGTTTCTTCATCTGAAAACAGGGGTACTACTAGAGTTTATTTATATTGTTTTCTCTGTACCAGGCATTATAATACCTTTAAACATTAACTTATGCTCTAGCCTGTGGTCAGCAAACTTCGGCTTGTAAGACACATGCAGCTCTTTGGCCCCTTGAGTGTGGCTCTTCCTCAAAATACCACAGCCTGAGAGAGTCTATTTTGAAGAAGTGGTGTTAGAAGAAGTTTAAGTTTAAAAATTTGGCTCTCAAAAGAAATTTCAATGTTGTACTGTTGATATTTGGCTCTGTTGACAAATGAGTTTGCCGACCACTGCCCTAGCCGCTTAGGCTCAGTGGATAGAGTGTTGACCTGTGGACTGAAAGGTCCCAGGTTTGATTCTGGTCAAAGGCATGTACCTCAGTTTCAGGCTCAATCCCCAGCCCTGGTCAGAGCATATGTGAGAGGCAACCAATCAATGTGTCTCTCTTACATCGAGAATTTTTTTTTCTTTTTCTTTCTCTCTCTGTGTGTGGCTCCCCCTCCATTTCACTCTAAAAATCAATGGGAAAAAATATCCTTGGGTGAAGATTAACCAAAATAAATAAATAAACATTAATTCATTTTACCCTCTTCACATCCTCTTTGCAAATGGAAAAAATTATTATTAGAGAGAGTGAACTTGCCCAGTCACATTGAGTAGTATGTAGTAGAGCTAGGATTTGAGGTCAGATCATCTATTGTAATTCTGGCTGTTGTCTCAATGGAATTAAAGATCTACCACACCCTCGGGTAATAGAGAAGAGTGGTCACACTCTGTGTGGGGCAAATTTTCTCCTACTGGTGGGATATCATACAATACATGCCCCAACAGTGACTATGATAAAAATTTCTCTGATGAAACAGATAAAGTGCTACACTGTAGAAGAGGAAGTTGCTAAGATAAAAATCCCAAGTATGATACTAATCTGACAGAAACTAGAAGTCCTGAGGTAGAAAATTTCTAGCATTTTCCGTTAGAAGAGCTGAAACCACATTTTGCCAGTGTCAAAGTCATTGTCTCCTAATGCCAAGGATATTCTGAAGGGGGATCACATACACCAGCTAAACCTCCTGATACTCTCCTCTGCCTCAGGATGAAGAGAGCCTGACAGGTGATAGATAAATGCTGCATAACCTGTCATTTATCTTCCTTAAGAGAGTAGCATAATCCATGGAGCTCGCATAAACTCTTCTGTGGCTTCCATCCCATTCTGACATTCGAGAGAAAAGTTGACAGCCATAGATTAAAGGAAAACACTATTGTGAAAAGATACTTAGGATAGGTGGCTATTGACTCGATGCTTTTGGGCAAGAATTAGCCAGAAAGACATATTGGTGTGTTGGCATGGGTCTATAAGCCGGCGGATCAAGCTAGCATCTTTCTCTTGGTCTCACTGGGGCCCCTTTTTACTTATAGGTTTTGATTTTCTTCATTTTACTCATTCAATAATTGTCCATCGAACACTGATGGAGCCCCCAAATACAGTCTCCTTTTCTTCCAGAGCATGTAGCTATCCAACTACAACCAAACTTTTCCCTCCCATTTACAGGGAGGTATGATGACTGAAGTTTGCACTTGTGGAAAGTGAAAGGAAGTGGTAGGGACAACTTCCCCATCACTTGCTTTAAAGAAAACCCTTGGCCTACACCTCAGCTCTCCCCTGTCTGCTTAATGAAAATGGCAAAGAAAAACCTGCCCCAGACTGTGATGGGGAAGGAAAATAACCATCTGTGTGTCGTGTGTCGCAGCTTCTTTGTTACATCAGCTTAGCCTGCACAGTGACAAATATAAGTGCCTCCTAGATACCAAATCTTGTGTGACATGCTGGGGATGCAGCTTAGCAAAACACACATGGCCCATGGAACATACAAGGTAGGGCATAAGTAGATTTACAGTTGTGAGTATATAAAACTCAGTTTATTCTTGTATTATTATGTATTAGTTCTTATATTATTTTCCATACAAACAACTGTAAACCTCCTTTTGTCCAACCCAGTATAGTTTAATGTCTACACTAGTCTTCTGTCTTGGAATTAAAATGTGTGAGACAAGTGTCCACTACACTTAAGAATCAAAACAAAACAGGGCAGGGAGCAAGAGTATAGAAGTGGAGAAACACCTGAGGTTCAGTGCCACACAGATCTAGGTTCAAGCCCTTGCTCTCTCTTTTACTAACCATATCCTTGGGGCAAATCATTTAACTCCTGTGAACCTCATTTTTCTCCTATGGAGCAGGAATAATAGAATTGTGGTAACAATAAAAAGGATTAGACATGTGAATAATTTAAACTGGGGCTTGAGCTTTAACCAAGTGTGATTATCAGAATTCCAGCCATTTCACTGCTCTTGCTAGCTCTAATTTCCAGGAGGAGGGGCTTAAAGAAAACATACAAAAAAGAAGAGATATGAACACCATTATGCTATTCGAACCTGTCCCAGACTGTGATGGAAGAGGGAAATAAACATTTGTGTCCCAGTCTTTTACATGAGGTGGATATCACCATCCCCATTTTATAGATGAGAAAACAATCACAGAGGAAATACCACTTAGTAAGTGGCTGAGCAGGATTTGTTTCTTGGCTTGTCTGATTCCAAAGTCCATATTACTGCACCAAATGTTCCAAAATCAGGGCCAGTAATCACAGCTCGGATATCAGTCTAATCCTACCTGAGGATATGTTTATTGATAAAAGAGAGGGAGGGAGGGAGGGAGGGAGGGAGGGAGGGAGGGAGGGAGGGAGGGAGGGAGGGAGGGAAGGACAAGGAGGGAGGGAGGGAAGGACAAGGAGGGAGGGAGGGAGGGAGGGAGAGAAACATACATCAATGTGAGAGAAAAACATCAATCAGTTGCCTTCCAGCACCCCAACCAGAGATTGAACCCCCAACTTAGGTGTGTGCCCTGACCAGGGATCAAACCAAAACCTTTGTTTGTTTTTGTTTTTGGTGTACAGGGCAACACTTAAATGAGCCACCCAGCTGGGGAAGTCTAATAGAGACCAATGTACATTTCTTTTATAATTCAGTTAACAGTGTCTTATAATTATGTTTGATCAAGTAGCTCTCTCTCCTAGAGCATAAACAGCTTGAGATAGGGACTATTTCTTAAATATCTCTGTCTCAGAACTTAGTATGATGCCTGGTATGTACTCAGCACCCTATGGATAATTGCCATTGATAATTGCCATCTAAAAAAAAATGAAGGGATATTAAAAACTGTAGTATGAGTTAAAAAACTACTAAGATGGTTATTGTTTGATGCAAAGGAAATGGAGGCATTCAGTTTTAAAAAATAAATGGATGGCAATGAAATATTTAATAATATTCATTAAATGTAAGAAATTAATCCAGAGAGGCACCATGATAGAAATAAACATTTTCCAAAAGTTGTATACTGACTGTCTTGATTTCAAAAACATAGTGAAATGTTATACATCATGTATTAGGGTTCAGTTTACAAAAGCTTTTTTAACCTCAGTTGAAACAGAAATATTATACAATCGGATTAGAAAAATGTAGCAAACAATATGATTTAAACATTAAAAGAAAAAAAAAACAGAAAAATATCATAACTTCATTAAACTTTAATTAGAGAAGGATAAAGAAGAAAACATTGGCTTTCAAGGTCCTGAATGCATTTACTGTGCCTTCCAGTGGGTTGAGAGGTTCTAGGCACTGGTTCTTTGTTCTCCCTAAATCCACATCAAAGCTTCCAGTTTTCATTCTCTTTACTATAGGAATATTACCAGCAATACTCTATACTGAACAGTCTGCATTAACTCCCCTTTGTTCTCATAAGTGGAACAAAGAGAGGGAGATACATTTTTCTAAGATAACTAGAGAAGAATTTGGAAAAATACTGTGAATTGCATAAGAAAGGCTAAAAGAAAAATAAGTAAACTGGCCTGAGGGTGCCTGGTGTGACATTTGCTGACCTATGATCCGTGATTTTTTTTTAAGAAAAATGATAGCAGGAAAGACAATGACTTGAGGTATTCTACCATGCTGGACAGAAAATAATACCATTAACCCAAAGACTTTGGGTTGTTATTAGTAACAAACAGGAGCAGATAGCTTGTTGTAGGGAGGATAGGAGATGTACTAGAGAATTTTCTACTTACATAGATAGGTTAATTGCAACTTGATTTATTTTTTAAGTTCAGAAAAACTCTAATGATATTATCCATGTCTGTGAAGGATAACACAAAAGACTAAAGTAAAATGGGTATTTAAACTTGCTAGACATATAAGGAAAAAATTCCTTGACAAGATGTGTGTACAAAGGCTATGGTGGCAAACTGGGAAATGAACATAGAAAATGAAAAACTAAGCGGAAACCATTTTGAACTCCTTATGTAGAAACTCTGTCACTGTTAAAAGATTTAAATTTAGTAAATGAGGAATCCCAGAAAATCTTCAAAGCTACCTAAATGGGCTTAGCAGAATAAAAATGATGATTACTGGTTAAATGAGTGAGAAATTTCTTTCTTGTGTCTTCGATAATGCATGCTTGCTTGTTAGTTTCCTCCCCCAACCCCTCCCCTCCCCTTCCCTTCACACACACACACACACACGCACGCACATGCACGCACAAGCTCACGCGTGCTCTCAAATAAACATCAATGCAAACATCACTTCAGAACCAAGGACAGCAGCCCTAGTAAGACAAGGGTATATCAGTGACCATTAGAAACTGGATATGCTGATGATACCTAAAGGAGCTCATTTGAATTCAGAGTAGAAGTCCTTGGAGCTTAGCTCAAAGTTGTACGCATCTGACCTATAATAATACTTTTTCTATTCAGAATATGATTATCTGTATTTATTAAAAGCATTGGACACTGTACTAATGTTCTCAGAGTAAATCATCGGCAAAAACAGATGATCAAAGATTACTAGAGCTGAAAAGGTCATGAAGTTATTTCCTACAGACTTTAGTCTGGATATTATGGAAATAATAGTGTTTTATGTACTTTAAAAATTATGCAAAAATGGACCAGCCAGCATGGACCAATGAACCAGGAGGTCACGGTTCAATTCACAGTCAGAGCACATGCCTGGATTGCAGGTTCAACCCCAAGTGTGGGGCACTCAGGAGGCCAATCAATGATTCTCTCACCATTGATGTTTCTCTCTCTCTACCTCTATCTTCCTCTCTGAATATCAATAAAATTATATTTTTTAAATAAAACAAAAATTATGCAAAATTGAAAAGTATTTTTCAAGTTAATCACTTGAAGACTTAAGGGTTTTATTCAACAAACCTCCAATAATAATCTCTCACATTAAAAAATGATAAAATAGAAGAGAAAAAAATTTAGCCTTTGACCCTAATATGTTATCATTTCTTAACAGTTATTTGACAATGGTATTAGCTTATGAAACTGATTTTCTTTTTAATAAAACCATGACTAATATCTTCATAACCCATCTTCTACATGCCAAATGTTTCAAAAATGACTAGAATTTATCCTTAATATTTTTGTTATGAAGAGGATTATATTGTTTGAATTTCCCCTAGATACAAACTTAGTAGAAATACATCGGAATAACTTAGTGTGTTCATATTCAATTCAAGCATTACCTTTCTTAGAAAGCCAAGCACTTGAAGTCTAAGCAATGTGTCCCTCCTCTTCACTCTTATGGTATAACCCATGCCTATCTGTAACAGAATATTTATTATATAAAAATTATCCATTTAAATGTCTGCCCTTTAGTTCTATGACCAATTTTAAGGTAGTACAAAGGCCTTTCTATTTATTTTATAACTGTGTTTTTTAAAAATGTTACATGGAGCCAAAACCAGTTTGGCTCAGTAGATAGAGCATAGGCCTGCGGACTGAAAGGTCCCAGGTTCAATTCCAGTCAAGGGCATGTACCTTGGTTGCAGGCATGTCCCTGGTAGGGGATGTGCAGGAGGCAGCTGGTTGATGTTTCTCTGTCATTGATGTTTCTAGCTCTCTATCCCTCTCCCTTCCTCTCTGTAAAAAATCAATAATATATATATATATATATATATATATATATATATATATATATATATATATATATATATATATTTAAAGTTACATGGAGTACTATACTATGATTTTACTAGTACTTACAATCTGCCTAAATGCATGAAATACCAGAAGATACTAGTGTGTAAGACTTCCCATTTACACCAATGCAAACATATATACACATTTCTAGCTTCGTGTTTGTATATTTGCCTAATTTTAAAAAGAAAAATCTGCAAAGTATTGTCTACTTAGATCCTCTGTCCCTTTTTCCTTCACCAGTTTGTTCACATTGGTGCTTGCTATGGGATTCTCAGTGCTCTTGACCACAGCCAAATACATCTACATAGGGTATCCCCTCCTTGTCTAATCTCTTAGCATTCCAAAGGACTTTCAAAGGGCCCTGTGACTTTCGGTAGCTTCCCAAAAGCTCTGTTTGTCTAATTTCCTCCTGACCCCCCATTTCTTGGCATCCATGTTGGAACAGGTGTGAGCAGACACAGGCAGGTCCATGGAGCCCACCGTTCAGTATTGGCACAAGATATGGCTTCTTTTCCTGCAGGAGATGACTCTGACAATGTTTTCCAGGATGCCTACTTCCAATTAGTGTCATCTTTTGCTCCATGGCCTAGGGCAAATGTCCAGTTTATAATGAGTAGCTCAGGCTGTTCTGAGAGATGGAAACTCATGCTAGAAAAGAAATGCATCTCAGCTTCTTTCCTAAAGTCAAGGAAGACTGGCCTGTCAAACACAGACCCAGTCACTGCTGTCCAGTGCAAGGTCAGCCCCATGTTCATGAACACAGATGCTAATTTAGTTTCCAACAATGAAGCCAAATGTGTTTCCAGATGTTGAGCTAGGAACCAACTGCAATTGTTGCAAGCTCATGAAAGAAAATGAAATCCCACTTCTAAGACCTACAAATTATCCTTGGCAGACCATTTGTACTTGAGAGCATGTTGATGTAAGCAGCACAGCAAAGCCTTTTGTCAACCAAACTCAAAATGATCTTTTAACACTTAACCCATTGTTAACAAAAAATGAAAATTCTTATAAGAAATTTCCTAAAAGCCATAGATTTCTCTACAGTTAATGTGTGTTAAAAAGAGTAGTGGGGGTGGGGGTTGAATCCTTTTTATAAGACTGTATTCACATGATCCCATAAGTCTGTTGGTTGGATCAATTCAATGCCAAACATGTTAGAAAATTATTGGATTAGCCCTAACCCATGAGTGCCAGCCAATAAACTGGAGGGTCCTTGGTTCAATTCCAATCAAGGGTGTGTAGCTCAGTTGCAGGCTCCATCCAGGGCTCCACTCAGGGTGCATGTAGGAGGCAACCAATCGATGTGTCTCTCTAACATCAATGTTTCTCTCTGTCTCTCACCCTCCCTTCCTTCCTCTGGAAAAAAAGATCCTAGGGCAAGGATTAACAATACACACACACAAAAAAAATCAACCACTTTTTCTGTTATTGTTGTTTGTTTTTACTAAATAAATGGGGTAAACAATCATCAAGGGGTGACACTATATAGACAGAGAGCCTTTACAAAGGCTTCTGTTTAAAACTGCATTCAGTAGAAGAACCTAGACCAGAGACAGGAGAGGCATCTTGCCTGCTCTATTCTCTTACATGGGTCTGGCCCAAATACACAGAAGCCCAATTTGAGGCAACAATAGCTTGATCTTTTAGTCCATACCACTGGCCATATTTGATCTACTCGCCCATGTCCTCATATATGACTTTGAGGACACTTTGTACCCTTACTCATCATCAACTCTTGGTGAACTCGGTCACATAGAATCTTATAGTCACATTATTCTCCTATACACCAATAGCTATGAGTCAGAGACATGCTTCAGGATTCTCTCCCCACTCCTTAGGTACCAACCAATAACAGCCAAGTTATTCTCCTTTGCCTTCTCCAGTGCAATGGCGAAATAAAATGATTGTTAATAGTCAACTATAAATAAAGACTGATTTTAAATATGAAGTCACTTCAGGGGTTAAAATATTTGGCAAGTCTCTTCCCTTTTTAGACCCAGCTAAAATCTCATCTGAATTCTTTCAGCAAAGGAAGGAAAGAAGGAAGGAAGGAAGGAAGGAAGGAAGGAAGGAAGGAAGGAAGGAAGGAAGGAAGGAAGGAAGGAAGGAAGGAAAGCTAATGAGAACAGTTTTTTAGGTGTGAGGCACAATGGAGTAGAAGAAGCCTGGGCTTTGGCACGTGACAGGCTGGACTCTAAAGTCACCTTCCATCGCACACTTGCCTATTATGAAAGCCTATGCAAGTCACTTGAACTTCAGCCATAGTTTGCTCACCTGTAAACCTGAAGATTAAATAAGATATGGCACTTATGGATATTAAGCAGAAACTTTGGCATTATATATAATAGAATCATTCTTTTTTTTTTAATTGTTGATGAGGAAGCTGTCTTCAAGCAATGACATTAGAACTTCTATCCTGTAGTAGTTCTATTCAAATATGAGCATTTGTTACAACCTGAGTATGGCAGATTACATTTTCCAAAATGGCTACAACACTATTTCTAATGTGTTTGCTTTTCCACTACTTTGCCATACCCCTATCATTTGTTTGGTTTTTTTCCCCTTGACCTAGGCAGACCTTTCCGACTTCCTTGACATATAGAATGTGGTGGGAGGAGCTGTGCATGAATTCCAAGATTAGCTTATTAAAGCGACACAGCTTCCTCTTGACTCTAGCTCAATGCTTGTACTTGGAACCAAGCTACTATGTTGTAAGGATGTTCAGGACATGCTATATAGAGATGTTCTAGCCACCAATCTCCACTAATGTTCCAGCTACCAGCAAACACCGACTGCCAAGTGTACAAGTAAACAGCCTTCAGATGATCCTAGCCTCCAGCCTTTGAGATGCTTTTGCTGATGTTGAGTAGAGATCACTGTCTTCACTGATTCCTGCCCAAATTGAAGCTTTGTAAGCAAAATATATGCTGTTGTTGTTTTAAGCCACAAAATTTGGGAGTAGTTTGTTAGACAATAGACAACTAGAGCACTGACTCTTAGTAAATTAAATCCACTGCTATTAAGTTAGAATCAAAAAGAATTTTCAAATGAAGTCATATAAGAATCATTTTGTAAAAACCTGAGGACCTGAAATATTTTGTAACTTGTTTGAGACTCTATATATAACGACTGTTAGGAGAACCGCCTAAATCAAGTTCAATTCAATACTATCCTTCCCACAATATGACTGTGAGTACCAAGCAAGTTTGCTGGGTCCAAGGTTCGAGTGACCAATTTGGGGCAACTATCCTCCAAGCCTGCCAGAGTTCAGGACATTGTTTCTATGCTCCTCTGTGTTTTTTCTTCCTTCCTGCTTAACAGAGAGCCTGATCTGAACTTGGTTGATTTAATGTGTAAGGTTGGGAGGCCAGATGGGATCCAACAGGATCAACTGAGCTAACAAGAATTTTTTAAAAATGTATCAAACCATGAAAGGAGTAAATGTGAATTGAAGCAAGGGAGAGGGCAAGTGTGGAGCTGCTATTTTTCTACAGTCACTTTTCTGAATATAAATGTTTAAAAATTCTCTAGCATTGATTAAATGGTTAGTTAGGAAGAAGCCTACATGTGGCAGACAGAAAGTTTGCCCCACAATGGTTTTATCTTAACAGGAACTAATCTATTATGATAAACTTGCATATATATATAGCCCATTGATTAGACAATATTATAGTTGAGGCTAGAATGTTCCTCCACTCCTATCCTACATAATGCAAGAGTAATATGCAAATCGACCAAACAGCAGAACTATGACGCACACTGACCACCAGGGGGCAGATGTTCAACGCAGGAGTTGCCCCCTGGTGGTCAGTGCTCTCCCACTGGGGGAGTGCTGCTTAGCCAGAAGCCAGGTTGTCAGCTGGTGAGTGCAGCAGTGGTGGCTGGAGCCTCACCAGTCCCTATAGCAGTGCTAAGGATGTCTGACTGTGGGTTTAGGCCCGCTCCTGGACTGCAAAAGGGCACAGGCTGTCATGTACTATCATACACTGGGTCTCTTAGTTCTAAATAAAAATCAAACCAGGACATAATGCTACCTACCCAACTAGCCCAAACCTTCTCATGGAACATATATGTGAATGTGACATGTACACCCATCTACAAAGTTATGAAAAAGAATAAGGGAGAACATTGGAATGAGAAGGAAAGGAAAGAAAGGCAAAGAAGAGGGCAGAAGAAAGGATTAGAGAACAAGGTTCACTACACTCATCATAAAGGACACACCTCAACAACCAATTCTGTTGATCAAAATGTTAATCGTTTTTTCCTGGAGTTTTAACTCAATATCTTACAGGAATTTGAAGGTTTTTTTTTTTTTCTTTCTCTCCCTCTATTGTCTTTAGATTCTTGGTATCAGTTTTTCAATCAGAAATCAGACAATCTCAAGTTGCACCTGTTTTGTAAATAAAGCTCTATCAGAACATAGCCAGAGTCAGCTTAGCATTTTCTGTGGCTTCTTTTGCTCTATAATGACAGAGTTTTAGCATAAGCCTCAAGGTCACAAGCTGAAAATATTTATTTTGCTGGCCTTTAAGAAAAAATCTATTGACTCCTAGCTTAAATACTACCAAGAGTGTGGTGCTCGTTCTAACTGCTGAGAGCTTGTGGAATTTTCATTCCCAGTGTGGTTCTCTTTGTCTACTTGCTGGTAGAGGGACCTGATGTAAAAGGCACAATCAATTGGGCCACTAATTCTATTATTTCAGTGAAATTGAGAATTTGCTTCCTGGAAACTCCCCACAAAGACTCAGTCTGGAATCAGCTTATACTAGTAGAGAACACAGTTAAGGTGTTTTATAACTGCACTTTCTTCCATTTAAAGCATTTGCAGCATTTTGTAAAGATGTTGTTGAACAAGAAGTGGCAGGAATACCTTTTGTGAACCTATCTTCATCCATTAACTACAGACAACTAAACTACCTCTGCTACTTGAGCAAGTTCTGCTTCAATAAGAAAGTCAGATTTCTTTCTCACTTAGCCACAAACCACTGATTTTCTTGTTCTGGGGAGGAAAAGATTAGAAAGATGAAAGTCAGAACAACATGTCTGTTACGGAGTTTGATGTTAGGTCTCTAGAACTAAAAAATAAATTAAAAATAAAATAAATTAAAAATAAATTCCTAGGGAGAAATTTAGACAAAAAAAATGAGAGGAAAAGAGCAAGAGAATGGAGCATAAAAATCACAGAGGAGAGTGAAGGTATAAATCATTTTTATTGTTCTTGCCTGGGTTCTTCTAAAGAGTCACATTAAATGGTTATCTAGGCAAAGTGAATTCTTTTCAAGGTTTAAAACAGAATAAAACTGTTATAGAACATCTGAAATTGCCCCAAAGGTGATAAAATGCAGCTGAGGAAGGAGCCCTGAGAAGCACAGCAGTGTTGGTATGTAATATTCATACATACACACATGTGCGCACATACAGAAACACACACACAAAATGGCTTGAAAATAAGGCCCAAAAATGAAAACAGCAAATTTAAACATGTAGGATAAGGAATGAGGAAGCTTAGAGAGACTGGACTTTTTGTTTCACTTTGTCTGATTTATAGTGTGGTTTTATATGTGGCTCTGAAAGAAAAACAAATTGGAAACACTTTTGAAAACATCTCCATACATACTTCAGTGTTCTGATGTCTTTCCAACTCACGTACACTGGGTGCTAATGGCTCATTATGTCATGCAAGATCCATGTATGTTCTCATAATTCACAGGCAGTTACTCTGTACTTGCCTATAGATGGTGAACTTCCATCACATTTAATCACCCATTTTGTCAACCCCAGATGCTGACTAACTGTAAAGAATTGTCTTCCAGATGTGTTAGATTTTTCACATGTCTCTGTCATCTCCAAGAGAGTATGTGAATGCTTATTTGAATCAATGACCGCTGACAGATCTCTCCCAGATGTCTCTTTGGCAAAAGCGCCCCCTTTTCTGGAGAAATCAAGTTGAGCAACGGCTTCAATAAACATTAAAATGCATTAACCACCATTCCCCTATAATGTCACCATTTGTTTTTAGAAAAATAAAAAACAGATGCAAACTAGCAATGAGTCTCACCAATTTGGTCTCTAGTATAAATGATTATTTGATAATGTTATAAAATTATCAGGCCTCAAACTTAAATCCAAATGAAGCAATGTCAGCATCAGAAATAGACACAGTAAATTAAGTTAAATGTTTTCCAAAATTGTCGAAGTGGCTTGGACCTAGAAACTTCATGAAATGTTGATTGTCTTTTGTTTAATAATCACTTTTTAATTTCCATTTGCCTTTGAATTTTTTTTTTATTTTAGGCAAAAAAAAAAAAAAAAAAAAAAAAAAAAAACAAGTACCTTAATAAATGAGGCTTGCAAAGTCCCAAGTCAAACAAAAAGTTTAGACTAGCTTCAGTTAAGCATCCAAGCTTCTGAATATTGGTTAAAATTTGGTTAGGCCCTGGCTGGTGTGGCTCTGTTTGTTGGGCATCGTTCCATGCACCTAAAGGTCACCAGTTCAATTCCCAGGCAGGGTGCATGCCCAGGTTTCAGGCTCAATCTCCATTAGGAGGAATGCAAGAGGCAGCCCATAAATGTTTTGATGTTTCTCTCTCTCTCCCTCTTCCTTCCTCTCTCTCTAAAAATCAATAAACATATTTTTTAATAACTTGGTTAGAACTCTGAGCTTTCACCACTCTTCCAATTTTGATAAATATAACACTGTCCCAACCTATACAATTTAAATGATTTAAGAATAAGGCAAAACTTGAAATAATTCCAAAGTAAGTTTCTCAAAAATTTTTCTCTTTCAAAGTAGGAAGACATTTGTTTTTTGTTTGTTTGTTTGTTTGTTTGGGGGGAAATTGGAGGTTTATTTGTGGATGTTTGTTTGTTTGTTTGTTTGTTTGTTTTTTGCCTGCTTAGAATCTTCAACTAGTGGTGAAAATGAAGACAGTAAAATGTTATTTGGTAATTTTAGTTACAGATCAGTAACATGAATTCAAATAGTTACAACACAATCAGCTTGCCACTTTAACAAATGAACAAGATTTATTCTGTGATTCAGAAAACCTGGATGGACAACAAGTACCTAAATTTTAAAACTTTCCTAACATTTTGGTTATCTAGATAATTGATCAATCAATTTTCCTATTTTAATTAAGACATTCGGCAGCTAATATCTTACTGTGAACTAAGGTTAGGTGGCCATTAAAGAGTTTCCAAACTGTACTATGTTATTGACACAAAGCATTTTTCCTACTCTGATATTTATTTGGAATTATTTATGATGGGATGCTAACACCTGCAGATCTCATACAGAAATGCCACAATTTTTTGAATAAAGCATCAAAAAGCAAAGTTTGAAAGAATGATTTGAAGAACAGACTTAATCACCACATTAATTTTTTAAAGTAGAAATCAAGACACAAGTTTTCTTACTGTGCCAAAACTTTTGCCTAAAGATCTATAGGGATCTTTTAAAAATCATTTGACGGGCTTTTTCTTTTAAATCAAACAACTTGATTTAACTCAGAGAGGGGGGGGGGGGGAAGGGAGAAGAGAGAGCAGAGCAGGAAGAGAGAGGCATGCCTACAGAGAAAACTATAAAACTGTAGAACCAGTTTTTTCCTCTAGATTCACAATTTCTATAGAGATGTTTCAGAAGCAACCACTGGGGAAGAAATAAGGTTTCCTTGCAACAGACTACTTTTATTGATCTTATACATCAGCATTCCGTATAAGATTTCACATAAAGAGAGGTGGTATAGGCAGCTAAAAACATTTGATCCCTGAACCAAGAGCACAGCATCATCAAGGAACTTGTTAGAAATGCAAATTTTCAGGACCCATTTCAGATCTACAGAATCAGAACCTGGAGATACGGACCAGCAATTTGATGAAAGTATTTTATGATTCCCAGGCATCACTTCCTCCCAGAAACCTTTTGTCACCAAACCCTTTGCTCCTTTATGCACCCCCACACACTATGCACTCGCCATGCTCATAGAGATGTTAGGTTGGGTGTCAGTTTTAATCTGCTCAAGTTGCTATAACAAAAATACCAGAAATTAGCCGGGACTGGTTTGGCTCAGTGGATAGAGCATCGGCCTGCGGACTGAAAGGTCCCAGGTTCGATTCCGGTCAAGGGCATGTACCTTGGTTGCGGGCACATCCCCAGTGGGGGGTTGCAAGAGGCATCTGATCAATGATTCTCTCTCATCAATGTTTCTAACACTCTGTCCCTCTCAATTCCTCTCTGTGTAAAATCAATAAAATATATTTTTTTAAAAATACCAGAAATTAGATGGCTTAAACACCAGATATTTATACTTCACAGTTCAGTTGGCTGGGAAGTTCAAGATCAAGGTGCTGGCAGATGTGGTGTCTGGTGGAAGTTTGCTTTGTAGTTCATAGACAACCATTCTCTTGTTGTAGCCTCACATGGCAAAAGAGAGCTCTCTGAGGTCTCTTTGATAAGGGCACTAATTCCATTCAAGAGGGCTCCACCCTTATGACCTAATCACCTCTCTTCAGATACCATCATTTTATAAATAGGCATCAACATATGAATGGGGGGAGAGACATAAACATTCAGTCTATAGAATTGCTTTTCTGGATTTATGTCAGAGTATATATGCATACCACTTTTTGTGTTATTTCTTTATGTGTCTACCTCTCCTATAACCATATAAACTTATCAAGAGCAGTGAATATAGGGTACATTCTTTTTTTTCTCTCCATTTCTAGCAGAGTGGCTGGCACAAAATAGGTGCTCAACAAACTTTTGTTAAATGTGTGATGGATACCTTTAAATGTTTATATTTGATTGATTCATTCATATTATACCTTTTCAAACACATTATCTGAGGTCTTACAGAAGCACACTCACACAATTACAACAGGGCCACAATTAAACTAAGTAACCAAGACAAAGGCAGTCAAGATGAAAGGGTTTTGGTTAATCACTCTAGGAGTCATCTTTCAAGCTCTATCAATGATTGTAGCACTAAACAGTCACTGTTCATAACTGTTTAGTCCCTCCCTTGGGCTTCTTGTGAGAGAAGGCTCTGCTTTGGGCTACTGTACCACATCAGACATGGGGACAGTTACTCCATTCGCAATGGTGTCTTCTAGAAGAAATGACTGGGGTATGTATTTCTAAAACTAGAGAGATATGAATTAGTGTTATTTTAAAAATCCCATCAGTGTTTTCCATATTCTTTTCACGATAAGACACAGTGAAGTAATACATTTTCCCTCTTGCCCCAATATACACATTCATAGATATTCACACATTTTCCAAAGCTGCTCCTCCTCCTCCCTATTCCATATGTGCTGCCCTCTGGTACTTTCTCTTCTATTTTTTCTATTCTATTTTTTCTATTCTATTTTACTAAGATTAAAGTGTTTGAAGCATAATAAACAAATTTCATGGCCCATGATTGGGTTGTAAACTACATTTTTAAAAGTACTATACATAATGTAGCAAACGATTTTAATGAAGTGGGTTTTATTTTTTATTTACTTGTTTTTAACTAGATTATTTTTTCAAATTATCTCTTCTCACATTTTATCTCCCCTTTATCTTCCAAATTTAGAGAACATGAATAGGTCCCCTACTATCAACAGAGCTGTAGTTGAATTTTCCAGAAACTCCATTTCTATAACTATTAGCTATGAGACTTTGGAAAAGTTACTTATCTGTTATGAGTGTGGCTTTCCTTAGCTATCAAAGAAAAGCCCCAATATCCCTCTTGAAGGATTTTGATGAGGACTCCAGAAAAGACATTATAAGCACCTGGCCATTGATATTCAATCAATGATAACTTATCATCATCCCAGACTCCTGAGAGGGTCACCAGTTAACATTTTTAGGGCTATCCATGTAAAAAGGGGCATCAAAATTCTATGCTATAGATCAAACTGCATAAACTAAAATTCCTACCCACACTGTGATGCTACCTCTTAGGAACAATTCTCACAACTCTGAAACAAGTCACACCTGTCTGGAGCTGGCAACGTCTCTTCTACAATGAACAGGATTTGGATCTCTCAGGCCTTTCCAACTAGCACCTTGCACCATCAATAAATGTGCCTTATCCCACACTCCTGAGAGTCTGGAGTTTTAAAGACCCGTGTGCTGCCTAATCATTTGCTTTAGCTTCTGGTGCAAATTCTGAGTCCTTATTGGGCTTATCAACCCTGCTGCCTGAAGATTACTGCTACATTTCATTTGCAGAAAGATAGCTCTGGAAGAAACATTAATAAAAATTTTCAGGCTATATCTGCTCGTGTGATCCTTAGATATTGAATATTTAATAACTGAGCAGAATTTAAAATGTCTCCTGTTAAAGCAGATGAAAATAACCGGGAAGCAGATTGCAACACGGGCAGGCCTCTGACTTAAAAACTCAGGACCTACAATATTCCCTACAAATAGATGCCTACCACCACTCCAGTCCTCCCTGCTAAATACCACATCCCTCCCAATTCCCCCAGAGCTTTGGAGCTCCTTTGATAATACTGAAATAGAAGAAAAAAATGTATGTTCAAAATTGGAAGACTGCAAAAAAAACTGAATAGAAAGTATAGTTTAGAGCAATTGACCACGAGGGCTACATGTCAGGCAAAAATACACTTAACAACCCTGCAGACATATTTCCCAAATATATTTTCCCATACACTTCCAGGTTATGTTCACCTTCCTCTCTGACTCTTACACTTTCATTGTTCAGAGATTTTATTAGTTTAATGAGAAGCATAAAAATATGGAGGGTTGTCTAGCTATCAGTTAGGCACAGGTCAGAGTAAACAAAGTGAAACAATTTTCCTCAAAATGCCAGGCTAACATCAGAAGATGGATTTAGGAAATTATAGACCCTGGTGCTGCCAAGAGCTTCAATAATTAATAACCTCATAAGACAGAAAGGTTCATCATGACCCTTCCTTTTCTAAGTCCCCAGAACTGGACGTGGGTACACAGATGGAGTGGGGTCAGTCTCAACACATTGATTCCCTGGGACTAGAATGATGGAAATTGGTTTTCATGAAAACTAAGAACCCCCAAACCAAGATAAAGCTGGGTTCTCAGTACAGCTCCAGTTTCTGGAGACCTTTCTCTTTTCTACAGTATCCCATTCCACCTTCCTAATAATAATTTTTAAAACAGCAGAAATAATAGTCAAAATTCATTGAGTGCATTCTATATACAAGACTCTCCTGTAGTAAAAAGCTTTATAGACAATACCTCATTTAATCCACACCACAGTTCTATGAATAGGCATCACTATTATCTCTTCCTCATAGATGAGGAAACTGGGGGTGAAAGGGGAAGTAACTTATTTTCATCATTACACTGAACATTTGATCCAGAACCTGTTCAGCTACACTGTTTCCATTCTACATTTCCCATAGAGGTAAGTGGACCAGACAGTGTAGTGGTCCAGGATAGGAGAGAGCAAAGAGAAGGATAAACTCTCAGGAGAACACTGGGCTATTGTTGTAAGTTGAATAATGGCCTTCTAAAGATGTCCAAAGATGCCCATGTCCAAATCCCCAAAACCCATGAATACATTACCATATCTGAGAAAAGAGACTACTTAATGTAATCTGGTTACATTAAGAATATTAAAAACTAGAGACCTGGTGCATGAAATTTGTGCATAGGAAGAGGTTCCCTTAGCCTGGCCTGCACCCTCTCACAATCCAGGATCCCTTGAGTGAAGTCCGGCTGCTGGTTTAGGCCCAATTCACATCCTCCTCACAACCTAGGATGGCTGGTTCCTAACTACTTGCCTGCCTTCCTGCCTGCCTCATCACCCATAACCATTCTGCCTGCCTGCCTCATCACTCCTAACCATTCTGCCTGCCTGCCTCATCACTCCTAACCACTCATCTGCCTGCCTCATCACCCCCAACCCCTATGCCTGCCTGCATGATCGCTCCAACCATTTGCCAGCCTGCCTTATTGCCCCTAACCACTCTGCCTGATTGTCCCTAACCACTCTGCCTGCCTTCCTTGATCATCCCTAACTGTCTCTACCTTGGCCCCACCCATCATGGCAGTCATCTCTACCTTGCCCCCACTGCCACAGCTTCATCCAGAAGGTTGACCAGAAAGACATCCAGAGTGATGTCTGGAAGATCATTGGGCTGTCCGATCTAATTAGCATACTATGCTTTTATTATTATAGATGAGGTGAATATCTTATATTATCAGGATAGTCTTAGTGTAATCAGAGTCCTTATAAGAAGGAGGCAGGAAAGTCGGAGACAAAGCGAGAGAGATTGAAAGATGCCATGCCTGTGGCTTTGAAACAGATGAAAGGAGCCCTACATAGTTTGGCTTAGTAGGTAAAAGTGTTGGCCTGCGGCCTGAAGAGTCCCAGGTTCAATTCTGGCCAAGGGCACATGCCCAGGTTGTGGGCTCGATCTCCAGTGGGGGGTGTACAGGAGGTTGATCAATGATTCTCTCTCGTCATTGGTGTTTCTATCTCTCCCTCTCCCTTCCTCTCTGAAGTCAATAAAAAATATATACTAAAATTAAAAAAAATAAACAGAGGAAAGGAGCCATGAGTCAAGGAAAGCAAGCAGTCTCTAAAAACAAGGAAAGCCTCTAGAAAAAGCAAGGAAACATTTTCTTCAAGAGCTTCCAGAAGAAACTCAGCCCTGCTAGTTCCTTAAGCGGGGGACTCTGGCCTCCAGAACCATAACAAATGTGCTATGTTAAGCTATGAAATTTGCAGTTACAAAAGCAAGAGGAAACTCATACAGAAATGCATGGTCTCTTTTTTTTCATGCAAATAACATGCAGGTGTATTTTCTTTCCAACTCTCTGGAGGAAGTATCTCAAAGCATGGACCTTAGATTTTAGGTGAGAGGCATCAAAACACCCCCTTCACCACCACCACCACCACCACCACCCTCCTCAGTGGCACCTGCATCTCTGCATTTGCACCACATTTAGCACAAGTTTGGTACCCACACCTCGTTTCCAATTTGCTGAGACCCTTTAGTCCCTTGAGTGCAAGCTTTCAGAGCAGTTATTTATTTGCATCTCTTGTAGCAATCAAGGCATTGTAACTTTTCTGACTTCATGTCTTCCTCTTCCACTGAGCTAGCCTCCTCAAGAGGAGATGTCATCTCTTTCTCATTCTTGTCTTCCCAGCACCTAGCACAGAACCTACCACAGTGGTGATGACCACGTACAGAGAAAAGGAGAATGGGCAGAGAGGAACAAGTGTGGGAAGGTGCCCCAGAGCCCATGTATGTGTAATGGATAAACTCCTGGTGCTAAGTGTGTGTTTCATGCTCACATAATTTGTCCTGAGAAAACTTGCTGCTTTCCCCTACAGTCCTCAGGCCTCCATCTTCTCAGATTCACTCTGATCCATTCTGTATACAATCTAAGTCTGCAGAGCCCTGAATTATGATACTTGTTGCAAGAAGAGCAGTCAAACAAGATTTGTGCTGTCCTTTTATCTCAGCCTTGAAACTGATTTCTACCTTCAGGATCCAAAATGAATTTGATCTTTGGATTTTAGCCATAGAAGTAAATCTCCTTCTCTGGAAAATATCGCACCATTTCCACACCACACCACCCACCCCACCCCTCAAAAAAAGGTTACCTTTTTAGAAGTTCTACAATAGTTATATCATGCTTACTCAGTTGGTACTGATTTTATATGCCTTGCCTTCTTGGGCATATTTTCTTAATGCCTGTCTCTCTAACTAGATACAAAGTATTATCCTCTAACAGCCCACTGACATCAGGCACTGTGCTAGACTCTGGGACACGGTGATTTGAAAAAGTCTCACTGGGGTTGATGTAAAACAAGAACCAAATTTTTTATCATCTTAAATCTTCCCTCTCTCCTCAACAGAGCTTAGCTCAGAGAAAGTGCACCATCGATTTGTGTTGATTAACTGGCTTCCTGACCAAAATAGATTAGAGGAGATCTAATCACAGCTCTATCACACCTCACATGAAGTTAGGTAGAACCTGGGTGAATTACAGGTCCAGCCCAAACCTTTGATTTTATAGATAAAGACACTGAGGCACAGATAAATGAAGTTACACAACAAAGTATATTAGTAGGGACAGAATGAAGGTGACATCCCTGTCTTCTGGCTCCTAATCCAGAGTCCCTTCTAATTGGACCCAGAGGTGACAGCTAAACTAAATTCTGGGGACAGCTCAGGTGGACTCAGCCTGCAATTGCTACAAGTATCCAGTCTCACAAAGCTGTACAAACATCTGACTCCATCCCAACTGCTTACCTGTTATCATTGCTCATCACTGTCTTTCTCTCTCAACAGTATGAAGTCGCAGTTGGCACTAATGACTTTCAGGGTCACTGGAAAGCATTTTTTTTTTAAATAAAGGAAACATTAATATCACAAGATCTATGTCTAAAATACCCCAGAGCAAGTTTCTTCTCTAACTTTATTCTCTCTCATTTCCAACTTCATTTTTTTTTTTCTTTCCTTCTCCATGTCAAGCTGTCAGGATGCCTTTGATCTCAGAGACATGCCTCTTCTCCTTTGGCGACTCTGACAGAGCTCCCACCTGCCACCATGAGACAACTCTACAGGAACCCATTCGTTCTTTCAAGTCTAAGATCAGTCCCTGTGCGCTGTCCGCAGGCGCAAGGAGGATCCCGGCACAAAAGATTGATGTGACTCAAAAGTATAAGTGTGCACGCATATCAATGGGTCTGTAAAAACACAGAGCAGTTTGTCTTCATTGAACTCAGAGATCACAGTTTCCCAACTTTCTATTTCAAGACCACCTCTGGAAACCAGCTTTCATATCATGCAAAAACCTCCAGCTAGCGTATTATTCCAAACAGTAGCTGCACCTTTTTGTTCCTCCCATCCTCACAACCCTGGTCTCTGGTGACAGCTGTCAATCTGCTCTCTATCTATGAGTCTGTTTCTATTTTGTTTGTTGGCGGGGGGGATAAAGGGGGTTGTTCATTATATTCCACTTATGAATGAAATCATAAGGTGAAGAGATTAAGGGTGGGGGGAAATACATTCAGGCATAGGCAACAGTATGGTGATTATAAGAGAGGAAGAAAGATGGGGGGAGGTAAAAAAGGATAAAAGGGGGAATAAATGTTGATGGAAGGAGACTTGACTTGGGGTGGCAAATACTCAATACAATACACAGATGATGTATTACAGAACTGCACACTTGAAACCTATGTAATTTTATTAGCCAATGTCACCCCAATAAATTCAATTAAAAAGGGGGTGAGGGTGACATCAGTTGCACATCTGAGCTGTGGCCAATTACTTCCAGTTGATAGGAAAGTCATTTCAAATGAAGAGGAGACGATTTCAGCTTGGGAAAGCCCTTAAGTTACAGGAAAATACAACTCATCTCTTTTCACCTTCCACTTTCATAAGCATTATAGTTAATCCTGGGTCCAAAAAAAAAACGTGAAGTTTAATCAATGGCAAGCAAACATGTTGGCAGGAAATTGAAAATGGTTTATTGGGGGAAATAAACAAAGGAGCATTATCCATTTAACAGTCACACTGGTGCCAATGTTTCCTTGTACCTTAGTTGTTCCCTCTCTCCCACCCCAACACATCTGTGCCAGAGGACACGTGAGCACAAAAGGAAAATGGAAACACAGAGAAGTCCAAGAGTTGCATGATTGCCTACTTCTCAAGAAAAATTCAGTTCATTTAAAATGTTTAATAGATGCGAAGAGTTCCGAGTTCTATAGAACAGAAACAACTAAGGCAAAGCATCTTTGAAAACAAACAAGAGAGGGGAAGCATCCATCACATCCCTGCCCTTCCCTTCTTCCGAGAAGTAGCAATCTTGGGCCCTGGGTGGGAAGCCATAATTTTTATTTGAAAACCTCTCAGGGCAGTCCTTTTGTACTTCCCGTTCCTTCTCTGCAGATCACAGAGGCAATTTTCTTTCATTGTCAGCTATTTATAGTTTGCTCAAAACCTTGGCTAGAAAGAAACTGGGCAAAAAGCATTTCTTTCAACAGCCACATTATTTTGTAGCACTCTTCAAAACTATTAACTGCAATCAAAACAGGCACACACATACAAAAAAAAAAAAAAAGCTCCCAAAATTTTCAGCTCATTTATTTATTTTTTTGCCACTTGGACTGCTCTACCTAAATAAATGGAAGACAAACAAATCTCCTCCTGCCCCCAGAACGGTTAGAGATGTGGGAGGAAGTGCCACTCAAATGCTATCTTCCCTGTTCAGAAACGGAAGTGCAGGGGTAAAGCAGACACCTGGTATAATGGAATTGGCATAAATCTCAGTCCTGTTCCCTGTGTCTCACACATTTCGCAGAGGCTTAAACACACTCTGGAGAGACTGGGATGTGTCTGGTCAAAATTTAGAAACCTCTGCCGAAACCATTTGGCTCAGTGGATGGAGCGTCGGCTTGCGGACTGAAGGGTCCCGGGTTCGATTCTGGTCAGGGGCATGTGCCTTGGTTGTGGGCACGTTCCCAGTGGGGGGGTGTGCAGGAGGCAGCTGATTGATGTTTCTCTCTCATCGATGTTTCTAGCTTTCTATCCCTCTCTCTTCATCTCTGTAGAAAATCAATAAAATATATATATTTTTTTTTAATTTAGAAACCTCTTAGCCACTCACAGTCCCCTCCCCCCAGCATTTAGGCACCTCTTTTGCACCCATAGTAGAGTGGTTAAACTGTGATTTGCAGTCAAACATACATGACTCCAAACTCTGGCTCTACCTCTTGCTAATTATGCGGCTTTGGGGAATACTTGGCCGCGCTCAGCCTCAGGTGCTTCACTCATAAACTAGGTATAATTAACCTTAGCAAACAGATAAGGTCTAGGGGTGTCGAACTCAATCAGAGAAGGGGCCAAAATCTAAAATCCAGCCTAAATCGCGGGCCGAATGGTTTACTGAACAGTCATAAACTGACAATGTCATAAACTGACAGCGGAGTGCAGTGATGACAGCGAGGTGCGGGCCACATTGCAAGGCCTGGCGGGCTGGATTTGGCCCGCGGGCCTTGTGTTTGACACATGTGGTAGCCCGTAGTGGCCACTGGAAGCACAGAGAATGCTTATTCCCCGCTGGTCCTGGGCATGTACACAAAAGCGGCATTTTACAGGCGACTGTGAGTTGGGACCATATGACTGAGTTCTGGACAGAGGCAATTTAATTCCCTTCCAGACCTAGTTATGAAAAGTTCTCCCTCCCTCCAGATCGCCTCATGGCAAGCGATGAAACCAGGTATAAGCCTGAGCCCTTCAGCATGGGTACGGACATCCCACCGACCGCACAGACATCCCACCAACCACACTGGGTGTGGAGCATGGGAGAAAGCAACCTTTTTGTGTTCACTTACTGAGACGCTGAGACATCCCACCAACCACACTGGGTGTGGAGCATGGGAGAAAGCAACCTTTTTGTGTTCACTTACTGAGATGCAATAATCACCTGTTATTGCAGTGTGATCAAGCCTATCCTGACTACTGTGCCCTGGGTCAGTCAGTTCAGGTCCTCTAGGAAGCAGACACTAAGAGTTATTAGCACGAGAGACTTATTGAAGGAAACCCCTGTGACGGTGATAGAGAAGAGGGGACAAGGACAAGAGGGGCAAGCCTTCCAACCACGATACAGGTCAGGTTCAACACCCACGGATGGAGAAGGGGAAAGAAGGGAGACTGGGTATGGGGAGTCTCAGACTGCGGTGCAGCATCTTGAAGGTCTAGGCTAGAGGGTAGGGAGCTCTAAAGCAAAGAGTGTCCCCTGGAGGAGTCCTGCATTGGGCAGAAATGTTCCTCCTCTAGCTCCCCCACTGTGCTGGAGAAGGGTATGACCCTGGGAGGGGAGCCAGCATGAGCAGCTCAGTGAATCCCAAAGGTGGAGCAGCTGGAGGCTATCAGTTAATGACGTTCCTTGCCTCTGGGTCCCTTTTGAAGGGAGCTATGAGCTATGCACTTCCAAGGCTACCACAATCTCTCCATAAAAATAGCTATTTTTACCATCCACTCACTCTTTGCCTCTCTTTCTCTTCAATGACATTAATCAAGGCTGTCTGCCTCACTAGAAGTGAGCTCCTTGAGATTATCATCAAAAGCTTACTCATCACTATATTTCAATTTTTGGTCCGTATATAGTAAGAACTGAATAAATGTCAAATGATTGGGTGAATGATTGAGTGACAGTGTGCGAGTCCTTGGGGGTTAATGTTGAGGAGAACTGTTCCTGAGTATAGTAGGCTACTTTATTCAGTTAAGGCCACCCCCTTACACACCAAAAGTAATCATTTCAGGGCTAGACCATGTGAGAGAAGTTCATATGCTCCACAGTACTGCAGGTCCTCGAGTAGCATTGATTTGTTCAACTTCATTTCATTTATAACATGGATAAGATTTGTAGGAACTTAACTCTTGTTTATATCACTTAGCCCGGGGTAAAATTTGTTTTGTTACATATCATTTTGCTTAAAATCCGCAGAATCTATCGACAATGGTAACTGAAGACTTGCTGTAGCTCAGGCTATGGAAAAAAATAAAACTGCAAAGACAGTTTCATCTCCTTCCTTTGAGAAGCTCTGTGCACTCTTAGGACTTTAGACTTGCTGCATTGGGTTAGGGAAGATGAGGCAAAGTTAGAGAGACAAGAAGAGGGAAAAAGAATGAACAGGATTAAATGGCAGAGTATAGACTAGGAAAGTAAGAAAGGGCTTAAAATCCTGATTAGAAGTGTATGGAATATTTGGGGTGGCTTTTTTTAGGACTTCAGTCCCAATCCCCAACCCTGAATAGCTATGTGACCCTAGACAAGTCCACCTCCTTAGTACTAAGAAGTATGTTCTGGGAAGGTTGAGATCATGTCTGCCTTGTTTATGCTCCATCCCCAGGGTCCAGGATGGTTCTGGGAACATAACTGACACTCAAATTATGTCAAAGTGAAAGTCTCAGAACTGGAGTCAGACTGGCTGGATTTGAACCCTGGCTCTGACAGTGATTATGTGGCCCATGGCAAGTTACTTAAACTTTTTCTACCTGGCTTCCCCATCTGTAAGTAGTTCCACAAATGGTAATTACTTCATATGGTTGTTAGGAAGATTGAAGCAAAATAATTAAAACAGTGTCTGGCATGTAGCATTTACCCAATAAATGTTAGCTTTTATTATAATTACTAGTGACCCAGTGCACAAAATTTGTGCACATTAAAAGGGAATTAATTAGAGGAAATATTTTAATATTGCTATTTGCCCTTTCTCTATAATATAAGTATCAGAGATGAAAGAAAATTAGTAAAATGTATATGAAAATCTTCCTCCTATCAGAGTCTGGGGTGCACCCTGGGAACCTGAGTCAAGTCCCTGCCCACCCATGTGCGCCTCGAAATCATGCAAGACCCAGACCCTGCTGCCCCCCCCCCCCCATTGGGTGAGATCCAGATTTGGCCAGCCCCAACCCCGTTAAGCCCTGCTAGGGTGGACACTTGGCCTCAGGTCACCTGGCCAGATGCCAGGGCAGGAGGTGCGGCCTGAGGTCTCCATCAAGCCCTGCGGGTGGTGGGCATGGCCTGAGGTCTCTGTCAAGCTGCACATGGCAGAGGGCATGGCCTCAGGTCCCCTGGCCTGGTGCAGGGTGGCAGGCATGCCCTAAGGTCCTCTGGCCCAGCACTGGGGCAGGGGGCATGGCCTGAGGTCCCCATCAAGCCCTGCATGGCTGGGGGCTCAGACTCAGGTCCCTTCCCCAGGCCAGTGCCACATAGCCTCAGGTCCCTGCTGATTGCTCATTAAGGCTTGTTATGGGAACTTGGCCTCTGCTGTGGGTGCAGCCATCTTGTTACGGTGTAATAGTCAATTTACATATTCCCTCTTTATTATATAAGATTGTTTGTGCATGAGTGAATCTCTCAGACCCTCTGTTTTATCACCTATAGAGGGAGACTAAACATCTGCCCTGTAGATTTGTTCTGAGGAGTAAAGGAGATAATGTAAATAAACATTTAGTTCATTACCTGGCATAAACTTGGTCTTAAGAAATGATCATTTTTCCCAGGGCTATTACCCAGGTATCACTCTGTATCTAATTCTTCCCCTCAAGATCCTTGTTCAAGACTGCCATTGCCCACCATAGGTCCTGGAATGCATATCTGGGTCTCTGTAGCATAGTCCTTGGGAAGACCTATAAATCCTAAGCTAGGATACTCTTTAGCTGAGGATCAGGGTCTCATTTTCTTCCCTCTTATCTCAGCCCCCTCACCTCCACTCAGCCACCAGTACTTCCCTCTATCTCTATTCTCACATAGGGGCTACTGGCTGTCACTAGTTCATTTTACCAAAGAAAGAAAGTCTCAGCAAACACATCTTTCTCCTTGGCTCAGGCCCCTCAATTGCTTTCTTTATAGATGCCTCAATTGAGCTGCCTTCTGTAATGCATTCTGCAGTAGGTCTCTGCTTCCAGATGAAGCATTTTGGGATGTAGCTTCTATGAAGAATACTATGCAAACTCATGTTGCATTCTATTCTACTCTATTCTAAACCTCTAACCTCGGGAGATTCTTTTAGAAGCTTAGAAGTCCCAAAGTCAAAGGAGATCATAGCAATAAAAAAAGATAGTAATCCGTTTTTCACTGCAGAAGATGCAAACACTGCCAATGCAGTGCTTCCTCTGTGGGTGAGCTTATTTATGTTAGATGCCTCAGTGAATGCTAGGGAGAAGGAACAAGGACTTGGCAAGAATACATGGCTCGCCGAAACTGGTTTGGCTCAGTGGTAGAGCGTCAGTCTGTGGACTGAAAGGTCCCGGGTTCAATTCCAGTCAAGGGCACGTACCTGGATTGTGGGCACATCCCCAGTAGGGGGTGTGCAAGAGGCAGCTGGTCGATGTTTCTCTCTCATCGACGTTTCTAGCTCTCTATATCTCTCCCTTTCTCTCTGTAAAAAATCAATAAAATATATTTTTTTAAAAAGAATACATGGCTCAAATCACTGACGCCAAGGGTGGCAGGGCATTCAGACCATCAATCCTGTCTTCAGTAAGAAAACCCACCCTCTCCCCCTGTTGGAGATGACTGAGAACTCAATCACCAATGGCTAAGCATTTTGCCATGCCTATTGTAACAAAGCAAAAGGACAGGGTTCAGAGAGCTTCTGGGGGATTTGGGAAGAGTGGTATACTCAGAGAAGCCATGGTTGCTCCACACCCTTTCCCCATACCTTGCCCTATGCGTCTCTTTTGTATGGTTGTCCCTGAGTTATATCCTTTTATAATAAACCCATAATCTAGTAAGTAAAATGTGTTTTCTGAGTTCTGTGAGCCACATGGCCAATTAATTGAACCCCATGAGGGGCTTGTGGGAACCTCTACTTTATAGCCATTTGTTCTAGAAGCACAGATACTTGAATTAGCATCTGAAGTGGAGGGCAGTCTTGTGGGACTGAGCCCTTAACCTGTAGGATCTGATACTATCTCTGAGTAGATAGTGTCAGATTGAGTTGAATTATAGGACTGGTATTGGCAAATTATAATACTTAGTAGTGTTGAAACATGATCCCCCCTCCCACACACACACACAAATTGCTATTGGTAACAGAATCTTAGCATGTGCATCTTGATTTAATTAATGTCCATTTCCCCATTAGATCCATAGAATATGGATTTTATATCAAGAGTCTTGCACAGGTCCAGGTATATAATAGCTCTCAATTAATATTCATTAAATAACATAAGCAATGAAACAATATATGCAAAGCGCCTGGTATACCACTATCACATAGTTCTCTCCTTACTCCAGGATCAATGATTCACACTTAAAGAAAGAGGCAGAAGTGTGAGTGATTTTTATATAAAATCCCACAACTAGTAATATATAATTGCAGGATATTTACCCTGAGAATTCCTTTCACAGATAGCCATAGAGCACACCATAAGCATCTGCCCCAAGTCTCACTCTGCACATGTTCTCCTCCCAAATCGAAGATAACAAAAATGTCTCAGTCCTGGTTCTGATGCTAACCTTCTTCTACTCTCCAAGTTTTCCACTGTTCTCTGCCCTCCCATGTTCCCTTCTGCAGATGAGCCTTCAGAGTTCATGAACCCTTTACAGAGAATAAAATTACTAAAGGTAGCTGCTCAAAATCCAAACTTTGGGCAGAGTCACTATAAAAAAAAAAAAAAAAAAGATAAAGATAGATTGAAAACCTATAGTTAACATCTCCATAAAAATCATGTATTCTGTGCCCTTTCTGTGTGCTATCCAATCAAAGGCTTCTTGGTTTTTTAGTTTAACTGTTTCATTCCCACATGTCTGTATGTTACAGCACTGTTCAATAAAGGTTCTGCTTCTAGCCACATGGTGCTTACCTTTACCTGCTGTGACCCAGACCATGAACCGGATTTCTACTCAAAAGAGAAAAAAAATCTTGCTTTGACTTAAGACTCTCATTTTGCTTCAAAGGCAAAGTAAACAACGAAAACAGAAACTGTAGATAACATTTTCCATTCTCAATCCCCTTGAGCCCAGGCACCTGATACCCAAGTGTGGTTCAGAATCCATCCCACCCACAGAGCCTTGCTGTGCTTTTGGTGACTGCTGACTGCAAAATAAATCCGGTAGAAGTGTGGTTCTTGTTCTTGAGGTGGTCTCACTGTCCCCTTATGTGCACTGCTTCTTCCCATTGTGTGGCTCTGCATTGTTCACAGCTGCAATCCCCCAAGCCCTGCAGAAGCCCACCCAATATTAATTCAGGTGGTCTGGAGGCCATGCAGGAGCTCCGACATGCTGTAAATGGCATGGAAGAAACAGATGCTGCACCTACTGCCTGGTGTTCACTCAACTAGGTGATCTGGCCTCAGAAAGTTAACAGGTGTTGTTACTCTCAGGCAAAACTCTCCCCGCCTCCCACTTTTTTAGGCAAAACAGATCTCTACTTTAACCCTACACATTCATAACTTCTTCTTTCCTTTATCCAGTCAATGCAATACAATACTTTGGTAAAGTTAAGTTTGTAGTTAATGAGGATTCATGAATTTTCACCCTTAAAAGGGCTTAATGCTTTTTGGAAAGGAGCACAAGTAAGTAAGAGATTGGATTTGGATCCCAAGACCTAAATTCCAGAGCTGGTTCTGATAATAACTTGCTAAACTAATTGGGCAAGTCCTTGGACAGCACTAAGTTTCATTAATTCCAGCTCACAACATGGAAATTGGACATTCCCTTCTCCATCTCTCATGTATATAAGGATCAATAGGAAAACAGCAATAAAATTATATTAGAATAAAAGCAGTGTAAAAATCCAAGGTTAAATGCCTCACTCCTTTTCTCTTCCTCCTCTTCCTCCTCCTTCTTTTCCTTCTTCTCCTCCTCCCTCTTCTCCTTTATCATCTTCATCATCAGTTTACTCCATTTATTGCCTTAATGTTTTTCATGTTGCATGCCTGCCACCTACTGGCAGAGCTGAATGAATTTAGGTTTTCTTAAAGTTTCACAGTCCGGTTTTGCTTAAATTTGAATTCATCTGGACTGAAATCAAAAAAATATGCAGGCTCAAAAAAAATTAAACAGAAACGATTGCACTTGTTATACTTGGCAAGTGGAATTCAGCCCCAACCTTGAATAAATGGGGCAGAAATGAGCTCAAAGTCTAGATTAAAGAGAAAGCCCACCAGGTGGTCTTATTCGTTTTTTATTAGTCCTAATGTGTTCTGCATGTAACAAACCATGCTCCCATTAACTTCCAGACATAAAATGAAAATATTTAGGGCAATCTGTGGACTGATTGTCCGAACTGGAGGGAGTGTGGCATTTTGAAACTCTTGAGACTGAAAACTGGGTCTGTTGAAGTAAAAAGTTGTTCCCACAACTGGTTACCACAATTATTCACGTGGCCTGGCTCATAGAACATCTTTCTGGGGATTTTCAGACTCTCCTGTGACTCCCAAAGGGGCATGAATTTCTCCTCACAGACTTTAGAAGAAACAAATGCTCTTACTCCTCTTTGGTCCCCCTCACAAAAGATTGTAGCTAGATGTTCCACAGAACAATAAACACTAGTAACTAGCCAATTGCTTTTTTCTTTTGCATGTCACTTTGCTGTGAAGGTATTCCAAAGTTCTTAGGAAAACAGGGAATGCTGGTTGAGGTATACCCAGGAAATGAGGCAATGGCTCTATTTCAGACCTATAGGCAAAAATCAGCCTATTTGAGCCGGGACCGGTTTGGCTCAGTGGATAGAGTGTCGGCCTGTGGACTGAAAGGTCCCGGGTTCGATTCCGGGCAAGGGCATGTACCTTGGTTGCGGGCACATCCCTAGTGGGGGGCGTGCAAGAGGCAGCTGATCGATGATTCTCTCTTATCGATGTTTCTAACTCTCTATCCCTCTCTCTTCCTCTCTGTGAAAAATCAATAAAAAAAATATTTTTTTAAAAAAAATCAGCCGATTTGAGTGTGATTGTCTACAGAAAGTCACTGGAGCTCCAAGAGCAAGGACAATGGCCACACACTTGGACAGAAAGAAGTCTCATGGAGATAGATCAGGGAAACTGCCTGACTTTAGGAAAGTGAGGAAAGTCCAAACAAGGTAGGTGAGATAATCTCTCTATCCTATATAATAAAGTTGCAAGTTGGCTCTATCGGTGGAACGACCAGTTGCTATGACACATACTAATCACCAGGGGGCAGATGCTCAACAGAAAAGCTGCCCTCTGGTGGTCAGTGCACTTCCACAGGGGGAGTGCCACTCAGCCAAAGACTGGCTCGTGGGGGCCAGCACAGCGGTGATGGCAGAAGCCTCTCCCACCTCTGTGGCAGCACTAAGGATGTCTAACAGCTTAGACCTGCTCCCCACAGGGAGTAGCCAATGCGGTCTGGGGTAGGACTTCATAGTTTGGGCAGTTAGTCGGACATCACCCAAGAGCTCCCAGACTGTCAGAGAGATGTCTGACTGCCAGCTTAGGCCTGATCCTCTGGGGAGCAGGCCTAAGCTGGCAAGTGAACATCCCCCAAGGAGTCCCAGACTGTCAGAGGGAACCCCTGAGTGCATGAATTTTCATGCACTGGGCCTCTAGTTGCAATATAACTGGAACTTTATGAAGATGGCAGAAGATTTTGGAGAATGACTGGATTTGAAATTGGACAACCAATGGGTCTACACTGCCTGTCACTGCTTGAACCAATTAAACAGATAGGGTTGAATCATATGTAAGTATTTATTCCAATACTGTTGGTAATATGGAAGAGCAGTATGTCATCCACAAAAATATTCTCTGCAACCCCCATAAGCCAGCTGCTTATATTGGGTAGGACAAAGATTACTAGGGAAGTAAGAATTACAGGCATGGGGAAGTAAGCAATGCAGACTGGGCAGACTCCATAGTTTGGGCAACAAGGTTGTTCATCTTTCCATGCTATTAGGTAGTTCTTGAATGAGAATGGGCCACATTCCAAGGTTGACTCCCAGGTCCAAGTTTGACTCCCAGGTTCTGGTGGCATACAACTCCCAGCCAGGTTAGAATGTCCCTTCTTTAATTAGAACAAGGCAATCAGTTACTAGAGCATGACTAATATTTCTTATAACTATAGCTAGTCCCCAATATTCTATATTTATCCCTAATAGATTTATTAACCTTATGAACAAGAACTGGGTATATTTTATTGCACATTAAACGAAGAATAAATTTTCAATATGATAGAAAGTCTTAACAAAAAATGAAAACCATACTAAAAGGAGAGGACAGACATATAAACTGATTAATTGGCAAAATCAATATAAACTCATAATTTTAAGCAAGAAATATATTTTCCAGCACTGTCTCTGATTCAAAACCAGCAGCTTCACTTTTTCTTCATACTCAGGCATAATTGTGGTCTGTGTAACCAAATGGTTAGCAGTCCAGACCTACCATATTGGCTAGTCTAGGAAGGTATTGTTTTTCAACTGAGTCTAATAAGATTATTATAAGCAAAGAATGAAAATAGAGTATGTAGCACAGTTATGGTAAGCTTAGAAAGGTAACCCTGGGAAGGGATCCAAGTAAGGGTAAGAATAATGGAATTTTTTTTTTTTTTAATGAATTGGAATAAAGCTGAAACCGGTTTGGCTCAGTGGATAGAGCATCGGCCTACAGACTTAAGGGTCCCAGGTTCGATTCTGGTGAAGGGCATGTACCTTGGTTGCGGGCACATCCCCAGTAGGGGGCGTGCAAGAGGCAGCTGATCAATGATTCTCTCTCATCAATGTTTCTAACTCTCTATCCCTCTCTGTAAAAAATCAATAAAATATACTTTTTTTAAAAATTGGAATAAAAATGGAAATAAAGTCCTTAGGAATAGGACTAGCAATAAGCATGAGAATAAAAATGGAAACATGAAAAACCACATCAATCCATGCTGCTTACATTATGGTAAAAATCTACACTAATAAAAGAGAAATATGCAAGTTGACCAGACCTTCACAACACCCACCAGCCAATCAGGGGTGAGTATGCAAATTAACCCAACAAAGATGGTGGGTTGATTTGCATATGAGGTGCTGAGTGGCCAGGAGTGGGGTGGAAAGCTTGCACTGTTGCCATGGTAATGATGCAGGCATTTCACACTACCCCAATAGGCCTCTAGGCAGCGTGGGAAGGCGGAAAGGCAGCTCTGGCCAGTGAAGGCATGCTGGTAGCCAGGGAAGGAAGGCCCATTCTTGCACAAATCTTCGTGCATTGGGCATCTAGTTTTATTATAAGTTTAAAAATTTGTTAAGCATTGAGATGTTTTAATTTTCTGAACCCTAGCATATTTAAGCATTTTTGCTTTTAATTACATCATCAGGAAAGCTTCATAAGACAAGTTTAAGTGTGCAGTCAATGTCTAAGTATTTGGGGAAATTTATTTTGTTAAATCCATACGTTTTTATTTATTATGATCCACTAGTATATGATTATTTACAATGATGTTTATTATTTACTAGAGGCCTGATTCATGAATTCATGCACCAGTGCATCCCTCAGACTGGCCTGTGGAATCAATCCAAAACCAACTCTCCAACATCCTCTGAGGGGTCCTGGATTGCAAGAGAGCACTGGCCAGGTTGAGGGACCGCCCCAGTGCACAATCAGGGCTGGGGAGGGATGCAGAAGGTTGGCCAGCTGGGGAGAGACCACGGGAAGGCTCCAGGGCATGTCGAGCCTGTCTCACTCAGTCCCCATCTGCCAGACCCCAGCAGCAAGCTAATCTACCAGTCTGAGCATCTATCCACTGGTAGTCAGTGCACGTCATAGCAACTGGTTGACTGTCTGCCCCTGGAGGTCAATGCACATCATAGTGAGCAGTCGAGTGGCCTTAGCATTTCATTAGCATATTATACTTTGATTGGTTGAACAGATACTTAGCATATTAGGCTTTTATTATATAGGATTGTTTAAAAAATAATTATTTGATAAATTCATAATATCAATAATTTAGACACTAAGAAAACATCAGAGGTAATAAAAGGCTTTTCTACATGTGAATATTAAAAATCTTTTCACAGACAATTATACAATAGTCCTAATACAGTGAGTTTTGTAAATTCTCAGCTCTCTTCCCAGTGGGACTAGTAGGAACCGTAGTTAGCCCATGTATCTGAGCAAGTGGTCCCTAGTTTCTCTTGTCCTTTTCCTGAGAAAGCTCTTTCCTAATCAAAGCTTCACTGTTTTCCCACCATCTAGACTTCATGGGAAGCATATGACAACTTTGTCCCTACTGTCACTTTGGGGAGAACTGGAGTTTATGTTAGTGAAGGACTCCTTGATTGCTTGTATACATCCCTACTCAGACAAAACCAACAAGCAAAAACTGTTTGCTCACGTGTCCTGCACAGGCAAGGGTGAGGCTGGGATGGCCATACGAGGCACCCAAGTGCTGCTGAATCCCTTATCTCTACTTCTCTCTGAATAGTTTATTTTCTCTTCGTGTAAACAGATTTTCTCATCATGCCAAATTCGGCTGCCTGGGTCAATGGACTCACATTATAACAGTTGCCTGACTGAAAGGCAAAGAGTTCTTCTCTCCCAACTTGATTTGAAAGATCCCACAGAAGGGTTGTTATCAGCCAGACAATGATCATATCTAGCCCACTGCTACAGAAGGTGGAAAATTATTGTTGGCTCACTTTAACTCAGAGATTGATGCCTACCATCTAATGATTGAAGTCTGTTTCCAAAAGAAATAGAAGAGGCTCAGATATGGCCACTGGGGAAATGGTCGTGATCTGAGAGATTATTTCGAACAATCCAATTTCTTTCCAATAGAGGCTGTGCCAAAGCCAGACAGTAGGATGACATTGTTGAGGATCCCAACACTGATAGCATCTGCCAATGGAAGTTTAGGCCCAATCATTTAAATGCTCAGCACCTGCAGTCTCCATAAGGATATTCTGATGGAAAGCTAATAGATACTGTGATATCTATTTGAATTTATTATAATAAACAAAACAATATACCTTTGCAATATACTTATGTGGCTCACCTAAAATGCTTTTTTTCTGTGTGTATAAAAGAACTTCTATTTATGAGCTGCAATTTGTGTAGCCAAGGTAGAATCCCTCACAAGTGTCTAAAAGACTAAGAGGTTGAGACAAATTTTTTTGAGCTTCTGACACTGCCAAGGTCTAAAGATGAATCGCAACGAATTAGATTAAGTCTCTTAGTCATATTTATTTCTCCTGTGTCACAATAAAAACCTGAAATTACACTTAAATGTAATCATATACAGATAAAGTTTAAATTGCGCTTAAGTCATCAGGCTCCTTTTTGGATTGAGACAGAGAGAGGCAATTAAGAGAAAATGGAGATATATCTGGATACAAATTAAAATTCTGTGTGAGCGCTGAGCAGCCCCAGAAGCACCAGTGAAGCAACTGCTAACCACTTGATTGGAAGCTAAGTACATGCCTTGCAGATATTTCTATATAAGAGAGCATAAGACTTGGTGGCACTAAAACAAAAACTGTCTTTCTTATAGGAAAATGCTGTGACTGGTCCCCCTCAGTAAACTGGAAGCTTTGATATGTGTTTCTTGCCTGCTGAATTGTTTTTCCAACAGGAGGAATAGATTCCCACTGAGCCATCTATATTTTTCCAATCTTTGCCTTTGATCAAGGACACACGTTTTTAAAACACACTGGTAAGAACTCCTTGATTCTTGTCATTCTAAGCCCAATTCAGATGTGAGGGGTAGGGAAGGGGAGCATTAGTTATAAAAGTTAGCATTGCTTCTAGAGCAGTGGTTCTCAACCTTTCTAATGCCACGACCCTTTAATACAATTCCTCACGTTGTGGTGACCCCCAACCATAAAATTATTTTTGTTGCTACTTCATAACTATAATTTTGTTGAGAACTGCTAGCAGGGTCGCCTAAGACCCATTGGAAAACACAGATATTTACATTACGATTCATAATTATATACTTTAGAGGGGATGGTGATAGAAAGTCTTTCCAGTGGGTGACATTTTAGCTGAAACCTGAATGATCAGAAAGAGCCTACCACATAAAGACCTGGAGAAAAAGCTTTGCAGGCAGGGAAAACAAGTAACAGATGCAAAGAGGATTAGATGCGGAGAAGGTGCGTGGCTGAAGCACATTGGGGAGGGGGGAGAGAGAAACAGTGGGAGACAGAGAACTTGGCAGAGAAAAGAGAAAGCATGTTGAGCCTTGGAGTCTCCTCCTCCACCACCACCTACATCCTCCCATTATTATGCATATGATGATATATTACAAAAGTTAACTTACTCTTCTCTCTCTCTCTCTTTGAGGAGATAGTGAGTTCCTTAAGTACACCATATCTTATTCATGATAATAATTATAGCTCCCATTTATTGAGGTACACCAGGCACTAAGCTAGCTACTTTGCATACATTATCTCCAATCTTCGCAACATCCTGCAAGGTAAGTATTATTAACAGGATTTTAACAGATGAAAAAAAAAAAACAAAAAAAAAAAACAGCCAAGTGATTTACCCAAGGCCTAACAGCTAGCATGGGGCGAAGCAGGAGTTTGAATCTATGTCTTGTCCCAACTCTGAAATCCAGATTCTTAACCCCATGGCACTTATTCATGTGTGGAATCCCGGCACCTCACATGCTGCCTGGCACAGCAAGTAGGCTCAGAAGCTCCATAAATGTGCATGGCATTGAACTGGAGTGAATGGAATGCAAGCCCACACAAGAGGAGACAGAACTCCCAGGGCCACAGACCTGGGGAGACTTACAGGGACCCCACATGGTGGTGATTGTAACCCTCTGCCTCAGGACAAATTCAAAGCATGGTGGAAATAGGCGGAGAGAAGACTATACTTCATAAAACTAAATGAAAGCTATGAGGTTTCCTGAGAGCTAATGTATGACACACAAACACAGCTGCATACCATGTCCTGAAGAAATTAATGGAATTTTAAAGAGCAAGGCTGCTCAATGTGCTTGCAAAATGGAGATTCAGAAGAACGGGACCTGATGGAGAGGAGAGAGCTCTGAGAGAGAAGGATGGCTCTGTTGTAATTGCCTGTAATTTCCCCCTCCTTCTCCTGACTTTAATTAGGTTAGGACACTTGCGAGACACACACATTTGTAAGAGTGACAGAGCTAATTGAAGCAAACCACATGTCTCATCAACAACCAAATCAGGAATAATAATCAAAGCAGCAGAAGAAAATTGGAAGCCACGGAACTGTCAAATGCAGGAGGAACTCAAATACAATGAGGCATGTAATTTAGAAAAAGCGAGAGGGCTAGAAGGAAGCATTAGAAATGGGACATGAAATGAAACAGCTAACTTGACTCAAACTGAAACTTTCACTCCCACAATCTGGTCACAGTTAAATCTGGTGAAAATTCATCTAACCCTGTCAGCCTGTGTTCTGGGGATGGCTGCATGGCTCCCTTCATTTCCTAGAAAAGTCCAGTTAAGTGCAAGTCTCCTACCCCCTTCCCAAGATCTTCATTACTACACAGTGCTCTCTTGTCTCCACATTGGTCAGTGCTGTCCTAAATGGAGATGGAATATGACAGGCCCTCATCCTTGATTGTTGATATTGCTTATATATAAAGGTCATTACTAAGTTACTCTGCCAGCCTCTACTTGCAAACCTATAGTAAAAGAAGGTTTAGCAGGTCCAATTGGGAAAGAATTCTCCTATTTCTTTTTGTTATTGTTATTAATTGCCACTCAAGAATATTTTTCCATTGATTTTTTTTAGAGGGAGAGAGGGGGGGAAAGGGAGGGAGGGAGGGAAGAAAGGAAGCAAGGAAGGAAGGAGGGAGGGAGAGAGGGAGGAAGAGGAAGAGGAGGAAAGAGAGAGAGAGACATTGATTGGTTGCTCCTGACCTGGGCCAGGGATTGAACCCTTCAATGCATGAGCTGATGTTCTTATCAACTGAGCAACACTGTCCAGGGCTCCTTATTTCTCCTATTTCTTAACTGACTGGACATCTATTGCTTGCCTCCACAGCATCCACTCTCCCTTCCCTCAACAATGCTCCACTCTCAGCCAACAAGGTCAAGGTGGGACTCCATCCCCAGGCCTAACCCAGGGATGAGCATGTTGTTTGGTCCAGGGCTGGGCAAGTGACCCAAGCTGGCCAATCAGAATCATAACACATTCCCAGGCCTGCTGGGACAACAACAATCAATCTCTTTCATGATCTGACCATGGGACCTGGTTGAATGATTGCAGGAGCAAAAAGTTCTCCTCTACCCTTTCAGGATCTCTGGCTGGGTCTGTGAAATACAATGACAGCAGACAGATTACCATCAAACTTGTCTGATGTTAAAAGGTTTATGTGGCACAAGAGGCCATCTAGAAAGAAGAGAAAATTCCCAAGAACAGGTAGGCTTGGCAGTTATATACCATTTGGACATGGGCTTCCAAAGAAAATCTTGGGTTCTAATTTCATCTCTGTCACCCTTAGGAAAATTACCCAAACTCTCTAATCTCAAATTTTGTGCTGGTTTAATTGGAATAATAAACACATACTGGAGATATTGAAATAATTAAGAAGACCAGACCGGGTGTTTGGCACATGAAGGATACTCAACAGTACCAGAAATTATTTTTAGTTCAATTTTATTGCTATTTTCACTATTTCATTAATAAATTATTATTAGAATTCTTGTTTGCAAAAAAAGAAAGTTCACCTTGTCTAGGCAAAAATGGGGGGAAATTTATTAGATATATAACTGAAAAAAATTTAGATATAGATCAAACTTCAGGAATAGCTGAGTCAGGATTTATGCAATGTGACAAGGATTTCTTTTTTCCCCGTCTTTTTTCTTAAGATATAATTTATTATCAAGCTCCTCATAGTAGCAAGAGAAAGCAGGATATGTCACCTACATATGGTGTAGGAGATCAGTATACACCACCCTCAAATATACCACTCTGGCATAAGGATTTTTTTGAGCCATAGGCAACAGAGAAAAATCAGACACAGGATAAACTCTCTGCCATTTCCTTTACTGCCTGAAAAATGGACCATAAATACTCCATATGAAGGTTCCCCACACTTCCCCCATTTCCCATACCAGGAAGGGATAATAATAGCCTTATCACTGGAGATGAGATGGCACTGAGAAAGGAACCTGCACAAACCTTACTCTTTTGTCCTTATCTATCATTGGTTTCCCCATACATTTTCCTTCCTATAGTTTGCTGCCCCTGGGAGCTTTAGGTTCCTTTCCTTTGTCTTGTCACTTCTCTTTAAATGTATTCTTTTGTTTTTTAAAATATATATTAATTGATTTCAGAAAGAAAGAGAGAGAGAGAGAGAGAGAGAGAGAGAGAGAGAGAGAGAGAGAGAGAGAAACATCAATGATGACAGAGAATCATTGATCAGCTGCCTCCTGCATGCACCCTACTGGGGATCAAGCCCTCAACTTGGCATGTCCCTTGACCAGAATCAAATCTGGGACCCTTCAATCTGCAGACCAACTATCTCTCCACTGAGCCAAACTGGCCAGGGCCCTTTAAATTTCTTATTACTACTGTCCAAATGGTATAAAAGCCTCCAAGTCTACCTGGCCTTAGGCCAAATTTATTATCCCAAAGTTTATATGTTGCAATCCTAATCCCCCAGTACCCAGAATGTGATATTTGGAGATATATCCTTTAAAGAGAGTAATTAAGTTAAATGGCCTCATTAGGGTGGCCCTACTAATATAACTGGTGCCCTTATAAGAAGAGGAGATTAGGACACTGACAGAGAGAAACATGTGAAAACAGCCATCTATAAAGGAAGAAGACAGCCATCTATAAACCAAAGAGAGAGCCCTCAGAAGAAATCAACTTTGTTGACCTTTGACATTGGACTTCTCATAGCCTCAGGACTATGAGTCCTTTGACATTGGACTTCTCATAGCCTCAGGACTATGAGAAAATAAATTTCTATAATGTAAGCCATATAGTCTGCAGCAGTTTATTATGACTGTCCTAGGTAATTAATAAAAAAACATTAATTTTTTATCTGTAATTTTAGATGCTAGACAACAGGAAAATACTATATCCTGGTTAATGAGGGAAGAGGAGTATAACAAAATAATTTTATACTCAGACAGAAGAAAGATGTATATTTACAGACATATAAGGGATTATGAAAGCATATTACTCACAGAACCCAACTGAGGAAAACACTTAAGAAAGAACTCTAATCATATAAGTGAACAGAACAGATGGCAAGATAAGGACAATGACGAGGAGAGAAAACAGTGGTAGGCAATAAACTTTGAACGGATAATGAGAGTCATTAGGAATTTGTAATATTAAGAATTCTTGAACTAGAGGAATCACATAGCAAAGCTGGAACTAGCAGCAGTGTGGAACTAAATGTAATAAACTATCTCAGGAAAACCTAGGACTTGGGAGAGAGTAGGAGGAAATCATGACCAACATTTCCATGGCATAATAATATGTATGGCAAAGGCACTGCTCTAGGCATTTTACTTAATAAATTGTCCCAACACATGAAGAAAATGGCATTATCTCCTTTATACATTGTGGAAACTGAGGCAAAGAGAGCAGCTTACCCAAGATTAGAAAGCTAGTGAATCATTCCGAGTCTGATTTAACCACTACATTAGGCTGTAAAAAGGAGAGATTTAAAGGCATTCTAGTGGATGTATTAATAGGAAAGGAGAGGAATGGTCAAGTGATCTAAAATGTTTAATTTGTTATACATATCTGACTGTACACATGTAATTTATTGTATAAACTGGAATAATCTAAGACTAAAGGGACATAATTACTAATTATGTCAGGAAAATAGAAATAAACCAGGACTTGTACAAGCAAATCAGTACAGGTACATACCCTGTATCTTAAAGTCTGAATGTTTAGGAGCATTAATAACCTAGGCTGAGGGATATGGTTAATATCTTTATTTTCTATAATAGTAGAGACATAGATATTCAGAAATGCAAATCCTATAAAATAAAAGCCTAATATGCTAAGTGTCCGGTTGGCCAATTGGCCATTCAACCAATCAAAGTGTAATATGCTAATAATATGCTAAGGCTGCTCAACCACTTGCTATGATGTGCACTTACCTCCAGGGGGCAGTTGACTGGTCAACCAGTCACTATGATGTGCACTGACCACCAGGGCACAGATGCTCTGACCAGTAAGTGGGGTCCCTCCATCTGGCCTGTACCCTCTGGCAATCTGGTTCTCCTCAGGGAATGTCGGAGAACCAGTTTCGGCCCAACTGTAGAACAATCAGTCGCTATGACACACACTGACCACCAGGGATCAGACACTCAATGCAGGAGCTGTCCCCTGGTGGTCAGTGTGCTCCCACAGGGGAAGCACTGCTCAGCCAGAAGCCAGGCTCACGGCTGGCAAGCACAGTGAAGGTGGTGAGAGCCTCTCCTGCCTCTGCAGCAGCGCTAAGGTTGTCCAGCTGACAGCTAAGGCAGTTGGACTTCCCCCAAGGGCTCCCGGACTGTGAGAGGGTGCAGGCCAGGCTGAGGGACTGCCCCCAGGCTCACCCCCGAAGTGCACAAATTTCATGCACTGCCTCTAGTTAGGAATAACAATATTGCAAACTGTAGAAGGTAAAAGCATCAAGAAATTTCTAAAATAATATGAGTAGAAAGAGTGTTTAGTAACTTAATCAAACACACAAAAATAAAGAAGAAATAGTAAAGGAAACAAAGTAAGATGGACAAAATAAAACTAAGGTGTTTCATTCTTAAATGTAAACCACATAAAATTTTTTAATTAGAAGAGACTGTGAGATTAGGTAAAGAACAATAAACAGCCTGGCTGGAATGGCTCAGTGGTTGAGCGTCGACCTATGAACCAGGAAATCACTGTTCAATTCCCAAGTTGGGCACATGACCAAGTTTCAGCTAGATCCCCAAGGTGGGGCATGCAAGAGACAGCGAATCAATGATTCTCTCTCATCAGTGATGTTTCCATCTCTCTCTCCCTCTCCCTTTCTCTCTGAAATCAATAAAAATATATTTTTAGAAAAAGAACACCAAACAAAATATGCTTGATATTTCATAAAAAGAAAATACATGAAGCAAAAAAGAAATTTTTAAAATATAAAAAAGAAGAATTGATAAAAATGAACTCTGCCAAAGTTAAAAACATTTGCTCATCAAAAGATATCACTGAGAAATTAATGGGAATCTACAAACAGCCAGAAGATATCTGCAATACATGTATATGAATAAGGACTAATATCCACAATATATAAATCATTCTTACAACTCAATGATAAATGCTAAAAGTACAGTTTTAATAATGGACAAAAGACTAGGCACTACAAAGTAAGGTAAACAAATTAGCGATAAGCACATGAAAAAGAACTAAATTAAATCCACAAGGCAATACCACCACACACCTACTAGGATGGCTAAAGTAAAAAAGACAAAATTCAAATGTTAGTGAGGACATGTAACAACCAAACTGTCATTCATTGGGCAAAGTAAAAAAAAAAAAAAAAAAAAAAAAAAAAAAAAAAAAAAAAAAGTATAATCATCCTAGAAGTTCCCCATAAAGTTAAACATACACCTACCCTATGAAGCAGCATTTTCACTCTTGGGTATTCACCCAAGAAAAACATGAAAATATATGTCTACAAAATGATTTGGACCAGAATGTCCATAGCAATGTTTTACAACAGCCCCCAAACTGGTAATATACCAAGTCTCACAGCAGCCTAGGGTACAAGCTCCAGTGTTTCTGCCACTTGACAGAGGAGGGCACGGGGCAGCCTGTGAAGGCCAGAGTCAAGATTTACTGCAGGCCTGTCCACCCCAAGGCCTGTGCTTTATATCTTGTCATATTATAGAGGAATAAAGAAATAATTTTCTTTGCAGTCCTGATCTTGTGATATTCAAGTCTCCCTTTCAGCTTCTTGTCCATGCATTCTACTTATAGAAGTTTGTTTTGGACAATATCATTTCTGCTTAATCTAACTCTCTTGCCTGCAGAAGCTTAAAGTTCTACAAAATAAATATAAAGGACAGGAGCGAGCTGGTAGGAGGGGGAGAGCTGTGCTTAGACTGAGGGCTCAGGTCTGCCTAAGGGACAATGCTATTCAGCCCTCGCATCTCATTAGCAGCAGGGAATAATTGAGAAGGGGGAGAGGCTTCAGGGAATAGAGAAGAAGCCTAATAGCCTTGTAATCAGATCATCTCAAAGTCAAGTCTTAATTTTGCTTGAAGGATTATAAATTTCCACATTAGAAATATGCATATTTTAAAGTCAGGAAGTCTGTATCTTTGTTCCAATTGGTTTGCACTCCTTAAAGCCATGAATAGTCCAACAGTCCTTGTTATTTTAAGTGTAAGTGTAATGCCAAAGCCAAAAGCTGAATAATTACTTGATTAATATAATTTTAATACAGAATAAAATGTACATATCTGGTTGATCAAATTTACAAAAAGTCCAGCAAAATATTCACCCTTCGTGTCTACGTAGGATCTTATTTTATACTAAGGATATATATTTTAGAAATATAAAGGTAGACCCTAATGATGTAAAATATTTTTCACTATCCTCCACCTGTGGACCTAGTTCTTAGACACAGTTGACAGCAATACACATTGTCACTTGGCTTCCCATTTCAAATTTACCTTAAAGATTTCTATAACTCTATGTATAACAAACAGTTCATCACAGGACTGATCTATTTTTTGCCCTACTATCTCTAAATTATGAAATAATTTTTTAATGAAGCAAATACCTTTGAATCTTAGGACTATGAATAAATAAAAATATTTTCCTGGGGAAATTGAAAACAATAATAGCCACTGTGCTAAGCCAAGATCCAGAATATAAGTTGATACTTAAAATAAGTTCTGGGTCAAGGTCATGGTCGCCAACTCCAGAAACCATTCTGAAACACAGTTAGAAAATCTGGCAGTAATGGGAGAAGGTGACTGTGACTGAGAGGCTTAATTTAGACATTTAAAGGGGGTGAGGAACGGGTAAGGACAATTGCTATTCTGGGTTGGCATTACACATACAGAGAATTGGCCTAGAAAATAAAGCTTTATTTAATAAGAAATTTTTGCTAAAGGGGCTTTTGAAGATAATCTTCATTAGAATTCCACCAATGGAGAATAAAAAGACACCATGTGGGAAATCAAAGCAAGGAATCAAAGAAAACACCATCAACTCACTTTCCATAAATACACCTGTAAGAGATTTTATTTTTTGGTCCACAGAATACCAAAACTACCAAAGATAGACAGCAAATAGAGATCCATTCTTGTCTGACCCAAGCCTCCCTGAAAATATCAATCTTGGATAGCTTAATAATCCCATGGGAGGGGGGAGAGATTCAATAAGAAAAAGTGAAGGAAGATCAATAAGAAAAAGAAAAAAAAGAAAAAAAAAAACCTCAGTAAATGCAGTCACTTTATGAGGAAGAGGAGCTGCTTTGGGGCCAAAAGTAATGATGGCCCCATTCAGTAAGACTACAGGGAAAATCCAGATAAACTGAATATAACTATTGGACTCAATTTGTTCTTTAGCAAGAACTCTCAAATTTAATGTTTTTACCTGTGTGTGAACATGGAGAAGCTACTCGAGGCACAGCTACTTGACTTTTTTATCCCAATGGAAGTCCCTGAATCCTAGATTTGCAGGTGATTCAATGCCAACATAAAAGCTGGGAGGCCCTTGTTAAAATTTACTGCCATCCACTTTGGTAAGCATGACCTGGATTATTTGAGAATACTATCATGGAAGTGTGAAAAAATATTTAGTAATCTACAGAGGGTACAATATCCTGGTTCCAGACTAGACATTCTGAATATAGCTTTGGTAAGAAAGAGAAAATCTCAATGCAATATTTCACTGTTGTCTTAACCTCTTTCAATATGCAAAAACAAAATTTAAATAATTCAAGAAGAGTTACCTGCTGCTATGTTCATTTCAAAAAAGACACACACTCATTCTGGGTGGTTTCCATATCCAATTCTTACAGCTCAACATCTTGGGGATCCCTGGCATTTGGCATTAAAAGGGCAGGCGATGCCCTAACTGGTTTGGCTCAGTGGATAAAGTGTTGGCCTATAGACTGAAAGGTCCCATGTTCCATTCCGGTCAAGGGCATGTACCTTGGTTGCAGGCACTTCCCCAGTAGATGTGTAGGAGGCAGCTGATCGATGTTTCTCTCCCATCGATGTTTCTAACTCTCTATCCCTCTCCCCTCCTCTCTGTAAAAAATTAATAAAATATATTTTTAAAATAAATGATAGATAGATGATAGATAGATAGATAGATAGATGATAGATAGATAGATGATAGATAGATAGGCAGGCGAATACAGAAACTGCATAATTTTACTAGAAAGTAAATTCCAAGAAGGCAGGAAGAAGCATTTCTGTATTTTCTTACTAAATTTCCACACCTGACACATATCAGGTGCCCAATAAACACTTGTTAATCTCATGAATAATCAACTAAGGGAAGTGTAAAGACCAAATGTGTCAAAGCTAAAAGTTTTCATGGTATGGCTTGGACCTCTACTTAATTCACAAACCTGCAATATGTCAAAGGGAGAGCTGTAATTTTGCTCAGTCATGAAACAAAACAGAGAAGAAATCTGATCTGGGTAGCTAGGACACAGACCCACTGGTCTTCAGAAAGCTCGCTTGATTCTGATTGAAATCTGTCTGAATTTATGGAAATAAATATCCACAAAGTCCTGATACTGGACAGGCAACAAGATACAATTGACCTCAGAGGGAAGATAGGGGAGGGTGGGTATGGGGGAGAGATCAACAAAAAGACTTGAATGCATGCATATAAGCATAAGCAATGGACAGAGACAGCAGGGGGGTGAGGGCATGTATAGGAGTGGGAGGAAAGCAATGGGGGATATGGGCACATATGTAATAACTTAATCAATTAAAAAAAGATATAGCTGTCCCCCTTTATCTTCAGGGGATACATTCCAACACCCCCAGTGAATGCCTGAATAGTGGATAGCACCAAACTCTATATCTATGTTTTTCCTATTCTATATGTTTTTCCTATACATACATAGCTATGATAAAGTTTAATTTACAAATTAGGCACAACAAGAGATTCAAAATAATAACTATTAATAAAATAGAACAATTATAACAATATACTATCATAAAAGTGATATGAATGTGGTCTCTCTCTAATAACTGATCTGAAAACCAAGACGCCTACTCAGTGACTAATGGTGGGAAAGTGTGTGCAGCACATTGGACAAAGAGATGATTCACATCCTGGGATGATGGAGCAGGATGGCACTACCCAAAATGATGTGCAATTTCAAATATATGAACTGTTTATTTCTGGAATTTTTCATTTAATATTTTTGGAATGTAGTCAACTGCAGGTAATTGAAACCAGGAACAGTGATATCATAGATAAAGCGAGACTAGTGTAAATTTGTCCCTAGATATTGTCAGAGATGGTTTGGACTGCAAATAGTAGACTACTAAAAACAATAGTGACTTAAAAATCAAAACATTTCACTTTTTCCCTGGCTGGTGTGGCTCAGTTTCTTGAGTGTCATCCCTTGTACTGAAAGATCACCAGTTTGATTCCAGGTCAGAGCACATACCCAAGGATCAAACCCACAACTGTACAGGATCCATCAATCCATGTTTCTCTCTCACATGGATGTTTCTCTCTCTCTCTCTCCTTCCCATTTCTCTCTCTCTAAAATTAAAAAAAAAATCTTTATTTCACTCTCTCACATGACGAGAAGTCTGAAGATAAGAGGTCCAGGTTTAGGGAAACTGTTAGGAACATTACCAAGCACCCATTTTTTTTTCTACCCATCTAAAAGACTATCCTCAGCCTATTTGTTCTTCATCTCTAGGTTTTTAAAAAGCCTTATGCTCTCAAGCTCAGATCTTAAATTTCTTGCACATCACTTCATGGCAGAAAAACAGAACCAGCCTCATCACTGGCTCTTGTTTTACCAGGAAGTAAAATCTTTCCCAAATTACCACAACAGACTTCCTTCTATGCATCAATGCCTAGAATCTGTTCTCATGCTCACTCCTAAAGCAATCACTAGCTAAGGGAGTTGGATTATTCTGCCTTCCTTAGACAAAACATGATTCAATTTCTGAGGTTAGGAAATACCCACTATCCTGGGGGAGTAAAGCTTTAAAAGTCAAATAGGGTGAGTTGGATATCAAGGATGGAGAGGCAGCTAAGAGTGACTGTCTGGACCCTGATTTACCTCATAGAGACTTGTATGACCTGAATATACACCTTGGCTCCTTTTCTACCTGGTAGATTCCCATCTGTCTTCTTCTCACATTTATTCCTGAGATAGGCTGAGTGAGTCTCAGGCTTTCATTGTAACCAAAGAGCCTAATCTATTCACTTGGAAAAGGCAAATGAGTCATATTTCTAAATACATATATATTTTTAATGTCTATGCATATATAACTACATATATGTGTATATGAGTACACACACACATGGGAGGTGTGTATATGTATCTATACACACACACATAAAGGTTTATATCAATATCTACCTTTATGGCTATCCTTGGAAAATTACACTGAACTCTCCAACAACCAAAAAAAAAAAAAAAAAGGTTTCCCTTGTTACGTGCTTAACTATGTGACGAACAGTGTGATGACTTCAATCAATGTACCCAGCAACTTCCCATCCATCAGCACCCCAGGAAATAATTACGATTTCACTTAAATAAATGTTAACTTTCCCAAAGCTAACAAAGGGTGGAATTCAATCCAATTCTGACTTCCTCTCCTTTGGTCTGCAAAGAGCTGTTTCCACTGGTGTCCACCACACCAGAAGCTCTCATTTGTTCGGAAAGTCATTAGACTACAGCTATCAGCTAATGAGGCAGTAAGTGTTTGGAAGCAGCCTGAACTACTTCAGCAGAGCCAAGTTGAAATAAGGCAAATTACTAGTGAAATCAAATTGGTTTAAATGGTGAAGAGCATGTAAAAACTATTCCCCTGAAAAGTGGGATGGAGTCAAATAGTGGCACTGGGACACCAGTGATGATTTCAACTTGCAAGAGAAAAATGTTACTTTTAATGAATTTCATCCTTTAGAAGGTGATATATCTTCACTATCCTGGATGTCCAAAGATTTTGTTCATGGGAAGAGAAAAGATACCCAGAGAGGTACATGGTTCCTATAGCAAAGAAACACAATTTATTATCCACACTGGGGCATTTTGGGAAGAGAAGTAGGGACTATTAATAATTACATTGAAATATCAGGTGTAAAACAGGGTGGGAGGTCACTCTTATGCCTTTAGGAAGGGTGCCAAACACATGATGGAGAAGGGAATCTCTACTCCTAGCACTCCTGAAAAACTAGAAATCCACATTTTGGAAGCAGCAAAAGGAGCATATTACTTAAGTATTTTGTTACACGGTACTGAGGTCCAGGAAAACTAAGCTTCCTCCACTTTTACCTCTCCTGACCATGCACAAAATTTCCAGTATGGTGGTCCAATATTAACACACACACACACACACACACACACACACACACACACACTAAACAACTTCAGATGCAGGGATTACACAATTCAAACTCATGGCCCATTAGCTGAATCTGGCCCACAGATGTGTTTGGTTTCACTTCAGAGGTGGTTTTTAAAGAAATTTGAATTATTTGTCAGTACAGAATGAAAGAGTGGAATATTTCAGTTCCACATTTTCAGTTCTGGCTTCCTTGAACAACAAGGTCTGGCAATGGGTGTACATTCCCAGGCATAGCGATGGTTGGTAGAGCTAAATAGTTGTTAGCCCCTTGTCTTAGACTGTCTTAGGTTGAGATGAGGAGTTTTGTGCAAAGAGTTTATGGGAGGTACTCTTGGGAGATACACTATGCAACAGTGAGGAAGGTAGAATTGGGCAGAGGGCAGAGCTGGCCTGCAATGAGTTTGCCTTTGAGGTCCCAGGCAATCTTGTGGGAAACTCTGGAGTGGAAATAGGTCTCCAGCACTGTCCCACTTTGGGGCCAGCTCTTTATAACTCCTCATCCACCAGGGAAGAGCCATAACCTTGGGTGAAGTATTTCTCTGTGCCTGAGGGCAATGCTCAGTTTGGAAAGCGTGAATCATTAACAGCCAGTATTTTCAGGAGGTGGGGTACATTGTCCCTGAGGATGAGGATTTAGGTAGAGCACTGCAATATACACAACCTCCCCTAAAACTAGACTAATCCTCTCCATTAAATCAAGCCTCACACCACTTACTTACATCATTTTTCTGGGACCATAGACATTGGTATTTGTAACTTCATCAAACAGATGGATTCGCCTCTGTTTCTTATTCTCTACACATATTTCCATGAACTCCATTCACTCCATCTTTAGAAGTAGAATGTTTTCAAACCATCTCCCACTTGCCTGCCTCACTAGTTCTCATCCTTAAATTCCCACTTTGACCTAAGCTTTGAACTTCAACTTTCAGTGTCACTCAGTCCCTTGAATGGTCAACTTGATCTGATTTTGCTACCCTTAAACTGCTTCTTTTGTTCATTGACCCTCTGGCTTCATACACCAAGACCACATGTAATGGGTCCAAGCTTTGGGAGCCAAATTATATGTTCCAATTCTCACCCTCTCCCACCTCAAAGAAGAAGAAAATAAATGTTCTCCATGTAACTAACTGCAGATTTCTCCAATATTCCAGATATTTGTTCCAGACTTTCAGGATTAGAGCATAGGTAGACTACAAAGCATAAACTATATTACCTATTTCTACATAATAAATTACTCCAAAGGCCAACAGCATAAAAGAGCAAGCCTTTTATCACCTCCCAGTTTCTGTCGATCAGGAATCCAGGCATGGCTTCCCTGAGTGTTCTGCCTCTAGGTCTCTCTCCAGGTTCCAATCAAGGTGTCAACCAGGGCTGCATCCTCACATGAAAGCTCAACTGATGGAGAAGCTACTTATAAATTCAGTCAGGTGACTGTTGTCAAGATTAAGTTGCTTGAGCCTAACCAATGGCCAAGGATAATAGGGGGGTGGGGGCATGATTAGGGGGGGGGGGGATTGGAATGGGGGTTGAGGAAGAATATGTGATACCTTAATCAATAAAGAAAGTAATAAATAAATAAAAGATTAAGTTGCTCACAAGCTGCCAAGCTAAAGGCCTTGATTTCTTCTGGCTGTTGGTCAGAGGTCTTTTCCAGCTCCTTGCCATAGGTCATCTCACAACAATGGCAACGAGAGTCCTGGACATGGAGCAGGAAAAAGTGACCAGAGAGGGCTAGCAGAACAGGACACATGGATTTGTAGCCTAATCTTAAAGGTGCCATTCTAACTCTTTTGCCTTATTCTGTTCATTAAAATAGGATGACTGGGTCCATCACCAAGCTAAGGATAAGGGGTTACATAAGAACATGAATACCAGAATACAGGAATCATTGGAGGTTAACTCAGAGGCTATCCACTACCTGGACCTTAACAAGAAACTTACAGTCTAGTCAGAGACATAGAAACACATTAAATTCTGAATAGCCATGGATATGTTAATAATAAAAATGGATGAAACTACAGCAATTTTTATTTATGAAATATTATGAATCCCTAATGAGAGATAATAGCAATAGGTGCCACTCAAGTAGTTCAGATAAAGAACTGGCTATGAACTAGCATAACCAGGGAAGGCTGCATGCAGGTGAGGTACCCAGAAGCGAGCCCTTTGAATGAATGATTACAATCCTGGGTCCCATAACTAGAAACTTCTTAATCAAGAATCCTTTCATGACATTAGAAAAGATGAGTTATATAACTATAATTGACATAGACATGTGGTGTACATTTGAATTCCAAAAGTTAGTTTAGATGTGCTTCCAATTGCAAACACCCCCCCCCCCCCGCCCCTCTTCTTTGGAATAAAGCCTGGTAAGATTTCTTTAGATTCTTCATTTAAGAAAAGAACTAAGAAGGAATGCAAAAGGAAAAATGTTAGGATGTGGAAAGGATAGAAAAAATAAAACAATAATAATTTTCAAGGGCCTTGATTTTATGCACAAGGCACTGTAACTTCTCAGCAAGAAGTCTTTAGGTTTATCTGTAAAAATGGCATGACCAGTCCTGAACCTGCCATAACTGTAAATGAGAATAATCAACGTTGTGCGCTTGCTATGTGCCAGACACTCCTTCTCACTCCGAAAGTGAACAACAACAAATGAACCAAGCTGGCTGGCTGCTCTCTGGTCCTCTCTTTCTGCTCCCTTCTCCCTGTTTATGTCCCTTTCTCCCCACCTGAGCCAGAGGCTCTTTCTTCTCTCAACCATGAAACCGACTCTCGAGAGAGTCCAGATTCCAGTCACTCACACCTCCGTGTGTTCTCAAGTCACACCTAAGGTACTTTCATTATGAACCTTACTGCTGACTTCTAAATGAAAGGCATTTTTCCTATAAAAAGACATTTCAGGCATCAGTGGGCACATAGGAGCCATATTTCCCACGTGGAGGATCAAGAGTGGTATTTTAGTCCCTGAAATGAAACCATATGAGGAGGTGCCTACTCATCAGGCTGGCCTTGGACTTGACCCATGTAATGGGTATTCGGTTAATAAATAGGGCCTTTCAGGAACATGCACGTTGACCTCGTGATCTGGCCCAAAGGGGCCACTGTTTTCCATTCACTAATGAGGTAGACCTTGGCTTTTTCCTGTGCCATTTAAAAGTGTGTGTGATATTTTGTTTCTCTTTAAATTTCTAAAACCTGAGAGAACAAAGTTGTCAGAAACTCCTGCTGGTAAGTATTGAAGACAATCTGAGCCATTAGAGAAAAAAGTTGTTTTCCCTCTTCCCAGGGAAGCTGGTGAGGATCATATAACAAGCCAACTGGAGGCCTCACCGGGGCTGCAGCCACGGCCACCCTCTCTACCCACCATCTTCCCTGTGAAGCTGCAGACTGCCAGCAGGGCTGACAATGACTTTGTGAAAGCCCCCACGTTCCTCATTAGGTAGGAGAAGCCCAATCACTGTGCCCCTGCCAGGAGAGTCCAGTTTGCAGCTCTTGCTTTGCAAATAAGCATTTGCTAGAAGGGGTTGAAGAAGAAGCAAAATGTCTCCTTTTGGTCTAAATAATAGTCCACCCTTATCCACAGTTTCACTTTCCAAAGTTTCCATTACCCGAGGTCAACTGCAGTCTGAAAATATTAAATGCAGAATTCTAGAAATAAATAATTCATAAGTTTTAAATTGTGCACCGTTCCAACTACCTCAGTGCATCTCATCACATAGGCATCGTGTCATCTCACATCATCACAAGAGGGTGAATACAGTACAATAAGAAATTTTTAGAGTGAGGAAGGAGATCACGTAACTTTTATTACAGTCTATTGTTATACTTGTTCTATTATTATTAGTGTTGTTAACCTCTTATTGTGTATAACGTAAATTAAATGTTATTATAGGTATGTACACTGACTTGCAAGATTATTATGATCTCTGAACGCAAAATAATCTGGCCACTCAGAGTGTGTGTGTGTGTGTGTGTGTGTGTGTGTGTGTGTATAGTCTGGCCAGCCTGGCCATGGGGAGGGGATATGAGCAGTTGGCCAGCCTGCCTGCTGGCTGAACTCCTGGTCGAGGGGACAATTTGCATATTAGCCTTTTATCATATAGGATATATACTAAGTGACCATATTATTATGCATTCAGAGATCATAATAATCTGGCCACTCGGTGTATATGTAAGAAAAACATAGTATATACAGGGTTCAGTACTATCCATGGTTTCAGGCATCCACTGGGGGTCTTAGGACGTATCCTCTGCCAATAAGGAGGGGCTGCTGTATGTAGTTATCTTCAGGCCGCTACCTTTACACTTTCACAAACTTTGACAATCTATTATGAAAAAGGGATTTACAGTTTGATATTTGCTGTTGAAGCTTATTTAAAGGAATCTGATAAAATATGTGGGGCATTTTGAAATGGGAAGCCTATCCATGCACAAGCCCTTTCCCTTATGGACACTCCCAAATGCACTAAACCAGTGGACAGGAGCTGCTATTCTTAAGTTTCTAAAATTCTGCAAGGCTCAAATAATTAAGGCTTAGTCTCTGGTTTGGCCAGAGAAATGGTCATGATCTGTCAGCTCAACTCATGAAGGCTTATTTTAACTGGATTGTGTATTTCCAATATGGGAAACGTAAAGATGGCTATAGCCAGCATCCAGAGAATACCGAGCAGAGAATGCAAAGCAGGACTATCACACTGGTTCCTGTGGGGTTGGTCGAACCAGTCTGTCATCTTATACTTCGGATTAATTCCTTCCTGTTAGTCCTTACTTCTTTCTCCTTGCTAAAATGGTTTCAGAACCAGGACACACACATTCACACCCATAAACACACCCGCATGCATCCACACTATTATTAGTTGGGAAAAGTCTTCACCTTGGTTTGTCTAACATTTTCTGGGCTCCCACCCAAGAAAAAAAAATCTTACTCTACTTTTAACAGCAGGAGCCTTCACACCTCTGCAGCAGCTAAACATCACACAGTTTATGGTACAGAGCCTTTAAAAAAAAAACCTTGTGTTTTCCTAGCTGAAGGGAAAGCAGGGTCAATATAAATATTGAGAGGAAAGAAATTGCTTCTGGCAGCCAGGCAAAGTGAGAGAAAGAAGTTAGCATTTGTTTAGCTCCCACTGTGGGTGCTGGGCACTTTGGTTTTATTTTTTCCTTTAAAAAGAATTTCTCCTTTTGTTTTTTATTTTTTTGTTTTTGTTTTTGTTTTTGTTTTGACATTATAGTCTGTATGTTATCACACATCAGCACTTTTCCCCTTTTAGAGCAACATTGCTCTGTACATCCACTCAAACTAGTAATGTTTCTGCCTCAATTGCCTTATTTGGTGGGAGGAATGAGTTCAAAATGTTAGTGTGACTAGAAAAGAGGAAGAGACATTGTAGAATTTGTCAGGATAAGAGATTTGTAACCACATCTTAAGAAAAAGGGAACTGCCGAAACCGGTTTGGCTCAGTAGATAGAGCATCGGACTGCAGATTGGAAGGTCTCTGGTTCTGGTCAAAGGCATGTACCTTGGTTGCTGGCACACCCCCAGTAGGGGGTGTGCAAGAGGCAGCTGATCGATGATTCTCTCTCATCAATGTTTCTAACTCTCTATCCCTCTCTCTTCTTCTCTGTAAAAAAATCAATAAAATATATTTAAAAGAAAAAAAAAAGAAAAAGGGAACCGGTAATATTCTCTCTCATGCTAATCATAAGATAATACAGTCTTCTTACAACAGAAGTTCTCGTTCTGGTTATGATTTAGAACCAATCAGGTTTCTGACATGAGAAAGTAGGGTATAGACCAAAAAATGTGAAATCTGTGAATCTCTATAGTAGTCTTTAACTATTGTGAGGTTTATCAAGGAAAACACGACTCAGAATGATTTATAATTCATGGGAGGAATCTAAGAGGCATTGCAATATGGAATAAGACTTTACTAATTTCTGTATCTATCAAACATAATATATAGGGTCGGCAGCTAAGTAATTGCGGATTTTTTAAAGAAAATCAAAGACAATTTTTTCATGGAACTAAATAACTTTATTCTTTAATGTATTGCCCATTTTGATCAATGACCTTTTGCCATCTTTCAGGCAGCATCATAATCCCACGTTCAAAAAACTTCTGTTTTTTATTAGCAAAAAACTGAATCAGGTACGATTTGACATCATCATCATTATTGAAATTTTTACCATTCAAGGAGTTTTGTAAAGATCGAAACAAAAAGTAATCAGATGGTGCAAGGTCAGGACTATATGGTGGATGTGGCAAAACATCCCAACCAAGCTCCATTAATTTTTGCCGAGTGACCAAAGATGTGTGTGGCCTTGCATTGTCATGATGGAATGCAACACCTTTTCGATTTGTCAATTCGGGCCACTTTTCTTCAACTGCATTGTTTAATTTCGTTAGTTGTTCAATGTAGACATCAGAATTGATCGTTCGGTTGGGTGGTAAGAGTTCAAAGTAGACAATTCCTTTGTAATCCCACCAAACTGATAACAAAACCTTCTTTTGATGAATATCAGCTTTTGATGTTGTTTGAGTTGGTTCACCTGGCCTGCTCCACGATCTTTTCTGCTTGATATTGTTGTAAACAACCCATTTTTCATCGCCAGTTATCAGTCGTTTTAAAAATGGATCATTTTCATTATGTTTCTTTAGCAAATCGCAGCTGCTAATGCGTTGCATTAACTGTGATTCTTTCAGTTCGTGAGGAACCCATGTATCGAGTTTTTGAACATAGCCAAGTTGTTTTAAGTGATTTTCAATGCATGTATGTGATACATGAAGCTTCTCTGCAATCTCACGTGTTGTACTGTGACAGTCCGAATTGATTATTGCTTTGATTAGGGCGTCATCAACTTCAACTGGACGACCAGAGCGATTTTCATCTTTGAGTGAAAAATCACCAGAACGAAATTTGGCAAACCAATTTTGACACTGCCGTTCTTTTAAGGCTTCGTCACCATAAACAGCACATAACTTTTTATGAGCTTGTGATGCGTTTTTCCCTTGCAGAAATAAAAAAGCAAAATATGACGAAAATGTTCCTTTTGATTTTCCATTTTTCAACGAACGCCAAAAACTACAAAACAGATCAAAAAACTTTTTTTACTGATTAACAGCTGAATAGCCAACTATCAAATACAAAATGTGTTTTACATTTGTACTACGTCTGCAAACCTAAAAATTCAACTGAAGCCACATATGTGTGAAACCCGCAATTACTTAGTTGCCGACCCAATAGTATCAGAGAATCCAAGATGGCTGCTCAGGTAGGCAACTAGCCGCAGCCGCACACAACAATTTTAATAAAATACAACTAAAATATAAAATGGACATTACCCAGAACTACAGGAAAGTCGACTGACTGGAAATCCTACAACAAGAAGCAAGGAGAAAACCAGAAGGAAGCACGGAGGAGCTATAAAAGCCTAAGGTACGGAGACACGCGGCGCACGCGAAGAGGACGGAGCCGGAGAGGAGGGAGGCCGAGTGCCTGGCGGGCGTTCCCTAGCGGAAAGGAGATAAAACTCCAACTGTGCTGGGCCCCTGACTGCTCTGAACCCCAGTTCTGGGCCAGACCCCGGGGACTCAGGCTCAGCCATAGGGAGCTGGGCTGTAAGTCGGAACCCCGGGGTAGCGGAGAAAGGAGGTCCCGGAGGCGCGCACACTGCCCCCAGAGAAGGGACGGTCGGCTGTGCCGCGGGATTGCCCTGACGGGAAGGAGACTGGGGCTCCAGACTGCTGTGAACGCCACCTCCAACTCCACTTCCAACTGAACTGAACCCCAATACCGGGCTCATTGTGGGAGAGCATAGACTGTTTGGCAGCAGGCTAAAATCGAGGGCACCTTTCTCTCAGAGGCGCCGGCAGCGAGCACTGAAGGACCCGCATAGGGCGGGGCTGACGGAAGCCAAAGCTGCAGGCTCCACCCTGAAATCCCGTCCCATCTGTAACTGCGAAATGCGACAACAAAATAGATCACAAATGAAAGAAATGGAGGACAAAAAGCGTCTGGATATAGAGTTCAAATCTACGCTTATAAGGTTTTTCAAGAATTTCCTAGAAAAGATGGATAAGGCCTATGAGGATATGAAAAGAGATCAACTAGAATTAATAAGGAGTCAACAAGAAATGATAAGGGATCAACAAGAAATAAAGAATACATTGTCTGAAATAAAAAATATTTTACAGAGTCCTAAAAACAGAAGGGAAGATCGCAAGAATCAAGTCAAAGATTTGGAACATAAAGAGCCAGAAGACACTCCTCCACAGAAGCTAGAAGGCAAGAGAATCCAGAAAATTGAAGATAATGTAAGAAACCTCTGGGACAACTTCAAGCGAACCAACATCAGAATTATGGGGGTTCCAGAAGATGAGAGAGAGCAAGATATCGAAAACATTCTGAAAGAAATAGTGACAGAAAACTTCCCCCACCTGGTGAAAGAATTTGACTTACAAGTCCAGGAAGCGCACAGAACTACAAACAAAAGGAATCCAAAGAGGACCACACCGAGACACATCATTATTAAAATTCCAAGAGCAAAAGATAAAGAGAGAATACTAAAAGAAGCAAGAGCAAAGAAGGTAGTAACTTATAAAGGAGCACCTATACGATTGTCAGCTGACTTCTCAACAGAAACCATGCAGGCCAGAAGGGAATGGCAAGAAATATTCAAGGTGATGAATAGCAAGAACCTACAGCCAAAAATAAGCTACCCAGCAAAGCTATCACTCAGAATCGAAGGCCAGATAAAGAGCTTCACTAATAAAAAAAAGCTAAAGGAGTTCATCACCACCAAACCAGAATTATATGAATTGCTGAAGGGGGTTCTTTCAGAAGAGAAAGTAAACAAAGATAAAAATTATGAACAACAAATACGTAATTATCAACAAGTGAATCTAAAAACCAAGGAAATTAAAAAAATCTGATGAACAATATTAACTGTTGAATATAATAGAATCAGAGGTATGGAAGGGGAGTGAACTGTAGATTCTTGGGGAAAAGGGGAGAGGGGGGCGTGGGAAGAGACTGAACATAAACTGTGCACCTATGGATGAGGACAATGGGGAGAGGGGAAAGGGCAGAGGGTGGGGTGGGAACCTGGTGGAGGAGATCAATGGTGGTGGGGGGGGAAGGAACATTTGTAATAATATGAAAAATAAAAAGTTATTAAAAAAAATAAAAAAATAAAAATAAAAATGTAAACAAAAAAAACAAAACAAAACAAAAAAAAAACATAATATAGTATCAGACACTGCTTGGAGCAAGTCAAAATATTCTTATTTAATCCTAAAATTGGTACTAATATTTTATTCCTTGCCTTATAGATGAGGAGACCGAGAACAAGGAGAGTAGTTTTCCAGTGTCTTACAGCTGCTAAATTCTAATCTCTGGATTGGGATTAATTATAACCAGGCACTGAAGCTAAAAAAAAAAAAAAAAAAAGTCCATATTCTCCATTGCTGACCCAATTGCACAACTCAGAGCAGATCAATCAAAATCCTTTTATACAAGAGTGCATAAAGCTCGAGATGTATAGGTCTATATATATGAATGGCAGGCCACCTGAATTGAGGCAGAGACATTGTAGAATTTGTCAGGATAAGAGATTTGTAACCACAGGACAACTAGACCCGTGTGCAAGAGATAAGCCTAGCAGTCCTAAAAATGAAGTATGCAATGCCCGTGTGAAATTGACAAAGTATTATGCAAAGCCATAGACAAGCTGGGTGGAGAATGTGTTTGCTGTTCTGGTTTTCATGCTTAATGAAAAATAATGGACTTTAATAAATCCTAGAAAGAATTAAGGGAATTGGTAAACTTATATTTATAGATAAGCAGGGGAGATGTGAATCTCTCAGACTAAAAAAATAGAGGGAAGAAATCAGTGCTATTTGGATGAACACATCATACAAGTAAACCAAGATTCTCCTTCCCCAGGACTATGGAAAATGACATAATCTGAAACTAGAACAAAGATTTAAAAAAACAAGTCTTTACAGGAGGAGTTAAATTCATAAGTGATACATTCACAGAGGGTTACTAGAAGAAACTGGAGTGCCTGGCAGACATATCTCACTTTGCTCTCTCTTGAATTTTCTAGAGTCAACATGCCTGTAATTTCATGAATTCATGTGCTGCCTTGTTTAGAAACTCCCTCATACCCCATTAATTTCCATACCAGACTGTACGCATTTAAGAGCACAGTCCACATCTCTAACATCCTTATCTTCCCCTTAGTATGACCAGGTATATATGCATTAAGTGCTCAGACATAGGTACTAATGAGAAAAAGAATGAGAAACCCAACCGAAAGTTAAAGCATTAACTTATATTCTGAAATATTAATTTCATTTCTTATTTGGCAGCCTATAGGTCTAATATATAATTTCCCCTGAATTACAAGCTGTCCTACTTCCTACCAAATCTATTCAACTCTTGGTTACCCATAATCATCAAATATCTGGTGAATTATCCATGAGAAGATACAAGGAAAGTTTGATACTATAAAGTTATAGATCTATCAAGCAGGATTTGGAACTAGACCTGCCAGATTCTAAAATTCCTATTTTTTAAGCTTCACCATGCTGCCTCTCTTGGAAGCATCATTGTGCTGAACCTACATTGAGAGTCCAAGCCTTGCCTTTTACTTCTCACCAACTTGTCTGTCCCCGGAGTGCCAAAAAGTGCCTCATACCCACTTGAAGGAGATAAGGTAGCCACGTGGACAGGCTGGAATGATGGATCAGTCTATAACCCTAGTTGTGCAGAGAACAGTTAACACAGCCGACTATGTGTATCTGAGACTGGTATCCTTGGAAAGGCCTGCAGCAAGGTTGGCCTTTGGCTGCCACCTGGGAACTTGGATTTGGGAGGGTCCCCACTATTTGCAGAACTGATCAGAATGGCTCATTGTACCTCAACTATTTGCAAAACTATGGTAGTTTATTTGGAACACCCGCTTTTACTCTGGCAGTCTAGAATGATAACATGTCAGACAGGGGATGCCTATATGACTGGACCTCAGACACTGTCTTGAATAAGCCTCCCCCATTGACAATATTTCACGTGTTGTCACAACTCCTTGCCGGGGAAATTGAGCATATTCTGTGGCTCCACTGGGAGAGGCTTGAGTCTGGTTCCATCCAGACTTCATCCCCTGTATCTTTTCCCTTTGCTTATTTTGCTTTGTATGCTTTCACTGTGATAAATCTTAGACACTGGTGTTCAGTATTGTGAATCCTCCAAGCAAATTAGCAAAACTGGAGTGCCCTTGGTAGACCCCCTCCCCCCAGTATACTATTCATTGGACCACCTTAAAAGTTTTCTTGTGGGAAGAGAGGACTGAAGAATGCTATGCAGCTTGGAGACTCTCAGAGATTCCTATGTATGTGCTGCCCCCTTTCCCAAGGTTATTCTGGAAGTCTGTTGCCAACACTCTGATGCTTACTGTGTTGTAGGGAAAAGCAATTCTATCATCTTCAAACACATGACACATTTTCTTAGCAGTAGAATAAGATTTTGCTGGCACTCTGAAATGGCCAGAAAGCCTGGGCACAGAGCAGCTTCCAAGATGAGTCCTTGAGGAGATAGGTGATGTGAAGGCTCTAAAAACAGCTTCCCAGTGTTTACACACTGGGGCCTCCTTTGGGATGGGGAAGCTCTCTATAAACAAAAGGTGACTTGCCTGTGCTTTGTTCTCAAAATAAACATGCTTTTGATGAAAATATGGCCTTCTTGCTGGGAAGAAAAAATCAGGGAAGTTTCTTTTTTCTCCAGCCCCTATGTTAAAATAAGCACAACCCTAATCAGTTTGGCTCAGTGAATAAAGCGGCAGCCTGTGGACTGAAGGGTCCCAGGTTCGATTCCGCTCAAGGGCATGTACCTTGGTTACGGGCACATACCCAGTGGGGAGTTTGCAGAAGGCAGCTGATCGATGTTTCTCTCTCATCGATGTTTCCGACTCTCTATCTCTCTCCCTTCCTCTCTGTAAAAAAAAAAAAAAAATTAATAAAATACATATTAAAAAATAAAATAAAAGAAGCACATATCTGGGTTTGTATTTCTGATCACAACAGAAGTCACACAGGGCCATCACCAACATCTCAATCATTGGCAGGTCTCCTGAGGAACCAGGCAGGGCAATACACTTGACTGTGTGAAGCAACACACCGGGGAAAATAAGACTATCTCTGCGAGGGAGAGGAAACTCTGGGAACTTTTCCCGTGCAAATATTAGATTGGAAGAAGCAAACAGATAGATAAAAGAAAAGTCTATAATCTGAGTTCAATTTTCTTGATGAGCGCTGCTGAGTTAGTTATTTTGTGAAGGAGTTTGTTGTGTGTGTGTGTGTGTGTGTGTGTGTGTGTGTGTGTGTGTGTTTTTCTCCCTTAATCGTCTTTCTGCAATGCAATAAAGTTTGCATGGATTTTATCCAAACCAGGCTAGGGAACTGGGGCTTTCGGTATCTATTACCAGATTAGGCCCTTGCCTAATAAATGAGTTTTGTGAATCTTGACTGCGGCAATTGACTCCAGAGAATTTCCTGCTGTCAGTTTCTCTGGAGAGAGGAGATTGGGTCGGGGGAGAGGGAGCGAGGTGGGGTGCTGGGCTTATTGCTCCCAATATGCTCTGCGCTGTTGTGCCTGGCTGTGCATATGCCTGGGACGCACGGCATATGGGCCAGGAGCTGCCAGTGGCCCGCTTAGCAGCTGTCTTCGGCATATTTTGACATACAAGCCATTATATTTTTGGCTGGCTAATTGCTTTTTTATTAAACAATTGTTGGAAGTTGGCTGATAATTTTTATGAATTTAAAATGAAAGCCTCGCTGAGAACTTCTGAGAGCAAACAGTGCTTGGTCCACCTGGGAAAATAGGAAAGGGCTGGCACTCCATCTGCCAAAGAGAACTCATCAAGCCCAGCAACGGAGAACGAGAGGGGGGCAGTTTCCATTTCTCATCGTCCTAGGTTCTCCTCAAAGACTAATGTATGGCTCAGGAAAGGACAAGCAATGTGACCCTCTTGAAGGTCTGCTGGGTTGGGAGAGTTTGGTTTTTTTACTTACGTCTCCCAGTGAAGCCCATTGTCCCACATTCTCTCTTCATCTCTCCGAGGGCATGCAAAATGGAACAAGGGGCAAGCTCATGGACTCAGTGGTTTCTGTTCTGGGAAGGATGCTGCCCTCCCGCTATTCTTTCTGCCTCCTCACAGTGCAGACAGGAGAGCACCTGACAAACTTAGGAGGAGATACGTGCAGGCTGCTGGAGGACAGGGACCCCAGTCCCATAAGAAGCTGTGTTTGGTCCGGCCGGTGTAGCTCAGTGGTTGAGTGTCAGCCTATGAACCAGGAGGTCATGGTTTGATCCCACCGGTGGGATCAAACCATGACCTCCTGGTTCATAGGAGAAGCAGCCAATCAATTATCCTCTCTTATCATTTATGTTTCTACATCTCTCTCCCTCTTTGAAATCAATAAAAATACGGTGTTGTTTGTTTGTTTTAAAGAATGGGAAAGGGGACTATTTTAAAAGAAAAAAAAAGGAATTGTGGTTGGTGCTATGCCTTTTTCTGAACACTGTGAGCTTCTGGGATCATCTGTCAGGCAAACTCCCTCATCTCTTTCCCACAGCAGGCCACCAGCCCACAACTCTGATTGCTTTGTCTCTCATCTCCACGAGATTGTATTGCTTCTGCCCTCACACAGTTATATTCTCAGAGCCTGGCATGCAGTAGGAGCTAAAAATTGCATTTGTCAAATCAAGAATCAGCTTTATAATATAAACAGAGGGCCTCGGATTGCAATCTAGATGTCCTACAGTCTCTCTGACAATTGTCCTGTGAAAACTGTCAGCAGGCTGTTAGGATTTGCTCTACTCCTTTTAGTCGAGCCTCCTTTATTCTCCTGGGCTTTGCTCTACCTCATTAATGTTAATATCTTATCTAACCTTTCCTCGGCTCCACCGTGATGGGACTTCTATTCCACTGCCTAATCGCTCTTGCTCTTCATCTTTCAAAACGTCCACCCTAAACGGCCATTTCATGCCTCTTCTGAGACTTAATCATCTTTTTTCTTTGCCTACTTTAGCTCAGAGAAATGGACTGCAAATTGCAAAAGGGCTTTAGAAAATAAAGGAGAGACCCAGTGTCAGGCGCATTCTTACAACCTGCAAAAGGCTCATTCGTCTCTTATTTCCCCATTTCCACGGGGAGTTGAGGTCCCTCTGGTGGAGGATTTGATGTCAAATCACAGGTAAGAAAATGAATAGCTATTTCTGCCAATCTTACCCCAGAATAAGATTAGGGCTGAGAGCCTGCAATTTCTTCTAAGTATCTATGCTGCTAGCAACAGACCAGTCCTTTTCTATCAAGGTCACCCTCTCTTCAGATCAGTAGGCGGAGGAGATCTCAGGTGTTAAGGGCCCTTTTGGGGTAGAGTTGAGATCACCAGGGAGGCATCAGGAGGTGAGAGAGTTAAGGCCTGGAGTTTACAAGCATTTAGATGTCAAATGTTTCTACATGTAATAACAGGGGCAGTTAGCTCCCTCAGACGGCACCTGTATTCAGGCTATTTGAGTCTGGGGAAAAACTATAACGCAAACCATCATAACAGGCCCACGACCATTTCCACAACCCAGGTGCCACATTACCGAGTCGTTTGAGGCAGCCAGAGGCATTTGACAATGGAGCCGAGGAGGGAAAGCAATCATATGTGACCATTTCAGTCAGGGAACAACTTCAGATTGCTCACCACCCTCTGATTAACTGCTCCAAAAGTGGTGCTCTAACTTTCTATTCCATTCCTCACTCGAAGCCATGATTGCCCTGTAAAATGTCCTTATCAAGCATGGAGGGGGGCGGGGGAGGAATTAATAAGCTCAACGAAGGACTGGGATTGCTTCAGCCGAAGAAAGAAGACAAGGAAATAATTTCTCAGATATAACTATTAAGGTCAAGGCAGAGATCTCCAGCAGGCAGACGTCGACATTCTTAATGATATTCAAATGGACAGCCTCCCCAAGAGAAGATGAGGCCAGCAAAAAGCAACAGAGGGAAGTCTCAGGGAGAAGCAATGTAATCAGAAAACCAAGTTGCTCTCATTTTTGTCTAAAAAGTCCACGTCCATAGTCCTGAGAAGCTGTGCACTGGAAGAAATCACGGGCATATGCTGTGACTGCCGCATTGATTCTTGTTTTCCTCTTTCCCAAAAGCACACTGAAGGTTGCACTCTGAGCTCACCTTCCAGCACTGCCACATAAAAAGGCAATTTAAGAATAGTGGGGCATGGCTTTTGACATCTGATAGACAGCCTAAACGCTTTTTATCTTATCAGCTCTTCTCACTCTCGCTCTCTTATACTTGTTTGTTCCCCAATGAAGCCATCTTTTGCTCTTCCTCAACTCCCCGATTCCCACCTCGCTCATGGAAGATTTTAAAAGAAAAACAAGTTTTTTATTAAAGTCATATACAAAGCATCCCTGTGTCCCTGGACCCTCTGGCGAGTGTGGGATGTGCTCTGTTTGACAAAAGAAACTGATGGCATATTTTGCTCCCTATCTGGACACAAAGAAATGAAACTGGGCATCTTCCTGTCAGATGCTACATAAGAACCATGACAATTAGCAAGGCTTTTAAAAAATCAGTTGGGCCCTTTTAACAAAAATAACTTGAAAATTGTGTTTCAAGAATGTTATTGAGACAAATAGAAATATATCGCAATATGAACAAAATTCAACTAGGTGAAAGAAAAAGAAATTTTAAAAAAAAAAGCTATGAATAAGGTCCTCTAAAAGAAAAGTGAAATCAGGAAATAATAAAATTATTCAAATGATTCAGAATAGACAGCAAATTGAGGTGCGGCAAGATTGAAGATAATGCTTCATGAATTTTCTGATTTTGTTATGTACATCAATCAAATTCAAGAGGGGGAGAGAGAGAAAAGGAGAGGAGGAAAGAGTACCTACAACTATCAAATTAAATGATGCCTAGAGAAAAATGTATTTTCTTGCTCTTTTTTCAAACTAAGAGTTGGCTTAATTGATCTCTGTCAATGTTATAACTTAATGACAGCAAAGTGAAGCAATATTCCATCAAAATATATAAAAGTAGATATTGTGCTGCCCTGGCCAGTGTTACTAAGTGGTTAGAGCACATGTGTCAAACACAAGGCCCGCGGGCCAAATCCAGCCCACCAGGCCTTGCAATGTGGCCCGCACCGCGCTGTCATCACTGCACTCCGCTGTCAGTTTATGACATTGTCAGTTTATGACTGTTCAGTAAACCATTCGGCCGGCGATTTAGGCTGGATTTTAGATTTTGGCCCCTTCTCTGATTGAGTTCGACACCCCTAAGTTAGAGCATTGGCCTGCACACTGAAGGGTTACGGGTTCCCTCCCTGCCCTCAGATAGGGCTCCTATAGGAGGCAACCAGTCAAATTGTCTCTCTCACATCACTGTCTCCTTCTCTCTCTTTCTCTCTCTTTCTCTCTCTCTCTCTCTCTCTCTCCCCCCTCCCTTCCACTCTATCTAAAAAGCAATGAAAAAAAATATTCTCAGGTGAAGATTAACTGCAAAAAAAGATCTTGAGCTATTGTTTAGTACTTTATCCCCAGAGATGATGAGAGAAAGAGGAAGCATGTATCATAAATGTTGAGTCAAACCACCAAGGCTCAAATCCCAACTCTGCCATTTACTGACTTTGTAAGCTTGAACCTTCGAAACTCGCCTCTCCAAGCCTCAGTTCCCCACGAGTAAGATTAGATAATAATAGTTCCTGCCTCCTAAAGTGTGGTGAGATTACATAATTAATTAATTTGGGAAAGCTCTTTGCAGAGTTCCTGAGTCCTGCGGATGCACACATATACATCACCACTCAGGTGAGCGGCTGCCATTGCTAGCAATGCCAACATTATTAGCATTTCTACGTTTAAAAGTCTGCATGAGAACAGCATAGCGAGAGCAAATTGAATAAATAGATTGTCATAAAAAGAGCAGAAACGTCCATCTATACAGAATGAATACATTTGCTAAAGGTTAATAGCATTTTTCAGAGTTAAGGCATGGGTATGTATCAATATATATCACTATGAACATTTTTTTCCCCTCCATAAATTTGTTGAGCAAAGCATTACTCTTACCAGATCTACTCCGTGTACAGAAGCAGATCATTTTAGCAACATCATCAGGTAATGAGCCATTTGTTACATAAATGAATTCTCTAAATGTGAAGAGGTGAAACTGTTAGGTAGAGAGCCAAAGACAGAAATAGAGATTATTGGGGGGTGGGGAGGGAGTTTAATGGAAATCTTTTTTAAGGCAATAAATACCCACATGGGGTCTAAAATGTAACCTTTTCTGAATGACATGCCAGCGATATCAACATGAGCTATTGCTCCATGCTGGCTGCTATTTTCCCTAAATAGAAATTCTCCGTGCCGTACAGTGTGGTATAAAGAGCCCTTTGCCTAAGCACAGCATAGCCTCAAATGCTACCCTTTTTCAAGTCTCCTTTCAACACCCTGCCATTCTCCTATGTCCCTCCAGCCTCTTAGTCTCATATGTTTGCTTGCTTATTTATTTATATATTTAGGCAGTGCTTATTGAATTATCCTGTGTCGGGACTATGCAGAGAATATGATGATAAATAGGCCAACGTTAACTGCCCTAAAGGAGATGGCAGTCTAGAGGGATGCACAAATGTTGGCTATTCTATCTCACTCTACATAATGTATGTGCCTCTTCCTCATTTCTCTCCTCACTACCCCCCTCTCCCCCTCTCTCCCTTCTGCTGAAGGCAAGGAAACCAATTAGCCAAGCTGGTTAAAATTGTATTTTTAATGGGAGCGAGCACATTCTGAGTCAGGGGTTCTCCTTTTAGTAAAATACATACAATTTATTTTTAATGACCTTGCCGCATCTAGTCCAGTGGTTTAGAAGCCATTTGTTTTACTTGATTATTTTCTCTAGCATTCCAAAGAGATGAGGTTGCCAGAGTAATGGCCTCTGGATAAGTGAGAAATTTGTGTGTTGTAGTAAATAAAAAAGCCTGTGCAGCTAGCTGATGCTTCCAAATGAGACTATACCATCAAGGCTGAATACTAAATAATGTTTGTGGTGTTTCTTTAAACACTTTGTGAACAAAGACTGTCTTTCTGCCCCAGATATCTCTCTCTCTCTCTCTCTCTCTCTCTCTCTCTCTCTCTCTCTCTCTCTCTCTCTCTCACACACACACACACACACACACACACACACATTGTTAAACAGTATTTGCGGGAAAATGAAAGGAAATGTTACTTCCACCAACAATGCATCACACTAATTCATCGCCCCTAAGAAGTTGCACAGGCTGCACACAGAAATACGTTAAAAAATGACTTGTTAGACAGAGGGTAAGATGACTGGGGCTAACCGTTTCAATCTCTCAAAAACATCTATGCACAAAATACAAACACTAAAAGAAACAATGCAAATGGACAACACAATTAGAATGCCAAAGAAACAAACAAATATCTCCATAGATATATATAAAAATAAAAATAAAGACTTTTTTTTCTCATTTGAAAACTCTTTACAAGATAACCGGATGTTTAAAGCAAAAATAGTGATAATAAACAGTGGTGTTAACATATAGAGAAGTAAAATACATAATTGCCACAATACAAAGGATAGGCAGAAAACAATAGAAATATCCTGTTGTAAAATTCTGTACATAAACTGACAATGTTATTTGAAGATAGATCATAATGAGTCAAAGATGTATACTGCATATCCTCAAGCAATTACTAAAAATTAAAACAATTAGCCAATAATGTAGAGAAAATGAAATGAAATGAAAGCACAAAAAATATTCAGTTAGTTCTTCAAAGATAAGTAACTATGTCCAATGGAACAATGAACAGCAGGACAAATGAAAACAGAGAGCAATATGTTAGATTTAGGCCCAACTATATCAATAAATGGCCTAAGAAAATCAAGACCCAGCTATGTTGCTATATATAAGATACCCACTTTAAATATAAAGATACAGTTAGCTTAAAGGTAAAAAGTTAAAAAATAAAAATATATGCCATGCAAGCACTAATGAAAGGAAGCTGGTTTGACTATTATATATTGGTACCAAATAAAGCCGACTCCAGAACAAGCAAGACACAGAGAGGGACATTTCATAATAATTTAAAGGAAATATAAGTATTCTAAATCGACATATTTTTAATCTGCCAAATAACAGCATTTAAAATATATGGAAAACAAGTTAGGGACCTGAAAAAAACTGAAAAGAAATATAAACCAATAATTATACTGAATCAATACTCCTTTCTCTATGACTCATAAAACAAGAAGAAAAACGTAGGTGGGTAATGGGTATTTTTAACAACAGTATAAGACAATTAAACTAATTGTCATTTATCAGGTTTACCAATTAATAATGTGGATTTTGTAATAAAAGAAAACACGATAATTTCAAGAGAAACATCAAAAGTGCTTTATTCAAAGCAATGTCCATCACTAGCTACACATTTCCCCCATCTTTCAGGTAATTTGTGGGTACCGTCCCAATAGAACTTTTCTTGTTTTGAGGCAAACCATTCAGAGACCAAATTTTCCACTTCTTCGTACGTTTTGAAGTGCTGCTCAGAATGCACATGTGCCATTACTCAGAACAAGTGGAAATCTGAAGGAGCAAGGTCTGGTGAATACGGCAGGTGTGTTAATACTTCCCAGGCATGATCTTTTAACGTATCTTTAACTGGTTTTGAAGTGTGTGATGGTGCGTTATCATGAAGCAAAATTACTTTGCAGTGTCTTCTGGCCAATTCTGGTTCAAATTGATTATTTGTTGTCGGTAGCGATCAGTATTAATGGTTTCACCTGGTTTTAGAAACTCATAATACACCACGCCTTCCTGATCCCACCAAACACAGAGCATTGTCTTCTTTCCAAAGAGATTTGGCCTTGCAATTGACGTTGATGGCTGATCTGGATTAACCCGTGATTTTGTGTGTTTGGGATTCTCAAAATAAATCCATTTTCATCGCCAGTCACAATTCAATGCAAAAAAAGTCTTTCATGCTGCTGAAGCAACATTTTACTGATGACATTTAGATTTTCCACTTGTCTTTAATTCAGTTGATGTGGCACCTATTTTCCTTACTTTAAAATATTTCCCATTGCATGTAAATGATCGGGAATTGTTTGCTGAGCAACGCTTAATCTTTCTGCAAGTTGTTTTTGAGTTTAACATGCGTCTTCACTCAACAATGCTTGAAATTGTTGATCTTCAAACTTTCTCAGTTAATCTCGACATTCTCTGTCTTTCACATCGAAATCATCACTAAGTACAGCATAAGGAATACAGTCAATAATAGTCTAATAACTATGTATGGTGTCAAATGGGTGCAAAATTTACCAGGATGATCACTTTATTAAGTCGTATAATGTCTAATCCCTCAGGTGTCTACCTGAAACTAATATAAAAATGTATGTTAACAGCAACTAAAAATCAAAATAATTATTTTAAAAGATAAAAGGTAGAAGAATGGCAGGACAGTGGCAAAAGGGTGGGGAAGAGAGACATCTTATTTTGTTGAGGAAATTTTTTAAAAAGAAATGATCAAGCAACTCAAAAATATCTGCACAGTACCATGGCCTCTTTGAAGGATAGTTATTTAAATTCGGTGTCATTGTTAGAGGAATAAAGCAAAAACCCTGTGTTGTTTTATAAGAAACGTCCGCCTCCAAAATCACATTTATAAACCTATAGGAGAATAAAGGGATACTTTTTAAGTGTAAAAACACTAAGCCTATTCTAATCCCTCCTTCCTTTGTTATTGGCGTCACATTTCTGTTCCGGAATCTCCAGAATGCCCCAGGAAAACCTGCAGGTTCGCTTTCAAGATCATTCCCTGCTTTTCCCGAAAATCCCTTTTTTTTTTCCTTTAAATTAGCATACCATGGTATGAACTTTCTGGTTAAAGATATTTTAACAAAAAGCAAGAAGGTGGGAAGCTGTTTTATTCTTGAGCAGTTTTATTCTTTCCCAATTGCCTCCTTATTATCCCTACTGAGAATGTGAGCATTCTCTCTTTTAAAACTCAATCTGCCAGTTTAGAGGTTAATGATTAGCTTTAATAAGTCTGTGCCTTTTATTGTAGTTTAGGTTCCGGAATTAAATCAAATGTAATGGAAAAAAATAAAATTAAGACAATTGGGCTCTGGTCCCAGTACTACCAATAACTGGTTGTCTGACCTTGGGAAAGCCTTCAGCTTCTCTGGAACTCTGTCTATAAAACAAGGTGATTGGAAGAGCCGATCTCCATATGTGGCTCTAAAACTCTATGCTCGTCTGAATAAGAAACCCTCAGATTTAAATGCTAATTCATTGCTGGTAATAATTTTCTCAACTAGCTGAAACCGGCTTGGCTCAGTGGATAGAGTGTCAGCCTGCGGACTGAAAGGTCCCAGGTTCGATTCTGGTCAAGGGCATGTACCTTGGTTGCAGGCACATCCGCAGTAGGGGGTGTGCAAGAAACAGCTGATCAACGATTGTCTCTCATGGATGTTTCTAACTCTCTATCCTTCTTCCTCTCTGTAAAAAAATCAATAAAATATATAAAAATAAATTAATAATAATAATAATTTTCTCAACTAGTTAGTAACCGATCAGAACCTGATACATAATTTATTTCTACGCACGACTGTCCTTTGAAAGAGCAGCAGCAGAAAGGAGAGAAGCCCACTCTTGGAGTGAGCTGTCTGCCTCCAAAGAGCCAGCTGTAGGGGGAAATGGGACAATGATGAGAAAAATGACAAACTGCTCTCCCCAACACCTCTTTCCATAGAGAAAGTTGCAGCCCTAGCCGGTGGATAGAGTATCGGCCTGCGGACTGAGGAGTCTGGGGTTCAATTCTGATCAAGGGCACATGCCCAGGTTACAGACTCGATCCCCAGTAGAGCGGGTGCAGGAGGCAGCCAATCAATGATTCTCTCTCATCATTGATGTTTCTATCTCTCTCCCTCTCCCTTCCTCTTTGACATCAATAGAAAGTATATCAATATGTTAAGTGCAAAAGGTGCAGTGAGAATGGGATGTGGGAACATGCAGGGAGATCCTGCTGGTGGAAGTGATTAAATACCATAATGGATTGATCTATTTCCTTTAACCTCATCTTTCTTTCCTTTAAAAATATACCTTAACCCTTTCTTTGCTTCGGCCTCATCGTGAAGCAAAAGAGCATGGGAACTTTCTTTTCTTTGTCATCAGTCCAGGCAACCAATTCTTCTGTGAAAAGGAAAAGTAAATCAAACTGAAAATGAGCTTCAGTTTGGGGAAAAGAAATGGTAAAGGTGGCTGAGTTACATAAAAATGACTACAAAAATGCCACACTTATTTTTTAAATGACAACTTGCAAATCTTCAAATCTAAATAAGAACTGCTTTGAGCTTAGAAGGCAGTTAAAAAACTGTTGAAAAACTGAGACATATGATGAGCTTTGGGTTTTGCTTTTCTGGTTGTTTTTTAGTCCTCTAGGGAAGCTTATAGCAGAAGCAGGGGGGAAGAAGGAGTCCAACATTCAGACTCAAGGGTTCACAGCCTTTAGCAAAAAAGTCTGTTCCTTCCCTTTGCCAGAGGTGACAGTAAAGTCTGACTCATCTAAGGGCTTGAGTAGAAGTGATTCTCTGAAACCCAATCAGATAACTTTTATTTGGGGGGCTGGAGGGGAAATGGTTCTACAAAGTGAGAGAGACTCAAAGTCAGAGTGAGCAATTTTTCTACCATAGCTCACATGTACACAGATAAAAGCTGGAGTCTCTTGCCCCTTAAAAAATGAAAAGGGATTAATATAAATGTTCAGTGTGTGGACTAATACATGTATAAGATATCTGCAAATTTCAGGGTGCATGTGAGGAAATTTCCATATTTGTGGTCACCTGGCTTTGGGTCCTACTTCTACTTGATGATCTCCATTGATGATTTCCAGTGTTGTATTGCTACTGACCACCAGGGGGCAGCTCCTGCATTGAGTGTCTGTCCCCTGGTGGTCAGTGCGTGTCATAGCAACCAGTCGTTCCAATGTTACGGTCAATTTGCATATTATCCTTTTATTATATAGGATTATTGTATAGGATAGAAAAAGGAGCAAAAATTGGAAGCCAGACATATAGGCTTGGTCATTTGGGCAGCTTCACCAGGAAATTGTAGTTTTACACTCTCCAGGGAACCACCAGTCCTCTCCCTGAAGATTACTGGTGGAAAAGACTAGACAAAAAGGAAGATAGGTACATGAGCAATGAGTCAGGATGACATTGGGAAGGTGCTTGTTGCAATTCAAACCTGGGAAGAGAGGTCATTGGCCAGAGGGGGTGGGGCCAGTATGCCTGAGAAAACGTGGGAATACAAAATTCCCCAAACAAAGGACTTCGCTCTCTCTAAGCTTTCTGGTTCCTGTGACTCTGCTCCTGCCCATGTTCTCTCCATAGCCAGATAGCCCTGCACATCCCACACACAATGGACTGATGGACTGTAACTGAGAACACAAACTAAGCTAGCTCAATGCTGGGCTGGCCCCTGCTCCCACATGGAGTGAAAACTCTGGACACTAGCTCTGATTCTAGCTCTGCTGAAGCCACAGCCACACTTCTTCTGTGGCGGTCAAAGGGAAATTGGACCTTGGGAACTCAGGGGTGTAATGCCACAAAAATAAAGCTTTCTATAACATCTCCTCCCCCCATGAGAGTCTCGAAAAATTCTTTTTCTCTAGACATCATAAGAAGCCCACTCCCACTAGCAACCAGAAAGGAAGAAGAGAGCTCCCCACCGAGAACAGAATCACTGTCCTCAAACTCAGCACTAGGCCACCTTTTCATATCCGAGCCCACCAAGGAGTACAGCAGAACCAAGGGGACCCTCCAATAAACCAAAACATCCTTCTAGAAGGGCAGTGGTGTTCTGGTCACAATGATTTTTGTCCCCCTGGTATCTACTCATACATGAGAAAGATAAGCAGTGTTACGTTCTGACTAAAACTAGGAAGGATCTCACCCATGAAGTCAACCTGCATTCTATTTTCCTGTCTCCCCTTTCCCTGCCTCCTTCAGGAACCTCTAACCTCTCTTTTCTGCCAAGTCGCTATCTTCCTCTCTGAATGTGGGAAAAACAATGCGTATTACCAATTAGCAAGGAAAGTTCCCTCGTGTTTCCCCTTAAAGTTCAACTTCCATTAAATAATGAGAATTTAGCCATCAATAATTAAGACTATCCCTGGGAAACACTCCCACAGAAGCTAACAGCAGTGCTTTCTGAATAATAAAGCAGAAAAGGATTTTCCTAGCTACAGAGATTTTCTTTTTATATGTTCACAATCCCCAAGGAGAAATAGACAGCCATTCTACCAAGATCCGGAAGCAATTCTGGTGCCCAGGTAGCACACTTAACACAAAAGACTCCAACAGTTGGCCCAGTACTAAATAACAAGTACTAAATAACACATCACCCAGGAAATAAATGACAGTATCTTTTGAAATTTAAAAGCCACTTGATTTTTCATTCTAAAGTCAGAAAGTTGAGTTTGACCGTAATTCTCTCATCAGTGGGGCAGTTCAGATTCAGCCACGAATCACTAACCAACAACCTTCAGCAAACAAAGAAGAGGACAACAGGCAGAGGAAGTGTAGATTTAACATTCCTTTTGCACAAAATAAGTACAGGGGCATTGGAGTGAAGAAGTGATTTCTTTCTTCTCCTGGTAGAAAAAAAGGAACCTTTAGTTATTTGTCAGATTTCCAAATACCACTTTACTCTTAAGAACACGTGAGAATTTTTCAGATTAAAAAATCACAGTGTAGACAGTCATCTCAAGCATCAAAATTGAGCTGCAAAGAAGGGCAGCGGGTTCAAGCTAGGACAAATGTATTAAGCAAATTGGAATGCTTCAGAGACCTTAGGCCAGTCAACAGGAAAAGGCAGTTGATAAGATTGGTGGTGGAGAGGTGGGAATGGAAAGAATCTCAGAGAAGACAATGAAGCTCAGAGTCTTTCAGGAGCCGGGAAGAATGAGCTTTCTTGCAATGAGCTGTAGTGGTGAATGGCAATTGCCCTCCAAGGTCCAAGTATCTGAATGTACTGCATGGGCCAGCTTAATCATAAACCAGGTCTGTGGCTCTAAATCACTGAACAGCCTTTTTACTTCTGAAGAGAGATAGAAACATAAAGTATATAGAATAGATACAGCCACTTTCTCAGCCTGACAACATCGAAGATTAAAGGGCATAGACAGATACCATCTACATAGCTTCTTTCCAGAGCTGTTAAACTTGGAGACAAAGGGGACAGTAAGAGCTTGCAAGAGACCCAAGTAAGAGAGAGGGGACAGTAAGAGCTTCCCCACTAGGATATGGGAAATTGGAACCATGTTTTGGGAGACTCTGTCATGTTGGGGGAGTAAGGCCCCTAGGAATTTGAATAATTAGAGGGGGAACAAAGAGACAAGAAAAGCTCTAGAGCTGTAGATGAGTTGGGGAGAAAACACCAACACAACTAACTACCAGGTTAGTAAGCCCCCAACACTCATATCCAAGACAATATGAGCTGAATGGGGTCATTGTCTGTACTTCCATCTCTCCCCACTCTCCATTCTTGGTCTACTCATACCCTAGGAATGACTTACAGCTCACTCTGTTTATCTCTTTCTGCAGGATGCATGCATTCTCTTCATTCTGTTGATTGAAACTAATATCCAACCACCTGTAAATTCTCTAATATGATTCATTCTTTCATTCAACAAGTATACATTTAGAAATTAAAATGTGCCTGGCTCTCATAGATACATGGAATAAAGAGAAATATAAAACAAGAGGCCTCTCCTCTAAAAGCAGGAATATCTAAAATTAGGAAGTCAGAAAAGGCTTTTTGGAGGAAATGACAACAACCAGTATCTTAAAGGAGAAGTGGAAGCTAGCTAGGCCCAGAAAGTGCATATGCACTGCAGTAGAAAATAGTGCCTGGCAATATAAATACACTTGTATTTGCTAGATGACCCCAAGAGAAGGTTTTCTTAACACCTGTTTTTAGTAAATTTTGCCTCATAAACAAAGTAATAAAAGAAAAATCAATAAGTAAGACTTGTACTTTTATTAACTTATACTGTAATTCACTAAGTCACTAATCAACCTCATTTATAGCCTTAATGAACAATTAAGTCTATCGCTTATAGAACAAGCTGGAGGCCCGTTCTCAAAGCAACCATAATACTAAACATTTAAAATGTCCTATAAATGTCCCAGGCAAAGCTAACAAAAAGGTGAAAGAGGCCACAACAACATTAAGACAGGCAAAGTGAGTTCCCCCAGTTCAGTAATACCTTTGCCATACATTTTACTAATTAGAGATTCAACTGTGTCAATGCATTTCTCTTTTTAAGGAAAGGGTGAGGTGCAGTAGTATACTATGTACCATTAATTCCTTAGTAAGTGTTTCCCTTATTGTAATGGTGGTATCATTCTCTAAGTCAACCAACTTTAGAATCATCTTTAATTCTTGCTCTCTTCCCCCCCCCCCCTACTTGATTTATTCAGATGGATTTCAGGTAAAAAACAACGGAGACTGATTCTGATTGATTGAAGCACCACCAACAATTTTTTTAAAGGGTTTATTTTAAGGACATTGGGTATCTCACTGTTGCAGAAGCATTGACTGGCTGTTCTTTTCTCAATCTTTTTCTCCATTTTCCACTTCTGTAATAGAGGTTGGGCATTCCAAACACTCACTAAATACTCATTTTCTTCATTTTTCACATTTCTATGCAGCTGGTTGACCATATCATTTGGCTCTGGCCAAGAAGATATAAGCCTCAGTCTGCTGGAGCTTCCAGGAAAGCTTTGGGTCCCTTGGTAAAGTGGAAAATACAGTGGGTACTAATCAATCTCCCCTTTTTCCTGTCTTACACAGAGACTCCAGCCTAAGGAAAAGGCCAAGAGGGCCGTAATACCATCAACCTATTGAATAAATGTTAGTAGCTACTTAACTCCAGACTTGTTGCTTTATGGGGGGAAACTCCCCAGATGGCCTAAACCACATCTAGTTGTGTTTCTGTTAACTTCAATCAAAAGAATGCCTAACTGATACATTGGAAGGGTTCAAGTCTAAGCAGCCGGCACCAAAGCCCCAAACCAGACCACATAACTGATCTAGTTAGGGCCATCAGTCTACTTGGTGCTGCTCTCAATCTTGCTGCCTTTTCTGCACCATAAGGGCAATCTTACTGCAGCCACTCTCACCACCGTCCATGCTGTCACTTCTGGATTCGGCACATTATCTAAAGCACCACATGCCATTTCTTGTTACTATGACTCTAGCTTAAAAGTGTATGGTGTTTACTAGCTGTGGCACCTGGGTCTCCTGCATGTCTTAGCTGCAAGAGAAGCTTAACAGGTAATATCCGGCATTTTCAACCACTATGGATTTATACAACAGGGAATTCTCCCATATGTAGGAAAGAGGCTTATATGTTGGGCCAAAAGGAATGTGCACCTCACCTGTCAAGCCGTGACCTCCCTAGATCATATCTTACTCACTATTGTGGACCAAATGTTTATGGACCCCAAAATGCATATGTTGAAATTCTAACTCCACATTGAGATATTGGGCCTTCTGCAGTATGGATTTACATTTTATTCACACTACTCAATGATTACTTTAGTCATTTAATTGGAAAACTCATTCCACTTTTTAAATTTTGAAAAATTATCCACTGGAAACTTTTCCAAATTTGTTTCTTTGAAGCTGAATTAAATTCTCACTTTCTGGAACTCCCATTAAAAAAAAAAAAAAAAAAAAAGCTTTTGGGGGTGATTAGGTCATGAGGGTGAAACTCTCATGACTGGGATTAGTGACTTACAAATGAGTAAGCTTTCCAGCCCCCCTGCCACATCGGAACAGAGAGATAACACATTTGTTTATACACCAGAAAGCAGGCCATTGCCAGACATCGAATCTGCCAGAACCTTGACCTTGGACTTCCCAGCCTCCAGAATTGTGAGGAAATAGTGTTTGTTGTTAAGCCACCATAAAGTCTATAGTATTTCTGTTATAGAAGCCTATTACCCACTAATCTCCGGCCATTGCATATGAAGTCATTTTAATTGTTTGAAATTGAAAAATCTCAAAAATTTTAAATCTAATACCACCTCTTGCCCAGGCAACTCCATTAGCACCTTACTTCCACTTCCTGTTCTTGTCAGTGGGGCTGGAAAACGAAGGACAAACTGAAGAGATTTTTAAATTGGATGTGAGTCATACAGGGAGATGATCAAGGATAATTCCCAAGTTTGGGAAATGAGCAACAGTGGTTAGATGTTGGTGTCGCTCACAGAGGGAATTTAAGCATGAGGAGAGGACTTTAAAAGCAAAAATAATCATGTCAGTTTGGGGACATGCTAGGTTTCAGGAGCCTGTGGGCTGGATGAAGTCTTTCAGTAGAGTTGGTTATGTAGGTCTGAAACAGAAATAAAGTTCTGGCAGTCATCAACTTATCAATGATCACTGAAGTCATAAAACTGCCTCATCCACCTGCATTTCCTGCCTCTGTGAAAGGGAGGAACCTGGCATCTTCCACTCCTCCAAAGCCTCCTCTTTGTTCACAATATATACCCAACCACCAAGAACCAATCACAACAGTCACTAGGAGCTACCTCTCTGAAACCTGTCACCTTCCATCTCCACCTCTGCTGCTTTCATTCACCTCTTCCCATCTTTCACCTGGAATGAGGCTCTGAACTAATGTTCAACCTGTCTACCATCACACACACACACACACACACACACACACACACACACACACACATACACACACACACGGCTATGGCGAAAGTGGCCTTTCTTAAACACAAAGACAGCTATGTTAACCTTCTGTTTAAAAACGGTTTGTATTTCCCCATTACCCAAAAGATAAAGTTCCATCCCTGTTTAAGACATCAGACCCCCCTCTACATCTCCAACCTCATTGCCTGGAGCTTCCAAAATATGCTCACCTGCATGGAGACTGTGTCTGTCACAGTCTTGATTGTATCTTACACATTTTCTTTTTTTAAAATATATTTTATTGATTTTTTACAGAGAGGAAGAGAGAGGGATAGAGAGTTAGAAACATCAATGAGAATCATCGATCAGCTGCCTCTTGCATGCCCCCTAGTGGGGGTGTGCCCGCAACCAAGGTACATGCCCTTGGCCGGAATCGAACCTGGGACCTTTCAGTCCACAGGCCGACGCTCTATCCACTGAGCCAAACCAGTTTCGGCTACACATTTTCTTAATAAGGACAATGGTTTTAACCAATATACAATATATTACATGTCAGAATGGGAGAATCTCTTCACAAACTTAGATTATGAAAGTGTTGAGCCCAATTTGCCAAATTGCCATTTGCATTCGTGTTAACAGAACACTTAGGAAGGCAATTTATTAAAAGGCAGCGAGCTGCTTTTTAATGTGAAAATATGCTCAAAATCATTTAGGAAAAAAACTTCATGATCCTACAAAACACCCTTATATTCCCCTTGTTTCTTGTCATTTCGAGGCTTAGCAATAAGCCCAGGAACACCTGTTTCTTTTTGTTCCTGTTGGTACAACTCTTCCTCCACTCAGTGAGGGTAATATAGAGTTGGTTCAAAAGTGCAGAGATCTAAAAAGAAACTTTCTCCAAATATCAAGAGCCAGCGGTCAGCCTAAACTAACTCATCCTCTGGGAGACAATGGGAGTGGAACACTAAGCGCTTGAAGTGGGGGCTATAAGAAAAGAATGCAAAGGTCGAGCCACTCAAATAAAAAACTTTGGTCTCCTATCACCTCGGGCTACTTGTTTTGATGATGCTGCAGAGAGATGCCAACCCCAGGGTTATTTGGTACACTAGATTGAAACCTCTTGCTGTCCTGTAAAATAAAAGCAATTCAACAAATATTGATTGAAGGTTATGCTGCTGTTAGGAAACATGAAATTGTCACTGTCCTCAAAATCTGAACATCATTATTATTATTATTATTATTATTATTATTATTATTATTAAATTGTTAACGTGCATTAAGTATTTGCCATTAGACAAGTTAAAATATTAATCTTCCCAGCAATCCTATGAGATAGATTTTTATCACCACCCCCTTTTGTAGATAGAAAAACTGGGGCTAGGTTTAGTAACTTCCTAAAGTCACAAGAATGGTAAGTGGCCTGGCTGGGTGGTTCAGATGGTCCCATGCACCAAAAGGTTGCTGGTTCAAATCCTGGTTAGGGCATATACCTGAGTTGTGGGTTTAATTCCTAGTCAAGTATCAATATTTCTCTCTCACATCAATGCCTCTCCTCTCTCTCCTTTGCTGGGGATTTTTTTTTTTAAATCTTCTTCAAGTAATGAAGCAAATATTATAAAGTTTCTAAAATTGTTTCAAATAATAACAAATTATTTTGAATGAACACTTGAACATCCTAAAGTACAAAAATTGCTCTAAGAGGTGAAAGAAGAAAGAGGTTCCGGTCTGAGGTAATTAGGAGGCTATTGCTTGAGATCATGTTTACTTTGTGACTAGGAGACAGGACTTTTAGACATTATACTTAAGATGACACTTCATACACTGGACTGCAATTCAACTCACATCCAAGGTGGAGAGTCTAACAGAACTTTTCTTCCCCAGACGATAAATAGAAAATCTTCATACAGTGGCAATGAGGGTCAAAACTAGGATGCATTTTCTCAAATGTTTTTTTTAATTATTATGTGCAAATTGAATTGTGAAATTTATTCATTTATTCACCAAATAAGTATCCAGTTGAGTCTGTGCTAGGCACTGGAGATACATGAGGGCCGGGGGCAGGGAGAGAATAGAAGTTACTTACAAAGAGTTAAAGAACCTATATTCATATAATTTACATATTACATATATATATATATATTTTTTTTTTTTTTTACATTCATGGGGAAATTTTGAAACTTAACCAGGCTGTTAACCCAAACAGTTGTACAAAGACAATAAAGAAAGAGTTACCAAAGGGCAAACGCCTGGCAGGCATCAAAAGAAATCTCCAGATCCCTCAATCAGCAGCTTAAGAAATGTTAAAGACTTCATCTTAGATATAATACAGTGGTTGTCTCCATCATTACTATTTTCTTCCTCAAATGAGAAAACTCTCAGAACAAGACAACACAAGATCATTCCCTCTAGCTTGAATAATTTCTGGAGACTTAACTGTTCTCAGCACATCAGTAAAAGCGGTTACTACATTTATAACTAGTGTCTCTGAATTTGCCAAACCCTCCCTGTCTGAAAAGACAAGACTTCTGTCTTTTTATTGTATTCCTAATTATGCACCTACTAGAGGTTAAGTGTTCTGTTTTCCTATAAAGTATTACACATGTCTTTCATAATGAGAAAAGACTCAAGGCAAAAGCGAATGTCTACAACAAAAAGGATGCTTGGTGTTAACAGCTATTACTCTCTCTTAATTGTGGGTTGGTTTTGTGTGTATACGCATAACTGATTTTCTTTGCATTTTTACACTCTCGCTATGAGAGGCATTTCTGGGAGATAATAACTGAACAAGGTTAGAGGTCCTTAACTTTTCCAGCTGTTAAGTATTTGCCAGAAGCAGCTCTTGTGTGCAATTCTGATTGCTATCGTTGCTTATTGTTTATATTAGCTTCCTTTGAAAAATGGTCCTCTTTCATGGCAGGGAAAGAGAAGGCCTTAGGACAGAAGTGGCGTCTGGTGGGCCAACTTTATTTGGAAATCAAGATGGAGCAAAGAAGTCAACTCAAACAGTGGTGTGTCATGCATAGACAAAGGCAGAACCCCAGTGGGCTATTTAACTCTAAAATGAGGATTTGCACCATTTTTGACAAATGAATACTAGCAAATTTACCAGCCATAAAAAAAAAAAACCTTCTATCTAATAGCACTTAATCTTAATATCCTACTCATACATCCTCATTCATTCCCACAGTGTGGGGCCCAGCCATGACCACTCCTACATCTGCAGTTTTTCAACTAGTCACTAGCTCACCTCTACCCTAGTCCACAGGGCAACTTCATGACTGTCTATGTTGAAAGGTACTATGATGCCTTTTACTATGGGGACTCCAGACAGGGCATTAAGTCAGACTTCTGCACATTTGGAGCAAAGTGCCTAGCACATGGGAGATTATCTGATGCAGAGGTCAGCAGACCTTCTCCAGAAAGGGCTAGATGGGAAATATTTCAGGCTAGCAGGCCATGTAGTCTTGGTTGCAACTGCTCAACTACATATTCTGCTATTCGGCATTATAGTCCAAAGACAATGTATGAACAGATAGGTGTGGCTAGATTGGCCCATCAGCCAGACTTTGCCCACTCCTCATATACTGAGTGAATAAATCATAATGCAGATAAATGAAACTCTCATCTTTATATCTATAAAGGTTTTCTTTTCTTTTTGCTTTAACTAGTTTGAGGTCTTTCTTAAAGTGTGCTTTTATACTGGCCTTTTTCAAAAGTATATTCAAAACATAACTTTTTTCCCCCACATGACTTGGGGTTTTACTATTATTTTACAATGCTGTAATTCACCAATGTCTTCTGGGAGCGTTGGGCTGCATTGGACTATTTAATTAAACTCCAGAAAGCTCCAAACCTCTGTTGTTTTAAGTCATTACATTCAGTTGTGATTTTTCTGTCTCCTCCCTGACTAGTCTTTTGCATTCTGCCAGTGTGTCTAGTATCCAAGAAATATCCATCACACTAAACACTTTGTGTATCTTCACTGAATGCTCATAATCCCATGAAACATGTACTACACCAAAATTTAAATGATGTTCTCTATGAATTGCAGAAGTGATCAAATATCCAAGTGGTCCAAATGATGTTCTATAATCTTCATATCTTCTTTCAACAGAGGCCTGAGACCCAACCGGATCCTTTCTCCTTCTCCCGCCTTACCAACTTTGTCCATTTATGAGTCTTCCCTTCTCCCAATCTTGGAGTTGGCCAAAAGTAGAATACAACTTACCCAGTGCCCCTCCCTCCCTCTTAAAGTTCTCCAGGGACTCAAGCCCTTTAAAGTTTTTATTATCATTTAAAGGAGATGTGACCCAACCAGTGTGGCTCAGTGGTTGAGGATCGATCTATGAACCAGGAAGTGATGGTTCAATTCCAGGTCAGGGCACATGCCCAGAGTGCGGGATCAATCCATGATGGGGAGGAATGCCGGAGGAAGTCAATCAATGATTCTCTATAAACACATAGAGAATTCTTATAATCATGGTCCCTAATCCAATATTTCTGATACCCTTGCTGAAATGCTACCTGGAAAACTTCATTGGACTTTGGATTCTGTTTTATTCTCTTTTTTGAAGAATTATAAATAGTAGTACATATGTCTCCTTTTTCCCCCATTGATCTTGCCCTGGCCTCCCCTACCACCCGGCACATGCCCTCACCCCACCTGTTTTATTCTTAAAATTAGAAATTACTGACTTTGATCACTTCTGCAATTCATAGATAAAAAGCATGTCAAATTCGCCATCTAAGAAGGTTCTTACTTCATACTTTCCAGCTTTACTTAGCCTGACTCTCATTGCTTTTCATGATGATGATGGTGATGATGATAGTGGTGATTTTGATAGTGGTCATAACAACATATACTAAACACTTATCCCTTTGTACCAAACATCACACTAAACACTTTGTGTATCTTCACTGAATGCTCATAATCCCATGAAACATGTACTACACCAAAATTTAAACCTCAGAGTCCCCCATCAATAAAATATACCTAGTAATTTCCAATCTGCAGGACTATTGTGAAATTAAACAAATAATGTATGTAAAGTACTCTGGACAGTAGAAGACAGATTCTATGTGCTTAAAAAATAGTAGCAGGATTGTTTTGACATTGAAAATGCCAAGCACAAAGGCAATCTGGAAACAACTCACATGAGTTCTAACAGAGGGTCAAGGCTTCATAAATATTGGTTCCCATTTCAGTTGTGTTTCATAAAAGCTAAAAGCGCTACCAAAATCTGTGCAAAATAAGGCATGATTCATAGTTCCGAAATAAATGTAGATGCTGAGCGGCTAGCGGGGTGCTTTAAATTCTCCAAAAATTTTATAGTTAATAAGACAAACTGTTCCTAGGATAAGGCAAACGTAAAATGCTAGAGCTCACACTGTATGTTCTGCCCTTTTGAGGCCAATGGACCCCACCAGCACCAGCATCTCCCTCCCATATCTCTATGCCCATCTACCAACTAAACAAGACTCCTTAATGTCATTCTCCATCCCTTCTCAGTTGCTTTTGATGTCATGTCCCTAGTCTGAGATTCCTCTTCTCCACTCCAGCTCAAGCTCCATTTCTGACTCTTTTGAATCTGGCAACTCTCCAGATTCCTCTTTTTATAAATATGTTTTTATTGATTTTTAGAGATAGAGGAAGGGAGAGGGATAGAGAAATAGAAACATCAATAAAAAAGAAACATGATTGATTGGCTGCCTCCTGCACACCTCCCACTGAGGATCAAGCCTGCAACTTGGGCATGTGCCCTCACCGGGAATCAAATCGGTGACCTCCTGGTTCATGGGTCTATGCTCAGCCACTCCGGTCAGATTCCACTTTTAACTTTGTTTGGATTTTGATACCTCTCGAGTTCATTTGTTCATCACTCACTCTTTCCAAAAATATTTATGGAGAGCCTCTATGGACCCCACAATGGTCTAAACACTGGGATACAGTGGAAAACAAAATAGACAAGTCCTCTACCCTCAGGTATTTCCTAGTCTAGTACAAAATAAACAAGTGAACGAATTAATACATAATATCAGTTGCCTTTCATTTTCTCAATGGAAAAACTCATTCCTGCCTCTTATCCTGCAGAATATACAATAGCAGGGCTCTTCCTGAACCCCAGGGTGCAATTCCATTCTTGTCATTCACATTATGAACCACTTTTAAGAAGATCCTTTTCCATAAAGATCAAAGTTCAAGTATGCCAAAATTTTACCTGCTAATTGAAAATAATTAGAGGACAGGGGGAAGGAATTTCATTTTGAAGGTCTATTACCAGTATAACAATGGTTTCATTTTCCCTGAAGAGGAATTACCAGCAATTACAATAGTCCATTGAAGATTCCACAGATGGCTGCTAATACCCTGAAATGATGTCCACTGAGATGTTTTATCTATGACATGGGATGATTTTTTTATCCTGTGCCATGCTTAGATACAGAAAAGCTTGCTGTGAGAAATAAGAGATTTGTTACATGAAATCATGGCTCATGTCATCCCCCATAACGCAAAGTCGGGTCCATCTGAGGCTTCCTTGATGTGTTACACCCACACCTTTTAAGCTTTTGTTATCGTTTCCTGCTGCTTCCACTGCCAAGATTCCACTGTGACCATCAAGCCCAGACTGTCTACTACTCTTCTGCAATCTGATTATTAACCAACTTGATGGGCCCTTCCCTGCTGGCCCCCTCCAAATAAAGAAGTGACAACTCCTTCCCAGGCTAACTGTTATTAACTGATAGCTTGCAAACTCAGTGGATGCTGAAAAAGCACTTAAAATGGATTTGGCATGGCTCAATTGGAGAACTACAAGGATACCTGACTTCTGCCCCTCTCGACATTCTGGGAGGATGGACAAACCACACCTGTGAGCAGCCACATCATCGTTAAGTAGAGAGTTAGCCAGGAACATTGCACTGGCCACAGCTGACCGTACATGTTCCTCATCTGTCAGACTGAATACACTTACTTGTTTCTGTAAAACAAAAGTTAGGACTGTTACTATCATTTTAAGCAACTGCAAGGTAGAATCAACCCACATAGACTAGAAGTAAACTATTTCATAGAACTTGAAATTCATTCCTTGGCAAGCAACCAGCTCCCAAACCACACATCCTGAAGTCAATCTCAACTCTTTTTTTTTCATCCTCTACATTCAATTAGTGTCCAAATCATCTTGACTCTACATCTCACAGTCTTTCATCTCTGCCCCTCATCTCCATCTCACAGTCTTTCATCTCTGCCCCTCATCTCCATCCTTATATCAGGGACACTTCACCTTCCACCTGGACCACTGCCATAGTCTCCTAAGTGATCCTTTTACCACTAGGCTCATTCTCAGTCCCTGAGTCTCCAATATTTCTGCTGCATTGCCACTAAAGCAACCTTTCTAAAATGCAAAGTGTATCTTATTATTGCTCCTCTTAAAGGAGTTTGGAGATTCTTCAATCCTTATTGAATACAGACTAAATTTAATCTGTCTAACAAACCTATGGTCTCACCCCTGACCATTTATCTGACCCTCCCAGAAGACTATGCACATGAACTACTTGCAATTCTAAACACACTCTAATGTGTCAACTCCTCCTGCCAGAACTGGCCTCCCTCCCACACCCATCTCTTATCTGCTTACTCATCTCTTACTCCTAAACAATAATCTTTAGGGCAAGGGCACTGTGTAATTTTTCTCTATCCCAGAACTTTGTTTGGCAAATAGTAATCATTGAATAAGTAGTATGTGTTGAAAGAATTAATGAGTAAGTGAAAAGAAATAATCAAACGTCTCATGACATTGGAGATATGTGTTAGCTAATATCTCCCTTCTCATTACACTTATCACATTATTTAGACTTTTACGACTGCAACTAAATCATAACCATGGCCACGTGATCTCGAAACTTTGGGTCCACATTTGACATTGATTTATCTTTAACATCGTGGCCACATTAGCAGTTCAAAGAGACAGCTTTGACCATGGAATTTCACTTTTATAACCTATCTAAGGATCCGCACTTTCAACACCATGACCTGACATCCAATGGCCTCCATATTCTAGCTCCAATCCATCTGCTCAACCTTATTATCCTCTACTCTTCTGTAAGCCCTCTACTGAAAAACCCACAAATGAACCTATTTTACTCATTCTGTGCCTTTTACTAAGAATTCATTACCTATTAAATCTTGTCCATTTCCCTAAGTTTAACTCAAAAATTACCTCTTTCTGAGACCTTCCATGATACCCCCTTTCAAAAAGAATTCCCTACTTTTGGAATTCTATAGCATTTTTTGTATAACTTCTTCCTGGTACGTGTTAACTTGTATCTTTATTACAGTTATTTATGAATATGTAGCTCAAAAACAATATTGCAAAGTCCTTGAAAGCCAGAAGTCAACCTGATCCATCGTGTCTTCAACAGGAGAGTTCAAAACACATTCTGCCCATATGGTAGACTATCAGTAAAAATGTCTTCAATTGGTTATTTCAAATCCAGCCACTGAAAGCACAGGTCATTCTGGACACTATTTCTCATTCACATAAATCAGTGTATCAGTGTGCAAAGTGTTTTCTCACCTGTTATCTTACTTCCACTTCATTATAATGCTATCCTATATAATAAAGAGGTAATTTGAAAATTGACCATCACTCCAACACATAAGATGGTCGCCCCCATGAGGTCCATGATGGCCGCCGCAAGATAGCAGGTAGAGGAGGGCAATTGTAGGCGATCAGCAGGGAAAGGTAGTTGGGAGGGACCAGGCCTGCAAGGGAGGGCAGTTGGGGGCAATCAGACTTGCAGGGGAGGGCAATTGGGGATGACCAGACCTGCAGGGGAGGGCAATTGGTAGCAACCAGACCATCAGGGGAAGGGAGTTAGGGGCAACCAGAATGGCAAGGGAGGGCAGTTAGGGGTGACCAGGCCAGCAGGAGAGGACAGTTAGGGGAAATGGGACCATCAGGGGAGCAGTTAGGCATCCATCAGGCTGGCAGGGGAGTGGTTAAGGGGTGATCATGCAGGCAGGCAGGAGAGTGGTTGGACTGGAAACTAGCAGCCCTGGATTGTGAGAGGGATGTCCAACTGCCTGTTTAGGCCTGATCCCACCACCAGAATTGGGCCTAAACTGGCAGTTGTACATCCCTCAAGGGGTCCCAGATTGGAAAGGGTGCAGGCTGGGCTGAGGGACACAAACACACAAACACACACACACACACACACACGCATTAATCGTATGCACTGGGCCTCTAGTGAGTTTGAAAGCATAACCTCCTCTTTTTCAGAAACCAACCATAGTTTTATTGCAATTGCTGGGCTCTTTAGGATTATTCAGTTAGTAAGTAGAATGATGAGTCAAAACCCCCTAGCTTTATATACCACAGCTTTCCCTCACACTGGTACCTTGTACAAAAATTGACTTTCCAAATATGTGCTTCTCATTCATATGGATCCAGTAGAAGCAGCATTCACCCATCCCTACCTCCTTTCCTTCCTGCCAAACATTCTCCAGGGCTTGGTGTACTTTAAAGCCAAAGTCAATGCCAGCTGCAGTGTTCCTGGCTATCCAACCGCCATTTTGCCTGGGTTCATTGGCCTATTCTTTGGGTTTATAGCTGGTATTTAAATCACCCCTTTAGAGAGACTGGTCAGCAAGGTAGAATAATACTACCTTCTACTACTGTGGGGCCCACTGGAAATTCCCAAGTTCATATATACTTTATTTTAAGTTGAAGACATTTGAGATTCAACAGATATAAAAATAAGACTACTCATAGATCCCCTTATTGGACTAAAAACATCAACTTCTTGGAAATGAGGCTGCCATACATTCCCTCTTAGGGGTGGGTCTACACCCAGAAAGAACAGTAAGAGTAAACCTATCATAAATCCCCACTCTATAGGAGTTCCATAGCCATGGAGATGATAGCAAGATCTCTCACACCTGCATAAACAAATATTATCACAACCTTTATATCTCCTGTTTGTTCTCCTAGAAACCTATTTGTCTTTCTTACAGAAACCTTTGTTTTTCCCATAGAATCCTTTCTCATTCTGTCCTTTTCCCCTACTAAGTTAGGCATGTAAGCCTCCAACGTTAATCATTTAGAGAGCTAGCTACTTCTTTTGTTAGCTCCCATATGTAGAGGAATAAATCTTTCCTTTCCTGTTAATCTGTGCTTTGTCACTAATTTTCAGACCCCAATCACTGAACCAAACAGGGTAGAGAAAATGTTTTTCCTCTCCAACAATATCATAAGGGAATTCCAGGAGCCAAAAAGTAAGTGCTGGTGGGGTGGCATTAACTCAAAGCTTCCAGGACCATGAAGTCAGGGAGCATGGGTAGAGTGGAATTTAAGCTAACTTCTAAGATGGAAAGGGGAACAGGGTAATTGGTCTGGAATCAGACTGCCAGGTTCAAATCTTGGCTAGCTGTGTAACCCTGGACTGTTAACACCACTTCTGTGTATGTCATTTTTCTCATCTATAAAAGATGAATGATAACAGTTTCTCCTTCATAAGATTATTGTGAGCTTAAATGAACTTATCAATGCAGGGTCCAGCACAATGCTTGGCATATACGTAGCAAGAGGAAGTTTAGCTGAAGTGATAGGATGTTGAGTGATAATTTTTGTGTCACCAAAATTGCCAACAAAAGCCCAAATCTATGAACAAAGAGGCTCTACAAATCCCACATTCTAAACAAAGCTTTTAATGTCTGGAGCCAGGTACCTCCCTCAGAGTTTACTAAGTCTGTCAATGTCAGAATGTCCAAGCCTATAGAGAATTTTTATGAATTTGTTTGAGGTAAAACAGAGGATGTGCTTAGAAGCAAGATCTCAACAGGCTGAAAAAAATTTCCCAAGAATGGCAGTTTGAGCTACTTTTATACATTTGGAATTAAGGAAGATGACATGAAGGTGGAAAAAGGCAAGGAGTGGAGTACATTACAGGATAGTTAACAAGAGTATGTGCTCTCTTGAGGATTCAAAGCTTGTCAGAGAGGCCCACTTCATCGGGAAGAGAAGCGACTGTGGCACAGGACACCTAAAGAGAAAAGGACAGGAGCCTTTGCCCTAGTCTCCCACAGCAAAGATCTTAATAGCTTTCATATGAAAGAACACCAAGGAAAGGTAGGAACCCTGGGGTCATTCTGATGACAGCAGAGAGGAGTTGCCTCCCTAGAAGGAGACTGGGACTAGAACTGATCTTAGAGGGCCTCCAGGGACATGGCTGCCCTCTCTGGGGGTCCTCAGTAATGAAGAGGACCCGTAGTAATTGGTCACTGAACCAGGAGCTGTGAAAAGGTCACCAGAAGCCAACAGAAACACAGGAAGCTTTGCAATAACCAGGATCACCAACCCATTATGACCTGCAGCTGGTCACCATGAGATGGGCCTGCTTTCACCATCTCCATCCAGACTCCCAAATCCTTCCAATCCAAGCAGAGTGAACCCCAAAAAGAGAGAGAAGAGAGGCATTTTAATCAAGGTCATTCTCACACACACTCACATCCAAGTGCTGGAGTGAAGATAGAAGATAGAAGAGTCTCAGACCAAGGGGGGTTTAACCTGGGCCAGGGTGGGGGCAGGGCAAGATTTTTTTAAAGTATATTAAAGAATCAAGTTTAAATTAATCTCGACTTTTAACACCTAAAAATGACCAGGAGCCCTGGCTGGGTGATTTAGTTGGTTGGAGTGTCATCACCTACACCAAAAAATGTGAGTTCAAACCTCGGTCAGGACCCTTATGGGAGGCAACCAATGTTTCTCTCTCAGATTTCACATCAATGTTCTCTCTCTTTCTTTCACTCTTTTTTTTTCTCTCTCCCTCCCATCCCCCCTTCCTAAAAATCAATGGGAACATGTCCTCAGGTGAGGAAATTAATTAACTAGTTGATTGATTAATTTTAAAAATAAAAAGTGACCAGAAAATTACAGAATCTGTCATCCAAAAGAGACTTTTGTCATAGAATAATTGAAAGTTTATAGAAGAAATAAAACAGTTTCATGCTTATGTACAAATAGAGCAATTACAGTATCCACATCAGCATCTTAGAAATGCTGAATCTGCCCCAGCCCTAGTCTATACACGAGACCAGAGACAGATGATGGAGTCTTGAATTTATGTGTGCATCTGTGTAGAGCTGTGTGTGTGGCAATTTAGGGAAGATCAAGGGCAAGAACTAGCCTAAGAAAGTCAAAGGAAATTAGCAAGACTAGTGTTTGGGGCCTCAGGGTTTTAATTAACCAGCACCAGTGAGGGACATGGTGGGTTGGCTGAGTTTAAAGGCACAGTGTCAAGGCAGACACCTGGAGCTACTTGGGGTATTGCTGGGGTTGTATGTAAACAGAAATAATGTGAAAACTGTTATTGCCTCTCAGCAGCTTCCAACTTCTCTGATCACCCCCACCTTTCACAAGCAAGATGCTACACCACACCTCTCTTCAAGGAGATGGGATGGGGAGGGGAGGTGGACTCTTTCATCCCTTTGCCCCAGAGGGCAAGCCAAATGGCCACCCCCAGGAGGATGAGGCTAGGCAGGACACAGGATGCAATCAATTTCCATTCTATGTAAAGCCAACTCCGCAATTGCCTCCCTTTGGCCCCATAAGTGGTGAGGCTTCCATAAGTGGAGGAGGGGAATATGAGGATCCTAAACCAAATAGAATGTCACTCTACCCCAAGGCGGCTTCTCTCCAGAAGTGTGAGCTGGGCAGGTGTGTCTTCTGGGTGGTCCCACACACTGGCCCAAACTCCCAGCAAGCTGTGCAGATGTGCCTGAGGGCTCCTCCCTCCAACCCCCTCCCCCTCTACTCCCACACCCTACCCCACTCCCATCCCCCACCCGTGAAGCAAGAAGGGCAGCAACTACTGCAGCTGCAGCCTGACTTTGCTGAACATCACACTTCCCTAAAGAGCTGAGCCCGAGGGCAGGTCTTCTCTGTCCTCACAGACTAAAGTCTGCAAACCAGCCATCACTTTAGCCTCTCTTGAGGAGTGTATAGCTGAACACAGACCGCCAGAGGCTGCCCTTGGAGAAAATGTCCCTGCATTAGCAAGTAAGATTTTTAAAAAGGCAGTTGGTTCAGAGAAAGACTGTACTCCTACCAAAAAGTCTGCAATGCTTTGTGATAAGTTATCATGTGAGTCCATGTGGATTCAGCTCACACAGTGATTTGGCACAGCCAGGAAGAAATCAGCCCCCAGCGTGGTCAACTTGCCCCCTCTCTCCTGGATACACTTCATCAGGGATGACTTGCTTCTAAAATGCCCTCTTAGCTCACTGCTCCCCTTCTCGTCACCACCCCAATCCATATATTTTAAGAACTTCTTTAGGACTTCCGTGTAAAAATAATACTTAATATGAAAAACTTGGAAAATATTTAAAAGTCTGAATAAAGAAAAAATAATAATAACCACCCCTATGGAAGCCACCCAAAGAGAGATTGGCTGTTAACACTTTGGTATGTCTGCTTCCAGACTTCATGTAATGTTAGAATAAATATGTGTGCAAGTCATTTAATAGAATTAATGTAGAATTTGGAAAATGAGTCCACATTGCATGGACACAGCATACATTCTGGAATCGATTGCCTAATTCCACTTCTTGCTACTTGTGTCTCAGCTGTTACAAGTGAATAATAGCTGTTGCATTAGGAATGAATGAAATAATGTAGGTAAAGCTCTTATAACAGGACAAAGTGCATGGGGGATGAACATATGTGAGTTGTTATTGCTGTTGCCATCATAGCTGTTGTTGTTGTTGTTAGTAGTAGTTGTGATTTTCCTTTTTTATACTATACACGTTTTTTCTCTGTGCCTCAGAGGCAGTTTGCAGGAACGAACACTGCTCCTGCATCCCAATCAATGCAACAGTGTCAAACCTAAAATGCCATCTGGATTGATACTGTTCTCTCTCAGCAAATGCCCTGACCTTGCCAGCATCCTCCTGCGAGAGGTTGATGTGACAGGATGGCCGGGGCCAGCTCAAATACCTGGAGGGGCAAGGGAAGGTTGTGGAGGTTTCTGCCAAGCCAACATCACAGCTGTCCTCAATTACCACAAACAGATGTTGGCAGCTCAGCGCATTAGAAATGCAATCCAATCACCTTGCCAGTCTGATCCTCTTCAGGAAACTCCAGAGACAGGGAAACTGTGCACTTCCAATTCCCATGGTCAGATCTATGAAGGTTACTGCCCCTGTCCTGGAGAAAACTGTCCCCAAGCAAAGACTCCATGTGGCAAAGCTCCATGGGGATCAGAATAGAGATTCTCAATGGGAGTAGACTTTACTCCCCAACCAGCAATGACTACAGGCATTTTTGCTGTCACAACTTAAAGGAAGGGGGTGCCACAGCCTTCTGGTGGGTTGAGTCCCGAGGTGCTGCCAACATGTGCAGGACACAGGACAGTCCCCTCAAAACAAAGAGTCATCTGGCCCAGCCGAAACCGGTTTAGCTCAATGGATAGAGCATCGGCTTGGGGACTGAAGGACCTGGGTTCGATTCCGGTCAGGGGCATGTACCTTGGTTGCGGGCATATCCCCAGTAGGGGGTGTGCAGGAAGCAGCTGATCTTTGACTCTCTCTCGTCGATGTTTCCAACTCTCTATCTCTCTCCCTTCCTCTCTGTACAAAATCAATAAAATATATCCAAAAAAAAAAAAGAGTCATCTGGCCCAAAATGTCAATAGTTCGAACATTGAGAAAGCCTTGATTAGAGACCCCAAGCACACGAATTAAATTAAGACCTTTAAATTAAAACAGGGCAATGGCTGGTGTGAGGGTCTGTAATGGATCACAGAGGCCTCCAGAGAGCTTGTATTTATTATATAAGGTAACTATATTTTCTGTGTCTTTTCTCTAACGTAGGTGGAGGGAGAAAGGGCATGAGAGGACAGATACTTTCCTACATGAGAGCTGCTATCCATAAACCACCCAACTTCCCATCACAGAAACAACAGTGAGACTTCTGGAACTTTCATATTAGAAAATCTAAGGCCCAACCTCAGGGGATAAAATATGTCTCCTTGTGATGATCAATTTTATGGGTCAACCTGATTAGGACACAGGGGTGGGTGCCCAGATATTTGGATAAACACTATTTCTGGGTATATTTGTGAGGGCGATTTGAATGAATTTAGCATTTGAATCGGTAGACTGAGGAAAGCAGATTGCCCTCCCCAGTGTGGGTGGACCTCATCCAATAGTTAAAGATCTAAATAGAAAAAAAAATGGAATAAGAGAAACTTATCTCTCTCTGATTGTCATTGGTCTTCTCCCTTTAGACTTAAACTCAGGTCGGAACTTTCACCATCAGCTCTCCTGGGTTCTCAGCCTAGTTCCTCCACTTATATCTAGTAGAGACTCTACAAATGAATCTTCCTACTTCTTAGCAGGGAAAAAAAAAGAAAGAAAAGGCCTAAACAGAGTCCATTGATGTAATAGCAACTACCTAACTTATACCTACTATGTGCAAGATAGTGGGTCATACACTTTCCATTAATTTCTTATTTAAGTAGGAGAATTAGAGATGTAACTGAAAGGTAAATTGTGATCAGACTTAGGGTCCTAGATGCCAGGCCAAGAAATATTGTTCACAGTAGAGTCATTGCTGACCTATGAGCACAGGACTCATATATGAAGAGTATTCCCATCAAAGACAGAAAGTTCAGTAGAGGAAGGAGACTCAAATTCAAAGGAGACATGATTGCAAAAACAGAGGAAAATGATAAGGACCTCAACTGTGATTCTGATAGTGGGAATGGAAAGCAAGCAATGACTTGGAAAGAGATCTTGGAGAATAAACAATTTGGGGTATTGAAGTAGTCAAGAATTACATTTTCTAGGAGATGGGGAACAGGATGGTACCACTAGCAAAAATAGGGATGTTACAAGGGAATCTGGATCTCGAGGGAAGAGGTAAATTCAATTCAATGACGATTTTACTATCTAGGTTTCCAGAGCATCTACTGTGCACCCAGGCTTACTTATACTTCCCTGCCTTTGCCTCTGGCACCTGTCAGAAATTGTCCCCATCAGTGCCCCTACAGTATTCCAAAAACCCAGTGCAGCCATTATTTTGATCTCATAATATCCAGTAAGACATTATTTTTCAGACTGTCAATGGGCCCAGCTATTACTGTATTGTCACAAAAACTACAATTTTGTTAGGGTCCTAAAATTTAAATGGTATTTAGAATCCATAGTAATTGGATACTATTTGCTTATCTCCCCTCGGACCCTCTACCCACACCTGGAAACTCTGGATAGTCCAGCAGCTCTGGTATCACAGAAAACAGACTCCTTCAAGCTTTCACTGTGAGACTAGAAAACAGGTAAAGTTAATACAACAGTGCCATCTAGTGAACAAGAAGTATCTAAAAAGGATGCAGATTCATCTTAAATTTTAAGATCCATACATTTTACCCAAACAGATCCAGTACAGAATAGGAATGGTATTCAGTGAAATTGCACTGTGTCATCATCAGTCCTCAAAAAATTCCCTCTATGTCGTAGCCCAGTGGTTTGGTGCTCTGTTGACTAATGAGTTTGCCGACCACTACTCTAGCCAGTTTGGCTCTGTGGATAGAGTCTCGGCCCACGAAGTGGAGTCTCAGGTTCAATTCCAATGAAGGACATGTAGCCCAGGCCCAGTCGGGAAGCAATCAATCAATGTGTCTCTCTTACATTGATGTTTGTCTCTGTCTCTCCCCCACCTTTCCATTCTCTCTGTCTCAAAATAAAAAAAATCAATGGGAAAAATATACTCAGGTGAGAATTAACAACAACAAAATATGTTATTGGAGATTGCCAAACTTGGGGGGAATCTTAATGTAGGCCACATAAATAAAATGAAGGAATGAGAAATCCATAGTTTCCTCCAGAGTCAAATGTTGAGTAACAAAAATCTAGCATTAACCAATTGCAAGATCTGCAGCTGATTCCTTGCTCCTGATGCTGGGCTCATCCCCCTCCCTGAGCTGATGGAAGCTGCAGTGCAGCTGCAGATAAACCAGCAGCACATTGCAGCTCTGTGCTTCGTGCTCGGCTGATCCAGGGCAAGTGAAATCTCTCTAACATTCTATCTCTTCCTCTGCAAAATGGCGATGATGATACAATACCCATTTGTGGAGAGTATTATGAGCCAAAAATTAGGTAGTTTCAGAAAAGTATATATACCAGTGGTTTAGCACAATCAAAAACAGTTCTTTATTCGTCTTCTCCCTCTCCTCTATCTGCTCATTCACCAAATGATAAAGAAATGAGACACCTAAGTCTGTTTCTTTTAAAAAAGCCAACATTCAAATTTTTACTCAATAAATGTTAAGGCCCTTCTATGTGCCAAACACTATTCTAGGCTCAGAGGACAGGCAAATCCTTCCTGGAGAAACTAACCTATAATATTAGAGGATCTTAAAATAAAATAAAATAGCATCATGGCACGATAAGAAATGGCTGTCTATTTTAGAGACGGTGGGAAGGAGAGCCTCTCAGGATGGATTTTGACTGAGTTGACAAGGGAAGAAGGGAGAGACAGACAGACCAAAGCTGAAATGAAGGAATATTCCCTATGCTCTCCTAAAAGGCAGAAGGAAGCAAAAGAAGAGAAGCCAAGAGCATTGTCTAAAAGAAGGGAAGGTGGCCCTCGCAGGTGTGGCTCAGTTTAGCTAAGCATTGTCCCTTACACCAAAAGTTTGCCGGTTTGATTCCAGTCAGGGCACATGCCTGTATTTCCAGCTCCATTCCCATTAGGGGGGGTGTGGGAGGCAGCCAATCAATGTCTATGTCTCTCTCTCTCTCTCTCTCTCTCTCTCTCTCTCTCTCTCTCTCTCTCTCTCCCCTCTCTCCTCTCCTCTCCTCTCACTCTCTAAAAACTAATTTTTAAAAATTCTTTTAAAATAAATAAATAATAGAATAAGAGGTGTTCATCCCCCAAGATGAATAGTCTCTACCCTTGACCAAGCCCTCCACACCATTTCCCCCAGAGATCTCTCCATCACCATTCCAGGGACTGGCACTCTATCACAGGATTGCCTCCGAGTTAATCACGCTGCCAGAGGGAAGAAATAAAAATCAGGATGCCTGTCCAGCTTTCTCTTTCCCCCTCTCCCATTTTCCTCTGGAACCTTGAGGGCCCTCCTCAGATGGTTCAGTGTTTCATATACAACAGCAACATTTTCAGTGTCTCGGTTTATCTGGTTTAGGCTTTATTGCCCATCTGGGAGGACTGGCCTCCACTGCTCTTTAGCTCTGCTCATCACACAGCCAAATCTCAGCTGCCTGCTGGGAGGATCTGCCTGCCAGTGGATCTAAGTTAGTGCTTCCCAATGTTACACATTACGCTACCAAGTTTGTAAATTTTTCTTTTAAGAAAATGTAAAACCTCTATAATCCCACACTTTGGCTGGAAGCTACAAAGTTAAACAGGTTTCTTTTGAAACAGGCTCTAAGCCCTCAATATCCTAATAAGAACCATAAATTTCTGAATAGTGCATGCTATATTTCTCAAAGTTATTTGGCAGTGGAACCCTTTTTGCACAGAGGTGTGGTTTTTTTAAAAATACACATTGCCAAAGGCTATTTTGAGGTCTCTCTGGTGCCTTTCTTACTGAGGACTTTGCAAAACCCTTGTGGTCTCCTGAAGCTTTTTCTAACAAATCACAGACCATCTTCCCAACTTTCCCATATCCAGTTGACTAGTACTCCCCATCTTCTCACCTAACTCTCTGATAATATTATAACACAGCCTTTCTAATTGATTTTGTTTATCCATTTTTACTTTATGGAAGGACCCTCTAGATCAGGAAGCATGCTTTCTGCTCAAGGGAATCAAATTCATGTGTCCTCTTCAATTTTCCAGGGAATCTCAGGAAAATCCCTGAGGCCTGCACAAAGTGTGGCACATAATAGGTGTGTCACCCAGGCAGAAGGAAGAGGAGAAAGAAGAGGGGGGCAGGATTGACTCTGCTCAGAAAGACCATCGTTCTGATTCCACAATTTGACTTTTGATCAGTCACAATCCCTCTGAGCTTCATTTCCTCCTCAGCCAAACAAAACTAAAAACATGTGATCCGACTTCTCCTAGGACTAATGGAGGGCTATAATGAAATACTCCAAGCAAACTCAACTTGTAACTGGAAAGTAGTAGTCTGACATAAGATAGCAACTAAACCATCCATGTCTTCTCCACAGAAGCCAGGGTGCCCCCACAGTGAGAAGGGCTAACCCACCCTACATATACCCCCAAAAATGTATAAACACTTTAACAGTGGGTAGCTCAATTTTGAAAATGAAATGTGTTTTAATAAACATTGCCTTTATAATTATTCAAAGTGTATATATACAGTTTTGGGGGACACTCTAGGAAGTCCTCCCAGCCCTCCAATAACATCTTTCTAAATCATAATTCTTGGAACTTTAATAAACCAAGATGGGTGTTCCATTCACATTAAATACATGATGGGGAAAAAGTAGATCTATAATTATTTGTATGAAAAAATAATACAATAATAAATAAGTAAAAATATAAGAATCAATTCTGTGTTTTGCCTACTCACAACCGTAAACCTACTTTTGCCACATCCCATATAATTTTAAATACTTTAAAAAGTGCAAATTATTAATACTAATCTCTACCTGGGAGAAACTTCAAAAGGAGAGAATCCTTAGCCTTGACAATGAGGTTAAAAGAACTATATGTATTGTTTAAAAAAAAAAAAAAAAAAAAAAAAAAAACTAGGTTGGAAGCCACAAAGGAATATGCCAACTTCTTCAGAAATTTATGTAGGGAAATATTCATATGAAACCAACTTTGATTGAGTACTTACTGAATAGGAAATATATAAAACATTAGAGGCCCAGTGCATGAAAATTCATGTACTGGAGGGGGGCATCCCTCAGCCCGGCCTGCCCCCTCTCACAGTCCGGGAGCCCTCAGGGGTGGGAGGAGACCTGGTGATCAGAAGAAGGCGATGCCCCATCACACTTCTGCTGCTGCCACTGCTGGCAGCACAAGCCTGTTACCTGAACCTTGGGCAGCCCTGTGTGGCTGGGCAGCCGCCATCCAAGGCTTGCTTGTACCTTGGGCCAGCCAGGGTGGCTGGGGGGCTGAGGGGACTGGGCACCACCATCTTGTGCCTGTGAGTGCCTCCATCTTTGAGGAAGGAGCAGTCAACTAGCATATTCCCTCCTTATTGGCAGTGGGCACCACCATCTTTGTGACCGCACAGGGTCAATTAGCATATTTCCTCTCTTTTACATAAACAAACAAACTGCAAGTATAGTTGTTACCACCCAATAACTTCAGGTATTGGGGGAACCCACACAATCCAATTTAAAAAACAGATATCGCCGAAACCGGTTTGGCTCAGTGGATAGAGCGTCGGCCTGCGGACTGAAGGGTCCCGGGTTCAATTCCGGTCAAGGGCATGTGCCTTGGTTGCGGGCACATCCCCAGTAGGGGGTGTGCAAGAGGCAGCTGATCGGTGATTCTCTCTCATCGATGTTTCTGACTCTCTATCCCTCTCTCTTCCTCTCTGTAAAAAATCAATAAAATATATTTAAAAAAAAAAAAAACAGATATCACTTGGCCAGTGTGGCTCAATGGTTGAGCAGCAACCTATGAACTAGAAGATCAGAGTTCAATTCCCAGCCAGGGCACAAGCCCAGGTTGCAGGCTCGTTCCCCACTGTGTGGTGTGCAAGAGGCAGCCAATAAGTGATTCTCTCTCATCATTGATGTTCCTATCTCTCTCTCCCTCTCTCTTCTTCTCTGAAATCAATAAAAATATATTTTCTAAGAAAACGCAGATACTGACCTAAGCCTGAATTCAACTTAAAATTTTTATTTAAATTAAAAACTAACAAATAAGGGACTTTTGGGCAGAACAGTAAGAATAGTGTATCCTCTTGTAAAGCCATGCTGGAATCAAGGCTATGGCTTATTATCTGCTTACCTAAATGCGAGTGATTTTAATAATTATTTTTATTGTTAATCAATTCTCTCCGGTTTGGATGAGGCCGTCAACTTGTTGATGTGAATTCAGATTTTTTTGAAAGAGAACTAGACAGCAGTCGTAATCAAGGTGCCCAGATTTCACCCAATTACTGCCCCCAATTATTTTCACACCTATCGCTGACAAGTTTAATCTCCTTCTCCTGGTCTAAAGACAACTCGCATAGAGGAAGAATGCTAGCGAATGCCCTGCTCAGCAGAGAGTGTAGGTCCAATTTAAATAATTAGAAGCCTATTTCATTTCTTTTCTCCCTCTTGTAAGTGCACTTGAAAGGAATGTGCAGGCCAAGCTTCATGCCTTCAACTTGTCGTGGGATGACTTATTGACTTTCTTTAAGCCTCTTTCCTTACCAGCCCTTTTCTGTCTGTCTTGGAGGACACTGAGGATAATTTAAAGCTACTGATGATAATCAATAAACAAGGGTCCTCTCTAGTGCCTGGCTTAAAGGTCTTTGATCTAGTAAATCATCAATTACTGCTGCCTATATTAGCCTTCCCATTAACCGCATGACCTAGACTGGTCCTCTTAGTCTTTAAGTAGATGCGGACATGAGCAGCACAGCCGTTTTCTGCTGATGAAGTGAGTCTGCAGTTCCCTTGGGCTTGGGCCTGTCTCCAGTTTCTCTGCAAAGTGACTTCCCTCCTCTCCTCAAGTAGTTAAAATCTCTTTCCATTTGGCAAAGGTCTGAGGCATAATTTTGTTGCTTGAATGAGGGACATTTATATGTGTCCTCTTCATTGATTGCAGGCCGGTGAGTGCCAGGCTTTGTGAGGTTCTAGAAAATCAACATGATCATCACTGTCCCAGCACTGCTTTATGGAGACTGGCTATAGTGTTCAGAGAGGATCAAGCCTCAGACTGACTTGTGGCAAAGCCACATACAAGTCCCAGCTTAGAGGGCTTGCCCTCCCAGCACAGTTACAGCCAAAAGGCTATGGTTGTAAGCTTGACCTTACAGTCCGAGCCTGCAGTCCTAAGTAGCTGAGGGATGTGGGCTGCTAAAACAAAGCTTGATGGAGGTCAGAGAATGGCAATAAAAGGAAAGAGGCAGATTTGAAATTCACAAGAACATTGTAAACATTTCCCCCTTGTTTTGCTTTGAAAGATCTGAGTATAAAAGAAAGATCCTGCTTACAGGCAAGGGCCACTGTTTCCTCATCCAGGCATAGTGATCCTACCTGGCCCCAACTGTATTCTCTTGTCTGTCTTCTTTAATATTTCACCGTCCCTCCTCAGGTTCAACCCTGGCCATGCTGGATGTGGTTCATTGCTCCACATGCAATTTGAAGATTCCTACTACAGATGAAGATGCTCTGATCAGAAGGCCCATTACATGCATTTGAGATGGGCCCTGGGAATCTTCACTGTGAACCACCGTAATGGTGATGAGCACAGGAGACTGTATTTCAGGAATCTGCGTTTTTAACAAATTGGCTGGGTAATTCTTCTGCATATCAAAGCTTGAAAACCTCCAGTGTAGAAAGGATATAAACAACAACTAACTTGTATTATTAAGTATGAATGAAATAGATACTGATTTAAGCTACTAGCAATTTGTTGCAAGAGAACAAGAAAAAAACAGGTGGGGATTGGAAGTTCACTTATGTGTCTTTCACTAGAAGGTTTTGGTTGGGAATGAGAGGGATGGCATTCTGACAGGAGGACTGGCCTGGACAAAAGCTCATGGAAATAAGAGTTCAGAATTTATTTGGGAATTTAGAAATAATTCAATAAATTAGAAACCTGAGTTATTCACTAAGCTTTAACTGTAGTGAAAATTAAAACTGACAAAGACTGGGGGGTTGAGGACAAATATGCTCAATGCAGAAGCTGCCCCCTGGAGGTCAGTGTGCTCCCACAGGGGGAGCTCTGCTTGGCTGACCAGGATGAGAGACACTCCCACAGCTTGATGATTCTCTCCCACCAGTGCATGAATCCCATGCACCAGGCCTCTAGTTCTTCTATAAAAAAGAGATCTGCCGAGACCAGTTTGGCTCAATAGATAGAGCGTCAGCTTGGGGACTGAAGGGTCCCGGGTTCGATTCCGGTCAAGAGCATGTGCCTTGGTTGTGGGCATATCCCCAGTAGGGGGCGTGCAAGAGGCAGCTGATCGATGACTCTCATTGATGTTTCTAACTCTCTATCTCTCTCCCTTCCTCTCTATACAAAATCAATAAAATATATTTTTTTTAAAAAGATGTCTCTTTCCCCTATTTATTTATTTAGTTAGTTAGTCAGTTATATCAGGATGAATACCTAGAGTTATTTTATTTTGGGGGTCATAATTCAATATTATTACTTTAGTTGCTCAAATTGTGCACTTTAGTCATATTAGGTTGGCTTCTGTTTCCTTTTGATAGTGCTTCATCATTTAAATGTTTTTAGAACTTCTGTACTTTTTGATACTATACGGTGCTTCAGGCTCCTCTTGGATTTCCTTGCCTGAGCCCTAGAATCAGTCATTCCCCCTCCAAGGAGCCCACATTTCTTTTATCAAAAATGAGATTTAGAAACCAAGATCTAGGCACTAAATATGTACATAGCTACTGAAGTGTCATTGTTCCTTGGCCTCCTAAAGGTGATCTAATCTCAAATGAAAGGAGGGAGGGTCTCCCATCCCATACCACCAAGTGCAGCAAAGGCTGCTTAGAACACAACCTGGTTCCTGAGTAGGAACATCCATTGGAAGGGTCCTCTTGGGTATGGCAATTCCATATTCAGGATTTCCCAGGTCAGGATTTACTAGTATCTCAAGTAATCTGTGTCATTACCATCATATGCATTTTTGGGCTAGGTTACCTTTTCCATAGGTCCAAGGTACTACTACTTTTCAAGCCCCCCAATTTGTGGCAATATGTTGTGAAAGCCCAGGAAACTAATACTCCCTCCCAACAAATCACCTAATACTTTCAATTAAAAGAATTTCTAATAGTTCTGGTCTGTCATCTCAAATTGGCAGCCTCTCCTGCAAGGCCTACAAACCCATTTGTTTTGTGGGACATTGCTAAATTGAGTCCAAATGCTTTATGTTGCTGCATGCAAGCTCCCTGTCCCTCAGAGTCCCCATTCCTCCCTATTACCTAAGACCAACCCTCTTCACCCATATACCTTATGCACCCAATCCCTAAGTGACAGTTTTTATATTGATGAGGTCCCTCTCCAGACTGATTCATTCAAAATATCTGGGGTGGGGCAGGATAAGGTTTTTTTTAAAAGGTTCCTCCTCTCTCCCAGTTTGTCTAATGAACAACTGATGCTAAGAATCACTGTTCTATGCCCCTCTCTCAATCCATCCATCAACCTTCTCTTTCTCTTGTGTTTCTTAATTCCTTTTGTAGTGGACAGAATAGTGTCTCCCAAAACTCATGTTCACCTAGAACCTCCAAATGTGACCTTATTTGGAAATAAAGTCTTTGCAAATGGCATTAGTTAAGGATCTCAAGATGAAACCATCCTGAATTTAGGAAGGACTCTAAACCCAATGGCTGGTGTCCTTATAAGAAGAAAAGAAAACACACAGGGGAGAAGGTGATGTGATAATGGAAACAATGATGGAATCAATGAATACCTAGGTTTCCAGTAGCCACCACTAGGTAGGAAGAGGCAAGGGAAGATTCTTTCCTAGAGCTTTCAAAGAAATCAGGGATCTATTGACACCTAGATTTTGGATGTCTGGCTTCCAGAACTGTGAGAGAACAAATTTCTCTGTTTTCAGCCCCCCAATTTGTGGCAATATGTTGTGGCAGCCCAGGAAACTAATACTCCCTCCCAACAAATCACCTAATACTTTCCAATAATTGCTCAAATATCCTAAATGTCCATAGATGTTCTTTGCCTACAGGAAAAAAAAAAAAAAGAAAAAAAAACTGAAACTATGCTAACACTCAGAGGTATTTCAAAAGGGCTACAGAAAGGAATCAAATGCTTACAAAAGACATGAGAATAGTCAGACAGACATGAGAATCTAGGACCTTCCATGGCCTATGGAACCAGTTAGTGGGAAGGAATCCAGACTTCCCTAATGCATTTTCTCATCACCTCATTTCCCCTTCGTTAGTGGTAGTGAACTGTTCTTTGTAAGGTAAAACGCAAGTAAGAGAATGAACTCTTACTATTAAGTTCTTAAGTCTTATTGCCTTGTCTCTAATTGTCTCCCTCTATCTCGTGGTCTCTGTGCAGGTCCCCTTTTTCATAGCTCTTCTGCCTTTTTTTCTCACCTGCTCCCTCTGCTTTTCACCCAGGCAGAAGAGGAGGCAGCTCAACATCTGATAAGCTGGCCTTATCCCATCCCCACCGCTGGCAACAGTTGCTTCTACAAAAGAGTCCTGAAGGTGAAGCATCGGATCTGCACATCTTCAAGCAAACTTAGTCCCCCAGAAGTCATGGCTGAGTCACCGGCAGTGATGCAGGGATTTGGGATACACTAGCCACCACTTGGCTTTTCCAATGGTCCCTACTGCTGGGCATCTTTGTGAAAGTTAGGGAATGACAAATTTAATCTTCCAGCCACGCCCACATAGGCCCCTGCAGTACTCATTCATGACCTGTAGAATCTTTTCCTCGCTGTGGTTAAAAGACTCTGTACTTTCCCTTCTTCAAAACCCAGTTTACAGATTGGAAAACCATTTCCCAATTATGTTTTACTAATTCAAAATTACATATAAAGAGACAGTTACCTAGGGATAAATTTATTGTTGTTTTCTTTTAAAAGTATAGTTAAATGTTGATTTAATTACCTTCTCTCTGAATAATCCACCAAAATATAATTCCTGCAGGAAGACAGTGATCTGAGCTAATTTAATATTGGTTGGAGATGTGGTGGGGTCGTCCCAAGAATTCTGGAATTGGGCTGTATTATTGTTTAATCTTTTTTATTATTGATTTCAGAAAGCAAGGAAGAGGGGGAGAGAAATAAACATCAGTGATAAGAGAGAATCATTGATCGGCTGCCTCCTGCACACCCCACTTTGGGAATCGAGCCCAAAACCTGGGAATGTGCACTGCCAGGGAATGAAACTGTGACTTCCTACATCATAGGTCAACACGCAAGCCAAGCCAAGCTGTCTGTGTGGGCTGTATTTTCAATGTCTCTCCTCCTAACTAGTGATCCTGGTTAGGAGTGGAAAACAGCAATAAGAATGGAGAACCCAGTGAGGAAGATACTTCTAACAGCTCTGCCATCTACAGTATTATCCTCCTGATACTATTTCACAGAAACGTTCCAGACCAAATGCCTTTACCTGTGTGGTCTCCAGGCCTCTCTGAACATTCCAATGACTTCAGGAGCTTTTAAAACTTCTGACGCCCAGCTCACCACCACCCCAGAACAATTCCATGGGAATGTCTGAGCATGGGATCAGACTTCATAGTTGTTAAAGATCTCCAGGTTACTTCAATAGACAGCAAAGTTTCAAGTATAGAATGGTTACCAAAATGATGAGACGTTTAGACCCTATCACTGCTGCTACAATACATCTCTGCAAAATGGAAACAAGGTGATCTCTTTTTCCCGATCAGAAATAAGTTTTCAAAGACAAGGAGCTTTGAGATTCTTAGAGAACGACATTATGTAAATAAAGGCCATTATTATTGCAAGTTGGCAGGTGTCTGGGACATATATTTCATTCTCTTTAATTATCCAAATGAGGCCACATGTCTCAGGGATGTGAAGTCAGCCCATTATTATGTCTAATGGGTACTGAGGATTCAAACACAGGTGTTGTGAGCAGCGACAGGAGCAATCATTGAGTTCCTTTCTACCACCGGGACAACTTCCAGCTGCACGCTGTATTGGAGACAACCCCACCACCACCATCCTAAGGTCTAGGATCCACCGCCGTTCACTGCTGGCTCAGTAACGTGAATCGCAGAGCAAGTTGTCATTACTTCACTGACTGCTCGGTACAAAAAGAAATAGACTTTGCCCTTTTCTGCCAGGCACATCTAGCCTCGTCACCCAAAATGAGAGTTTAATCCATTCACCATAAAACACACCTCCACTTAATGGCAGAGACTAGAACTGCTGATATCCCCGCACAGTAACCTCCTGAGTCTTGTTTTTTTCTTCAGCAGTAACTGCAGCAATAAAAGGTTGGAGGAGAGTATAAATATTTAAGGACCAAAATAAATCTTTAAACGTTGAACAACCGGGCTATGCGATGGGTAAACTGGAGACTGGTCCCGAGACGGCAGCTTGTCGAATAATGATAGAAACAGCAAAACCTTGGCCATTCCTCTCCTATCGGTACAGCATTAGTGCGTGTCAGCCTTATAATAGCTTAACTGGCTAGAGCCAGCAGATGGTGTTTTTATGGCCCTGTATAAACAGCATTAAGTCATTTTAACTCCTTCTCCATAACTCAGCTTTCCGATCTAGGCTGCAGTTGTCCACCTCCGAAATGCTCATAAGACAGAGTACTAACATTTATTAAGCACCCATTATGCACTAGATACTTCTCGTAGGGATTAATTAACCCCAGCTTACGGAGAACAGAGCCAAGATTTGAACTGGTTGTTTGATTTCATGGCTATGGCTCCTCCCACTATCGTCCAATCATGCTGAGCCTCTGTTTTTATAGATTAAAGGCAGGAGAAAAAGCTGAAAACTGTTTGCTAAATGATCATCCTCATAATCCCATGACTAAGAGCATCTGAATAAGTCTGACTTATTTCTATTTGAAATTATTCCTTATGGAGGGCTTCTCACCTGTTAGTTGACACAGTGATTATTCTTGTAGGAAGTATTATCTTTTCAGACATGAAACTTGATCCTTTACTTCTTCAATCCAATTAATTTTACCATGCATTGATTAAACCCCTATTTAAGCATTTCAGCTTTTAAAGCACAGTGCTCAAAAAGGTAAAATTACAACTCACATTCAAAATCGTATATGACAAAGATTTTGTGACTCAGTTAATGAGGGATCAAATGAGAGATACATAGCCAATTTAATAAGTGAATGTTAACATTGCTTGATTACATACAAAATTGATTAATGTCTTACAGGGCAATAACCCATAAACTCTTGGGCTATGACATCCAATAGGCAGGTATTATTTGTATCTCTACTGAACAAAAATTAATAGGTTAATCTGTGCCTGTATAGACTTGTAAAATAGGCCAGTCAATAATGAAAAGTCAAATCCAGATCTAGGTTTAAACAAGCAGTGATATCTTTTGTTTATTACAAGCTCGGGGGGTAATATTTCAGACATTGACGTAGAAGAGATATGAATAGATAGTGACTAAGAAGATCTCATGACTGTCTTAAAAGCCTTCAAAGATTTGTATTTTTTAATATTTTTTATTGATTTCAGAGGGGAAGGGAGATTAAGAGAGCAGTAGAAACATCAATGATGAAATAGAATCATTGATTGGCTGCCTCTCGTATACCGTCTACTGGGGATGGAACCTTTAACCAGAATCAAACCCAGGATCCTTCAGTCAGCAGGCCGACACTCAATCCACTGAGCCAAACCGACTAGGGGACACAGTTTTGTATTTTTTACAAAGGGAAGGCAAGACCCTCCACCAGCAAAAAGATTATGATTTGTTTTATTGCAATACTTGCTTTATTATAGTAGTCTGGAACCAAAACCACAATACCTCCAAGGTACGCCTGTATAAGTAATCAGGTGATAATGTAGTATATACATTGTACATATTTGTGCTCAAATAAATCAAAGTGAGGTGAGGATTATTTTTTTAATATATTTTATTGATTTTTTACAGAGAGGAGGAGAGAGGGATAGAGAGCTAGAAACATCAATGAGAGAGAAACATTGATGAGCTGCCTTCTGCACACCCCCTACCAGAGATGTGCCCACAACCAATGTACATGCCCTTGACCTGGGACCCTTCAGTCTGCAGACCGATGTTCTATCCACTGAGCCAAACCAGTTTTGGCTAGGGGAAGATCATTATAAGCTAAAATAATTAAGAAAGGGAGTCCTCTTGGAAAGGGATTGCATGACTCTGAGATGACCTTAATAGAAATTGTAGGATGTGGTTCAATGAAAAAGAAGAGTGATTCAGATCAGTGTGAGAGTAGTGGTGGGCATGGAGATGAATCTGGTCAACATTGGTCCCCCATCTTGGCAGCACACCACACTCTGAATGATTCTGCCAAGGTCACAGGCTAGGTGCCTGAGGGGGAAACGTGGCCTGGAAGTTTTATACCATGCTGGCATCTCCTAAACATGGGAACACGTATTTAGTATTGAATATTGTACCCACCTAAAGGTATGATATTCATAAAGAAAGTTAAAATCAGAAATGAACTAATATTTATCATCTCATACATGAATTGCAACCTTCACGTAGCCTTTCTACCTCAATATCCACCTATACCTCTTGGTCAGGGTCACGAGATGACATTGTTCAAATATTCAGCACCTACACACATTCTATCCCATACAGTCCTGCTGTATTAGGAGTTTTATAGACACAAAGATAGCCATAGTATGGAGTATTCTATGTGACAGGCATTTATTGTGTCTCTGAATGCCTTTGCTGTCTCCCTTGGTACTGTGCTAACCCCAGTTAGACAAAGTATTTCAGCGGCACAAGAAGAATCCAGGTTAATAGCTAAAAATTTGCACCTGTTCTCCCCAGACAATCAAAGTACTCAGTAAGCCTCACATACATAAATCCTTTAACCTATTACAAAAACTCAGTCAACAGAAGCAAATGGTAGCCTTTAGACAGGACTCGGCATGAAGCAGGAAACTGTATTCTCAATACGTAGAGATTTAGCTGGGGTGAAACACAGTGTTCAGTAATAAGGTGACAGAGAGTGGAAGACAAATTTTTGACAAGAGACATAAATGGTCTGCATTCTCTGGGAAGCAATAATTCTTACTGTTTAATTTTGATATGACTAGATATATAGACTTTCTCTCTCCATTTGCAAATCATTTTCACCATCTTTAATACCACCAGAATCCATCTGCATTCCACACTGGACACTGAACAAGGGCTCTGGGACTCAAGTTGGTGGGATCTCACCTTCTTAGCTCCACTACACTGATACCAACAGATTTAAAAATCCATCAAGCAGAAAAACTTAGATTGGCATAAGGAGTTTCCAGGAATACAATTGCTTATGTATTATATTAGATTTGAGTGATGAAGGATAAAGACAGAATTAAGACATTCCATTTTCAACCTGGCCGTTGTGGCTCAATGGATGAGCATCGACCTATAAACTAGGAAGTCATGGTTGGATTCCTAGTCAGGGCACATACCCAGATTGTGGGTTCAATCCCCAATGGGGGGTGTGAGGAGGCAACCAATCAATGATTCTCTCTCATCATTGACGTTCCTATCTCTTTCTCCCTTCCCCTTCATCTCTGAAATCAATAAAAATATATTTAAAGACATTCTATTTTCAGACTAAAATAGTACACTGCATCAAATGCTCAGAATGAATGAACACTGGCACCCACAGCTGATTATCTGGCGTTGCCATGTTTTCAGAAGAGAGGCATCCAAATATCTGGATGACTGACTGACTGGCCTAGATTTCATCCAAACATGTCACTTTGAAAATCAGTTTTTCAAAAATGATGATGTTTCAGGAGCTCTTCAAATGCTGGGGAAAAGAAATGAATAAGACTTGCCAAAGCCGGTTTGGCTCAGGTAGAGCATCAGTCTGCGGACTGAGAGGTCCCAGGTTCGATTCCAATCAAGGGCATGTACCTTAGTTGCGGGCACATCTCTGGTAGGGGATGTGCAAGAGGCAGCTGGTCGATGTTTCTCCCTCATCGACGTTTCTAGCTCTCTATCCCTCTCCCTTCCTCTCTGTAAAAAAAAATCAATAAAATATATTTTAAAAAGATATGAATAAGACTAATATCCATGAAACAACCATGTAAAGCAGCGTCCTCAGTTGTCTGATAGGCAACATATGAATTCAGAGGAAGAGGTGACAGGTAGGCATTCTAGGCTCAGGAATGAGAGGACAGTAGGAGGTTTGCGAACTGGAGTCAGATTTTCAGATTAGTCCACATTTGTATCAGTGCAAATAGTAAAGCCATCTTTGTGCAGTTCTGTTCCCTGCCCAAGGTCACGATCATCCTTACTGACCAAAGAAAAACAGAAGGGATCTACATGCTCCTTGACCAACTAGAGTGCCCTTCCATGTGGATATTTAGTAATAGCCAAGGGAGGAGTGGAGAGAGCTGGGGGAAGGAGCATGGCGCAAGCGCAGACTTGGTCCACTTGAGATGCATCCCCTGATCATTACCAGAACAGAAATAAGCCAGTGACCTCATTGCCAGAGCAGACTCCAAGCATAGCCACATTCATCCATATACCTTACACATAACACGTGTTAAATATATAAGCTCCAGTCCCATGCAAGAAGAGACAAGCAGAGAAGAGTGACACTTGTGGACATTATTAATTTTTCTGGCTGACCACATTCCAGGCCCTTCACTTTCTAAATACTTGAAAGAAGTATATCCAAGGCCCTCATTGTGTCATAGATACTACCCCCTCCACTATGGAAGCTGAAAGAGCCAGATCCTCCCTCCTTTCTGCCCCTAATGACCTAAGGTGGCCAAATGACTTGGAGCTAGGCCAATTGGGTGCTGTCTCCCAAAATGTAGACTCTTGACTGTCACAAAGATGTCAGAACACTTGAAGTCATTTTTTTATACTATATTTTTTAATTGATTTCAGAGAGGAATGGAGAGGGGCATAGAGACAGAAACATCTATGATGAGAGAGAATCATTGATTGGCTGCCTCCTGAATGCCCCACACTGGGGATCAAGCCTGCACCTGGGCATGTGCTCTGACCAGGAACTGAACCCAGTTCATAGGTCTATGCAACAAGAAGCCAACCAGATTGTTCTTCCTTCCAGACAATTACTTTAGTTTCTTCCCTCAGGTGCTCACTTAGATCCTCTCTGTCTCCCAAGCTCACTCCTTGAGTCTCCTCTTGAAACCAAGAGATGCTGATATCCTTCCAATAATCCTCCTTGCCTGCTTACATTAGCCAGCGTTGGCTTCTGCTACCTGCAACTACGAATTCCTACACCATTACAGATTCTGGAGTCTCCCACACATACGCCTCCTGAACCTTTCCTGATATTAGCTCTCCATGCCCCAGGCTCCCACTACATCATGCCAACAGCAAGCTCACTAAGCTCTTCCTGTGGATGTCTCTTCCTTTTCCCAAGTACTTAACGCCTAAGAGATTTCTCGGAAACTTAACCAAATATTCCAGCAACATGACATTCTTAATGGAATGATCTGGATGCTCTAGGACAGTGGTAGGCAAACTCATTAGTCAACAGAGCCAAATATCAACAGTACAATGATTAAAATTTCTTTTGAGAGCCACATTTTTTAAACTTAAACTTCTTCTCACGTCACTTCTTCAAAATAGACTCGCCCAAGCCGTGGTATTTTGTGGAAGAGCCACACTCAAGGGGCCAAAGAGCCGCATGTGGCTCGAGAGCCGCAGTTTGCCAACCACAGCTCTAGGAGAAACTCGGGAGTCTACAACTGGACAAAATGCAAACTTCCCAATGCTTGAAATTCAGTGCATTCTCATCGTATACCCAAAGCTAATTTATTTAGCTTTTCAGGGGATCCAGCTCTATTTGTCAGGTTTATGGTGTTACTGCTTCTCTCTGGCGCTGAGGTGTTCAGAGTCTTAATTAGAAAGCGTGTGTAAAGTGCTTTAACAGCATCATATGAAAGTGCTAGAGAAATCCCGAGGGAATTTCTTCATTTTGACTCAAAAGGAAAATTAAAAAGCTTTAACAAAGAGCTAAGGTTTACCAGTAAAATGTTTGATTTTACTGATGTGCCTGTGTGTGGTATGATACAAAGGTTGAATTTTTTTTAATTATTTTAACTGTATATGAAGAGCCAGGATGAAATCCCCTGCAGGACAAATTAAAGTTCTCCATGATGTGTGGGATGTAAATAATCAAATAATCATCTGTGGACCTCGAATCATTTGAGCAAAGGAGAGACCTGCCCAAACTTATATATTTAGTTGCTGCTTCCACGGGGAAATCTGGGATTTAAATTTTAGCAATTACAAAAAAAAAAAAAAATCACCCCCTACAATACACATCTTCCAAATAGAGGGTCTCTTCTGTGAGATTGAGACATAATATCCATTTGTTTTGGAGTTTAGAATTTTTTGGTTAATTTAATTATTTCTCAGAAGCCAAATCCTCTGCTTTGAGGCAGACAGATGCTGGTAAACAGCAGTATGCTTGGATCAAAGGCCTTTTTATTTAGAATGAAAGGATGTGGGTAGAGACAGCGCTGTCCACTGAGCCCAACTCCACAGTGACTCATGAACTACTCCAGGGAGGGGGCAGGTGTTAAACCGGGTGTTGTGTGCCAGCAACAGCCTGGTGTGTTTGATGGATTGATGGTAAGGCTAAATCAGAGTGAAGAACAACCCAGGTACCTACAGCTCTGCCCCAGAATCTGAACCCAAGCACTAGCCCCTCTCCAGGGGAGCCTTTTATAAACAGATTTCACCCACCACCTAAACTGTTAACAAGGTTCCCTTTTCATTTCTTATCTTGTAGATAAGATTGGCTTTAAAAAATAAAACATAGCCCAGCCAATGTGGCTCAGTGGTTGAGTGTCGACCTATGAACCAGGAGGTCACAGTTCAATTCCTAGTCAGGGCCCATGCCCAGGATCATAAGGGCCGTGCAGGAGGCAGCAGCAGATCAATGATTATCCCTTATCATTGATGTTTCTAACTTTCTCTCCCTCTCCTTTCCTCTCTGAAATCAATAAAAATATTTTTAAAAAAATAAGGGAAACTTTGATTCCATATATGAAAATGATTCCAAAGAACTCATCCAGGAAAATTGGAAAAAATATTATATGTGCAGTACATATTTGGAAATAAACATGTGAATTTCCTTTAAAAACTGCCCTTTGTGTTCATAAGAAAGGAAAATATTTATTTCTTAATATATAATAAAGTGTCAGTTCAAATCAAATCTGGATCTCTGTAGGACTCTTTGCACCAAAATAAATTCCAGATGGGTCAAGCATTTAAATATAGTTAATTATATTTGGGGGAAAAATTAAATGAATCTTTTCTTATAATCTTGAATGGCAAACTCCTTTCTAGACATAGCATAAGATTCTGAAGTATAATGGAAAAGATAGGTAAATTTAACTACATAGATATTAAAAGTCTTTATGACAAAAATATCATAATCAAAATCAAAAGATAAGTGACAAACTTGGACAATTTTTTAACAAATGTGACAAAGAGGTAATGTCATAGAGATTCTTTACAAGCCTATAAAAACAAGAGAGAAACAGCCCTGACCAATTTGGCTCAGTGGATAGAGCACTGGCCTGCAGACTCAAGGGTCCCAGATTTTATTCCGGTCGAGGGCATGTACCTGGGTTGCAGGCACATCCCCAGTGTGGGGTGTGCAAGAGGCAGCTAATTGATGTTTCTCTCTCATCCATGTTTCTAACTCTCCATCCCTCCCTTCCTCTCTGTAAAAAATCAATAAAATATTTTTTTAAAAAGAGAGAGAGAAAGAGAAACAATCCAATATGAAAATCAGTAAAGGGGAAAAAAGAAAACCAGTAAAGGATCTAAAAAAGCAACTCACAGAAAACAAAATAAATAAGGTAGTTCCTAAATGCAGGAAGGGTGGAAACTCACTCATAATTACAGAAATACAAATCTGGGAGGAAAAATGAGTTACCTTCTCCTATTATCCTGATAAAGGTGAAAGCATTAATTAACCCTCCGTGTTTCCAAGGCTGTGAAGAAATGGGCATGCACAGACACTACTGGTGGGAAGGTGAGGTGGTATAATGTTTGAAAGGCAAATGGCAATATCTAATAAACTTACACCTCTAGGAATATAGCCCACAGATATACAAACATAAAACTAAATAGAGGCCTGGCTTGTGTGGCTCAATTGATTGGGCATCATCCCTTGCATGGGACAGTTGTCGGTTCAATTCCCTGTCAGGGCACATGCCCATGAGGGGGCATGCAGAAGTAACCAATCCATGCCTCTCTCTCTCATATCAATGTTTCTCTCTCTCTCCCTCTCTCTCTCTCTTAAAAAAGTAAACCTAAATAGATATTTGCTGCAGCATTATTTGTGACAAGCAAGATTCTGGCAACATCTTGTACACCCATCAATAGGGAATTGGTTAAACAAATAAAGAAAAACCTATACAGACTGCAGCCATTATGTATAGGTTTTTCTTAGCCATACACTACTATAAAAAGATGTTCAAGACAGATACTTAACTACAAGAAGGCTAGTTGCAGAGATGTGGGTATGATAGGATCTCTTATGTGAAAATAAAAATGTGCTTGAGATGCCCACACATTGGATATTCCTGGAAAGAGACACTGGAATTTCTAGTAGTAATTTTTTTCTGCACAGTGGGAATTTCATTTTTATTTTGCCTTTTTGTACTCGTTGAATTTTTACCATGGACTTGGTTTACTTTTACAATGAGAATAAAAATAGAGGCTCGCCCTAACTGGTTTGACTCAGTGGATGGAGTGTCAGCCTGTGGATTTAAGGGACCCGGGTTTGATCCCAGTCAAGGGCACATGCCTGGGTTGTGGGATCAATCTCCAGAAAGGGATTGTGCAGGAGGCAGCCAATTGATGATTCTCTTTCACCATTGATGTTTCTATCTTTCTCTCCCTCTTCCTTCATCGCTGAAATCAATAAAAATTAAATATATAGAGAGAGGCCCATCTACCACTTAAAATTAATTAAATTAAAAGTTTTAATCAACAGACATACATTGAGGGTGACTATTTACCACATTCTGAAGACAAAAAGATGTCCACTATGAAAGCCCTACCCTCCAGGAGCTTACCTTATGTCTAGAGAGGTTCAAAGAGGGTCAGGCACTAAAATAAGTAACTGCCCAGCTAGATGAGTGGAGTAAGAAAGACTCCATTCTTGGAGATCCCCAATGCTTTCCTAAGCAGGACTCCAAAGAAGCCCACGCTGCACTCATTTATACAAGCCACAGCCTTTCTAGTGATCTCAGACCACAGAATGAAAACCCCACAAGGAGATAGGATCTTCCCAGCTCACCCAGGAAGTAGAATATAGCCATCCTTTGAAAGGCCTTTGTCAGTCACTTGATGAAACATTAACCTTTGGAACTCATCTTTCAGACTGAGTCAAGAGATCCTGCTTGCAAATAGGAGCTCACTCTCCACAGGAACTATAGGTCTATTGAACCTTAGAGACAGAACAATTAGGTGAAGAGGGAGAGAAAATGCCTGAGGCTTTCATGACAGGCAGAGGGGTCCCTACTATGATTGTGTAACAGCTATTATTCACAAAGCATGATTGGCCCTTCCTCCAACCCCTGTTTGAATATGAACATCCCACTTATCCAAAGAGCTTGTTTCATAGCTAAGAGATGGAGTGATTTCCCAGCTCCCCACATGTCTGCATTATTCCCCCTCACAGCCCTGCTGTCAGAAGGAAAGACTGAGGTCAAGGAGCAATCCAGCCTCAAAAGACTAACCCAGCCCCTCAAAGCCTTGGGCCCCAAGTAGTGCTTCTACCCACAGCTCCCGGTGAAGATCAGCGACGGGACTAATGAGATGGGTGTAGGCTGATCTTGCTGGGAATATAGCCCTGTGCAGAGATCCACATCAAGACTTCCCCCATGGGACAGAAATTAAAGATGAGGAAAGTTCCACTAGGTTGGGCCAGGGAGAATGTCAGCATCACTCACCTGCAGCCCCAAGGGACACAGCTTTCATGAACAATGCTGGACTCTTTCCCTTCATACTGGGTCATCTCGACAGGCCTCCAGAGTGGCCCTCTGTACCTGAGCTACAGGAAGTAGCCCCTCCTTCTTCACAACCTCTACCCAGAAAGACACACAGAAATATGGTGAATGCCACAAGTCAAGTAGGAAGGGATGACAGAGACATTCTCCTCACTTTCCAATGGCAGCAAAAGCCCCTCAACAGGTCTGGGTAAAGACTAGAAAGAAGGCATCAGAGAACTGGTCTTCTATACCAACATTGCCAGATCTTAGAAAAACCACAGTCTCTCCAGGACAATCAGCTTCCTGGGAAACACTGCCTGCCTCACAAGCTATCAGGTAAATTGAGACATTAGTGAATGAACTTCATAAATGGAATGTCATATCAGCATTTTCCTCTTTTTCCCAGGTAGCTGACTCATACCTTCTCCAATCTGGGAAAGAGAAGCAAAGCTCTATGGGATATCGTCACTTCAGACTCTGGAAGTGGGGAAATGCAGATAATGTCATACTGAAGAATTGCTGTGCAATGCAGCTCAAATTTCATGTATGTTTTTAACTTTGGAGAAGACTCAGCAGATAATAAAAAAAGAGACTTATTTTGTATTTGTCCTTCAAACAAGACTTAATAAATTTCACAATTATTATTTGGGGGCGGTTATAGAGAATACCAAGTAAAGGAGAAAGAAGAGTATTAGTGTGACAAGTGGCTGTGATAGAGTGATGGTAAGCACCCCAGGGAGCTATTCAGCTGCTCATTGCCTCAGTTTCTTTATCTGTAACAGCTCCTTCTTTGTTGGTCATTGGAAACACTTCGAACGTGCCAAGTACCTAGGAAGCACTGGAAACCTGCCCTGCTGTCAATGGCCCCGTTTTGTGCTGGAGGAAATGAGGCAGAGATGATAACTTCCTGTTTCAGGCACAGAAAGTGGAGCAGTTTCCAGAGAAGGCTGGTCCCTAGTCTGTGGCTCTCTCTCAAACCATTCCCTTTCTTTTATTTTCTACAACTCAGGGACAAGACCTTCTTATTGGTCTCCCTGCATCCTTTGTTCTGCTCCAATCCTTCATTACCGGTTTGTTTGTTTTCTTTTGTTTACTGTGTCTCTCTGCTTCTCAAGAATCAGGTCAAAACTTACATTTTCTAAAATGTACTTTCCTTCCACTTGGACTTTAGAAACTTAGTATGGGACCCTCCCTGAGGCCTCTCCTACACCCAAGTCCCACCCATCACAGACCCTTCCCACTACTGGGTCCCTTCTACTTGTAGAATTACTCTTTTCTTTTTTAATCCTCACCCGAGGATATTTTTTTCAATTGATTTTCAGAAAGAGTGGAAGGGAGAAAGGGGGAGAGAGAGAAAGAAACATTGATGTTAGAGAGACATATTAATTGGTGGCCTCTGCATGGGGATTGAACCTACAACCAACATAAATGCCCTTGACAGGGAATCGAACCTATAATCCTTCTGTCTATCAGTTGACTCTCTAACCACTAAGCAAACCAGCCAAGGCAGCAACTCTTTCTTTTTACTGTTCTGAACCAAAATGACTATAAATTTTCCACATGCTGGAGAGCAAGCTGCAATATCTATATAAGGGTAATATGCAAATAGACTGAATGGCAGAATAACCAAACAATCAATCAAAGAATAATATGCTAATGATATGCTAAGGCTGTTCAACCACTTGCTATGACATGCACTGACTACCAGGGGGCAGACAGTCAACTGGTGGACAAGTCTCTATGATGTTCACTGACCACCAGGGGGCAGATGCTCTGACCGGTAGGTTAGCTTGCTGCTGGGGTCTGGCTGATTGTAAATGAGTGAGATGGGCTGGACACGCTCTGAAGCCTTTCTTAGGTGCCTCCCTGGCCTCATCGTACACTAGTGGGGTCCCTCAGCCTGACCTGAACCCTCTTGCAATCCAGGACCCCTTGGAGGATGTCAGAGAGCCGTTTTCAGCCTCATTCCGCAAGCCACTCCCCTTGGGAGGGCGCCAGATGCAGGGCTTATGACTGGTGAGGGTTGCTGCAACAGTGAGAGCCTCTCCTCATCGGGACTGATTGGGTCTGATTGGGTGCAAGCCCATGGCATGCACAGTGGGGCTGGGAAGAGCGGGAGCAGCAGATAGGAGCTGTAGGCAGCATTTGGACTGTGGGTTTCAGCCCGATCCCTGCAGGCCACCCAGAGGAACCCCATCCATTCACAATTTCGTGCACCAGACCTCTAGTTTAATATTTTTATTCTAGGTTCAGAGATAGTATAAGAAATTAATAAACATAAATACTCACCATCTAGCTCCTCAGAGTCACAGCCCCTTGAACACATTTTCTGATTATGATGTGCATTACATTTACCTAATGGAAGTGTACATTTGGGTTCTTTCCAGAACATAGAAGCAGATTCCTTCAAACGTGCTCCAGTCTGAATCTAAGTAACAAAATAAACTAATGAAAGGAGTAGATCCAGAGACATGGAAGCATGGAACAGAGTGTGGCATCTTGGAGGGAACACGGGAGAGGGTGGGTAGGTGGGAGGTAATCAACCAAAGACCTTATATGCATATATGCATAACCCATGGACACAGAAAATAAGGTGGTGAAGGCCTGGGGCCTGGGGCAGGGGGCAGGGGACAGGGGGTAGGGGTGGGCTTGGGAGGATCAATGGGGGGGGGGACATATGTAATAGTTTCAATAATAAAGAACTTTTTTTTTTAAAGTATACTCCACTCTTTATTTCATACAAAAAAGAAAGTTGCTTAAAGCTTGACATGCAAGATTTAGCAGCTTCTGTCACTCCCCTCTATGTTTTGGGAATCGTAGGACCAGGTTTTAGACAAAAATCAGACTCACAGCACTTGGTGCTTCTCATCTGCCAGCCTTCTCTGCTGAAAGGAAGCACAGAGCTCAGGGAAGGCCACTCAGACCTGACAATATTGCATCAGAATATCTGCTTTCTTCCCCTATACGGTGCTCCATTGATCATGCCTGTTCCCTCTGCAATGCATGACTGAACTTTTCTAAAACATCCATACCTAACCTCCTCTGCAGGGACTTCCCATCTTACTCTACTTTTGGAGCCCAAGAAGGATGTGAGGATGTGATGATACACAACCTTGAAAGTTTGCAGACTTGGGCAAGGGCAGGCAGTTCCTGGCCCTGAAAGCAAAATGCCTTATCGAAACATCCCCCATCGTTCTCTAAGCGAGGTTCTTATTTGGACACAAATTATATAGGAGGAGGAAGGGAATACCCTGGAAAACAAATGAGCAACTTTTCTAAAAGCTTTCAGAATCAAATGTAAAATTCATTAAGAAAAGTAATGGAAATTTTATGGCTGGTGCACAGATAAATTCATTGCTGACTCTTAATTCATCAAGCACACTTACAAGAGTGTATACCAAATTAATTGGAACTAACAGCCTCTTAGAAATTCTAACCAGCTGCAGACTCAGGGTAAACTAGTTGAAACAAAACAAAGAACCCTTCCTCCTCCTCCTTCTCCCCAGCTCTGGTTGAATTAAAGGCTACGCTTTCTCAGCTCTGAAAATGTTCAACAACTTTGTTCTTCCCTGATTGCTAAGCCCATCTGCTGCTCAGGCCCAGGCAGGGTCAGAAGGAGATACAAATGAGGTTTCTTTGGACATTAGGAATCCCAATTGGATGGCACCACAGCTATAAAGACACAATCAAAAAACTGCAGCATTTTGGGTATTTGTTGTGTGTGTTTTAATTGTGTTTCTGGCTGACTACCTAATTAGCCACTTGTAGGAAGCAGCTAGAAAGCCAATGCCTACTGAGTTTGTTTTAGTGGTGGTTTTGGCAGGGCCACTATCTCAGATAGAATTTCCTTTTTCCTTGAGTATAAGAAAATTTAATTAATAGTGGCTTAAGCATACACGTTATTTGTGTCACGTAACAAGAAGTCTGAAAGTACTTCCAGGACTGGCCAAGAAGCTGAAATTGCCATAAAATATCCAATCTTCTCTCTTTTCCTCTTCTATCCTCAGCGTGTTGGCCTTTATTCGCATGCAAATTGCCTCCTGGTTGCCAATGGGCTGCCACATTGCCACCTATTTGTGACCTCCAGAAATGTCTGAGCTCCAGAAAGGACTAAGAAAGAAGGGGAACAAGAGACACCAGGAGATTTCGGCTTTTATATCATTGGCCAACACTATCACATGGCTCCTACTAACTTCAGGGAAGACTAGAAAAATCAATGTCTGCTTGTTTTTTGCTATACTAACAGCCTCTTTAATAGAAACAGAAAAGATATAGAAAGATGTTGGAAATGGAAGGTTAGTCAATTAGGAGTCTCTGTTGCTTCTATCACCTATAAAGAGAGGCCTAGGCCATTAATTAGGGTTCCTCATTGTTTTGTTTTGTTTTTAAGAAACGCAAAAAAAAAAAAATGGTGGGTGAGAGAAGTGCAAGAAATGGTTTAAATGTGTAGACTGTACATATATAACAATTTTTTAATATATTTTATTGATTTTTTTTTTTTTTACAGAGAGGAAGAGAGAGGGATAGAGAGTTAAAAATATCGATGAGAGAGAAACATCAACCAGCTGCCTCTTGCACACTCCCTACTGGGGATGTGCCCGCAACCAAGGTACATGCCCTTGACCGGAATCAAACCTGGGACCTTTCAGTCCGCAGGCCGACGCTCTATCTACTGCCAAACCAGTTTGGGCTCTAACAATTTTTTTAATGCAGTAACTATACATAGAACCTCATTTGGCTGTACCAGTCTGTGAGAACCCAGGCCTCCCCATTGCTCCTGTGCATTACCACAGCAAGTCCTGGTTATGGGCCCATGAGCAATGAAGATGGGAGGACCTAGAGACCTTTTCCCATCATTTATCATGACAGTCTTTACCATAAACTAGAAGAAAGGAATTCAATATCAAAAGGACAGAGAAAGTTTCTGAAAAGTCAGAGTTCATTTAATAATGTTCACACAATAAAAACGACTAACCTGAAATATTTGGGAAGATTATGATTTCAGTGTTATTTGAAGAAAATCACAGGTTTTTGCTTTATGCTGTTGCCTAATGAGTGTCTTTCCTGTATTCATCTGGAACCGTGTGGTCTGGTACAGTAGCCACGAACCACATGTGGCGGCTGAGCACTTGAAATGTAGCTGGTCCAAAATGAGATGTGCTCTAAGTGAAATGCAGACTAGATTTCAAAGGTTCAGTAAGAGAAAAGATAAATTATCTGTAATTTTTTGTACTTGAAAATATGTTGAAATGATAACATTCTGGACATAGGTAAGTAAATATAGCATACTATTAAATTTGCCTGTTTTTTATTTTTTACAGCAAATGTTAACATATTTTGTAAGCATTGTAAGATGGTCATAGTCAAGAGATTAACATTTAAATACTGATACTATACTACTATCTAAAGATACAGAAATCAGGTATTGAATAAGAGGCATTTCTTTTTTTTAAATATATGTTATTGATTTTTCACAGAGAGGAAGGGAGAAGAATAGAGAGCTAGAAACATTGATGAGAGAGATACATCAACCAGCTGCCTTCTGCACACCCCCCACCGGGGATGTGCCCGCAACCAATGTACATGCCCTTGACCGGAATCGAATCTGGACCTTTCAGTCCACAGACTGACGCTCTATCCACTGAGCCAAACCGGTTTCGGCATAAGAGGCATTTCTATGGAAATAGAAGACAATCTCATGCTTCCTGAGATTAACTCCCAAATAAACTCTCTGACCCTGCGTTGGGGAGCTTTCCTTTAGAGGATCCAGACTAAGAGAACAACTCAAAGGTCTTTACAATCCTTTCTTATAGTACCCATGCCAAAGACCCTTTGGTTTCACAACTCATGCTGAGTTTTTCTCCCTGGGCTATTATCAAAAAAGATGTCTTTCATTACTATTCTTTTCCATCAATTAAGATTCCATGGTCAATGGCTTTAAAAAAAAGAAGAAAAAAAAAGGAAAAGAGAAAGATTCTGCTCTAATTAAACAAATAGCTGGCATTGAAAAGAGTTTGCATTTTTTTTCTCTACAAGCAATTTGCTTACATTTAAACTGTGCTTATGTAGTGTTGTCTTAATTATCGAATCATTAAAGACATTGATGTGGCCCTTGGAAAGAATTCCTTCTGCAGTGGGGCAGTAGCTGTTCCTTTTACCCAACAAAATCGAACTTCACAAGACTGTGAGTCACATTTCTCATCTGATCTGCTAAAAAGAGGCACAACCAGCAGGGTAGTTGTTAAATAAGTAAAAGCTTGTTAAGTAAATAAAAGACACATATAAAACAAAAAGCTAGCCCTAACTGGTTTGGCTCAGTGGATAGAGCATCGGTCTGCAGACTGAAAGGTCCCAGGTTCAATTCCGGTCAAGTGCATGTACCTTGGTTGCAAGCACATCCCCTGTAGGGGGTGTACAGGAAGCAGCTAATCAATGTTTCTCTCTCATTGATATTTCTAACTATCCCTGTCCTTTCCTTTCTGTAAAAAATAAAAATATATACATTAAAAAAATAATAATAATAAAGCCAAAAATTATTGTTATGGTTTTGATGAGGTTTAAGATGGTAAGGTTTAAGAAGGCCCAAATCCTACCCTACCTACCCCCTTTTCCTTAATGTCCCTCACACAAGGGACAATGACATACAGGAATTGAAAGACTGCGATATTTTTTTTATTATTATTGATTTTTTACAGAGAGGAAGGGAGAGAGATAGAGAGCTAGAAACGTTGATGAGAGAGAAACATCAACCAGTTGCCTTTTGCACACCCCCTACCGGGGATGTGCCCGCAACCAAGGTACATGCCCTTGACCGGAATCGAACCTGGGACCTTTCTATCCGCAGACCGATGCTCTACCACTGAGCCAAACCAGTTTCGGCGACTGCGATATTTTTAAATACCTGGAATTATGCTCTAAACTCCTGTGGGATGCTGGTTAATAACCTATTGGGTGCATGTGTCCTACCTGAAGGTCAATGGATCTTTGTCATCTTCCTAAGCCCAAATCCAAATCTTGGAATTGTACCATCCTGTAGCTGGAAGCTAAGCACACGCTGAGCACTCACAAGAGAGAAAGTCAGTGGACTGGACCTGTTAAGGGCGACCTGCCCACTCTCAGGTTAAGTTACTGAGGTCCCTGGAGGGGAGGCAGTTCCTATGTGTGAGACTTTTTATCATACAGTTGTCCTGACCATTAAGGGTGGCCCATGTCGCAGATGGAAATTTCATCTCTTTTCCCTTTATGCTGATATGAAGCAATAATATCTCATTGGTTGATATGAAAATGGCAGACAGAAAATACTATAAAATTCAAGGAAGAGTGAAATCACTTTGGGCCAGAATAATAGAAGAGGTAACAGGATGTAATTTGACAGAGTTGCTCTTGCCTTAAACACAGCAGAATCCATTCATGTCAAGTAAAGCCAGAGAGACATTTGCTCCCTCCATTCCTTCTCTGGAACCTTCTAGGCATTCTTACAAGGAAGCTTGCTACGCATTACTTCTCACCCCTTATAATCTCAATAAATGCCGGCTCGGTGAACAACCCAATTCTGCAGTCAACTACCAGCAAGTTCACAAGCTGGTTCCTCTTTAAAACATACATAGGAGAGGAAAGCTACTTGGTTGCTTAATGATATTCTTTTCACTTCTTCTTTCTGGGTATTTTCCATAATTGAATTGTCTACAAACAAAACAAGGATTGCTGCTTCTAATAGCATGTGGCGCTCTGAAGACACCTCTGAATGAAAAGTAACAAAGCACTTTAAACAAATGTTCATTAACTTGCAGTTCTGTTTGAGAGCAAGACTCTCAATGTTTCTTAAATGAAAGACTTGGAGCAATCTAAACATGTCTAAGAAGTACTGAGTAACTCTTGTTCACCAAGGATTATGGAAAATGGCATCTTTTGACAAAAGTTAACTTTTAAAATGTTGTTTGCTCTTTTTATTTCACTTAACTACTCTGTTTTGTTTTTTTTTAATATATTTTATTAATTTTTTACAGAGAGGAAAGGAGAGGGACAGAGAGTTAGAAACATCGATGAGAGAGAAACATAGATGAGCTGCCTCCTGCATACCCCCTACTGGGGATGTGCCCACAACCAAGGTACATGCCCCTGACCAGAATTGAACCTAGGACCCCTCATTATGCATGCCGATGCTCTATCCACTGAGCCAACTAGTCAGGGCTTAACTACTCTATGTTTATAGAGAAATGTTATCATTTGCATTTGCTAGAGGAAATGACTTTCCCTTATCTGGTCCATCTCATTCTTTTTTTTTTTTAATATTTTATTGATTTTTTTTTTTTTTTTTTTTTTTTTTTTTTTTTACAGAGAGGAAGGGAGAGAGACAGAGAGCCAGAAACATCAATGAGAGAGAAACATCGACCAGCTGCCTCCTGCACACCCCCCACCGGGGATATGCCCGCAACCAATGTACATGCCCTTGACCGGAATCGAACCCGGGACCCTTCAGTCCGCAGACCGACACTACCACTGAGCCAAACCGGCTTCAGCATGGTCCATCTCATTCTATTATCTCATGTCTCTTCAACTCCTCAGTCCAGGTCTACAAGCCACATATGTTTTCCTCCCTCATCTCTATCTTCGTGGACCTGGAAACCATTACAAATGTAATAACTTTTCTAGTCATTCAATTTTTTCTTATGGACCTGAGTCACACCATCAAGCATCTTCACTTCACAATTTGGCCAAAATGGGGGGAAATATCCATGAAATAAAAGATAAAAAATCACCCAGCCAGTGTGGCTCAGTGACTGAGCATCAACATACGAAACAGGAGGTCACAGTTCGATTCCCTGGCAGGGAACATGCCCGGGTCGTGGGCTCGATTTCCAGTGGAGGGGATAGGGAGTGCAGGAAGCAGCTGATCAATGATTCTCTCTTATCATTGATGTTCTATCTCCCTCTCCCTTCCTTTCTGAAACCAATTTTTAAAAAGATGAAAAATCGCCCAGCCAGGTGTGGCTCAGCAGTTGAGTGTCAACTCAGGAACCAAGAGGTCACTGGTTCGATTCCTGGCCAGGGCATATGCCTTGGCTGCGGGCTCAATCCTCAGTGAAGGGCATTCAGGAGGCAGCCAATCAGTGATTCTCTCTCATCATTGATGTTTCTATCTCTTCCTCTTCCTTCCTCTCTGAAATCAATAAAAAAAATTTTTAAGATGAAAAATCATCTGCATTTAAGATATATTTGTACCTCTCAATATATTTGCTATCTCTTTATATTATCCTTTGATTTCAAAAGAAATGTGTGTATAAGAAATGGGGAGAAGGGGCATTGAGCCACTGGACAATTCAGGTACTCTAAATGGATCCAGCTTTCAATTTATATCTATGGAATTTGGAGAAATACCCAAAGCATATTTATTACTTGATATTTTTTTAAATATGTTTTATTGATTTTTTACAGAGAGGAGGAGAGAGGGATAGAGAGCTAGAAACGTCGATGAGAGAGAAACATCGACCAGCTGCCTCTTGCACACCCCCTACTGGGGATGTGCCCGCAACCAATGTACATGCCCTTGACCAGAATCGAACCTGGGACCTTTCAGTCTGCAGGCCGACGCTCTACCACTGAGCCAAACCGGTTTCGGCCTTGATATTTTTTTAATATCAAAAAGGACCTTGCAGAGTTTTGTAATTTAAGTATCTAATACATCACATTTTGAGTGGGAATAGTATGCAGACTTTTCTAGGGATATATTGACTAGGACTCGAGTCTAGGAAATCCAATTAGGCTAGCAATTGACAAATATGGGGACTAGGGGCTTCCATGTGTCTGCTACATTACAGGGGGCGGGGGTTGAGGAGGAAGAGATAAAATGTTTAACCTGGGTAATCCAGACCATCTATGGAGAGAAAATCCACCAGATGATTAGTCAAGTCACTAATTTGGTTGTTGCCATGATACACCAAACAGATGGACAAAATCCACAGCAAGCATTATGCTAGCTACTAGGATTCAGACAAATGAGCTATAGCACCTGCTTTCCACAAGGGCAGAATCTGATGGGGACTTTCATAAAAGAGAGGAAAAGAGGGTAGATGGAAAGCCAGGAGGAAGGGGAAAGAGAGAGAAATACAAGGGAGGGGTGGAGATGCAGATTCTACCTGCGAGGTTGAAGAAGAATGAGTGATATTTAAATAAGCTCTAGATAGATATGTCAGCATTCACGTGAAAGACAAGGTGATAAAGGCATTCCAGGCCATGAGAACACTTGGGCAAGAAATTTACATTTTTCTGCTTCCTAAAAGAGAACAGGCTGCCTGAATCAACTCTTTGAGTAAAAGGTAAAGGAAGCCGAAGCTGGTTTGGCTCAGTGGTAGAGCGTCGGTCTGCGGACTGAAGGGTCCCAGGTTCGATTCTGGTCAGGGGCATGTACGTTGGCTGTGGGCACATCCCTGCTGGGGGTGTGCAAGAGGCAGCTGGTCAATGTTTCTCTCATCATCGACGTTTCTAGCTATCTCTCTCCCTTCCTCTCTGTAAAAAAACAATAAAATATATATATTTTTTTTAAAAAAAAAAAAAAAGGTAAAGGAAGACAGCAAAATCAGTATAACATTTGTTAAAAACAGAAAATTTTTTTTAGCACTTACCTTTTTTTAATAATCTACAATAGTGGTTCTCAAAGTGTGATCTTCAGACGGGCAGCATGAACACACACACACACACACACACACACACCGCCCCCGCTGACTAAAAAACTCTGGGTCCAGACAACAATATGTGTTTCAAGATGCTCTTCAGGGAATGTTGATGCTAAAGTGTGAGAACAGCTGCCCCAGAGCAAGTAGCTTCAAATCATCTTGTGATGTGCTCTCTGCATCTCGCCAGTGGAAAGGATTCAAACTTCCTTCACCCTAATTCATAGACATGCACTACATTACTGGTTCCTAGACTTCTGCCCATGTACAGCATCGATGCCAAAAGCTTTCACTGATTCCCTGCGAAATGAGATAGATGAAACAACCAAGCGTTTTTCATGAAGCTAATTGTTTAATTTGTTAAATAAATGTTAAAGTCTTCATAGTGAGACTAGATCCTTCCTACCTCCTTACCATTAAATCTTTGTTCTTTGTATGAAATAATGCTGGTAAAAGAACAGTGTCTTTAAAAATAAATAAATAAATAAACTCAATTGGCAAAATAGATTGCAGCTCTATGTTGTTCCTCAAGAGGGTTTTTTTTAATGTATCGGTTTAAAAATCCAGATATCTATAAACCACTGAAATTGACAGGCTATCCATAGCCTTGCCAGAGAAAAAGCCATGTGAATGTATTTTACTACCTGAGAGTCAATAATGTTTTACTAAGATTTTTATCCATTTGTATTCTAAAAATGTCCAAATTAAGTTTGAGATTCATAAAGCCAAGTTTCAGTAGACTATAAATTTAATAACTGTTCCCCATATCTAATGATTTTTATTCTAGGATTACCATTTTCTTCATGGACTGTCATTTGGAAGATTTCTTATTTGTGATAAATTTATAGAAATATATATAACTATGCATATGCGAGTGCAGCTATATTTGTTTGGTAGCTTTTGAGATCCCCAAGCACCTTGCTGGGAGAATAAAAAGGGTGAGTGGAGATAGAATCATAAATAAACTATTATTATTTATAATGTACATTCTTCATTCTCATGCACTAATACACAATGTTATTTATTAGTTTAATCACTGTTGTGAGAATTATTATTTCATGACAAAACTGAAAATGGGATTTGGAAAATAGGAACGAGAGAAATACATTCTCTCTGGAAGACATGTAACATTTACTATGCCTAATCTGTACAGAGACAAACTACATTTATTTCTATTACAATGCCTTATTCATCAATATATTAACCTGCCTCCTACTCCAGTAGCCAGGAAACACTAGTGACCACTGAAACACAAACCTCATTTCTCCCCATCACCTCCCACATCCTTCCTTTCATTTCTAGTCTTATTATAACCACCCTAGTGCCCGACTTCAACTCTTCAATCCCCAGATTACACACACACACACACACAAACACACACACACACACACATCTCTGCATCAACTCAAATGTCCTCATTCCAAGTCTCAGACTCCTCTGTCCTCTCAATCAGAGTCTTGACCTGGTGAGGTACACTTGCTGGGTTGTGAATTCAACCTTCACTAGAGATCCGCAGTTCTTATAATTAAGTACTCAACCTGTCCTTTAGCTTTTCCTGCCCTTTGGCTGCAAGAGAAAGGGATATTTATATCTCCCAAGGAGGGCCTCCAGCTTTCTCTACTCAGTGGCCTGAAATCGATCATCCTCCGCCCTTCACGGTGCATCGATAGACCCCAGCAAGGACTATTCATTAGTTGTCTTATAATTACCACTTCTCCCCAAACTTCCCTGCGCCGCCGTAGCTATTGAACCCACCGGTGTGCTCTCTTTCATTGGCATTTCCTCCCAGGTCGCCCCTGGTGGAAGTTCTAATGATCGCACCATTACTGCACGCCAAGGGCCAGCATCACTCCACCTGCCGTCAGCATGGCGTTTTCATTGCAAGCAGCTTTCTTAGAGTCTGCTTCCTAGAATTACTTCTGTCTCCACTGGGTTAAGTCAGGTTCCCAAGGAAACGGACACTGAGACAGTGGATTTCCATGCAGAAAGTGTCCTGGGGAGTGCTCTCTGAATCACACCTGGGAGGGAGTGTGGAGCAGCACTGGGCAGAGGGAGACATTGAACCGGGGCAGAGACCTCAGCCCCAGCCACGGGAGCGCTGAAGTTGAGATGGCCCTTAAGACTTGGCAGACACTGGGGCGAGAGAACTGGACCTTTGTACTACATACATATACATACACACACACACACACACACCCCAAATAGTCACTGAATCGCGGGCATAACAATTCAATGGGGCAGCTCCCTTCCCTGAGAGGGACCCAGCTCTGAGCTCTCAGCAGGCAACACCCCTGGCAGTTAGGGAAACACTTGACTGGTCCTAAAGAGGACCTCTGGGCAGTGTGTGTGCCACAGTGTCCACCTCACCCCTGGGGATCAAGAGCCAGGAGGACAAAATGATAAAGGTGGCCAGTGCTTTCCAGCCTGGCATCTGCTGACCAGTCCAGGCTCATCTGCCTCTGTGAGCCTCCACACTGACTTCTTCAGCCAACTGGTTTCCACCAATGTCCCTAAATAATCCACTAACTGTACTGCCTCTCAGCCTTGGCTCCTAGCTTTCTTTCGCCTGGAATACCCTGTCTTCTCACTGTTTCTCATTCTACCCAAAAACCATCTTTTTCACCCTAACCAGTTTGGCTTAGTGGGTAGAGCGTCAGCCTATGGACTGAAGGGTCCCAGGTTCGATTCCAATCAAAGGCATGTACCTTGGTTGTGGGCACATCCCCAATGGGGGATGTGCAGGAGGCAGCTGATCAATGTTTTTAACCATAATCGTTTAACCATTGTACCACCAATTCTCTCTCGTCTTCCTCTCTGTAAAAAAAAAAAAAAAAAAAAAAAAAAAAAAAAAAAAAAAAAATTTATAATTAAAAAAACAAAAACAAAACATCTTTTTCCAGTGGCTCTAGCCCACACTGCCCCCCTCCAGTGACTCCAACAATGAAGGCCATGTACTAATCACATGACACTGAGAATACCTTGCATCTGCTAGTGTTATATGCATTTTCCCTGGCTTCAACCAGACTCTAAGGGCTGCTACTTAAAGCAACCTTGGAGAGTGAATGAGTAGGACCCGAGCCTCGGTTTCTCTGTTTGTATTAAACCTAGAAGTTACTCATTTATTACTTCAATGAATATCTGAGCACAGTCCCTATCTTCTTCTATAGCTAGGGGAGGTGGAAGGTGGAAGGGTGACCTTGTTTGTGGAAACTTTAGCTCAGCATATAAAAGCCAAAGAAGCCCTAGCCGGTTTGGCTCACTGGATAGAGCGTCGGCCTGGGGACTGAAGGGTCCCAGGTTCGATTCCGGTAAAGGGCATGTACCATGGTTGGGGGCACATCCCCAATGGGGGGGTGTGCAGGAGGCAGCTGATTGATGCTTCTCTCTCATCGATGTTTCTCTCTATCCTTCTCCCTTCCTCTCTGTAAAAAAAAAAAATCAATAAAAATATATTTTAAAAAAATAAGCCAGAGAAGGCCAAAGTAAGGGAAAGGTATATTCTTAGGAAAATGGACCTGGAGGTAAACAAAGTCCCAACTCCAAACCTACCTTCCCCCACTGTGACTTTCTGCCTGTGAGAGCCATGACTAACACCTAATGTCTGTGGCTACTGGATTAAACCCAAGTCTCCCAAATCCCCAGAAACATTATCCTGCCTCTCTCCAAATTTGAAAAGAAATCTAGGAAAAACAGCAAAAAAAAAAATTTTTTTTTTCTATTAAAGTCAGTGGGGAAGAAAAGTTCACTTTGAAAATTGGTCTTTAAATCTGTTCCTTTTAGGATTTTCGGACCCTGAAGCAACGGCCATTCTTTGCTCCCAGTTGTTTAAGTATCCAGCTCCCTTGCAGGTGTCTGACTCCTGGCTTTAAAACTGTGCCCTCAGGATGAACTTCTCCTGGGCTGGGTAAATAAACATCGTTCTTCTATGAGATCATGTCTCCCTCTCATAAAGTATTTTTGTTCCATTTTCCTGCAATTTCTAGATGTGTGTTTTCTCGATTTTGTAACTGGGAAGACCATGGAGAAAGGAAAAGAGGGAGGAGGCAAGAGGGCAGGTGGATGAAGATAAAAATGTGGCAGAACACAGACTTCAGGCAGATGACTGAAGCACCTGTCAGAGTCTCCTCTTGAAGGAGTCATAAACTTCCAAGTCACAAACTTTCAATCCCCACATGAGGAAATCATGGTGGGCCAAATCTGCTGACTTCAAGCTAAAGATTTATATCTGAGAAGGTGAACAAGGCTGTAACTGAACTCCTGTCTGCTCCTGAGCCTCTGTGCACCTGTTTATTCTCTGCACAACTTCGTCACTGATCCTCTCTTTCCCGGAGTCCACAGGTTAGACCTCAGCAACTGTGTATTACAAGCATGTCAAACTCACAGCCCACAGGCCACATGCAACCCACAATGAATATTTTTGCAGCCCAGCCAATAGAATGGAATGTAAGGAACATTTTAATAAAAATTTTGTAACTTAATTTTTACAATATTCTGTTATACATAATCCTATATAACAAAAGGTTGATATGCAAATTGTCCCTAATGGTGGAATGAAGGGTGGCTATGACATGCACTGACCACCATAGGGCAGATGCTCAACGCAGGAGTGGTCAGTGCGCTCTCACAGGGGGAGCTCTGTTCAGCCACAAGCAGGGCTGACAGCTATGAGCACAGTGGCAATGGCAGGCGTCTCTCTCACCTTCTCAGCAGCGCTAAGGTCCCACTATGTCCCACTATGGCTTAGGCCTGCTCCCTGTAGTGAGTGAGCCTAAGCTGTAAATTGGCCATCCCCTGAGGGCTCCTGGGCTAACAGAGGGATGTCTGACTGCAAGCTTAGGCCCAATCCCCTGGGGAACGGACCTAAGCCAGCAGGTGGACATCCCCGAGGGGTCCTGGACTGCAAGAGAGCACAGGCCAGGCTGAGGGACCCCCTCCCCAGTGCACAAATCAAATTTTTATGCACCGAGCCTGTAGTTATTAATAAAGATCTACAACATTTGCTAATGACTAATTACTATAATTACATTGCATCCATTTCCCTTTGGTGCCTTATGCGCAGGCACACCATTTCTCTCCACTAATACTAGCAGCAAATATTTTAGCAGCCGATGGCCACATCATTGGTTTTGTACTGACTTGTTTGGTGTGCACAACAGGAAATATTTTGCTTTCAGAGAACAAGAAAAATAAGTTTATTTGTGTTACGCTTACTAGTTTGTGCAGTTATTCAGTGTCTGGTAAGTTAATGTTCAAGAAAAAAAATATTAATTTTTATTAAAATGTTCTTTTATTTTTTTTAATATATTTTATTGATACTTTACAGAGAGGAAGGGAGAGAGATAAAGAGCCAGAAATGTCAATGAGAGAGAAACATCGACCAGCTGCCTGCTGTACACCCCTCACCGGGGATGTGCCTGCAACCAACGCACATGCCCTTGACCGGAATCGAACCCAGGACCTTTCAGTCTGCAGACCAACGCTCTACCACTGAGCCAAACCGGTTTTGGCAAAATGTTCTATTTTTTTAACGTTAATGATTGCTCATTTATTTCAGCCCTTTGTATTCAGCATGTCTCTATCAAAATAAACCCAAGTTTCTATGAAAATTGAAGCTTTAGTTGTTTTGCAGCACACAAAAAATTAAACTTTATTTGGCCTGTGTTAGCCTTTGAGTTTGACATGCTTGATGGACAGGGATCCACCTGATTCTTGATTGCACTGCCTCCACTATCCTATTGCCCATCGGGGCGCCCCTGGCCTCTCCTTTCTTTGTCCGGGAGCACTCCCTGCTCATCAACCAATAGTAATTACCTCTCAAATTTCAGAGGGAAAGCTGTGGGCGGGAGGGGGTAAGAGATCAACCAAAGGACTTGTATGCATGCATAGAAGCATAACCAATGGACACAGACACTAGGGGGGTGAGGGTATGTGGGGGTGAGGGGTGGCCAGGGAGAGGTCAATGGGGGGAAAAGGAGACATATGTAATATGTAATACTTTAAATAAAGAATTTTTTAAAAATAGTAATTACTCCCATTGAACTAAGCATCCCTCTTTACACATACGTCACTTGACTCAAACCCAACAAAGAAAAGGATACTGTAGCTGGAGACAGAAACTCAAAGGTAATACAGCTTGAGTAGGACACTGTAGGTGGAGGAGTGGGACCTTGACTTTAAACTTCATGCTGTTTCTTTTTAGTATTATTATTGATTTTGAGAAAGAGAGGAATGGAGATAGAAACATTGATGAGACAGAAACATCATGGATTGGCTGCCTCCTACATGCCCCCTACTGGGGATCAAGCCCAAAACCCAGGCATGTGCCTTGACTGGGAATCGAACCCAGTAACCTCTTGGTTCCCGGCCTAATGATCAACTGCTGAGCCGCACCAGCTGGGCTAAACTTAATGCTGTTTCGACTTCACCATGCCTGCTTGTCTGAAGCACCAGGAAAAAGTGAGGCCAGCGCCGTTAGGATATTATGAATGAGCAGCAGCTTCTGAGCCATACTCATGTTACTAGTATGTTTTACCTCTTGTTTGGGCTTCCTATCCTCTTTCCATTAACATAGCAAAAGCTGCTCTTATTATGGGCATAGAATTTTTGTTTCACTGGTTTTCATAGTTCCCCCTGTGTCATGTGCTTAATAAGCAGAATAAAATTCCATTACAAACTCAATGAAAAAATTAACACCTATAAGTGTTCCCAGACTTTACTAGGTGTTATGCTTCAAGGGGAAAATTGAGTCATAGCATATTTAAGCAAATGTAAGGATGAATAGGTCTGACTGTTCTCTTGAAATTTCTATGATTCTCTCAGAGCTTCCAAAGAGACTCTCCATACCCAGACACTGTCACTGTTCTCCTGGACCACCCAAGAGTGGCCATGTGCCATACCAGCTTGTCACCCTGCAGCTTACTATGACAGATCCAACAAACAACCCTGGCCAGCCGGTCCTTCTATCAACCTGTCCGTGAATTTCCTAGGCAGCCCATAAATGAAACTGGCATGATTGCTATCCTATGGGAATAAAGCATATATTCTCCACTTATCCTTCTTCTTATTTTTCTCTCTACCAATGTTTAAAGATTTTTTTTAAATACAGAAAAATACAAAGAAAAAAAAAATCTAATGATTATCCAATTTCCATCTGCCCAGAATTAACCACTATAATATGCTATATTGCTTTCCAGTCTTTTCTTTGTTTTTGTAATAACAAATCACTCCTTTTGAGAAAAATGGCATATGTACATTATAAACATGTTAATAATGTAGGAAATCACAAAGCCATGGTAAAATAAATAAAACTCCATAGCTAGGAATAATTTCATATTAAGTTGAAAATGATCTTGCTTTTTTTATTGTTTAAAGTATTACAAATAGTAGTACATATGTCTCCTTTTCTCCCCATTGATCTTCCCCTGGTCTCCTCCCCACCCCTCCCCCACCCCCCCGGCATATGCCCTACCCGCCCCCCCCCCCCCCGTGTCTTGTGTCCATTGGTTATGCTTATATGCATGCATACAAGCCCTTCAGTTTATCTCTACACACATCTTTCTATACATATAGAAAGAAGAAAATATAAATTGCAAAAAAGAGGGATAAAATACATTTATTTAAATGAAGTTAAAGAAAATAATTTAAAATAAAATCTTTTCTATGCATTTTCCATTAAAAAGTACTCATTTCAAATTTACTTTGACAAAAGTAAAAAGAAATTATAGCTCTGAGATTAAGAAATTTGTGTATTAAAAACATCAGAATCCCTACCCATATGTCTCAGTGGTTGAGTGTTGACCCATGAACCAGGAGGTCACAGTTCGATTCCTGGTCAGTTAGCATGCCCAGGTTGCTGGCTTGATCCCCAGTAGGGGGCATGCAGAAGGCAGCCGATCAATGATTCTCTCTCATCATTAATGTTTCTATCTCTCTCTACCTTTTCCTTCCTGTCTCTGAAATCAATAAAAATATTTAAAAACATCAAAAGATTGCAGTCTCTTTTAAAGCTACTTATTTTAGTATGGACAGTTTCACTTCACTCCTTCTATATGCTATGAAAAATGAAGACTTTCCTATTTTCACTTTCCTTTCTATTCACCACCCCTTCTTTTTGATGCTTATTAGTCATATTATTATTGTTACATTGTCTATGTTTACAACATTCACATTTTGTTCTTTACCCATAATTCCCAGAGTTAATATTAATTCTACATGTATATGAATTCAGTGTTTACCACCAATATTTATGAGGGTGTCTACATTCCTGTGTTCTGTATTTTGATTCACATGTTAAATGTCTGGCTTTCACTTGCGTGTAGTTTTGTTGTTGTTGTTGTTGTTGTTTTCCCAACAAGTGCATACAGTGCTGCATTCTTTTGTGTTTCAATATCCCTTTGCATAGGCCATCGTAGACAAATAAAAGTCTGAGGTCGAATGTTTCCCCATCAGAACTTTAGCTTTCTGATTCCCTTGTCTTCTGCTATTAAATATCATTGTGAGGAAATCTGAGAACTGCCTGTTTCTTTCTTCTTTTCCTTTTTGTAGGGGCTTGCTTTTTCTCTCTAGATTCCTAGACAATTATTTCTTGATGACTGAAGTTCAGCTTCTTAACCAAAGCATGTCCTAGCATTGAGCTTCATGCTTCTGATTTTCCTAAAAGCCTTTTGGATTTGCAAGTTCAGTTTTGTCTTTAATTCAAGAACAGTTTCTCCATTATTTCCTTGACTACTTCTTCAAAGACACCAAATATTGTGTTAAATTTTTTTTTGCATTTTACATATACTAGCTTTAATTTTTATATTTTTAATTACACTTACTAAGATTGTCTCAAGCCTTTCTTCTATATTAATAATTTAAATTTCAGCAATGTTTAAAGTTTGTTCTTTGCTGTTACCATCAGTTTTACAGTGACATTGTTTAGTTTTTTTATTAACCCCATAGCCCTTCCATAAGTCTTTGATTTTACTCTATTGTTTAGTATATTAAAGTTTTGACTTATTGTATTTGTTCTTTTATAAAGGCAAACTAGTAGTGATTGAAATTCGTGCACGCTGGAGGGAGGGGGATGTCCCTCAGCCCAGTCTGCACCCTCTCCAATCTGGGACCCCCTCAAGGGATGTCCAACTGCCCGTTTAGCCCGGATCCCAAATTGAACCCATAACCTGATATGTGCCCTGACCAGGAATTTAACCTGCCACCTTTCAGCATATGAGATGATGCTCCAACTAGCTGAACCACATCAGACAGGGTTTTTTTGTTTTTGTTTTTGTTTTAATCTTAAAAGAAAAAAGAATGCATATGAGGAAGGCAGTGAGAGCCACCTACTCATTCAGTAAATACTGGCTAAGTACCTACTCTCCAGTACACACTGTACTGTGCTGGACATAAAATATAGTGAGGAGAACAGAGCCCAGTCTGAGCTCTCATGGAGTTTAGAGTCTAGTAGAGCAGAGAGACATTAATCAAAGAATCACACAAGTAACATAAAGTTAAACCAATTTCAGTTTCATAAGATGAAAGGAATTCTGTGGGTGGATGGTGGTGACAAAATGGAAAATGGTATGAGTGTACTTAATTCCATTTAAGAATGGTTAAGATGGCCAATATTTTTCTTCTTTTTTTTTTTTTTTTTTTTTTTTTTTTTTTTTTTTTTTTTTGGTAGTCCTCACCCGAGGATATTTTTTTCCATTAATTTTTAGGGAGAGTGGAAGAGAGAGGGAAGACAGAGAGAAACATCTATGTGAGAGAGACACATCGATTGGTTGCCTCCTGCATGTGCCCCAACCAGGGCCCCAGCCAGGGCGGAACCTTCAACTGAAGTATGTGCCCTTGACCAGAATTGAACCCCAAGAACCTTAGGTTCACAGTCCGACACTCTATCCACTGAGCCAAACCATCTAGGGCAAGATGGCCAATTTTATATGATATGCATTGTACCACAATTTTTAGAATGAGAATAAATAGGAGAGAGATAAATAGTGGTAAGAACCCACAAATGAGCATAGGTCAGGAGAGTCTTCCCTGAGAAAGAAATGATCGAGCTGAAATCCACAGGAACAACAGGATGGAGGTTATTAGAAAGATGACCTTAAAACCACTCCAATTTTCAAAGAGGGTAAATCATTCACAAATGCCAGTACTGTATTACTGGTATGGCAGGACAGTATAGTTAAAATATTAACCAATATTTTCCCCTGGACTCTCTCTCACCTGTCCTCCCTTCTCCTGGTGCCCACCCCCGAGCAGCGGGGTTAACCTATACTTCCTGTGTAGGGAGAAGGCAGCCAGAGAGACACAGCAAAGAGAAAACCAGGCAGCCTCTAGGACTGGTTCTGGATCTGGGTTTTTTTGTTGGCTTTGTTTGTTTGTTTGTTTTTCAATATACTTTAATGATTTTTTTTACAGAGAGGAAGGGAGAGGGATAGAGAGTTAGAAGCATCGATGAGAGTCATCGATCAGCTGCCTCCTGCACAACCCCCACTGGGGATGTGCCCGCAACCAAGGTACATACATGTGCTTGACCAGAATCGAACCCGGGACCCTTCAGTCTGCAGGCTGACGCTCTATCCACTAAGCCAAACCGGCTTCGGTTGGGGTTTTTTTTTAAAATAGGAATTTAGGTGAAACAAAGAGAATTTGGGGTACAGGTTTTTAAAGAGAAGAGACAAATCATGAATAATAATAATAATAATAATAATAATAATAATAATAATAAAACAAGGTTACCTGCCACTCCTGGATTTAAAAGAATTTCCCAAACTTAAAACAGAAAGCCTAAGCCTTAGGCCCTAATGAGAAGCCATGAGGTCGTGGAAGCTGGGGATGCTGAGGAAGAGGCACTTCGGGCCAACCCCAGGGAGGCACTGAAATCCCCAGGGAGGCGTGCAATGAGGCCTCTGGGAGCAGGAAAGAGGCTTCCGGCATTCTTGGGGAAGAGCCCAGGAAGGAGGCGGCAAGACGCAGAGAGGAAGTGGCTGGCTGGTGTGTCTGGGACAGCTACACAGGCCACAGCAGCCTTTTGACAGAGCAACCTAAGTAAACTGATAACCAAGGAGCAGGTGAGCAATGGACTTCCCAGCAGATGCCTACAGCGCAGGTGACACCGAGGGCTTGAAGGATGGCCCCATGCACACACCTGTGCCAGCACATTACCCTCCCTCCTGCTGGACTACCCATCCCAGAATCAGAGACATGAATTGACTAAGAGAAAGTTTCTGCCATCCTAACAGAATTAGGAAACAACATAAAATTGGAATGACTCACAGGCAGATAAAGTAAGCTACCGTGTTGGCTCCCTGATTTCCAGTGGAGGTTCATAGTATAGGCCTACCTCTGATATATTGGCGGTTTGGGTCGAGACCAGCACGATAAAGCAAATATCTCAATAAAGCAACTCACACCAAATTTTTGGTTTCCCAGTGCATATAAAAGGTATGTGGCCCTAACTGGTTTGGCTCAGTGGATAGAGCATCGGCCTGCGGACTGAAGGGTCCCAGGTTTGATTCCGGTCAAGGGCATGTACCTTGGTTGTGGGCACATCCCCAGTAAGAGGTGTGCAGGAGGCAGCTGATCAATGTTTCTCTCTCATTGATGTTTATAACTCTCTATCCCTCTCCCTTCCCCTTTGTAAAAAAGCAATGAAATATATATTTTTTAAAAAGGTATGTGTACACTATACTGTAGTCTATTATGTGTGCAATAGCATTATGTCTAAAAAAATCAATGTGGATACCTTAATTAAAAAAATACTTTATGGGCCCTAGCAGTTTTGCTCAGTAGATAGAGTGTCAGCCTGTGAACTGAAGAGTCCTGAGTTCGATTCCAGTAAAGAGCACATGCCCAGGTTACAGGCTCGGTCCCCAGTAGGGGGCATGCATGAGGCAACCGATCAATGATTCTCTCTCATCATTGACGTTTCTATCACTCTCTCCCTTTCCCATCCTCTCTGAAACCGGTAAAAACTATTTTTAAATACTTTATTGCTGAAAAAATGCTAACCATCATCTGAGCCTTTGGCAAGTCATAATCTTTTTGCTGGTGGGGTGTCCTGAAATAAAATGCAATATCTATGAAGCACAACAAAGCAAAGTGCAATAAAGTGAGGTGTACCTGTAATAGCAAATTTCCCCTAGGTACTTCTTACAATTCTCTGTCATGCACCCATGTGTTGTAGCAAAAGGTCTAGAATCACTGGTACAAATGTTCCTTGCTAGGACAACATTGGCAAAGGCCGGCCCACCCATTGGGCCATGGGCAAAGGCTATGCTAGGCCACTTCAAGTAAGAGAGTACAATAGCCGGAGGCCCTTGGACAAGAGCCTGAGGCCCTGCTTATTGTTTCAGTGCATTTTGCTGCGGCTTCCTTGTTTGGTACTTTCCATTTAGGAATCTGATAAACCCCAAATGCTGCCTCATGACAGTGATGTTACCCTAATTTTTTTTTTAACGTCCTGCTCAATACTCAGCACCTAGAACAGCAGCTGGTACACAGTAGGTCCTCAATAAATATCTGTTGAATGAAAGACTGAATCCTTGAATCTTCTCCCTAGTGTAATGATGTCTGGTACAGAGTAAAGAATCTGTGCTAACTTAAAATGATTGCCAGGAGGCCTGAGCAGCTTGGCCAACTCTCCATGAAATCCCAGAGAGACCCAAAAAATAGCCTGATGCTTTTAGATAACGTGGCCTAATTTTGAAGGCTCAAAAACTCAGGATCCAGCTGATTCCTAATCAAAAAAATATTCTCAACATCTGGGATGTAGAAGACTTAATTGATCATTCTTATCCAGACCCAGTCGAATAGAAGCCTGGAGGTTAGAACCTGACACTTTTAAAATATTATGCTAAGCTGTTTAGGCCTTTAAATGTTACACTAAACTCACAATATGAGGGTAATGCTGTATTAGATGCCGAGAGCCATCTGTGTGGGGAGAAAGGCGGGTTCTAATAGTGTGGTTATGCTGCCCTCTCGTGGTTAAATGCCACCACTGCATCTAAAACATTCCAGGGGGGAAACTTCCCGCGTTACTTGCTACAAATAATAGATGCATACTAACCACACTCTGTGCCTTTGCCAACTTTACAGGTGTTACGTATTTCATTTAATCTTCATAGCAAACCCTAGTTTCAATGATACTAAGGTAGATGCATTACAGATGAGAAAATGAGATTCACAGACATTAGCATGCCCAAGTTCACTCTGCAGGGGTCTTCAAACTATGGCCCGCGGGCCACATGCAGCCCCCAGGGGAGTCTGATCCTGCCCGCCAGGTTTTTTGGGCAGTGAGCGCAGCCAAGGTGTTACAGTAGGAATTAGTAGTTCATATAGTCCGGCCCTCCAGCTCTCTGAGGGACCGTGATCTGGCCCCCACTTTAAAAAGTTTGAGGACCCCTGCTAGAGGAAGTGAAAGAGCTGGAATTCAAATCAGGTGTGTCTGATTCCAAAGCCCATATGCTTTCCCCTGTATCATACAATTACTAACAATATTTTGTTATGTGTATAATGCTATATATATTCTATATATACATATAAAGGTGTCCCAAAAAATGTATACATACACTTTGAATACTTATAAAGGAAGTGTTTATTAAAATGCATTACATTTTCAAAATTGAGCTATTAACTGTTAAAATGTATATACACTTTTGGAGGACACCCTCTATATAATGTATATAACTTATACAATGTGTTAAGTGCCTGCCATACACACATACCATTTGACCATGCTTGAGATGGGTAAAGTTAATACTTGGTCTGATATCTTTTTTTTTAAAATATATTTTATTGATTTTTTTACAGAGGGGAAGAGAGAGAGGGATAGAGAGTTAGAAACATCAATGAGAGAGAAACATCAATCAGCTGCCTCTTGCACACTCCACACTGGGGATGTGCCCTCAACCAAGGTACATGTCTTTGACCGGAATCGAACCTGGGACCCTTCAGTCCGCAGGCTGACGCTCTATCCACTGAGCCAAACCGCTTTTGGCCTGATAACTTTTTTAGCACATCGTTTAAAAGCATTTAAGCACCTTCTTTCTACAAATACAGGCATTCATCACGACAAGGATTTATTTAGAACCTACTATGTGCCAAAGGTGGTTCAAGCTACAGAGAGGCCTCCGCAGCCTGAGCCTTGTGCCTGAAGTACCAGGACCCACTCGCTGCCTTTCCCGTGGCCTGAGAGCTGGAACCGTACCGCAATTCCACAGCTATTTTCTGGGGGGTGTTTTGGAACATGGGCCCTGATTATTAGCATCCTAAAGTATCTAAAGTACTTATAGTTAGTAGCATATAATAGCTTTAAAAAGAAAAAGAAGGGATGGGCAGGGGAGCCTGTGTGATGCTTTTTATTAATAATTGCACCCCTCAAGACAGCCTTGGCAAAATTGTCACTATTTGGAAAATCTGAACCTCAGGCTGTTTTTGTTACTATCAAGGGGCCCATTTCAAAATGGCAAGACTCCGAATGAAAGCAGAAAGACCCCAAAGCCACAGCATGTTTCCCAGCTTAATGAGCCATTCCACAGCCAAACATCCGGGGCACATGAGCAAGGAAGGGGAAATGAGGGAAGTGCCACTTGGGTCTCTATCCAATAGATACCCTACTCAATTAAGAAATGTTAAGTACTTGCCAAAACCGGTTTGGCTCAGTGGATAGAGCGTCGGCCTGCAGACTGAAGGGTCCCTGGTTCGATTCCAGTCAAGGGCATGTACCTTGGTTGCGGGCACATCCCCAGTAGAGGATGTGCAGGAGGCAGCTGATCGATGATTCTCTCTCATCGATGTTTGTAGCTCTCTATCCCTCTCTCTTCCTCTCTGTGTAAAATCAATAAAGTATATTTTAAAAGAAAGAAAGAAAGAAAGAAAGAAAGAAAGAAAGAAAGAAAGAAAGAAAGAAAGAAATGTAAGTATTTGAGTAGGTGTTATTGCACCAACGTCCAAACAATGAGAAGTGCAAGTCATTACATTCCTTGTCTGTCCAACAATAAGGAAACCGAATAATCACTAACAGCCCTTTTATCTACAAATATTTTGATTCACATTAGAAAAAAGAAAATTGCCTTTCTGTGTTCTTCCCTCTGAGATCAGAGAATCGATGTTTAAACACACCTCACGGTGTTCTGAAATCTCAATCGTTTTGTCACTGCAAATGTATTCAGTCAATCACCCAAGATCTGCTGAGTCATGCTGTGTGCCAGATTAACATTACACTGGGGTTCGGTTTGAAATGGAAGGGAAGATGGTATTATTGCTTCATCGTCTCCCTTAAGCCCTCAGCCCCTTGATGTCCCTGAGTGTGTCTCTTCCTCTTATGTCGGGGGTTGAGGGGTTGACTGTAGGTAAGCTGAAGGCTGGGAGGCCATGAGGAAGTGGCTTTGGTTGCGAGTTAAACCCTAAAGAGGATGTTCCATGACTGGCCTAAAGCAAATGGGACCTTGGAAACCCAGGGGTGTAATTCCATGGAAATAAAGCTTCCTACCATATCTCATCCTCCCATGGGGGCCTCAGGAAATGCTTCTTTCAGGGGTACCCCAAGAAATCCACTCTCTGAAGCAACGGGGGAAGATGTGGCATGTTGTCCACTGATATCAGTCCCACAAGGCCCTCCCCATCTGACTTGGGATGTCAATGCCAAGCCCAGGTTATCACCTGGGCTTCTGACAAATCAGCTATAAAGCAAAGGTTCCCATGACTTCCTCCTCGGGTTCGATTCATTTGCTACAGCAGCTCAGAGGACTCAGGGAAACTCTTTACTTCCGTTTACCAATTCTCTCTAAAAGGATATGATAAAGGATACAGGTGAACATCTAGTTTGAAGAGATGCCGAGGACAAGGTAATGGGAAGGGATACGACACTCTCCCAGCATCTCTGCGTGTTCACCCACCTGGAAGCTCTCTGAATGCTGTATGTGGGGGATTTGTATGGAGGCTTCTTTACATAGGCATGATCAATCATTAACTCATTTCGAGGCCCTCTTTCTTCTCTGGAAAATGGGAGGAAGGGATGAGAATTCCAAGCTTCTAATCAGGCTTGGTCTTTCTGGTGGCCAGAGCCCCGCCAGAGGCCACCCAGAGTTGTTAGAACTAAATATACTCATATCACCCAGGAGATTACAAGGATTGTAGGAGCTCTGTGTCAAGAATGGAGGGCAGCCGAAACTGGTTTGGCTCAGTGGATAAAACGTCGGCCCGCGGACTGAGGGGTCCCGGGTTCAATTCCGGTCAGGGGCATGTACCTTGGTTGTGGGCACATCCCCAGTAAGAGGTGTGCAAGAGGCAGCTGGTCGATGATTCTCTCTCGTCGATGTTTCTAACTCTCTATCCCTCTCTCTTTCTCTCTGTAAAAAATCAATAAAATCTATTTTTTTTTAAATGGAGGGCAGAGACCAATGAATATTTTTTTTCTTATATACACTTATATTTATAATATATAAACTTCCCCCACAGGAAGACTGCACTTGTTGATATTATGCACAGCTCTTTTTCATTTTTGGATGAATTTTTTTTTTTTTCATTGTGCACTCTGAGCCCTAAAAAGTATTAGTGGTCTAGGGAAAAAGTATGATTATTCTTCTCCTGAAGATTAGTTTTCTGGGAGTAGGGAAGTTTGGGGAGTTGTTTTGTTTATTTGGTTTTTGGCTATTACCTTAGAAGAACTTAAGCCTATGTTTGTAATTAATTAACAATTCTTTAAGATAAAAAAATAGATAAGATGAATTCTTAATTTTAAATGTATTCTTCTATCCACCCAGCTTTGATGTCAGGTATCAGTACTGCCCTGTTTTGAGCAAAAAAAAAACAGGATCTGCCCTGGAACCAGTATTTTAGGGGACACACACACACACACACACACACACACGTGTGCAAGCACTGAGAATGTACTCTGGCTCGGGTGAACTGAACCTAAACATCACTCATGACGAACACCATCCTGGCTGGGGAAACAAGTCTGCATAGCTCCTGCCCCAAGCACTTGAAACAGAAGACAGTGTGTCTGAAAAGCTTTGTCAAAGGTACACACTCCTTTGGAAGAGACCAAAAAAAAGTAATTTATTCTTCTCAGAGGGCATATAGGTAATAATGAATGTTGTGTTTCTCTTAAACCCACATGTTGAAATCCAAACCAACAAGATGGTGGAGCCTTTGGCAGGTGATTGGCAGGAGGCTCCGCCCCTATGATGGTATTAGTGCCCTTATGAGAGAGGTCCAAGAAAGCTCTCATCCCTCCTCCACATTAAGACAAAAGGAGAAAGCACAAGCTTACAACCAGGAAGAGGGTGCTTAGCAGAACCAACCAGGTTGGCACTCTGTCCTTGCAATTCCAGCCTACAGAGCTGTGAGCATTCAACTTCTGTTGTTCATAAGCCACTCAGTCTATGAATGCTATTTGATTATAGCAGCCTGACCAGACTAAGGCGAAATAAACTATCATATCCCAGGATTGCAAAGCAGGCATTTTTCTTGACTTATTTCATATTCACAATTCTGAAGATTCTCACAAAATTTGTGATGTTCATAGCAGTTGCACATGGCAGTGAAAGGATACTTTGCAATATTTGACAATTTATATTACTCTTAAGTTTATAGACAAAGGTTTAGGCAGAACCTTTTTATAGTAAATCAATGTAATATGATTCTTTACATTGGCAGTTAGATGGACATTGAATGAGGAATTGCATGTAGTTTTAGTTTTATATAGTATTAAATGTGAATTAATTATTTTTAAAAATTAAATTAAAATATTTTAACTTTCTTTTTTATTTTAAAAGTTTATATTCATTCATTATAATTTGTACCATAACTTTAATTTTATTATATAATTTTTTAAATATATTTTATTGATTTATTGCAGAGTGAAAGATAGAGGGATAGAGAGTTAGAAACATTGATGAGAGAGAAACATCAATCAGCTGCCTCCCGCACACCCCACGCTGGGGATGTGCCTGCAACCAAGATACATGCCCTTGACTGGAATCGAACCTGGGACCTTCCAGTCCTCAGGCCAACGCTCTATCCACTGAGCTAAACGGGTTTTGGCTATTATATAATTTTGAATATGTCAAGAGAAAAGCAATTCTTGAAAATATATATTATTTCCTTTTAAAATACTTTTTTATTTCTATTTTAGATGGAAATGTGTCCAAACTATGTAAACTTTTGAGTTATGTTGTTCAATGCTTTAGTTCATTGAGATCATGATAGAAATAAAATATATAAAAGTGAAACTCAAAAAGAAAATTAGTTCTTCCAAGAGGCATATTGCTTAAACATTTTTAAACTAGAAACAAAGGAAATAAAGAAATTTCTGCCCTTTCCGGCATCCAAGATGTCGAAGAGAGGACGTGGTGGGTCCTCCGGGGCCAAATTCCGGATTTCCCTGGGTCTTCCGGTGGGAGCCGTGATCAACTGTGCCGACAACACAGAAGCCAAAAATCTGTACATTATCTCTGTGAAGGGGATCAAGGGACGACTGAACAGGCTTCCTGCTGCCGGTGTGGGCGACATGGTGATGGCCACAGTAAAAAAAAAGGCAAACCAGGGCTTCGAAAGAAGGTACATCCAGCGGTGGTAATTAGACAACGGAAGTCATACCGGAGAAAAGATGGCGTGTTTCTTTATTTTGAGGATAATGCGGGGGTCATAGTAAATAATAAAGGGGAAATGAAAGGTTCTGCCATCACAGGGCCCGTTGCAAAGGAGTGTGCAGACTTGTGGCCCAGGATTGCGTCCAATGCTGGAAGCATTGCATGATTCTCTGGTGTATTTGTAAAGGAAAAACCCATTAAAAACTGGTGACATGAGCCGAAACCAGTTTGGCTCAGTGGTGGAGCGTCAGTCTGCGGACTGAGGGGTCCCAGGTTCGATTCCGGTCAAGGGCATGTACGTTGGTTGTGGGCACATCCCCAGTGGGGGGTGTGCAGGAGGCGGCTGGTTGATGTTTCTCTCTCATCAACGTTTCTGGCTCTCTATCTCTCTCCCTTCCTCTCTGTAAAAAAAATCAATAAAATATATTAAAAAAACAAACAAACAAACAAAAAACTGGTGACATGAAAAAAAAAATTTCTGTCAAGCATGACTCATAAAATTCTTGACCAATTTATTATATATTTAATAAAGACTTAATTTCTATTTAAAGATGAAAATTAGCAAATTATTCTCATCAATTCACAATATGGATAGCTCAGATGAAATTCCTACAACCTCATATCCTCTACCAAATAAAGGTTCAATTACACATGACAAAACAAAATTTGCATTCAGAAAAAGTACAAATGTAATTACCAGGACTAAAAAAAGGGACAGATAACAACTGGTAATATTCAATTAAGATAAATGCCAATTGAGAATCTTACTGAGATGTTCTTAAAAGGATGAGACTATGTACCCAAAATTTGCCAAGCAAAAGGATGATTTTTGTATCACTAAAAGCACAGTATTTATGGAAAATGTGTAGTTTTAATATAAATGGCTTCAAATGTTGATAGTAAAATGAATAAAAATATAATACTCATAAACATAAGGAATCATATAACCACTCTCAATGACAGAAAATTCAAAACAAGGGACTTAATTTATTGAGTAATAAAGTGAGAAAAGAAAACACACATAAAGTTTTAAAAATTATAAGTACTCAGTCAACCAGGTTGTACCAGGGTCAAAATTCATACTGAGAGAGTTGTATTTATTCCATGTACTGTCAAATTACCAGAAAAAGGAGGGGGGGAAAATGCAAAATTCATGTATTTTCACTGTTTATATATCCATTGTGAAAATAGGTTTAGACTTTAGGGGAGGGGTGGGGGGGGACTGAGAAAATAACTTTCAATATTAGGCACTGACTTGATGAGAAAGCTTAGTGGCTAGCCTAATCTCATCAACTTGGTTGGCAAACAAAAAGATGATTAAGCCAGAATTTTTACCCAAAATTCAGAAGCATTTCTTTATGCTGTGCATGACACATAATTGAAATTTACTGCTGGGTGAAATGGGCTCATCTACACAGATGGCAATGCTATTCTTTGGAACGATTCAGAAATGAATTTCAATATTTTCTGGATTTGCCCAACTGTGTACTATCATGATGAAACATGAAATTTGACCCTATACCATAATTTGACACACAGGGGGAATGAGGACTACATGCTGAGAAAGCAATTAGATAACACTAATTACACTTAGACAAGATCCAAGATGCATTAGGAGAATTTAACATAATATACCCAAATAAAGAATGAATAATCACCAAAAAAATTAATTTTGAATTTGTGCTATCCACCTTTATTTGGAATATCCCTTGCTTACTTTTAATTTTAAAAAGAAAACAAAACAGATCTAGGTTAACATTCCACTTCCAAAGCAATAAAGTACATATTTTTTTTATTTAAAAAATATTTTTTTGTTGATTTTTCACAGAGAGGAAGGGAGAGGGAAACAGAGAGCTAGAAACATCCATGAGAGATACATCAACCAGCTGCCTCTGCACACCCCTCACCAGGGATGTGCCCACAACCAATGCACATGCCCTTGACCAGAATCAAATCTGGGACCCCCCCAGTCCACAGACCGACTCTCTATCCACTGAGCCAAACTGGGTCGGCAAACCACATATTTTTTAACTTTAAACATTTTTTTTCTAAATTGAGAGAAATTAATGTAAAATATGCCACACAGGTGATATTCTAATAAAACACAAATAATTTAGGAAAAGGAAATGAAAATGTTTTTTATAACTATGAAAGTGGAAGATTCATGTATAAATACTTCTAAAACAAATTTTAGAATGGCTCTCTTCTAGCAAATCACAGATCAAGGTATTTTCTCTTTTTTTAATATAGTTTATTGATTTTTTATAGAGAGGAAGAAAGAGAGATAGAGAGCTAGAAACGTCGATGAGAGAGAAACATCGACCAGCTGCCTCTTGCACACCCCCTACCGGGGACGTGCCCACAACCAATGTATATGCCCTTGCCCGGAATCGAACCCGGGACCCTTCAGTCCGCTCTACCACTGAGCCAAACTGGCTTCGGCAAGGTATTTTCTTAATTGAAGACAGATTATTAACAAATTGAGTACTCAACTGTTATTTTTTAATTCTCTTAATAATGGCACAGCATTGAAAATTTAGAAGAAGATCCATAAATGCATCTAGATCTTGCTTTAAGGAATAATTTAAATTATGATATAAAATAGCAATTTTATGATGAGGTTAGGATACATAATATTTATTCAATAAAAATAATGTATTATATGCAACCCTATTACAATATTTAAGCATGCTATATAATACTTGTGATTTGTTTCTGAATTTAAGTAATACTTTAAGTAAGAACTTTATTGGCAATTCAGATTGCTATAGCTTTAGCAAAGTGGTTTCTCCAAATTGGAATTAAAAAAAACTAAGAACTTCAATGACTCAAGAAAAATGATGTAATTTGTCAGAAATTTTGTGAAAAAAAATATCTTGCTTAAATAACATAATTGAGATATTGCTAAAATTAAGGCAAGAAAAATAAAGATATTGGGATAAATGTGTAATTTGTTAATTCCATGTCTTTACATTATTACTCACCCTAACATAACCATCAACAGAACACCCAGGCATGTGCAATAATAATTAAATTCAGCTGTCTTGACGAAACCGGTTTGGCTCAGTGGATAGAGCGTCGGGGCTGTGGACCGAAAGGTCCCAGGTTCGATTCCAGTTAAGGGCATGTATAATACATTGGTTGCGGGCACATCCCCAGTGGGGGGGGTGCAGGAGGCAGCCGGTCGATGTTTCTCTCTCATCGATGTTCCAGCTCTCTATCCCTCTCCCTTCCTCTCTGTGAAAAATCAATAAAATATATTTTTTTAAAAATTCAGCTGTCTTTGATATTTGCCGACGACTTACAGTCACATAAGACTGTCGCTTTTCTGTGAAGGTATATTTGTTTTGGCAGGAGGATAGATCGTAATTCAACCGTTCGCTTAACTTGTCACGTTCGGTTTGTCAGAAGCATGGTATATAGGCTTCCCTTCGTCCGTATGCCCTGAGCCCTGAAATGCTAGGGACCGGCCTGGTGGATGTGTCTGCAGGTGTCCTTCGGTGGAAGAATACAGCGTGGTACTCAGCATCCCCAGCAGAAAGCTCCTTCCTCACTACTTCTTTTTTTTTTTTTTAATTTCAGGGAGGAAGGGAGGAGAGAGAGATAGAAACATCAGTGATGAAAGGGAATCATTGATAGGCTGCCTCCTGCACACCCCACACTGGGTATTGAGCCTGCAACCCAGGCATGTCCTTTGACTGGGAATCAAACCGTGACCTCCCAGTTCATAGATCAACACTCAACCACTGAGCCATTCGGGATGGGCTTTCCTCACTACCTTGATATCTAGCTAGATATCTTCTCTTTGCAAGGCTATATCCTTCAGAGAATATTTATACATGAAAAGGAGTCCAAACATTATTTTTAATGTGCCTTGCACCACAAATAATAAATTGCCTAGGAAATGACTGGAAAACAAAAATCATTGATATTCAAAAGCGACTGAGGGCTCTAGAGAGTGGTTTCCTACCTAAGAATACAGTACGGAGAGGGGGAAAGAACTTGACAGTAGAGAGACCTCACAAACATAACCTGAGCCAGGTGGTCAAGGTCAACATCCACAGTGATAAATCATATTTTTTTTAGATAAATCATATTAATTGTGTGGACCCTTGATATGATGTGATGAGAAGGGCCCTTCACCTCTGTAGTCCTTCTCACAAAACCCATAACCCCGGTCTAATTATGAGAAAAACATCAGACAAATCCCAAATGAGGGACATTCTACAAAACAGCCTGCCAGTACCTCCTCAAGATTGTCTATCTCATCCAAAACAAGGAAGATCTGAGGGACTGTCACTGCCAAGGAAAGCCTAAGGAGATATGATTCAATGCAATATGGTGTCCTGGACTGGATCCGGGAACAGAAGAAAATGATGTTAGGTAAAAAATAGGGAAAATTGGAAAGGTATGGAGTTGAAAGATATGAACAGTATCAATACCGGTTCATTCGCTGTGACAAATGTACCTTAGAAATGGAAGATGTTAAGAATAGGGGAAGCTGGGCGTGGAGTATGGTGTATGGGATCTCTGTGCTCTATCTGCAACTTTTCTGAAAATCTAAAATTCTTCTAAGATTAAATATTGTTATTTTTTTAATGTCATAGAACATGTAAGAAGGAAAAAAAAAAAAAAGATCTCAAATGATGCCTCCTAGCTGGAGAGACCCTCCAGAGAGGGAGATTCTTGTGCCACAATCATCCCAGGATTCAGACTGTCCGAGGAGACACCTGGTCTTGGCCAGGCAGGGCACTGATTCTGGAACCTTCCAGCTTCAGCCAACTTCCTGATGCTGATGGGGAGCATAAGATATTTTGGGGGCTAGCACTCTGAATCTGTTCCAGTTACCTGCCTTCTACTGCACACTCTTGCTAGCTGATAATTAACTCCATTTGTGAAAGAATGTAGGAGACCAGCAGAAGGACTCTGTACCTGGTTAATCAGTGTCCCTAATGCACATTCCTGAAGTCACTGCCCCTTCCATAATTATCTGGTCTTGCAAGACCTATTTACCTAAATACCTCCAATTTACAAGGGCCATAAACCAAGCACGTGAAAGCTTAGAGAGAGGTCACTAGCACCGTCCAGGATGGACATTAGATACCATCTAAATTAACCATTCTAACTGACTCAAGGGGGGGGGTGGCTGTGAGAGTCCACCACAGAAGCCTGGTGGTTAGGAAACAAAGAAACTCAGAAATAAACAAAGAGAAAATCTCACTGTCTAAGTGGTTCAGGATCTGGATCTTAGAGCCCCCTGAAACAGCAGCACTGCGTTGAATAAAGGTTTTTTTTCTGAAACCTCCCAGAGTCCAGCTGTCTTCTTCCACGCCAATTCTATAACAATGCCATAGGCATACTTTGTAGGAAATAGCCATGCACACAGGATGTCACCAAGAGCCATAAATAACCCTGGGAACCTCAGGCTTTCCCTATAAGCCACCTTGACTGAATCAGTCACTGGGTGAAGGAGCTTCCTACCTCATGCCCTGAGAGGAACCATGTCAACTGACGGCCACAAGGGGGCGCGTGAGGCCATTAAGAGTAGCGGGCAGAGCGTGGGAGGGTGAGCAGTTTAGGACACACAGCTGGGAGGGCAGGTTTGAGTTCCCCTTCCCCTGGAAGGTAGCAGGCAACAGGAGAATCCTGCATTGGATTTCAGGATTCTAAGTAAGGGTAACTGAGGAGATGCCACGTATTTCCACACTCACAGCTGTGAATAAACTGCAATACAACTCATTTTAATTGTTGAACTTTGTATTAGCCATCTCACTGTTGGCAGACAACTCAATTTAGTCTTATTGGGGTTAAGTTTTGTTCAGGCTAATAAAACAAATTTTGGGTTGTGTGTTTTTTGGGGGGCTGGGAGGGGAAGGGACGGGATAAAGAACATTATAACCTGATGAACAAAAAGGTAGACACAGAGGCAGTAAAGCACCAAACAGACTGTCAAATTACAGCAGGAAGGCTGGGGAGCATTGGGAAGTGGGGGAAAGAGATCAACAGAAGGACTTGTATGCATGCATATAAGTACAACCAATGGACACAAGACACTGGGGGGTGGATGAGGGCATGAGACAGAGGATAGGGGAGGCTGGGGGGAAGATCAATGGGGGAGGGAATATATGTACTACTATTTGTAATACTTTAAAAAATAAAATTAATAAAACTGAACCAATCCAAGATCTATTCACCCTGTTGGTTCTGTTTTCCTAGAGAATCCTAACTAATATACCCCAGTACCTCAGATTGGGGTGTATTTGGACATGGTATCTCTAAAGAGATAATTAAGTTAAAATTAGGTCATTAAGTTGGTCCCTAATCCAATGTGTCTGGTCTCTTTACACGAAGAGGAAATTAGAACACAAGCACACACACACACAGAGAAGAGTGTATGAAGACACAGGGAGAAGGTGCCATCCCATCCATGGGCCAACAAGGGAGTCCTCAGAAGGAACCAACCATGACAACACCTTGATCTCAGACCTCTAATCTTCAGAACTGTGAGAAAATTCATTTCCACGGTTTAAGCCCCCCAGTCTGTGGTATTGTGTTATGGCAGCCCTAGCACACGAGTACAATGACACTGGCTTCCTCCCGAGCCACAGTCTTTCTCCATAAAGCTTACCACACCCACAGTTGGAGATGCTGATCCAGAAGGTAGAGCAGTTGCTTTGCCCGCCCTAATGGGGTGAATCAGCAGATCAGCAAGAATGAGTGTGGGTCACACAAGTGTGTGAGTTGCTGCTTCTCTTGTGCCTTCTAAATCTCCCACAAAAATCTGGTGGCCCGCCCTAATCCAGAAAACATACATGAAAGGGAATGCAGTCCAGCCAGGACAAAACCAACATACTCACCCCTCACAGAGCTTAGCGCCTTCTACCATTTCCATTGCAACAGTGGTCCTAAGAAGGGGCTTATTGTTCTCCCATATTTGACAAAGTCTAGAGAGTCACTGAACTGTCACAACTTTGGGAGTGTGGCATCTAGCAGGTAGAGATTAGGGGTGCTACTCGACACTTTTTAATGCATGGGACCCCACAACAAAGAATTATCCAGGCCAAAACCGGTTTGGCTCAGTGGATAGAGCGTCAGCCTGCGGACTGAAAGGTCCCAGGGTTCGATTCTGGTCAAGGGCACGTACCTTGGTTGCGGGCACATCCCCAGTGGTGGGGGTGCAGGAGGCAGCTGATTGATGATTCTCTCTCATCAATGTTTCTGACTCTCTATCCCTCTCTCTTCCTCTCTGTAAAAAAATCAATAAAATATTATATTTTTTAAAAGAATTATCCAGCCCCAAAATGCCAATGGCCCCATTGCATAGAAACCCTGCATTACAGCAACACATTTCAAGAATTCAAAAAAAAAAATTTTAAATATATTTTATTCATTTCCTACAGAGAGGAAGGGAGAGGGATAGAGAGCTAGAGACATTGATGAGAGAGAAACACCAACCAGCCGCCTCCTGCACACCCCCCACCAGGGATGTGCCCGCAACCAACACACATGCCCCTGACCAGAATCGAACCGGGGACCCCCCAGTCTACAGACTGATGCTCTATCCACTGAGCCAAACCAGCCTTGGCAAAAATTCAAAACTTTAGTAGATGCAATGAAAGCCGAGCTGAAGAAAGGGTGTTCAAGATTTTTTTCCCCTCTAGTTTGCAAAATAGCTTCCCCCTTCTCTGAAATTATGATATCTACCCAACATCCTGAAACTCAGGATCCCATCTTATACTCCAAGGAGTAATCAATATATATATATTTAAAACAATGTGACTTCTCCTTCAAAAGGAAATTTGGATGCCAAGAGGTAAAGTAAAATAAACTTCTTCACCTTGATGTATATGAGTATATACCAAAAAATACTAAGGCAAAAAAAAAAATCTGTAAGTACCCTGTTTTCCCGAAAATAAGACAGTGTCTTATATTAATTTTTGTTCCCAAAGATGCGCTAGGTCTTATTTTCAAAGGATGTCTTATTTTTCCATGAAAAAGAATATGGTACACATTTTTTGCTAAATGAAAATAAGGGAAATTTATTACCTGTATACGGTATGGTAGTATGGTAGTTGTCAACACAAACCAGACAAACTGTGAATCCTACAGTATCAAGAATTTACTCATTTATTCAATGACAATCATGTTATCATCTTCTGGAACATCATCATAACAATCCAATTCCTGAATTTCCTGGTGAATTTCTTGTGACTCCATTTCTTTCAGAATCAGTGGACCAAATCTCTCATGTTTAGCCTAGGGGGGCCTTATTTTCGGGGGATGCCTTATATTTCACTCAGAAGGCAACCTGTAAGTAGGTCTTATTTTCGGAGGACGTCTTATTTTCAGGGAAACACGGTATATAACAGAACATGTTTTTAGGGCTTACTTCTGACCATTGCAATTTGAGTTGCTTTCCTTGTTTGCTAATAAAACATTTTTAGTAAAGGGGAAAATATGTCTATGAAGAACCATGAAAAAAATCTTTACAAAATACTACAAGTGGATAAAGTACCAAAATTAGCTGTATATACAGTAAATTCTCAACTTCATCAATAGGTTTTTGAAATTATCACCTTAAGAGAAATGAGGTATGATAGAGGCAATTTCACCATAAGCTAATTGATACAAACAAGAGTAAGTTTCTGATGACGTGTTTCTAGTCACAAAATCATCACCAACCTTCTAAATAAAGAGCCAACACACTTCTAATATCAAACAGTGAAATAAACGTGAGCCATACACACATGTCAGAGAGATTAATAAAAGCAAGTACGAGGATCATTTTCCATCCTGCTTATCCCAGGCCAGGGCCTCAGGTGGTCAGGGCCGATCCCGGCAGCTCAGGGTGCACGGCAGGTGCCAGGCTTGGACAGGTCACCCTTCCATTGCTGGGACAGCCACCCCTGACCCTCACTCACTCAGATGACGGAGACACACTAATGAACCTCAGGTGTGCATCTCCCTGGTGTGGGAGGAAACCAGTCCTCAGAGAAAACCCACAGACCTGGGGAGAACTCCACATCCACAGCGCCCCAGCCCCAGCATCCGTATTTTTCTGGTCAATGTTACAACAAAACAACATCAAGCGGAACACCGTTATTCAACAACCTTCTGTGTTGCACGGTATGCCTCCATTTTTTAAGTATGAAAAAATGCCAGGGGGTGTAGGGAACAGTAACAAGAACAAATGATTACAAAAAAAAAAAAAACACCTCAACACGTTTGCCTCATTCAGGAAATCAAGGGATTGACAATGCGCTCCGTGAACCTGCGGATCCATCTCTTGCTTCAACGGTGCTCGCATGGAACAGACCCAGGACACCCCGACACCCCTTTGTCCCACCTCCCATGACCCTGCAGCCTCTTTTCCAGTCAAAACCTTATGCCTAAGCCATTTGCCTAGCCACCTGCAACACCCTGGACCAGCCAACAGCCAACACTGTTTAGGAAAGGGGGGAGAGGATGGGAGGGGTAGCTTAGCTTTGTATTACCCAGCAGCCAGGAGCTCCCAGATTCACCAGAATCTCTCCACCCAGATAGAGGCCCGGTCAACCACCGGGTCAACCTGCATCCGCGGGCCTCCTGCACCTACCTCCCTCTGGACCACGAGCCTGCCTGCGGAGGGCCTGGGGCCACTTCTTGGGGGAGAAGCGGGACAGCACCTGGCGTCTCTTGAAGATGCAAATCCAACGGAGAGGAGGTGTCCTCTTCCAGGATGTGCAGAAGCCGCTCCAGGAGGAGTGGGGCAAAGCCCAGGAGGCCGGGGACCCTCCGTGGTCACGGAGCTGATCCTGAAGCCGACCCCTGTGGCCATGCATGCCCCGTGGTCTGTCTGCGCAGACGCCCGCCGAGGCCACTTCCTGCAGAAGCGCTTCCTGGGTGAGCAGGTGAAACTCATCCAGAAGATGAGCCATGCCCTGGCGGCTCAGTGGATAGAGCGCCGGCCTCCAGACTGAAGGGTCCCAGGTTCCGGGTTGCGGGCTGTGTCCCCAATGGGGGCTGTGCAGGAGGCAGCCCATCGGTGATTCTCTCTCATCATTGATGTTTCTATCTCTCTCTCCATCTCCCTTCCTCTCTGAAATCAATAAAAATATATTTTAAAAAAGAATAAGATGAGCGACACCTGTCTGACGGCCCCGGGCTGGACTGGGCGAGTCTCTCTTCAAAAGCTCACACTGACTGGTCTGGCTCACGGTTAAAGCGTTGGCCCCCACACTGAAGGGTCACTGGCTTGATTATCAATCATGGTCAAGGGCAAGAGCATGTACCTCGGTTGTAGGCTGATCCCACACGCTGGTGGGGGCTCATGAGGGAGGCAACCAATCGATGTCTTGCTCTCTCGCATCGACGTTTCTCCGTCTTTCCCACTCCCTTCCACTCTCTCTAAAAACTATCCTTGGGTGAGGATTAGCAATAAAGAAATAAATAAAATAAAAAGGCTCACCCTCAAGCATGACTAGGAGCCTGTGGGGCCCAAAGGGTTTTGAAGAGCTTCTGCGCTCCCCAGTTCTGCCTGACTCTCTCCCTGCAGCCCCTAGGCAATCTTTGAACCACCCTGAGCCCTTTCCCATACAATGGGCCAAACAGATACAATAAAGCTTTTTGCAGGAAGAACAAGAAGTAACTGGCCGAAACCAGTTTGGCCCAGTGGATAGAGAGTCAGCCAGAGGACTGAAAGGTCCCAAGTTCGATTCCAGTCAAGGGCCTGTACCTTGGTTGTGGGCAAGAGGCAGCTGGTCGATGTTTTTCTCTCACTGATGTTTCTAACTCTCTATCTCTCTCCCTTCCTCTCTGTAAAAGGTCAATAAAATATATTTTCTTTAAAAAATAAGAAGAAGTAACTGGTTTTCCCTGTTGCTGCTTTTCCTAATTTTTATTTTTATTTATTTATTTTTTTAGTGATAGATCCTAACCAGATGACCATTAGGAAAATGCTTCTCCTAATTTTTAAAAGTTAACAAAACAGCCCTAGCCAGTTTGGCTCAGTGGATAGAGCATTGGCCTGTGGACCAAAGGGTCCTGGGTTTGATTTCAGTCAAGGGCAGGTATCTCGGTTGCAGGCTCCTCCCCAGGCCAGGGCCTGGTCTGGTGCATGAAAGGAGGCAACTAATTAATGTGTTTCTCTCACATAGAGATTTCTCTCTGTGTTTTCCTCTCTTCTACTCTCTCTAAAAATCAATTTAAAAAATAAAAATAAAAATAAGACATACACACACTGTATAGTCCCCCGGCCTAGAGCATGGCTGGAACCTTGGAATATGATGGATGTCATTCCTGAGATTAGATTACATTAGACAGCAAAGGTGAAGGGATTTTTCATAGATCTGAGGTCCCTAATCAGTTGGCTTTGAGTTCATAAAAAGGGAGATTATCCTGGCAGGGCCTGGCCTAATCAGATGAGTCCTTTTAAAAAAAGGTTTATGGTCCAGAGATTCAGAGAAACAGACTCTCATCTGCTGGCCTTAAAGAAGCAATGAGTTTGCTGCCATGAGTTTTATAGCTTCAGGGACACAAATTCTGCCAATATCCTTGTCAGCTTGGAAGGAGACTCCGGGCAACAGATACCTCAAAAGCAGACTTGGGAGACCCTGGGCAGAGGTCTCAGCCACACTGGGCTCGGACTCCTGACCCATGGAGCTGTGATAAATATATGTTTTAGCCAAAATCAGTTTGGCTCAGTGGATGGAGTGTCGGCCTGCGGCCTGAAAGGTCCCAGGTTCGATTCCGGTCAAGGGCATGTACCTCGGTTGCAGACACATCCCCAGTAGGGGGTGTGCAGGAGGCAGCTGGTCAATGTTTCTCTCTCATTGATGTTTCTAACTTCCTCTCTGTGAAAAAAAATCAATAAAATATATTAAAAATATATATGTTTTATGCTGCTAAAATTGTTATAATTTGTTCCGCATAAATAGAAATTAATTACAACCTACTAGGTTTCTAATGAAAAAAGGTCTATTTTAATAAATAAACATTAGACTAGAAACCAAGAGATCTGGGTTTATATCACCACCATTATTTTGCTATATGATCTTAAACAAGTCACCTCAAGCACGGAGTTTTTGAAATATGTTCTATGAGAGATAAAGGGTTCACAATTCTATGATTCTAAATCTTGTGACAATAAACTCTGCGTTAGCGTGCTTCCCTCCTCCCCACCCCTCCTGCTTATAATGCAGTCTTGTATTGCTAAAGATAAGAGGCCCGTTGGTTGTGTTGTCAAAGTCTTTTCATAATAAAGACATTCTCTTTAGAGCAGTATTTATTCCGCAAAACATGGCACTTGCCTCACTACAACCCACTTATAATTTGGGATAAAATATGTAGCGAAATGCTTAAGATCAAATACATACAATGTAGGAGAGCACAAAGGAACCTTTTATGAAAAGGAAGAAAACCCTGCAAAAGAAGGATGAAACTCCATTTATGCTTCTTAGAATGTAGAATTGGGTTTTGAAAAGAAAGGTTATCAAAAAACAAGGGCAAGCAGTCCAGCCAGAGGAAAGATACAGGAAAGTGCAGGGGCCTGCAAGCAGCTTTAGCTGTACCTGAAGCAGAAAATAGGTGCTATGGCCTGAATTGTGTCACATTCAAACCTTCAAACGCCACGTGCTGAAGCCCTAGCCCCAATGTGATGGTATTTGGAGACAGGGCTTTGAGAAGGTGATTAGGTTTGAAGCATCCATCTTATATAAAAACTGCTGTTTGAAATTTTAACCCTGCTATTTGGCTTCTGTAAATGCTTGCTTGCTTACATAATAAGAAAAATAAGACTGCTCCCACTTCAGAGAGGCCATTAAACCTTCCCCGGACAAAATTATCCGTGCTGGCACCAGGCCCCAGCACAGAGGGGCTCTTTAAGAACTTGCAAAAGGGGCCGGAAACTCCCCATATTTGGGAGACAAAGAAGGTAAAAACAAATAAATACGAAAAATTCCTCCATGTTGGGGCCTGTTCCACCAAATCGGGACTGTCCCACCAAAAGCAGGACGTCTGGTCACCTTAATTTAGGGGTGAGTGCCTTTCCAAAAATCGGGACTTTTTTAAAACGCTGCGGGACGTCTGGTCACCATAATTTAGGGATAAGTGCCCCATCTGCCCCACTGGAGATCAGTTCAATTCTCACTCAGGACACATGACCAGGTTTGGGACTCAATCCCCAACAGGAGGCATGCAGGAGGCAGCCAACCTGTGTGTGTCTCTCTCTTCCTCTCCCTTCCTCTCTAGCAAATCAATAAAAACATTTTGATACTTCCTTTCTCTCCCTCTCTCCCCCTTTCCCCGCTTCTCCTCTCTCTCTCTCTCTCCTTCTTCCATCCTCTCTCTCTCCCTCCCTCTCCCATCTTCTCTCTCTCTCCCTCTCCCATCCTCTCTCTTCCTCTCCCTCTGTGTTCTCTCTCTCTCTCTCTCTCTCTCTCTCTCTCTCTCTCTCTCTCTCTCTCTTTCTCTCTCTCTCTCTTTCATACACACACACACACACACACACACACACACACACACACACACGTTTTGACCATCCTAAGTTCCTGGAGAGGTTCTGTGAACTGTGGCCTGAGCCCGAGGGAGCCCTGAGGGTGGGAGCAGAGCTGGGGCCTGCTTGCTGGCTCCCCTCACACTGAGAGGAGATGCCCCCCGAGTCGCTCAAGTTCCGTCCCTGAGCAGATGCCTTGCGCTAAGGGCTAAGGGCCTGCCTTTCCCGATCCCTGATAAGGAGTGAGCAGTGGGTGGAATTCAGCTTTTAAAAAATAAATAAATATATATATATATAAAATTGATTTTTTTACAGAGAGGAAGGGAGAGAGAGATAGAGAGCTAGAAACATCGCTCAGCTGCCTCCTGCACACCCCCCACCGAGGATGTGCCCAAAACCAAACCAACATACATGCCCTTGACCTGAATCAAACCTGGGACCTTTCCGTCCGCAGACCGACACTCTACCACTGAGCCAAACCGGTTTCGGCGGAATTCAGCTTTTAATCTCTTGTTCCAATCAGCCAGGCTACCTCAAAGGCTGGGAGCACCAAGGAGGCCTGGAGACAGGGAAACATCAGCTATCGTGGACTTGGAGTCGCGTTTCACGTCCCCAGGAAGCCTCATTAGCCTCCTTTCTGCAATGTCACCAGCCAAGGCCTCACTCAGCCGGGGAGGACCTGTGCCGGGGAAGAAGGCGGCCACACGCTCCGCTGACCAGCTCACGGAAGGCCTGTGTGGCCGCCTGGCAAACACAGAGACCTACAGTAGCCACAGAGGTTTCCCCGCTGTGCTTCCTCCCGCCTTCCTCACCCACCGCCAGTGGAGTTCCTGTGACCGCCCCTCCCTCCTGCGACGGTGATGCATGAATAAGGTGCAGACCGCTGTTCTCCAGAGCCCTGTCTCCACACTGGAGGTTCTGCCTCCGGCAATTGTCCACAGTTTGGCTCAAATAAACTCGTAAACACTCTTTTTTTTAAAATATATTTTATTGATTTTTTACAGAGTGGAAGGGAGAGAGATAGAGAGCTAGAAACGTCGATGAGAGAGAAACATCGACCAGCTGCCTCTTGCACACCCCCCACCGGGGATGTGCCCGCAACCAATGTACACGCCCTTGACCAGAATAGAACCTGGGACCTTTCAGTCCGCAGACCGACGCTCTACCGCTGAGCCAAACCGGTTTCGGCATCGTAAACACTCTTAATAAAACAAACAAACAAACAAACAAACAAAACATTTTGATAAAAAAGGGTTCTCTCTCTCTTGCCTTCTGGTTCCCCATTACTCTTTCTTGATCTGTGACCTGCAATTGCTTGCCATGTGGCCTTAAGTAGCCACCTGACCAGGGCCACGTGGACCCTACACACAATGGATAGCAGCTGGGAACCCAAGCTCAGCCAGAGGCTGGGCAGGACTATGCTTTAACATGGAGCCGAAACCCGGTGCAGTGATTTTCATTCTAGTGAGGAAAACCCCTATTTTTGTTTTTAAAAAAATGCTGTTTGGAATTTTCTGCTGCTTTTCTTAGATAAAATGTTGCTTTCTAGTCTGCTTTAGCCTGTTTGAAGAATGATGAACATAAACTTAGCTGTATAATCTCAATGCCATGCCAGGTGCATTTTTTATTTGGATAGAACTGTATTGTTTTCAAGGCCAGCATCCAGATAACCACCAAGCGCACACATGGGGCTGGCTCTTTAATAAAAAGGGAAGTTCTACTTGTAGCCTTGCTTAGAATTTGAATTCATTTTCTCTAAGCCCATCGAATTAAGTGAGTCTCTCCAAACTCTCCTCCAGCGTTGTTTGATTGTGGGAAGGTCTATAACACTAGCTCTGCTGAAGACACAGCTAGACTTTTGCCTTGGCAGGACAGAGGGAGATGGGACCTTGGAAACCCAAGAGTTAATTCCACACAAATAAATATCACTCCCTCTCCCATGGGGGTCTCAGAGAATCTTTTCCTTTGGCACTCCAAGAGCTCCACTTCCATCAGTAACCAGTGGGGACCCAGAAGGCACCCCACTGATAACAGTTCAACTACACCTGTGTTCCTGGTGTTCTTCAGCCCGAGGGCATTGACAGTCCCAAAAGTATTTGTTTAAGAAGGAAGAAAGGAAGGATTATCCTATGAATACAGTCAAGCATGCACAATGACATTTCAGTCAATGACAGACCCCATATACAAGGATCCCATAAGATGATAATGGAGCTTAACAATTCCTATCGCCTAGAGACATCATAGCTGTTATCAAGTCTTAATGTCTTATCTCGGTGCATTCTTGTTTTGTGCACTCTCAGTCTATCTGGTTTCATGGAGAGGGAATTGAGGGAGGTCATTCAACCTGAGTGCTCAGGAGCTGAGACATAACTTAGGTCAAGACATAGCTTCAGCTGAAACCGGTTTGGCTCAGTGGATAGAGTGTCAGCCTGCGGACTGCAGGGTCCCGGGTTCGATTCCGGTCAAGGGCAAGTACCTTGGTTTCAAGCACATCCTCAGTAGGGGATGTGCAGGAGGCAGCTGATCAATGTTTCTATCTCTCTATCCCTCTACCTTCCTCTCAGTAAAATAAATAAATAAATAAATAAATAAATAATAAATAAATAAAAAGACATATCTTCAGCCTACCAGAGGCTCAGATCTTGAGACCCTTAGTCAGGACTGGGCTACTCTCCTCTGCTTCCTCAGGGGTTGCTGATTAGGGGGAAAGGCTAGGTCTGTGAGATGTGCAGAGGAAAAATGAATTTTAAAGCGAAGGCTATGAATCAAATCAAAATTATGAGGATCCTTGGTGTAGGGGCCCTAGGATTTCATATGAATTTAAAACATAACAGAGAACATTTAAAAGGTGGGGAGAGAAATAAATAAGTAGTTCAAATGGTCAGTTACAGAAATCAACCAAAATCTCTAAAACAAAGGAGCCTATTTCTATAATGATTGGCAGGGGAGAGAGGGCAGGGCGAGGGAGGGGATGTTTACCTACCCTGGTGGCTGGCAAATGGTTTATTTGAAATGGACACCAGCTTTGTTTGCTCGTTTTTAAATATATTTTATTGAAGAACATTTTCAAAAGAAGACAGAAGGAAGGCCAAAAGACACATGAAAACATGCTCAAAGTCACTAATTGTCCGAGAGATGCAAATCAAAACAACAATGCAGTACCATCTCACACCTGTCAGAATGACCAACATCAACAAATCAACAAACGACAAGTGTTGGCGAGGTTGTGGAGAAAAAGGAACCCTCGTGCACTGCTGGTGGGAATGCAGACTGGTGCAACCACTGTGTAGAACAGTGTGGAGTTTCCTCAAAAAACTGAAAATGGAACTTCCATTTGACCCAGTAATCCCACTTCTAGGAATATATCCCAAGAAACTAGAAACACCAATCAGAAAGGATATATGCACCCCTATGTTTATAGCAGCACAATCTACAATAGCCAGAATTTGGAAACAGCCTAAGTGTCCATCAGCAGATGATTGGATCCAAAAACTATGGTACATCTACACAATGGAATACTATGCTGCAATAAAAAAGAAGGAATTCTCATCATTTGCAGCAACCTGGATGGAATTGGAGAACATTATGCTGAGTGAAATAAGCCAATCAATGAAAAAGAAGCACCACATGACCTCACTCATTTGTGGATAATAAAGAGCATTATAAACTGATGAACCAAAAGATATATATAGAGACAGTATATCAACAAGTAGACTGTCAAATTACAGCGGGGAGGGGAGGAAGATCTGGGGGAGATAATAGATCAACCGAAGGACTTTTATACATGCATATAAGTACAACCAATGGACACAAAACTCTGGGGAGGGAGGGGATGTGTGGGAAAAGGGGGGGGGGGCAAAAAAAATCAATAAAATATATTAAAAATAAATAAATAAATATATTTTATTGATTTTTTCAGAGAGGAAGGGAGAGGGATAAAGAGCTAGAAACATCAACGAGAGAGAAACATCGATCAGCTGCCTCCTGCACACCCCTTACTGGGGATGTGCCCGCAACCAAGATACATACTCTTTACCAGAATCGAACCTGAGACCCTTCAGTCTACAGGCCGACGCTCTATCCACTAAGCCAAACCGGTTGGGCTGGACACGAGCTTTGAAGTGGATGCCTCAGTAATGTCTAAGTTTGTGTCAGTGCCCTCTATGATGTTGGCACAAGTATGAAATCGCCTAACAACACAGTTCTCATTATGTGTCCCTGTCGTTAAACAGCACATGACTGTATCATGTTCCTAACCCAACATTCACTCATTAAATGCATCGACATCTACTCAGGAGTTGAGTATTTTTAATTGAATGGGAGCTCCAAGCTATTTATTTCCACCTTATAAAGTTCACTTAATCAAATTCTTATTGGGAGTTAGTTTAGTCTCTCTCCAGAATCTACAGTAGTTAACAATGCTATGGGGAGTGGGGGAAGGGGAAGACAAAAAGATGCCTGCCCATTTATTGAGGGTATGGAGGTATCCTGGCTTTTCCTTTGCCTGGTATGAATCAACTTCGCTCAGAAAGAATACACAGCTCCAAAGTAAATGTCACTTCAGGATAAAACTCAGTAACTAGAGCCTGAACACACACACACACACACACACACACACACACACCACCTCATTTATTCTCTCACCTTCAGAGCTTAGGTGTTTGTTTGTTTTTCTTTTCTTTTTTAATATATTTTTATTGATTTCAGAGAGGAAGGGAGAGAGAAATAGAAACATCAATGATGAGAGAGAATAAAAAAATAAAATAAAGCCATTGTTCATCCCTGGCCGGAGTACTAAGTGGTTAGAGCCTGGACCCAAACACTGAAAGATCTTGGGTTTGATTCCTGGTTAAGGGCATGTATCTAGTTTGCAGGTTTGATTCCCTGCCCTAGAGGCAACCGATCCAGGTGCCTGTCTCACATCGATATTTCTCTTCCCCTTTTCCTCCTCTCCCTTCTTCCCTTCCACTCTCTAAAAAATCAATGGGGAAAATATCCTTGGGTGCGGAGTAACAACAACAAAAAAAGCCATTGTCCATTATTCAAGGAGATCAGAATGTATGTGGGAGATACCAGGTTCTATCTCACAATAGGGTGCAAGGATTTATATTTTCATTTATGCATGGAAAAGGAACACAAAGATAATGACTTTAATCCACTTCATGAATATCAAAGAAAGTATATTCTTCTCCAAGCTCTGATGGGGGGAGGATATTTTACTCTTTGCCTCTCCCTAATCCTCTCCTGGCAGATATGTTGATACAAGCACTGGCAGCCTGCCCACACTGCCAACTCAAATAGATCCCTAAGAATAGCACGGGAAAGGATATAGTGGACTAGAGTTAGCGACAAACACTCCATTCTCAGGAAAAGGCTCTCAGCCTTGTCTCACCGTCCTTACATGAAGAGCAAGCTAGATTTAAGTGCTCAACACTTTTAGGAAAGTCTCAATATTGACTGATTGCTTGATTCATTTCAATGGAATAAGGTTACATCAGTGTTATCCACATAAAAAACATTTATTACCTGAGCCTTATGCTGTCCTGTAATGCAGAGAAAACAGGTTTTCTGCAACTTGGTAATCTATGACATGACTCAGAACACTGATATGGACAACTTAAATGGAGTACAGACAGCTGAGCAAATATTAAAGAAGTCTGTGAATTAATAAATAATTTCACAGTTTGTGCCAGTAGAGTGAGTACACAACTTTTACTGAGAATATTGACAGGAAACCTTGAGGAGTGTACACTGGATGAAGGCTATGGAGAATTCACAACCTGTTCACTAACTAATTGTCATGCAATCTAGCAAGCTGATCAAATAAAGTTGGCTTTCCACAATGTATTCAATACCTGATTTGGAGATTTGAAATTTCCCCCAAAAGTCAAGGTCCCATGAGCAGTCTCAGAACAGCTATATTACTCATTGCTGGCTTAAGGCAGAAGCTCTAGCAGCTCTAACCCTTTTTTAAATTAAGGGAAAGTTAGTAAAACTAACTTTTTAAAATTAAAGTTAATAAAACTAAGCCTTTTTTAAATTAAAAGTAAAATTAACTTTTTTGTTTTCTCTGTTCCTTTGTTTCAACAAGCAATCAATGATAAATAATATCTGTAAAACATTCTTTAATGAAGGAAGAACTTTTCTGCATATGTTTTTAGAATCTCACAACAGACTTGGTGAAGAGGGTATTATTAAGATACCCATTTTATAGATGAGGTGCAGATGAGTGAAGTAAATTTTCTGTATAATTAAGGTACAAATGCTCCTTACAATTTCACTGTAAGATAGTTTAAGATTAAATTTATAGTAGATAGCAAGAACTGTACTTTGAATCTTATTATTCAAATGCTTTAGAGGTAAGACATATCTACCAATCAATCGATAATTGTCTAATCCTAGTAGCTGGCAATGCTATATTCCTATATATGCTGTATACCTTTACACAGAATTGTATAATTGTCTCTGGACTCAGTAAGCTTACAATCTATTTACAAAGCAAGTTTGTGAATGTCCTGTGGACACTTAGAAAAATGAAAATTAATAAGAATTGGCCTGGCCCTAACCGGTAATTGCCTGGTTAGAGAAGACTCAGTCAAGACTAAATGCAAGTGAAACTGAAAAGATGCCAAAACTGTGATTAAGAATAAGGTCAGTGGGGAGAAGGTAGGAGATCCCATGAGAAGGTGAGAGTGTGGTTATGAATGTGGAAATCTGGGGAGGGGAAGTAGAGTTTGCCTCCCCAAAATGTGTCTTCTTGGGATATTTATTACTTTAAGTTGGTTCTTTTTAAGAAACAATGGGACTCAGAAAGGACCTTTGAACCTCCCCCTTTACCTACCTAAACGAACTCAGAAAAACCTGCTTAAAGGAAGGGAGTGATCACCTTAGCATCATAGTATGACCTAAAGTGTGACAGTCAGGGGGAAGCCACGCAAAGTGTGTTTGTTAGACTTCCCTCTGTGTCCCATCAGTTCCGATGGCCAGCAAGAATTACTTTATCTTATTTTTGCTCTTTCTCATCTACTAGTGAACTGCATACTTTCCCTTAGAAATTCCAGACCCCTGTCTCCCTCTTGGTAGATCTGAATGGCATATAAGCCTCAACTGCCCAATGTTTCCTGGGGTCCCATTATTCTTAGCGAACCCCTCTATATACATATGTAAATTTAGTTATTTTCTCCTGTTCATCTATTTCATGCTAGATTATTAGACCAGCCAAAAAATATAGAAATAAAAAATTATTTTTTTACTGCTACACTAGAAAACAGTGAAACAGGAAGGAGTGGTTAATTTGTCCAGGCAGCATCTAGCAGGGGGCCTTAAATACAAGGGAGGAGGGAAGGGGACACAAGTGGACTTACTTGTGAATACATTAAACACAGTTTATTATTGTGTTATTATTTATTAATTATTGTATGGGTGTTTGTTTTTTAATACAAACAGCTGTTAACCTACTTTTGCCTCACCCTGTATAGGGTACTTATTTATCTAAGTTTAAAAAATACCTCTAATTCAGAGGGAATTTATATATATATATATATATATATATATATATATTCAGTCTACCTGTTGTGTTTTTTCCTCGGGTCTGATATCACTATTCCAATTCAAATTTTTCAAATTAAACGAAGATGAAGCGTTTAACACATTATATTGCATGTTTCTTAATATTTATCAATACGTTGGCTAAAAAAAAGAAAAAAGAAGCCAGGGGGGTTCAAGGCTTTGAGTTAGTGTCCGGCCCAGGTGTTAGCAAAGTTCTTTTCAACAGCCACCTGCGCTTTTAAAGCACACCGCACGGTGGACTACGCTTCCCAGGAGCACACAACGCGAGAAGCCCATGAAGGGCATTGTGGTACTTGTAGTCTTCGGTGGCTTCCCAGCCCTGGAATCCCGCTCCGATTTTCCGGGCTGGTGGAGTCCAGGAGCTACCAATTAACTGGGGCCATGTCGGTGACGCCGTGGCCCAACCGGGAAAGCCCGTGTGGGAGCATCGCATAAGGATTGGCCAATCCCTGACCCCCTGGGCGGGGCGGGGAGGAGGGCGGGAAGACCGCGACGATTGGGCGAGGAGCCCGTGGCGGCAGGCGGGGATTGGCTGCGCTCTGGGGCAGAGGGGCCTGGGAAGGGGTGGAGCCAGAGACGCGAGCAGGAAGAGCCCGGCGGCGGCGGTGTCGGCGGCAGAGTTGGTGGTGCCAGAGGCGAAAGCGACAGCTCCCGGGGGTGGCGGCAGCCCCGAGAGCAGGATGCGGGTCCGGGTCGGGCTGACGCTGCTGTTCTGTGCGGTGCTGCTGGGCACGGCCTCGGCGTCCTCGGGTCAGTATCTGCCCCACCCACCCCCCACCCTGGGTCGGAGGCCAGGAGCCACCGCCCCCCCGGCCTCCATCCCGGGCAGGGCCTTGGGGGCTCGGGCTGGAGACTCCACTCTCTCCGGTCTCACCTCGCAGCCACCTGTCAGCCGCCGTGGATCCTTGGGCTTCGGTGGGCCTGAGCTAGAGAGGGTGGTGAGGGGACTGGAGAAGGAAGGAGGGGAAGCAAGGGCGGTCCCCGTGCCCACACCTCTGCTCACTGAGCGAACTTTGCAGGACTCCTCGCGGATGGGGAGTCGACTCCTTGAGAGGGAGTGCCGCCGCTGGTCAGACCCGCAGGGACTCGGGAGGTACCCCCTTCCCTGCCCCCCCGGAGCTCGCTCGGCTCTCTGGTGGACTGTGTGCGGCATCGGCTCTGACAGACACTCCGGCTCGGGGAATCTGTCAATTAGGTGGTTGACACCCAAGGCAGAGCCAGGTGCACCAAAGCCAGGAGAGGTTGACAGGGGTGTGCGAGCACCTGAGACGGTCCTCCGTCTCTTTGATTAATCACGAACACCTTTGATATAATTGTGTTCATTCCCTCCCCCTTTTAAAAAGGAGTATTCCTAAGAAAGTGTTTTTTTACCTCAATGGCACAGTGTTTCTGAGTTGTCTCAGTAATTTTATGATTTGGGGGGGAGGGAGGGGAATCATGGTTCCTATACATTTATAAAGGATTGCAACTAATTTTAACTTTATAAAAAAAAAATCCTCACCCGAGGATATGTTTTTGATTGATCTTATAGAGGAGAAGGGAGAGGGAAAGAAACATGGTCGGTGCCCCCCCCCCCCCCCCTACACACCATGGGAATAGAACCCACAACCTTTGGGTGTACTGGACGAGGCTCCAACCTACTGAGCCATCCAGCCAGGGCCTACTTTTAACTAGTATGTAGACATAGAAATCCCTGTGATTTTACAAATTAGCTGATTTATACTCTGGTTCTAAAAATAATTATTTTTCCTTTTAGTACTTTAGTCCCCCTACATCTGAAAACTTCGGTTTTGAAAGTGTGTTTGGTAAAGAAACACTTAGTGTGTCTAAGTGTTGGGAAATAATTAGTACAGTAAAGCTTTTGAATTTTAATCAGTTTTCGTTGACAAGACAGCTGTTCTGTGGCTTGAACATTTTTTTTTAGAACAAGGAAGGGTATAAATGTCAATCCTCTTTTTCAACAGAAAATTTCCCAGATGGTTATTTGAATCCCCAAATTGTCTGCCCTAGTTGTAAGTCAATGCCGTAACGTCATTCTGCTTCTAAAATAAGAGGCCTAAACCTAAAATTCTGTCCATAATGTGGTTTGAGATACCATTTCAAAAGCAATAAGCATATGCTAGTTATGTGACTGCCAACATCATGCTTTGAGGTCTGACACCCCCCTCCCCCCTTTCATCGATAGTTTGTTTTAAGGATCAAATCTTTAAAACTTGACATAATTCTTGGAGCACTGCTAGCAGTTATTTGATCAAAGGAAGTATGAAAGCAAACTACTTGCTGTACCATGGTAGAGTACTTGACGGACCATGGACCACCTGTATGAGAATTGCTTGTAGAGGTTTGTTAAAAATGCAGTTTTATGTCTGGAACAGGTCAGGGTGTCTGTAGTTTCACAAGCTTCACCAATGATTCTTTACACTAAACTGTGAGAACTACTAGTTAAAGAGCATGTCTATATCCTTGTGAATTCAACTTGCAGAACTTGGAGAAAATGAAAGCGTACAGACACCTTCCTGCATCTTCCTTTAGTTAGATTTTACATATTTAGAGCTCCATGTGCGTGGAGATGATCCTTGAAGTCAATTCACCAACATTTGGGACTCTCAGTATGTTCTAATAGAAAACTGTTAATACTGAAGTGCTAACCCTTTGGGTTGTGTTGATGTAAGTTCAAGAACTGACTGCTGTGATTTCACTCACAGTTAAATTGTGTCAAAACATTTCCCTGGTAGAGGCAAAGAACTAAATAATGTAAGATGTGCGTATTGACAGATAATAAAGGCATCCCTGGGCTGATAGAAAGTGCAGATATCCTGAAATATTTATGTGAGAGAGAGTTTTAGGAATTGAGTAATAGTGAAAAGTACTGTAACTTTTCTCACTTAGAAATACATGTTTTCTTATTTTTGGCAGGAAGAGGCAAATGGTTTACTTTTCTCTCTTTGGGCCAAAACTGTTTCAGATTCTTTTACATTAGGTTCGTTGCTGGGTATTTCAAGTAAGAGTTGTATTAATACCATATATCCAGAGAATAGATTAGAAATTGCAGAGGCTGTTTCATTTTTCTTCTGTTCCTCAAAAATACTGTGAGTCAACAGGGCAGATGGTATTATTCTTTGGTACATTGAGGAAAAGGAGTCTGAGAAAGTTTGCCATATTGAACCACATGGATAAAATCAATATATAAGGAAGCCAGGTTTTGAACCCAGGTCTCCAGGCTTCAGAATAGGAGTAATTAAGAATCAGGAGTATCCTAGAATCCACATAGATTCAGTGGCAAAGCAGAAAACAGGATGTCTCTTTGCACCAAACTCAAGCTTTTCTGTTTGAAGGTGTATCTGTGTAATTTACATGACGAGTTAGAAAATGAGTTTGTAATCATTACTTTCCCCGAAAGAATATACCTGGTACTTTGCAGTGTTGTTAGCTAATAAAATAAAAATGAAAATTGATCTTTTTCAAAGGAAGGTGTACGATTACTAAAGTAATGCAAACCATTATATTTTGGATATGAAACTTTGAGTGAGAAACCCGAAACTCCTCGTTGAATCCTTTTGCAGTTTTCTTGTTGCTTGATGTCTGTGTTCTGATAAAAAGCATTACTATTTTTGTTTTATTGATGCATAACTTCAGTGTCTTTAATCCTTACCTGGTTTCTGCATATCAGAATCTTCAGGTTATAAGCAACTTCTTTAAATGCGTTATGCGAGTAGATATATCAGTTTGAAAGAGAAAATAGCTTATCCTTTAAAACTACCATCTGGGGTAGCTTTTCCCACTTTAGTAAAAGAAAAAGAATTTTCTTATTTGCCAGTAACCTTAGTATCTATTCCTGTTTGTGAAGAGAAAAGAGAAAGAGAGAGAAGCATGATGCAATTCACATGAAATAACCCTGTTGTCACAAGTTTCCATGTCTGTTGGAGTTCAGAAACACATTAATGCCTAACAGCTTGTAGTATCTCAAATGTATATGTCTTAAAATTTATTTATAGGTATCTGTATTATTTAGTGACCTGTTGTGACGGATACTAAATTTAGTGATTTAAGAATCCCAGATAATCTAAAGTTTTAGTATTTAGGGACATACCATATATATTTGCATATTCAATGTCTGCTCTTGATTTATTAACTATCTAATGTTTGTGATTAATTGAATACATTCACACATACAACTTCAATATATAATAGAGATGAATTTTTTCCCCTTTATCCAAATATTTGTTGAGAATGGAATTTGAACCATATGTTAGAACTTGGGCTTTGGGTGATAATTGTGAAGAAGTTAGCATGCAGGATGATTATTCATTAACTAGAGGTTCAGTGCATAGATTCATGCACCCATGCACTGGTGGAGTTCCTCTGTCTGTCCAGTGGGGATCCGGCCAAAACCAACTCCTGACATCACCTGAGGGGTCCTGGATTGCCAGAGGGTGCAGGCCAGGTTGAGAGACCCCACTGGTGTGGTGCATGATTGGGCGGGAAGGGACCACAGGAGAACTCCAGGGCATGTTCAGCCTGTCTTGCCCAATCCTTATCAGCTGGACCCTGGCAGCAAGCTAACCTACTGGTCAGAGCGTCTGCCACATCATAGCGACTAGTCAAACCATCAGACATTTAGCATATTAGGCTTTTATTATATAGGATTGATATCACTACCTAAATGTATGGGCACTGTGGATTAAGACATGCTATATCCTCTTCTTCCCCCCCCCCCAACAGAATGAAAACATATGAAAGGTAATGTAAAACAGTGATATGAAAGAAGCTGTAACTTAAGCTTCTTTGAATTGACAGCACTTTTGTATATGACAAAACCTCACTAATAGGCTTTTTTTTCAAATATTCAAAAGAAACCAATATTGTGAAATAGAGTTGTGTGTTTTGTATATAATTTTGAGTTGTTTATAATTCTTAAAGGTTAGCTCAGTGATAATACAAATTCTAAAACATGTTTTTGTTATATCTTAGAATTACAGGTTATGAATAATATGACCATATGAAGTAAAGATATATGGCAACTCTATCACAAAATTTTCTAGTAAAAATCACATGGTCTTAAGACATTTTGTCTACTGGTTAATTTCTCATATAACTTATGGAACAGACAAAACTGAAGCTCATTCCTAGCTAAAATTATGTAATTTTAAGAGTGAAAAAGGAAGCTTAGAGATCCTCTATTTGTTAACTGGCCAGAAACACAAAGACCAAACATTTGCATACGGGCATGGAGTTGTCACATGTGTTTACATAAGAACAGGCCCTAGCGAGTTTTCTCAGTGGTTAGAGCATTGGCTCTTAGACTGAAGGGTTGAGGGTTTGATGCTGGTCAAGGGCACAGCACCAAGGGCACAGCACCATCCCCAGATCCCATGTCTCTCTGTCTCTCCTCCCACTTCCACTCTCTCTAAAAATAAAAATAAGAATCAATGGGGGGGAAAATTACCTGGTGAGAATTAACAAACCAAACCAAAACAAAACAAAAAGGACAAAGAATAACCAGTGACCAGAATAGAAGTAATACCAGGAAAACACAGAATAATAGAAGGAGAATTAATGTAATTGGGCAAAACCAAAGCAGCAGATGTGAATTTGGGGGAAAAGGTGTAATTAGTGGCTGGGTTCATTGTCTATTTAATATAAGCTGTTGATTTCTTAATAAATACGTATATCTTTTTAAAAATATATTTTAAAAAATAAAAATATATTTTATTGATATATTATAGAGAGAAGGATAGAGAGTTAGAAACATCGATCAGCTGCCTCCTGCACACCCCACACTGGGGATGTGCCCGCAACCAAGGCACATGCCCTTGACCGGAATCGAACCTGGGACCTTTCAGTCCGTAGGCCGATGCTCTATCCACTGAGCCAAACCGGTTTCGGCAATAAATACGTATATCTTTTGTGAATGAATGCATGATAGTATGATGATACTTTTTACCTGTATCTGGTTATCTCTTCAGTAAAATAGAACACAACTATCTCAGTATACTAACTCTACTGTCAAATAATAATAATAGTTCTTAGGGCACATCTTTAGTAGTCTTAGTGAACAATAAAGTGCTAATCAGCATTAACATAAGCTGGTGTAACTCCAGATTCTGAGCAGAGGAAAAGAATAGAATCCTGAACCACAAAATCAGAGACTGATTTTTATAAATTTAGTAACTCTCAGCAGTAGTCTGAGTATATACAGAATAATTGGATGGTATCCTGAAGTATCTGGTTTTGGTGTGGTAGTTGTTGGTCTTCCTACCTGTATAACGGATCAAGCAAATTTTTTTCCTGGAAAAACGACCATCTCACCCCCTTTTTCTCCTCTCATGTAAACTTTTCTGAACTGTTGTTGAATACAGCCAGCTTTAGATAATTCTAGTTTTATTTATCCAGTGCCTGATTATTATTTGTTGTACTTACCAAATGCTTTCTTTTCATAATACCTGTGACTTCCCAACAAGAAAGATGACCAAGTTGTCTTAAAAATTTTTTTACAGATGATGAAAGCAGCCAGGATGAATCCTTAGATTCCAAGGTATGTACGAACATTTGCATTGGCTCATATTTGATGCCCGATTTAAAACAAAGGATATGAAATCTATATGTTTTGAGAAACAGAATTGGATTTTTTTAAAAAGAAAAAGAAAAGATAGCAGGTGTCAATATATAGTTCTAGTTCTTTGGTAAGAAAAAACCCACTGACCTACGGGAGAGAAAATAATAAATATTTCCATTAAGAATGTTGGTTATATATATATATATATATATATATAAAAAGAATGTTGGTTATTAGGTTTAATTTCAACTTGAATGTTCCCAGATGTGTGTGTGTTTGTATGTGAAAGAGCCTAAAGGCTCTTATTGCCTAAAGAGAGATTGATTTTATTCTTTTAATGTTTAGTTTTTTAAATTTTGAAGACTCTCTACCATTTATTTCTACTTATATCAATGTTTTTAAAGAATCTGTTGAGTTATGCACTTAAATTGCTTGATTGAATGGTTAATGCTGATTGTTATGTATTCAAGTAGACCAATCAGTTATGATCCTTGATCTCTAGATTAGAGGGAATATAGATAAGAAACAGGAAGTTTTAGAACAGGGCTATCATAAGGGGAAATATAAGATACATTGGGAGCGCGTATGGGAAGATCCTAACCCAGACTTTAGGACTTAAGAAATACTTCCCATCCCTGGCCAATATGGCTCATTTGGTTGGGTGTCATCCTGTGGTCCTGTGCACCGAAAGGTTTCTGGTTCAATTCCCGGTTGGTGCACATGCCCAAGTCGTGGCTCGGTCCCTCCTTCCCTTCCTCCCTCCCTTAAAGAGGCTACTGGTGTATGTGTCTTTTTATGTTAGGTTTCCACTTTGCACGGTCTACCCCTTTTTCACTCAGCTCTTTGACTTATCTGTGTTATTGTCTCTTTAGCAGAAATACAACAGCTGTTTGATTCAGAAAAAAAAAATCAATTGAAAAAAAAAGGGCTTCTGGAAAAAGTAACATCTCAGTTGAAATTTGAAGAGGCAGAGTTAGGCAGGTGATGCAGACAATGTGATGAACACCTACAAAAACCTATAGAGATGAGCAAGTATGGCACATTCAGGGAGCTGTAGGAGAGATATCTGTATTATAAAAGTAATGGTCAAGTTAGATTGAAACCAATTTTGGTACTGTTGATAACTAAAAATACTCTCTGTTCTCAGACTTCTTTGCCATCAGATGAGTCAGTAAAGGACCACAGCACAGCAGGCAGAGTAGTTGCTGGTCAGATATTTCTTGATTCAGAAGAGCCAGAATTGGAATCACCTATTCAGGAGGAGGAAGACGGCCCCAGGAGCCAAGAAGGGGAAAGTGGCACAGAAGAAGTCAGCTTTTTAGAATCTTCAAATTCAGAAAGCAAAGATTATGAAGAACCAACGCAAGTACGGAAACCAGGTAGTCTGACATTTTCTTGGCTTTCGTTTGATTTACGAATGAGACGACTGATTTTAAAGCTAGAGTAAAAGATGCAGAAATCTGGGTTTACTGATTATTAACCACATATAATGTATAAAATTTAGTTTTACAAGATTTTCACCTATCAAAGTTATTCACTTAACAGATGTGACCCACTCTACATTGACCAAATTCAGTAGTCAAAATCGCATTTTTATTAACTAGAGGCCTGATGCATGAAAATCGTGCAAGAGTAGGCCTTCCTTCTCAGGCAGCCGGTATCCAGGACCCGGGCTGCTTCCCTCCTCTAACCGCCCGCAGGCACCCGGGACCCCGACTGGCTTCCCTCGGGCCCGGCTTTGTCAGGAATGACGTCTCGTCTAATTAGCATATTATCCTTTTATTATTATAGATGTTCTACCCAGTTTCCCCGAAAATAAGACAGTGTCTTATATTAATTTTTTTCTCCCAAAGTTGCGCTAGATCTTATTTTCAGGGGATGTCTTATCTTTCCATGCACTAGGTCTTATTTTCGGAGGATGTCTTATTTTCGGGGAAACACGGTAACATTTATTTTTGGACCCCAGTATGTAATAATCTGTGAGAATGGTACACACATTAGAAACTCAGAAAGGATTGTCTAACATGCTACTTTGGTTATTTTCAGAATTGTGTTAGGATTTTTACTGCTGTAACCTTTTCAGTCATCCTAGGTATTGATAGTTTGATTTAGGTATTTATCCCTCTGTAATTGAAGCTTACATAAACTTTAATCCTCTTCTAACTTTTACCTTGACACCCTCTATTTTTTAATTTAAAACATATTTATCACAGCAATGTGTGTCCACTATACACTGTCCCTCCACCCTTCTATCATTTTGTTTAAAGATTACTGCTATACCCATTTATTATTTTATTGTTAGCCACTTTCAGGACTTGATTGAGATTTTTATCTTTTAAAAATATAATTTTTAATTATAAAAATTCTATAAACATTAATAGAAAAACCAATCTAAAAATTTTAAAATATATTGATCCCATCAACTAGAAATAACAGCTATTAACATCATGAAGAATTAATTACTCTTGCCAGTGTAAGATGTACGGTTTTAAGACTAAATTGGATCAAAATTTATATACTACCCTGTTTCCCCGAAAATAAGACAGTGTCTTATATTAATTTTTGCTCCCAGAGATGTGCTAGGTCTTATTTTCAGGGGATGTCTTTTTTTTTTTTTTTTTTTAATATATTTTATTGATTTTTTACAGAGAGGAAGGGAGAGTGATAGTTAGAAACATCGATGAGAGAGAAATATCAATCAGCTGCCTCCTTGCACACCTCCCACTGGGGATGTGCCCACAACCAAGGTACATGCCCTTGACCAGAATCGACCTGGGACCCTTCAGTCCCCAGGTCGACACTCTATCCATTGAGCCAAACGGGTTAGGGCTGAGAGATCATTTTAGATGTTTCTTCTGCACATCTATGAAAATTTCCTGAGAATTGGTTCTTAAAAGTGAATTTGATGGACTAAATGTAAAATTTTAAAAGACATTTGATACATATTACTAAATTGATCTTCAGAAAAATAAGTTGGTTTGCTTCCTTTGAAACTACCTTTTTTAAAAAAAAAAATTTTTTTTATTGATTTCAGAGAGGAAGGAAGAGGGAGAGAGAGATAGAAACATCAATGATGAGAATCACTGATCGGCTGCCTCCTGCACGCCCCCACTGGGGATCAAGCCCACAACCCAGGCATGTGCCCCCGACCGTAATCGAACCCGGGACCCTACAGTCTGCAGGCCCACGCTCTAACCAATGAGCCAAACTGGTCAGAGCGTGAAACTAACTTTTATTCCTGTATCTAGGCCAGCTATCTATTACCATTTTAAAATTTGGGCCAAGTATTATAGTTTAATTCATTCCTTTTTATTATTTATCTTTTCTTTAAATAATTTGTATTTTTCAATTACGGTTGACGCGCAACATCATATTAGTTTCAAGTATGCAACCCAGTGACTAGACATTATATAATTTATTAAGTGAGCAATCTTAAACCAATATGCTGCGAGGATTTTTAAAATGTGCAATACCTGACCTCTTTTCTCTCAGATAGTCAAATAAAAAAATGACAACAGCCAACACAGCAATAGCCATCCAGTATAAATGAATCAAAATTATACCTTTTTTTTGGTCAGATTGGCAAAAAATACATTTTTTGTGTGTGCCCCAAAATTTTATCAATAGTAATTATTGCCATGAGATGAAAAGGGTTGAAAATCTCTATACTAAGTGATCATCCCGATAAACCTTGTATCCATCTGACATTAAACATAGTTAGTACAATATTATTGTCTATATTCCCTATGCTATACTTTACATCCCCATGACTATCCTGTAACTACCAATTTGTTCTTCTTAATCCCTTCACCCTTTTCACCAATCTTCCCAACGCCACTCCCATCTAGCAACCATCAAAATGTTCTTTGTATATGTGAGTCTGTTTCTGTTCTGCTTCTTTCTTTAAGATTCAGTTGTTGGTAAATATATTTATTGTCATTTTATTGTTCATACTTTTTTCATATAAATATTTTATATTTATTGTTCATACAATATTTATTGTCATTTTATTGTTCATACTTTAAAAAAATTTTTTTCCTTCTCCCTCTTAAAGAAGACCTTTTAAAATTTCATGTAATACTGGTTTGGTGGTGATGAACTTCACTTTTTCTTGTCTGGGAAGTTCTTTATATAAGCTTAGATTCTATGATAGTTTTGCCGAGTACAGTAATCTTGGTTGTAGGGTCCTTGCTTTTTATCCCTTTGAATATTTCTTGCCAATCCCTTCTGGCCTGCAAAGTTGAGAAATCATCTAACAGTCATATAGAAACTCCCTTCTAGCGTTAACTGCTTTTCTCTTGCTGGCCTCAAGGTTCTCTCTTTGGCTTTAACTTTTGTTATTTTAATTTTGATGTGTCTTGGTGTGGGCCTTTTTGGCTTTGTCTTGTTTGGGACTCTCTATGCTTTCTGGAGACTTGTAAGTCTATTTCCTTCAGGTTATAGAAGGTTTCTGTCATTTTTTTTTTTTTTTTTTAACATAGGTTTTCAATTTCTTGCTCTCTTCTTCTGGTATTCCCAGGATGTGAATATCGGCTTGGGGACTGAAGGGTCCTAAGTTTGATTCCAGTCAAGGGCACATGCCCAGATTGTGGGCTCGATCCCCGGTTGGGGACGTGCAAGAGGCAGCCGATCAGTGATTCTCTCTCATCTTTGATGTTTCTAACTCTTTCTCTTCCTCTCCCTTCCTCTCTGAAATCAATAAAAATATATTTTAAAAAACAACAGAAAAAAAAAAAACTAAAAAAAAGAACTTTCCCTCATCAACTATTTGGTTACTCTGAAATATAGTCCATACAGGGAAAGCAGGTTAAATGCATGATTCTTTTCCTTGAAATATTTTTAAATAATAAATTGGTGTCCTAGCAGCCTCCAAAGGAAACCAGTGAGCATGTTTTTGTTTGTTTTGCTTTGCTTTTGAGCATCATTTCAAATTCATGGGTTTTATATGTGTATGCTTCATTCTGTTGACCAATTGGACTCATGGGAATCAGATCAAACGTGACTAAGATTTTTGAAGATACAGTGATAACAGCACATAGGCAATGTGCGCAGAAGTTCATGGCAGCCAGAGCTGCTCCCAGGTCCTGTGTTGCCTTAATTAGGATGCACTCTGCCCCAGATTTCAACATGTGAGGTCTCTAAGTGATGTGTGTGGAGTGTGACTTCAGCCAAAGAAAGGTGTTTCAGTTTTGAAATATCTCCCATTTGTTCTTTAGCAACTGCATAGCTTGTGTGAAATTTTCTAGGAAATCATGCCTTATACTAGTAAATACATGCATCTCAGGTTCATCTCAATGAGCACGTCCACCCTGTGAAAGCATTCCATGAGTAAGGCCTCCTGGTAGTAAAAACCTCTGGTGTGCTTGCCAGAAGGTCTCTTGTTAGCAAGTTTCTAAGATGATTTAATTGTGCCAACTTTCTGTTTCTCTGTTTCTTGGGCAGTAAAAGGAGAGAATGGGTTGCAGGTCTGCTGCTAGCCCTCTCTACCCAGTAGGGTTTTTGCTTCTTTTGTTTGTGTCTCCTTTCCCTGATGCTGAAAATCTTGGTACCTAATGATATTAATCTTATATTGCTTTATCCTAACATCTATGTATCCATAATTATCTATAATAATAAAAGTATAATATGCTAATTAGATCAGACAGCTGAACAACCTTCCAATGAAGCTGTAGCTGCAAGGGCTGAGCCCTTACATGAATTTCATGCATCGGGCCTCTGGTGTATCTATAGTTAATAGCAATGGCCACCTTGCCACTAACAACAGGGACACTGAATGTAGTTTAAGATTCCTTTATAGTTCTTTTGTTTTTAGTATATATTTTACTAGGTATTTGTTATAGGGTATTTTTAAATCACTTGAATAATTTTGTGTAGTTATAGCAACAATTTTATAAAAATTTAGACTCACTTGTTTTGGTTTTTAAGTAATTACTTTATTGTTTTCTTTTATTTATTTATTTATTTTTTATTATTATTATTTTTTAATATATTTTATTGATTTTGTACAGAGAGGAAGGGAGAGATATAGAGAGTTAGAAACATCGATGAGAGAGAGTCATCGATCAGCTGCCTCTTGCACACCCCCCCACTGGGGATATGCCCGCAACCAAGGTACATGCCCCCGACCGGAATCGAACCCGGGACCCTTCAGTCCCCAAGCCGACGCTCTATCCATTGAGCCAAACCGGTCTCGGCTTGTTTTCTTTTATTTAGACTTGTTATTAATGTATTATTAATACATGAAAAAGCTTATGTAACATAAATTGCATAGGCATGGCTTTGTATGGTTGCAGTCAAACCACATTGGAACTGGGTTATACTGCAGTTGCTTCTAGGCTTGCTTTCTTTGTCAGCCTCCCAACCACGTCATTGCCTTATTGCTTCTCCTAAGGAAGCTCAGCTTCCTATCTGGTGCCCCTGCTTTCAACCTCCCCACCCCCACCCCCCACTGTCTGATCTTTCTGCCTGTTGAGGAGCCTCCAGTGGCTTCCTGCCACATGCAGAACAAACCCAGCTCCTCACCTGTACTATAATGAGGCCTTCCGTGATCAAGCCCCTCCTCTCTCTCCAGCTGCGTTTTCCGCCGCTCCTCTTCACTCTCAGGATTCCAGCCACACTGCCTTCTTGCTGTGTCCTGAACAATTTAAGTTTATTCCCAGTTATGTGGGGGATCTCCAAGACTGAAACTCTCTAGAAAGACTCACAGGATTCAGTATATAGTGGTATTTACAGCTTTGATTTATCACAGCAAAAGAATACAAAGCAAAATCAGCAAAGGGAAAGGTGCGTGGAGTGAAGTCTGGGGAAACCAGACACAGGCTTAGGGGCCTCTGCGAGGGGAGTCACAGTACATGCTAATTTCCCCAGCAACAGGTGACAACCCAGCTGAAATGTTGTTTGCCAGGAAAGCTTGTTAGAGACCAAGTACTTGGAGTTCTTATTAGGGGCTGGTCACATAGGCACTCTGTGTTTAGTACCTATATACCAATTGTCAGACCCCCAGAAGCAAAGCAGGTGCTCAGTGTAAATCACATCGTTTGTATCGTTTGGGTGAGCTGTTAGGGCAGTGGGAGTCCTTCAGAAATCTAAGCTCCCAGACACCAGCCAAGGGCCAGCCTTGTAAGCAGGCCTCTTCAAGATGGGAAGTCTAGGCCTGCTGTGTCAGGTCTTCTCTTCACAGTCAGCCCCCGTGGTGTGGCCATTGGCCAAGTTGTCTTCACAGCAAAGTCATTATCAATAAGACCCAGAAAGCAGAGCGAGGCCGACCTGCAGTAATAACTTCAGTTATGCCCTTCCAAGTCCTGGACTTAGCCAGTTAACAAATGCCACTGATCATAAAGATGGCTTCCTCAAGTTTCTGTGTTAACCTTTTTACCTGGCCCTAAGCGTCCGTTCAGGCCTAGCTCAGCTCTGGCTGTAAGGTGAAGCCGACCGGAAAGCCTCCCGGGGCTTCGGTGGTGTCGTGGTGGTCAGGGTGCACGTACAGAAGCACTGTCCCAGAGGGCCCTGGGGTAACGCTGGAAACGAATTAGTAAGCAAATTAGTTGGGACACACAAGCAGGACACACTTCAGGCAGTGCAGTGTGGCCTCCCATCCTTGGTGTCTTTTCCTAGGGTTTCCAGTACAAATAATTTAGTCCTTGGTTTCAGAGAGACCGCCAGCCAGTTCCAAAAGGTTTTGTTGTCCAGGACACCAGTTCATACATCTCAGGACTGTGGACCACATCGGGAGGTTTCCGTTTGGCGAGTGCAGGGGCCGGGCCACCTCCTGCCGCCCGCCTTGTAGTCAGCCCTGCGGCACGCGATCACGGGCTCTGCAGGCGGAACGCAGAGCACTCTCCACAGCTGGGAAAGGTGCACAGGAGCTTTCCTTCAGGGAGAGGGAGGAGTTCCCAGAAAAAGTTTTGAAAAACAAAGATCATAATACCGTCTCCCCTCTCTTGTGCTTCTCCAGGTGCAGAGGTTTAGGTTTATTTTCTTTGGTTGTTGCCAAATCATTGTTTCCATTCAGTAATCATAACTTTATGTTTTTTTCACAATCATCCCCTACTCTCACCAGACCTTTCATCTGGAGGGGTAGTGTGCAAGAGGGACCAAACACCTTCACAGAAAAACATTTCTATACAACTTAACTAGAAAGACATCACGTTCAGGAATTGTTCAAGACAGAATCCTGAATTTTTAAAAAAAGTTCAATATCAGCTTACGTAACCTCCTTCCCCTTATCCAGTGAGCAGCCTAGAAAAGGTCAAACCCTCTTTGAAATATGTTTTTATTGAAATATATTTTTCATAGAGAGAAAGGAAGAGGGAGAGAGGGATAGAAACATCAATGATGAGAGAGAATTGATCAGCTGCCTCCTGCATGCCCCGCACTGGGGATCGATCCTGCAACCCAGACATGGGCCCTGTCTGGTAATCAAACTGGGACCTCCTGGTGCATGGGTCAGTGCTCATCCACTGAGCTACACTGGCCAAGTAGGTCAAGCCCTTTCTGAGGCGAGCTGCATTGAATAATCCAATTGCACTAAGGTGAGTCCACTAGGGGAAAGGTGAGGGCAGCAGAGTCAGGTAATCAGCTGATTGTTGCAAACAGCAGCTCACCAGGAGAGCCAGACACAAGGACCCCTCCACCCCACAGTGAGACATGTTCCCGAGGGGGTTAGGAGCCTTTTCATCCTGTCACCAGTGAGTGGAGGGTCACAGCCCCTGAGAGGCATCCTCTCCCAGCTTGCAGCTTTGGGCAGGTCACAGGTTAAGTCAGTCTCTGTCGGATCATACAGCTGGTCAGCAGCTTGATTTCAAATGGTCCCAGCCAAAAGCACACCCTTTCCTGTGGACATTTGTATGTGGCTCAGACAGTTTAGCCCAGCATTCTTGATTTCCTCTCGGTGTAGGCCCCACAGAGAGGGGACCTAATGTGCAGAGGTCACTCACTGCCTGAGTTCTGTTTATCGAGCCCAGACCTGCTTTCAGTTCCACTCACGCCGAGGCTGGAAGCCTACCAGACAGTATCAGCTTGCACCAGGGGTCCTCAAGCTTTTTAAAGTGGGGGCCAGATAACGGTCCCTCAGAGCTGGAGGGCCGGACTATAAGAACTACTAATTCCTACTGTAACACCTCGGCTGCGCTCACTGCCCAAAAAACCTGGCGGGCCAGATCAGGCTCCTCTGCGGGCCGCATGTGGCCCGCGGGCCGTAGTTTGAAGACCTCTGGTTGCACCTTAGACTCAAGCCCAGACAGTATCAGCTTGTAGCTTAGAATCAAGCCCAGGCACTGAGGATCTGTAAGTTCAGGATTCTGTTAAAAGCCAGAGGCTTTTCTACGGCAGCACCAAAGCAAGATAGTGCAGGGCCAGAAGTCCCCGTGGCAATTTCTTTCCTCCACCCTTTAGCCGGGTCTTTCTTTGAGTCCAAAATGATCCACTCACAAACCTGTACATCTGTCTCTAAGATTCAGACTTCTGCCTTCACAAGCACTCACTCGCAAACTAAATCTGCTTTTTAGAACTTCAAACGTGTATTTCCATCTGTGGATCACCTCTCTTTCTTCATGTGTCCCTCTTGCCAGAGGCTCCAATAAGCAGAAGTCCATATCCATTGTGTGGGAGAGTGGAAATGTCCCCTCTTTTTCCTCATTATTCTGGCTGGTCTAGTCAAATTGAGATGAGACAGATCAATAGGAGAAAATAATCACATTTATTATTTATGTACATATGGGGTTTTGTAAGAATCTGGGAAGGATGGACAAAGGGAGCAGTTGAGACTTACATATCATTTTGAGCTAAAGAGAAGGGGGGCTAGAATAGTAGTTTGGAATTCAAAGGGAATATAGGCAATTCACAGGTAGGTGGAAAGGAGCAAGTATTTTGGTGAACAAATTCTTGCAGGGCCACCCAGAAATAGTGGGGCAGGGAGGGGAGTCTAGCAGACTTGGCCGGGTTTCTCCCTGTCTGCCTCACTTGGTTCTTATTACGCTAAGGTGATCTTCTAGAAATTCCTGCAGCAGGAATTTTTAAATCTCAATTCCTTTAGGCAGGTAAGGAGTAGGAGGAGGTTAAAAGGCTCTTCTTGAGTCTTTTTGTTTCTTAAAAATAACCAGCTCACCCTGACTGGTTTGGCTCAGTGGATAGAGCGTTGGCCTTCAGACTGAAGGGTCCCAGATTCTGTTCCAGTCAAGGGCATGTACCTTGGTTTTGGGCACATCCCCAGTGGAGGGTGTGCAGGAGGCAACTGATCGATGTTCCTCTCTCATCGATGTTTCTAACTCTCTATCCTTCTCCCTTCCTCTCTGTAAAAAATCAATAAAAAAAATTTAAAAAAAATAATCAGCTTAAATTATATCTCAAAAAGGCATATTTGGGGCTAGCAAATCTGCTCCTCCTCAGTTACAGAAACTTATCCTGCTCCCAATACTCATAGAGTTTAAGTTACAACCCACCCAGTAGTAGCAAAAGCATGGAAGCTGTGTCCCCGACACATTTTTCTGTGCAGCTTTCCCTGATCAGGATTATTCCTCTGGCATATATGGGATTACAAACATTTAACATTTTCTATCAATTTTTACTATACATTCAAATGTAATGGCCACAAAATACAGAGCCACTGTAATTTCCCCCCTTTCTCCCCCATCATTGCAAATTTACTTAAAACTTTAACACTTGCTGTGTTAGTTAGTATCACAGCAGCCAGGGAAGATTGGGCTGGAATGCAGGGGAGGAAGGACAGTAGGGAAAACTGCTGCAGCTGCAGGGAGACTGGGAGAAAACTGCTGGAATGTTACCTCCCTCCCCTTTTTTTCTGGTGTATCTAAAATTTGGCTCCAGCCCTAGGACCTAATTTAACTCCCTTCCCCTCACCACTACTCCCCACCCCTGGTTTTAACATTTTGACCTTTCACCTTTGGAAATTTGGCGGGAAGTGGGTGGTCCTTTCTCCTATTCAAGAAGAGAACAAACCCAAAGGCATCACCACTTTAACCAGGATGGCCCAGAGCAGCTGGGGGCCCAGTGAGCCTGCTCTCCTGGAGCTGGATCTGTTCTCAAGTTCCACAAGTTACTTCTCCCTCTCACACACACAGCACTCCGCTGCTGCTGCATTCCGAGGTGACTCCATACTCACCGGGAACCCGAAATTCATCATACCCTGCCCTTATCCTTCCTTTCCCAAACCGCTCGCACTGGATTTCAGTGAGTCAGGGTCAACTAATGTTGGGGGTCCCCAAGACCACCCCTAGGTTCAGTGATTTGCTGGGAAGACTCAGCATATAGTTGTACTCACGGCTGTGATTTACTATAGTGAAAGAATACAAAGCAAAGTCACAATGGGGCGAGGTCCAAAGGAAGCCAGATGCAAGTTTCCAGGGAGAGAGAGCCTTTGGACCCAGCAAAGTGCCGTGGCACAAGTGACAGCACAGGAAATGTTCCCTTCCAGAGGCTCATCAGTGACCCAGCCCTTGGAGTGTTTAATGGAGACTAATCATGTAATCACTCTCTGTCTAGCATGTACCAAAATTACAGACTTGAGAAGGAAAACAGATGTTGAGCATAAACCACATTGTTTTTCCAAACAGTTTAGATACAGTGAGTCACTTTGAGCAGTTAGGGAGCGGGAACCTCTTATCTTAGTAAGGACAACCTTCTGCTCCCTTCCTAAAGCCCTACACCTGGGAGCTTCCTTGCCTCCTCTCCTCTGTGCATCTAGTCAGTCACTAGGTAGTACCATATCTATTTCCTTAGCATCACTTCAGTATTCCCACTTCTTTCATTCCATGATCCTCTTCAGGCTCCCATTACCTCTGGGTTAGACGATTGTCACAACCTTTGGACTGGTCACCTTATCCAACCCTCCCTCCATTCCATTGTCCACCCTTTTAGCAAAATGAGCATGTCACTCCTACTTAAAACTCTTATGTGAGTTCCACTGTTCTCAGGATGAAGTTCAAACTCTTCAGTAAGATTAGTCAGGACCTTGGCTTCTTCGTGCTTCTTTAGCTGCTTCTCTCATCTACTTTGTCACTCACCGTGCATGTCCCAGTTTCCTGAACTCTTTTTATTTTGTCTAATGTACCATGCTTATTTTCTTTTCTTATCATACCTGTTCCCTCTGTCTGTACTATTTTTCCCCACCTCACCCTGCAGCCTTTCAACCACTCCCTCTGGGACAGCAACCGCTGGTTCGAGGACCACTGGTGGTCCGTGAGGTCAGAAAGGTTGGCGACCGCTGCTCTGGGAGGTTCATTGTAAGCTTTAGTTCTGGCGAGGGGAGGCTTTCCTTTCCATAACATCGATCACACTTTTGTTTAATGCCTGTCTTCCTTGTGAGGCAGTAAGTTCTATAGAGCAGAGACCTCTGCTCCACCTCATTCCTGGCACCTAGGAGATCCTCAGCACTTATGGAACAAATTAAAGATTGGGTCTCCACCCTTAAACTCTAAGTCTAGTAGGAGCTAGACGCAGGGGTCTTCAAACTACGGCCCACGGGCCACATGCAGCCCCCAGGGGAGTCTGATCCTGCCCGCCAGGTTTTTTGGGCAGTGAGCGCAGCCAAGGTGTTGCATTAGGAATTAGTAGTTCATATAGTCCGGCCCTCCAGCTCTCTGAGGGACCGTGATCTGGCCCCCACTTTAAAAAGTTTGAACACCCCTGAGAGTATTGTAAAGAAAGAAACTCAATATGTATTATAAGTGCTCTAGTAAAATGTTGAGGGATCATTTTCCTAGTATTTATATTATTGGAGAAATTGACTTGGAAAATAGAAGAGTTGTGCCAAGCAGTGGAATTGATTCAGTTGCATTTGCCTCATTTTTTGCTCACTAGTTGGACAGAAGTTGGACAGTAGACTGCATTCTAATGTTATTGAAGCTATTTACAGAGCTGGGTAGTCAGCTATTCATGCTCACTAAGTTGACTCACCTTCAAGTCACCCCTAAATAGGATTAGCGCTGACTTTTTGTATATTCCCCATTCCAAATCATGTATCTTCATCTTTAAATACTAGTAGCTGAAATTGACGGTGTTGAATCCATGAATACCACAGGTGCTGTTCATGTTTCAATTTTTCTTCTTATCTTTCCAGCTTTGACCGCCATTGAAGGCACAGCACATGGAGAGCCCTGCCACTTCCCTTTTCTTTTCCTGGATAAGGAATATGATGAGTGCACGTCAGATGGGAGGAAAGATGGCAGACTATGGTGTGCTACAACCTATGACTACAAGGCAGATGAAAAGTGGGGCTTTTGTGAAAGTAAGTATTGATTTGTAGGAGGAATTTCCTGTTGCTCCATGTCTTGAAAAACATCTTTAAGGCCTCTGTGAGCCATCTTTTTCCGCCCTTGACAGACATGGTCTGTCAACCATGTTAGTAATATGGTTATAGCCTTAAAGAACAGAATTTAGCACAGGAAGCATGCAGTGTATTTATTTCCAACCTGTCACTCAGGCAACTTATCACACTGTCTTATTTAGAGAGGGCTTTCTGTTGGTGTGCACAAGTTGTTCTGCAAACCCTCAGGCAGGCTGCTAATTTAATAAATGTAAAACACTTTTTAATAGTAAAGGAAACAGCATTATGGAGAAGGTTAAGAGTGATAAGGAAGAGCCTACCTTGTGTGGCTGAATGGTTGATCATTGACCTGTGAGCCATGAGGTCATGATTTGATTTCCAGTCAGGGCACATGCCTGGATTGCTGGCTCTATCCCCAGTGGGGACGTGGAGGCAGCAAGCCAATCAATGATTCTCTCTCATCATTGATGTTCCTCCCTTTCTCTCTGAAATAAATTTTAAAAATATATATTTTTTTAAAACAGTGGTTAGAAGAAAAATAATAACTTTTAAAAAACATTTTGAGCCCTGGCCTTTGTGACTTACTTGATTGAGCGTCCTTTCCTCTGCACTGAAAGGTTGCAGTTAGATTCCAGGTCAAGGCACATGCATGGATTACAGGCTCAATACCCTGTAGGGGACATTCAGGAGGCAGTTCATCTATTTTCTTGTATCGATGTTTCTCTGTCTCTCTCCCACCTCCACCTTCTTCTCTTTTTCTCAAATCAATTTTTTTTTAAAATCTTTTAGCCCTGGCCATTTTGGCTCAGTGGATGGAGTATTGGCCTGTGTACTGGGGGTGTCGTGGCTTCAATTCTGGTTAGGGGCACATGCCTGGATTGTGGGCTTGACTTCCAGGGGGAGGAGGAGGCAGCCAATTGGTGATTCTCTCTCATTGATGTATCTATTTACTCTCTCCCTTCCTCTCTGAAATCAACAAAAATATATATTTTTGAAAATCTTTAAAAACACTTGGAGTAATATGTGCTATGCTTAGTAGCATTTGAAAAATCATGTATGTTTCACTTTCCTGCATGTTAATGTCAGTATAAGGGGGCTGACCTCTAAAGGTATTTTTTCAGGAAAAACTTTGTAACTAATAAAGAACAACAGAAAATCTTTTTCTTCTTTTAAAAATATATTTTATTGATTTTTTTACAGAGAGGAAGGGAAAGGGATAGAGAGCCAGAAACATCAATGAGAGAGAAACATCGACCAGCTGCCTCCCGCACACCCCCCACTGGGGATGTGCCCGCAACCAATGCACATACCCTTGACCGGAATCGAACATGGGACCCCTCAGTCCGCAGACCGACGCTCCATCCACTGAGCCAAACCAGTTTCAGCAGAACAACAGGAAATCTTAAACATATCTCCTTTGATTTCAAATAACACTTTCAAAATAATGGCTCTGATAGATAATTAGGCACTCCTAGAAGATAACATCAAATATAGCCCATCTTGTGTGTAGGCCAGTATGATTAGGAACTTTGGTATAATAAAATCAGATCTTTATATATAAGAACTCCTGTTTCTGTGAATATTGGTCCTAATGAAATATTCAGATATCTCTTAATGAGATACAATACTGATACAATACTATATTACAGTAGCAAAATAATTTTTGAGAAATCTATAACAATTCTGTGATTTTAAGTATTGGTGAATAAGGAAAAAATAGAGCTTGAACTTCAATCAAGAACTACATTTAATAAAAATCAATTATTTTACAAATTTTTTATTATATAATTAATCAAATACTTTACCCTTATAAAGATACACAGTATTTCAGGTGAGGCTTTTAAAGTGTCCTTTGAGCCAAAACTGGTTTGTTCAGTGCATAGAGCATCAGTCTGCAGACTGAGATGTTCTGAGTTTGATTCAGGTGAAAGGCCTGTACCTTGGTTACGGGCACATCCCCAGTGGGGGGTGTGCAGGAGGCAGCTGATCGATGTTTCTAACTCTCTCTCTCTCTCTCTTCCTTCCTCTCTGTAATCAATAAAATATATTAAAAAAATAAAGTGTCCTTTGAGTGCCCCTAGCTAGTTTGGCTCAGTGGATAGAGCATCGGCCTGTAGACTGAAGGGTCCTGGGTTCGACTACCGTTAAAGGCACGTGCTCGGTTGTTTTGGCTTCATCCACAGGAGGGGGCAGGTGGGGAGGCAGCTGATGAATGATTCTCTCTCATCATTGATGTTTCCATCTCTTTCCCTCTCCCTTCTCTGAAATCAATAAAAGTATATTAATTTTTTAAAAGTGTCCTTTAACTAAAATGGTATTTTTTCTGACTTTATTTTTTTTTTTTTTTAATCATCGATTTTAGAGAGGAAGGGAGAGGGAAAGAGAGAAGCATCAATGATGCGAGAGAATAATTGATTGGCTGCCTCCTGCACATTCCCTACTGGGGATCGAGCCCATAACTTAGGCATGTGCCATTAACCAGAATTGAACATGGGACCCTTTAGTCTGTAGGCTGACGTTCTTTTTTTTAAAAAAAATATATTTTATTGATTTTTTACAGAGGAAGAGAGAGGGATAGAGAGTTAGAAACATCGATGAGAGAATCATCAATCAGCTGCCTCCTGCACACCCCACACTGAGGACGTGCCCACAACCAAGGTACATGCCCTTGACCGGAATCAAACCTGGGACCCTTCAGTCCGCAGGCTGACGCTCTATCCACTGAGCCAAACTGGTTTCGGCAAGGCTGACGTTCTATCTATCTGTTGAGCCAAACCAGCAAGGGCTGACTATTGTTTTTTAATAATCCTCTGTCCTTCTCATTTTAGCTGACTTGGCACATGATCATAATTTGCTACTGAAATTTCAGTCAAATTATATTAAAAGTTTTAGAATTACTAGCAGAAAAGTACCCTCCAAAAGCAGGTTGATGTTGCATGATGTGAACGAGTTGTGTGTTTTTTATGTTTTATCTTCTGTCAGGTAAAGGCCACAGCTAAAATATGTGTCTTTGGAGTCAGCTTTGTAAAGAAGGAAAGATCACTAATTGTGTTTGTGTTCTCAAAAGGCAGACTACACGCTGATGCTTGATAAATAATTGGTTAGAATTAAAATCCATTTAAGTGCATTTAACATTTTGTTTTTAGCTGAAGAGGAGGCTGCTAAAAGACGGCAAATGCAGGAAGCAGAAGTGATGTACCAGACTGGGATGAAAATCCTCAATGGAAGCAATAAGAAAAGCCAAAAAAGAGAGTACGTAGCACTGCGAGTAGGTGCCTCCCTAAGATAGGCCATTATAGAGATAAATAGCGAAGTTTTTTTTAAAAAAGTGTTTCACCAAAACAGAGGCTTTGTTAAGTTGCATTATAAGAAGTTTAATACCATATATGGACTTCAGTGGCATTCTTATCAGACATTAGCTTGTTAGAAAAAAAAGGGTAATAAATACTGACCCCACCAATGTACAATGAGCAGAATGGAAATAATGGACTAAAGTTGTAGTTTCCAAGAACCAAGGATACATATGCTATTTAGAATTTAAAATTACATAAAACGAACAAAAGGAGTTATTGTCAGGTGTTGTTGTTGTTGTTCGTTTGTTTTTGCTTTATAATATTCTTGCAGACAAAGACTAGAATTTAGGAATTTATGCTTGGAAAGAACGTAAAACAAGTGACTGTCTTCTAATATTTTATGCCCCACTAATTTCAGCTGGCTTATATCCTGTGCAAAGATTTTTTTTAAATTGCAATGGTTATCACTGGATTATTTACGGGACACCGTATTATTACAGTTCTTTCACTGCACGTGTAGTTAATGTTTCTGGAAGTTTTGGGAATTACCATTAGTGTAATTAGACTATTCCAAGGTATTAGGAGAAAACTGGTACCTTACTTAAAAACAAAGTAGCCAGTTTGTTTTCTATGCATAAGTAACATGACTATAGAATAAGGAAATTATTCATGTTGCATTTCAGTAGATCGTTAAAAAATGTAATAAAAGTCCAAATTATTGCTAATGTGTTTTTAATTGTTTACATTTAAAGAGCGTATCGGTATCTTCAAAAGGCAGCAAGCATGAACCATACCAAGGCCCTGGAGAGAGTGTCGTATGCTCTTTTGTTTGGTGATTACCTGCCACAGAACCTCCAGACGGCTAAAGAGATGTTTGAGAAGCTGACTGAGGAAGGCTCTCCCAAGGGACAGGCTGTAAGTGTACTTGCACTGAGAGTCTCCTCCCACACAGCACTTGTTTATTTTAACAGCAGCTTACTCTTTGTGCCCTAACTTCTTTTGAAAATAAAAATGAAATATCTTGCCCAGTGGTTAAGCATCTACCTATGAACCAGGAGATCAGGGTTCTATTCCCAGTCAGGGCACATGCCTGGGTTGCAGGCTCGATCCCCAGTGTGGGGTGTGCAGGAGGGAGCTGATCAATGATTCTCTCTTATCATTGATGTTTTTCTTTCTCTCCCTTCATTTATGAAATGAATTTTAAATAAAAGTAAAATGTCTTTGAATATTAATTTTGTGGCAGATCATTTTACCAAACTTCTTAGTCTTTTTCCTTTGTCTGAGAACGTTTATGGTCACTTATGGCATCTTGCCACAATTATGCCTGTAGTTTTCCAGATTTGATCTGTAGTGAATGAAACGTAAAGGTAATTGGCTTTTACCTAAATTACCAGTGCATTTCTTTCCAAAGTTCCGATGCTCCAACTCTTATTAATCTTGATGTTTTTAAATATATATATATATTACAGAAGCAGTACAGGTCCATTATAAGAAACTAGAAATACAAACTAAAAATGCTAAGAAAGTCAACAATGCATATGTACAACTAGACATGAGCATTGGTAGTATGTTAGTGCATGCACACCCCCCTAGACCTTTTTTTTTTCCCTTTTCTTTTTTTTCTGTATAGATACATACAAATTCTTGATTAAAATAAGATGTCATTGTCTACTGTTCCATAATGTGCTCTTTTCAATCGTTAATCTTTACCTTTCTTTGCCAGTAAATTTCTACATCATATAATACCCTTAGCATATTCAGTAGTATTGAACAGAACATTTCCTTTATACTATCATAGTTTTGTCCAAACCTAACCCCGGACTATACCTTATATTCGGTTGTTATTTCTAGCATTACCATCCCCTTTCTTTTTTTCTTTCTGTGTTAGAGAGTGCCCATTTTTCTGCAGATTGTCCTCACTCAGTTTATCCATTTACTTCTGCATAGTGTTCTATAGTTTGTTTTTTCATCATCTATATTTCCTATAAACTGGCTGTCACAGCTAAAGACTATGATGAACGCTAGTTAAATATTTTTGGCTGGACTGCATTATGGGGATGTTCTGCATTCCCTATTGCATCACACCATTTGATAAAAAATATCTGTTTGATTCCCTATTAGTAATGGTAAGGTTGACAACTAGGATTTAGGGTGCCACCACATTTATTTAAAACTAGAGGCCTTGCCCAGTTAGCTCAGTCTGTAGAGCATGAGACTCTTAAAACTAGAGGCCTGGTGCACAAAATTCATGTATGGGGGGCGGGGGGTCCTCTTAGCCCAGCCTGCACCCTCCAGTCCCCTGGGGGAATGTCCAATTGCTGGTTTAGGCCCATTCCCAGTTATCGGGCCTAAACCAGCAGTTGGACATCCCTCTCACAATCCTGGATCATTGGCTCCTAATTACTCACCTGCCTGCCTGCCTGGTCGCCCCTAACTGTCCCCCCTGCTGACCTGGTCACCTATAACTACCCCCCGTTGCCGGCCATGTCACCCCTCAATTTCCCCCTCCCTGCTAGCCTGGTCGCTCCTTAACTGCCCTCCCCCCTCCCCTGCTGGCCTGGTCACCCCTTACTCTCCCTCCTTCTCCCCCCCCCCAGCAGGCCTGGTTGCCCCCAACTGCAACCCCCCACTGGACTGGTCACTCCTAACTGCCCCCACCCACCTGGTCACCCCCAACTATACCCCCCCTACCGACCTGATTGCCCCACACAGCCTGCTGTTCAGACGTTTGGTCGTCCCTCACTAAATCCCCTGCCAGCCTGGTTATAGGCAGCCATCTTATGAGGGTGTGACAATTTGCATATTATCTCTATTATATAAGATGCCTTTAATAATTCAGGTTTACTGAAGGTTTTAGATTTGCTTAGTCACAGAAGTCTGTTTTCAGACTATTTCAACATTAGCTTATACTTCAATGTTGTCAAGGCAAAGGATAGGACTTTACTAGTGCCTTCTTTGATTGGTTGAATTTTTTTAGAAAATGGTGTGCTCTAGCTTTGTAAAGTGACCTTTCTTCCTTGACTGCTTCACCTTGACCTCTGGCTGCCTCTTTGTGTTCCTGGGATAGTGGATCTTGGCAGTCTCTTATCCATTGTGTTGATTTGTTCTGTTCTTATAATAGTTCATTAAGATCAAGTAAAAGCCATGTTTATGTTCAGACTTTTTTTTTTCCTAGTTAATAAGTTATTAAGTTATCTTTAATTTTCAAGATAAACATTTTGACTTGTTTAAAGTTGTATTTCATTGTATAATTTGTAAAACCTTGAATGCATTTCTAAGGCTCTTTAATTCCAAGTTGTACATACTTCCAACAACTTAAATTGTTTCCCATTTAAAGATTCTTTCATCTTTTCAGAGTTCATAAAACATGTCTGTTTTGAATAAACTTCCACCAAAGGCAGTTATCATTTTATTTCAGGCTCTTGGCTTTCTCTACGCCTCTGGACTTGGTGTTAATTCAAGTCAGGCAAAGGTAATATTATTAAAACTTTAATTTATATGACATTTTGAATTGAGTAAATAATGTGCCTATGTTCAATTAAGCATCTTTTGTTCATTCACAGGCCCTTGTATATTATACTTTTGGAGCTCTTGGGGGCAACCTAATAGCCCACATGATTTTGGTAAGTAAGACTTAAATGGAAGAATACTAACATTGAGCAGCAGAAGAATTTTTGGTTAATGAATGACCATGACTTTTCTGACTTGCATGATTCAGATTTACTTTTATTCACTAAGACCAAATACTCAATGGAATAGTCTTATTAATGAATACAATAACTGAATCTACATGTGGTTGAAAACAGAGTTCACAATGTTTTATGAAAATGACTAGTTTGGCTGATTGCTCTTAAATATCTGATAAATGGCTCTTTTTTATTTTTCGTAAGTTGGAACTGTTTGTCAAAGTCATTTTTTTAGATTGGTTATATTGAAATTGGTGAATGACCCACTATGTAAAGAACCTATAAAGTTCTTTAAACCTATTCAGTGGTCCTTTAAAGTTCATTACAAAATATCTTTTATGTGCCATTTGATACCATTGATCCCTTAAATGGCTTAGTGGTGAAATAGAGAATTTTTCCACTAAATTCTTTAGTGTATTAAATGTGCCTTGTACTTCATAAACGGACTTTGGCTAAGTCACATGACCTCTATCTCATATTACTATGTTTCAAATGAATATATAAATTCATTCTTACAAGAACATAAAGGACAGAGTAAGCAGAAATGAGACTGAAAGCGGGGGGGGGGGGGTTACAGGAAAAAATATGGGAAAGAATTTACAGCTTAGTCATTGATGAGCTATAATACTTTAAAAAGAAGGAAAATCTGTATCTCTGGCCAGCTGGGTGGTTCCTAACTAATTTTACTCATACGTTCCAAAAATATTCATTGAGTACGTGTCGTTGGGATACCAAAGATGAGTAAGATACAGCTCAACAAGCTTTTAATCAAGAAAGGGAGGCACAAATAAGGAGACTATTATAGCACAGCATGAGAATGTCAAGGAATCACTCAGAAGAGTGGTCGGCAAACCATGGCTCGCCAGCCACATGCGGCTCTTTGGCCACTTGAGTGTTCTAACACCACTTCTTCAAAATAGACTCGCCCAGGCCAAAAACCGACTTCTGTGCATGGGCCACAAAGTTTCAATCGCACTGTGCATGTGCGCCCACACGTGGTATTTTGTGGAAGAGCCACACATAAGGGGCCAAAGAGCTGCGGTTTGCTGACCACTGACCTAGAAAGTGGCGTTGGAAGGAGAGGGATTTAAGGAGGTATTTCTGAGGAAAGAAGCAGCTCACCCTGTTCTTGAAGGGTAAATTGTGGTGAGTGAATGTAAAAAGCAGAGGTATCCAGGCAGCGGGAGCAAGATAGTATGTAGAGGGACAGCACCAAGAGGGAATGTGGTGTTTGCAAGAAAACACAAGCACTTCGGTGTGGCCAGAGAGTAGAATGCCTACCAGTAGTTCACAACTGGGCAGGTGAACAGGAATCACAGAAGCAGCTGTACGTCATGCCAAGGAGCATGGACTTCGTCCTGTTTACATGGACTCTGTCTTGTTTACAAGGGTAAACTGCTGAGGGAGTTTAAGTGAAAAATAAGGGTTTGTTCCAATTACTTACCAATCTTCAACAGCTATACAGAGTAAGAACATTAAATATGCTATTATACAGTAATGCCCTAAGGATTGTTAAAGCTTGTAAAGTTATTTTGAGTCTGTACCAAATGACTCCAGAGAGCTCTACTTTCTGTTCCTTGCTCTTTATTATTAGCTCTCTTCCCCTTATTCTGAGTCATTTATTGCTGGGCTGCTTTTAAATAGTCCCTTGACTTCCCTATTTTTCTCATTTGTTGCTGCTTCTTTGCTAATTTGAAAGAGTAACCCTTTTTTAAAATTGTGTATAAAATAAGAATAAATCTGTTCCAAGCATGACCTTAAGTAATTTTCTCCTATAGATAAAATTCACACACTGCATAAAGTTCATTGCATCAATTCCGATTGCTCTAGAAAATTTATTTTTTATTTTCTAGTTCTTAGTTATTTATAGTCTGCTTGTTGTAATGGCTAAATAAATTGCCTCATGACCTAAAGCTCAGGAAAAATAGGGTGATAGTGTCCTTGGACTGGAAGACAGCAGAATAGCATGCCGAGTATGGTTAGCAGTATTTGTTCTAATGGGATGCACTGAAGCACATAAACTGCCCGTCTTCTCACTAAGGCTGTGTTGCAGGGCTACCGCTACTGGGCTGGCATCGGGGTCCTCCAGAGTTGTGAATCCGCGCTGACTCATTACCGTCTTGTGGCCAACCATGGTATCTATGCTTTTGCCTTTCACCTTACAAAAAACAACAACAACACAAACACACCCATAAAACAACTAATTTTATATTCATCTATTTTTATTGTACTACTTGAAATGTCATGAATGGCTCTTTTCAAGTAGAATTGTCTTTACCCTAGTTCAGGGGTGAGTAAAGACGATTTTTTTTCCTGCCAGTGGCCATTTGGATATTTATAACATCATTCACAGGCCATACAAAATTAGGAACTTAAAAATTAGACTGCTATCTTTGGTCAAACTTTAATTAACTCACCCCTCATGCCCTGGCAGGGCCAGATCAAATGATTTTAGACCCGTAGACTAGACATTCCCCACCCCTACCCTAGTTGATTAATAAGTACTTGCCTTTTTTTAAATTTTGCTATGGATTCCACTTCTTCAGTATTTTGTAGAAAAAAGCCAAATTTACTTTAGATTGCTGTTTTATATCTACAGAATACTATAGGAACAGTTTCCTGTAACATAATATCTGTCAACATTTGGCAACTCGAATTGTACTTTTCTCTGTGGGACACTCCTGCTGACTTTCATCCATGACATTCCTTTGTCTTCCTGTTGCAGTTGCTAGTGATATCTCGCTGACAGGAGGCTCAGTAGTGCAGAGAATACGGCTGCCAGATGAGGTGGAAAACCCAGGAATGAACAGTGGGATGCTAGAAGAAGATTTGATTCAGTATTACCAGTTCCTAGCTGAAAAGGGTGATGTACAAGCACAGGTATGTGTTTCAACTTCTCATGTACTGTCTTAATGCATTGTGTTCTACAGTCTCTGGAGCAAGCATTTATATCTATAAGTAACAATTGCTCTTAGCAGTTATTAGCTACGTTATTATTAGCTATACATATCATTGTTTTTAAATATATATATTTTATTGATTTTTTACAGAGAAGAAGAAAGAGGGATAGAGAGTTAGAAACATCAATGAAAGAGAAACATCCATCAGCTGCCTCCTGCACACCCCCCTCTGGGAATGTGCCCGCAACCAAGGCACATGCCCTTGACCGGAATCAAACCTGGGACCTTTCAATCCATAGGCCGACGCTCTTATCCACTGAGCCAAACTGGTTTCAGCAAGACATACCATTTGGATTCATCTGGGATGTGGACTAGACATTCATGGTTCCTAAAAGCTGGCAGGGTAACTGCTGAGCACCACAGTTGAAAACTGCTTGAGTGGAGCAGCATTACAGTGATGATGGAGGCTCCTCATGGAGTCACCAAGGACAAAACCTGCCACTTTCTCCAGAAACAAAAAGGCTGAGGGACATGTGGGATTTCAGATGCTCTTCAGAACTGCTCATGTTTCCTTTGCTCATCTTCGATCATAATTCTCTCAGATTAATATTCTTGAGTATTTCCTTTAGAGTAGATTCATTAATGACAAATTCAGTATTGGATTAAAAGCAGATATTTTTAGTTTTTAGTAAAATAGCGTAAAATCTTCAGGCAGTAAGGCTAAATCTTTCAATTTTTGTAATAAATAGAAACCTTTTTATGACCAAGTGTTTTCTTGTTGATTTAACGGTAATCACACTCCAGATGCTACCCTTGACTTTTCCTCTTTTTTTAAAAATCATTTTCAGGTCGGTCTGGGACAATTGCACCTGCACGGAGGGCGTGGAGTAGAACAGAATCATCAGGTAACTTTTCTGTTCCTGGGGTTTTGCACTTTCTGTTGTAGCAAGAAATAATTCTTCAGATGTATTTCTGGCTAAGTCAATGACAGTCTCAAGTTTGTGTTATTAAGACAGCCATCACAAATGAACCTTTAAGATTTAACTAACCTCTGAGGAAGCTGAAAAATAAAAATGTGATTATACCTCATAGGAGTGGGAAATGTTTTATCAGTTCTAAAGTCTAGTTCTTAATACTGCCAAAAATACATAAGCAATGTCTATTTTTCTATAGGTATGTGATTGAAGTATGTCTTAAAACTCCCATTAGAAAACATTTTATAGAACTAAGGAAAATTCATTGTTGAGTTTATGAGAATTAGGAGTGCACAGTGGTAATAGATTTATATCCAGTCATCAGTTTTGTCTGCTTCATGTTCTAAATGTCACCATCTCTTCCCTTTTCTTCCATCAGTACACCTGTCACTTGTGTGAATTATCTACTGCTTGCATTTCCTGAGCAATAGCCTGTCTTGGTGAATTAGACATCTGATCACACGTCTCCCTTGCTTAAAACTCTGGAGTGGTCCACAGTTTCTAGTAGCTTAAAGACCAGAATCTTTAACATGGCCCCGTAGGTCCCATTCCCATCCCGGTTTAACCTCACCAGCCCTTTGCTTTCTCAGTCACAGGCACGAGGACCTTTTCTCAGGTCTTTGAAAATATCAAGAACCTCTCTGTCTCAGGGCTTCTGGAATGCTGGTCTGTCTCGAGTAAATATTACTCCACCCCTTTCTTCATGTAGCTATTTCCTTGTCATTCTCCAGAGCTCAACTGCAATATCTTTTCTCCTAATGTCTCCTCTGGCCTCAGCCCCACTCCAGGAATAAGTCATGTGCCACAGTTAGGATTTCTGAAAATCTGTATTCCTTATGGCCCATGTCCATTGTAAATTAGTTAATTATGTAAGATAGTTAATTAAGTTGTTTCCAAAAAACATGGGCTGTGTCTCCCTTGTTTGCCACTCTTTTCCCAGCACCTTTCAGTGCCTAGCACATAGTAACTCCTCTATGATGCTTGTCAGATTCAAAAAGCTTTGTTTTCCTCCCATGCCAGTTAAATATTTTAATGAAGGTTACTTCATGTACCATGACCTGTCAACTTTAAGAATTAGATGTATCAACACAACTATGCCAAATATCTGCTTTTAAAAATTTGGATGGCATTTTTACAACTCTTATTGTCTTTTTTTTTTTTTTAATTATGGTGTCACATAATTGTCCTCATCCCCCCATTCCCATCCCAAACCCCTCCCCATGTATGCCCACCCCCTGTTGTCCATGACCACTAGTTAGGCTTATATGCATGCACACAAGTCCTTTGGTTGATCTCTCCCCTTTGCCCCCACCCTCCTGTACTTTCCCTCTGAGTTTTGACAGTCTGATCCCTGCTTCTCTGTCTCTAGGTCTGTTTCTGTTCATCAATTTATGTTGTTCATTATTTCTCCTTGATGTGTTAGATAGATCATGTGATACAAGGAATTCCCTTATATGACTGAAACTGAGACAAGCCATAATGGTTATGCTGAGAGGCAAATGAATCAGTCTGTAGTGAGTTCCTTTCTGGGCCAACAGTTCTTTTTGTTCCAATTTTAATATCAAATAGTTCCTTATGTGTACATGTCAGCCCATGGTATTTCAGATCTGGTTGGTTGACAAATGGTGTTGATTCAGGTCCAACCGTCTCTGGTTTGGTCCTGGGCATCCTTTAGCAACACACAGCTCCTGTCTGCTGGTATGGCAAGGCATTGTCAGTGTCTTCCATCTCTGGACTGATTGTCTTCTGTCTTCATGGCTGGGGCACTCCTGTCAGTTCCTCTCTGTTGCAGGAATCAACATGGTCTCGGGGTTGTTTTCGAAAATATACAAACATATTCTCGACCAAAAGTTAATAAAGAGATATTTTTTATAAATTTGACTTGGGATCCCTTTTCTTTTTTTTTCTTTTCTGTTTTTCCCCAAATGATTTTCCTCTGGCTTGTTTTGACACCACGTATGTTTTTCATGGGTATAGCTGCAGAATGGTGTGTCTTTGGAGTGGAGATCCCAGTGTCCACAGGTCTGCAGCTGTGCTAGCAGGATATTGGCTAGAGTGTGTGCTGGGTCGTGGGGCAGTTCCAAGGCCTGTCTTGGTGGTGGTGTTGATGTTTCTAAAAAAGGCCGCTGTTCAAGATGGCGTGGGCTCCGTGCTGGAGTCCCGCCGTCCAGGGAGTGCTCTCAGCGGTGGTAGTCTCTCCTTGTCAAGGGGAGGCTGTCGTCCAGCTCCTGCAAGATTTAACTTTCCCTCACTCACTCATACACCCCACACACTTCCACACACACTCCTTTCATGCGCTCACTCACTTCCTCTCTCTCAGTTCCATCCTGCTAATCGCCTCCACAAGTCTCTTACTGTCTTAAGGCCAAAACTGGTTTGGCTCAGTGGATACAGCATTGGCCTGCGGACTGAAAGGTCCCAGGTTCGATTCTGGACAAGGGCATATACCTTAGTTGTGGGGGCACATCCCCAGTAGGGGCTGTGCAAGAGGCAGCTGATTGATGATTCTCCCTCATCAATGTTTCTAACTCTCTATCCCTCTCTCTTCGTCTCTGTAAAAAAAAAAAAAAAAAAAAAAAAAAAAAAAAAAAAAAAAATCAATTAAAAAAAAAAAAATATATATATATATATATATATATATATAAAATGTATGTCATTAGGTCAGTGCAGCATCAAATAAAATCTTAATGAAAACGTCAGGTAAGAGGGCAGAATTCTGGATAAGTTTGCTGTATACCTTTTGCACAACAAATTTTGAAGTATTTTGGGGGTTTATGCCACTTACCTGTGAAGCAGCTGCACAAATAAATTATTTTACAGAATATGAAGAGGGAATAAAAGGTTTTCCCAGTACATGTTAATTCAACAAATATTTGCATGCCTACTATATGCCATTCACTGCTAGGCATTTCAGATACAAGGCTGGACAGAATAACTTCAATCCTTAAGTCCTTACAGAGTTTCAGCTTTAATAGAAGAATTTCATACTTTTATTTGTTTGTTTGTTTGTTTGTTTGTTTATTTTGCATTTGCTACTTTTTAAATGACCATAGCAAAAATATGTAATAAATTGTGATTGTTGTTACTAAGGAAAATGAAAGCGTCCAAAAACAGATTACTGAATGGGAAGTGGCAGTTCTCTCTGAAGAGAGATGGGTGACATTTAAGTTGAGCCTGGAGGTAAAATTATTCCAGGCCAGAAAGAACAGTATGTGCATAAGACCCAAGGCAGGAAGGACAAGGCTGGTATGCCCAGAGTGCAGAGAGCAAGAGGGAGCAGTACTGAGATAAGCAGGGCCTAATCATGACAGTGTATTTTCTACAGAACTGTATGGGGCTCTTAAGGACCAGCATGAAGAGATTTTAAAAACAGTCACTTTGGATAACTGAGGAATAAAAAACAGGGAGGTCGGGGAATATTTTAGAAGTTAGGTGAGAGATAATGTAGCTTTGACTAGAATTGTGGTAATGGAGGGTAGAAGATGGATGAATTCAGAATGGATTTGATGGTAAAAGGACTTAGTGATAAATTGAATATGAAGTGGGTGGGTACCTTGGAGCAACCAATAGGTGTCATGTTGCCATTTACTTAAACTGAGATTCTGCCATGCAACAAGATTTTTTAACTGTTCCTGAAATAACTATTTTGGTTAAAAGCCAAGGGCAGATTCTATTAAAAACTATTTTAATAAATTCTTTTCTCACAGAGAGCGTTTGACTACTTCAATTTAGCAGCGAATGCTGGCAATTCACATGCGATGGCCTTCTTGGGAAAGGTACTGTACATCCCATGAATCTATTGTGTAATAGCAAGAGGTGTTTGCAGAGTGAGTACATACTGTATTCAAGATCTACAATTTACTCATAACAAACTGGAAATAAAATTTCCAGGGCAAAGTTACTGTGTCTTGTCCTAAGGTATTGCCAATCTGAAGCTGTTTCCTAGGTGAATTAAATAGAACAGCATTTGCTCTTCAATATGTTAATTTTCCACTGAAATTAACCACTACTATCTGAGCACCTACTTTTCATATATCATCTATAATAATAATCTAAAATAATAAAAACATTAGATGCAAATTGACCAAAAGGCCGGAACAGCGGGACGACCGTCCGGACGTCCTTCTGGACGACCTTCCAGATGAAGCTGGGGCTGCGAGGGCCGAGGCAGACGCTGGGGCTGTGAGGGATGGGGCAGTCGGGTCTACTCTTGCACGAATTTTGTGATAGGGCCTCTCATACATAATGATGAGGAGTGGATGCTGTGCAGGATTTTACTAGTCTGTCATAATTACCTGTTAACTTCTATGCTAAATAGAGGCACTTAGATTTGGTTGGAATTTGTCTGCAGACCTTTTCATTGACTTAAATGAGACAGCCATCACCCACCTGTCAGTGCAGTCCTTTTCTCAAGAGGATATTTAAGTCTAGAGATTTAATGAGTAGATTTCATATGCCATGACACAATCTCTTAACTTCCTTTTTCATTATTTTGAAAGCTATTCTAGTGTAAACTAATCAGTATTTTCAGCTATAACCAAATCCTAATGTTAGAAGGCTCAGATAGAATATATCGCAAAGGTTTTTTCCAAAAAAAAAAAAAAAAATCTAATCAGTATTTGCCACAGGATCACAGTTAGTTAATTGGGGCCTAAGAACTTTACATTTAGATTTTAGACAATAGTGGTGTTCCTCATGATTCTTGTTAAGCATTTAAGAACTTTTCACTTGAGCCAAAACCGGTTTGGCTCAGTGGTAGAGCGTCGGTCTGTGGACTGAAAGGTCCCAGGTTCGATTCCAGTCAAGGACATGTATATTGGCAACTGGTCGATGTTTCTCTCTCATCAATGTTTCTAGCTCTCTATCCCTTTCCCTTCCTCTCTGTAAAAAATCAGTAAAATATATATATTTTTTAAAATGCCGAAACCAGTTTGGCTCACTGGATAGAGCATCTGCCTGCAGACTGAAAGGTCCCAGGTTCAATTCCGGCCAAGGGCATGTACCTTGGTTGTGGGCACATCCCCAGTAGGGAGTGTGCAAGAGGCAGCTGATCGATGTTTCTCTCTCATCGATGTTTCTAACTCTCTATCCCTCTCTCTTCCTCTCTGTAAAAAAATCAATAAAATATATATATTTTTAAATAATTTTTAACTTGAGCCCTTTCAGTCTTTGATCTAATTACTAACTAATCCTATCTCAAAAATGATGTCTTTGTCGTTAATGTGTATGTGGATAAAAACAGTATAGGTCATTCTGTTCTTTCTCTTTGTCCCTTATCATGATCCCTGAGACTTTAATCATTTGATGCTTGATACCTTTTAAAATAACCAGTTGTTCCTTTTTCTGAGTTTTGACTACCTTTGCTCTTAGCCTGGGCGAAGTAGTGGTAGAGGAGAAAGGAAAGGACATTGCTGATAGCCTTCCTTTCCTCGTTTAATCACTGATCCCAAGCAATGTGTCAGCCCAGTTAACCGCCCGGGATAGATTGAGAAAATAGATTCCTCTGGGGGTTAAAGATTTCTTCTCCTGAGATTAACCTATAAGTTGATTTATATATTTATGTATTTATATATTTACTAGAGGCCAGGTACACAAAATTTGTGCATGGGTAGGGTCCCTAGATCAGGGCTGTTCTGTGGTACAACCAGCAGAGTGATCAGGGGCCCCTTTGGCACCCACCTTGGCTGGCCTAGGGCCAAAACAGTGGGGTCAGCTCCTGCGTTGAGCGTCTTTCCCCTGATGGTCATTGTGTGTTATAGCAACCGGTTGTTCCGCGGGTCATTCTGCCCATTTGGTCAATTTGCATTTTAGGCTTTTATTATATAGGATATTAAGTTCATGGAAAGATGGTCATTAGGTAAATCATAAATTTGATATGACAGAGTATATAATAATATAAAAATGTCTACTTTTCAAGTTTTGTTTTTAACTCTAAAATATCCTTTGGGGAATTCTAATTTTGTTAAAAGATTTCATGAGATCTAACAAAAACCAGAATGAGATGAGATAGGAGAACAGTGTAACTGGAGAGAGGATTACACCTCACAATAAAATTGGGATCTGTTTTCCAGATGTACTCAGAGGGAAGTGATATTGTGCCTCAGAGTAATGAGACAGCCCTTCACTACTTTAAGAAAGCTGCTGACATGGTAAGACCTGTGACTCAGTGTACTCAAATGTGTATCACGTTACTATTATTTTAATAAATAAGTTTATTATATTAAAAGATGAGTCATGACCGTCATGCCATAAATTAGTGAAAGCATTTATGTAAATATGGTTCATGTGAATGAATTGAATGGGGGGGAAAATTCTAAGTTTTTTAGGGGCCAGATTATGGTATATTAAGCCTCTCTCAAAATTTTACTGAGAAATGTCCTGATCAGGGAAATGTGATTTTTAGTAATGGAATTGAAAGCTACATAATTTTCCTTATCTGTGTTGCAACGTGAAGTTTAAAACTTACACAATTGGATAATTTTGATATTAACAGTATATAATTCAGGCATTCTCTGGTGCAAAGAAACCAACCTATGAATACTTAAGACCCTATATGCCTCCGGTGTGTACCATACACATATCTCTTTGCCAACTATCTGTTACTGTAGATCTAAGTGTCAGTTGAGCATTTTCCAAAGGAGTGCTGTGCCACTTTTTGAAGATGCTTTTATCCCTCTAAGTTTAGGTAAATTCTAGGTTTTTCTTTTTAAAGTTTCAAAACAATGATTACCTTTGGTTTTCGACACTCCAATAATCTTAAGCATTTATTTGCCGCCTAATCTCCCATATTGCTGTTATTACATGGTTGTTGACTATACCCCATGGAGTCTTCCTTCTTGTTTGAGGAAGAAGGTTACTAATTAAAACCACCCAAAAAAGTGATCTGTTTTTAGTCTTTAAAAGATGAAATACTATGGCCAAAACCGGTTTGGCTCAGTGGATAGAGCGTTGGTCTGCAGACTGAAGGGTCCCAGGTTCGATTCTGGTCAAGGGCATGTACATTGGTTGCGTGCACATCTCCAGATGTACTCAGAGGGAAGTGATATTGTGCCTCAGAGTAATGAGACAGCCCTTCACTACTTTAAGAAAGCTGCTGACCTGTGCAGGAAGCAGCTGGTCGATGTTTCTCTCTCATCGACGTTTCTAGCTCTCTATTCTTCTCCTTTCCTCTCTGTTGAAAATCAATAAAATATATATATTTTTTAAAAAGATGAAATACGTATGTTTTATATCATAAATTCATGGAACAGATGGTCATAAGGTAACTCATGAAAATTTAATCCTAAATGAATTTACTATTTACTCTTTTTCAGAAAATTTTTTAAAAACCCCAAATACCTAAAAGGCAATAATTTGTTTAGCTTGATGGGAAGGAGAAAATTTTGTTTTGAATTGAAAAGTGCTAATACGGGTTTGGAACATGCTTGTAAATAGTTTCTTTTGCAGGCATTTAGTCTTGCCTACTTTGTAATTAATTCTTTCACTCTTTTGTCTCTGGCTTGCAGGGCAACCCAGTTGGACAGAGTGGGCTTGGAATGGCTTACCTCTACGGGAGAGGAGTTCAAGTTGTAAGTTTCCCATCTAACATTCTAACAAGGAGTTAGTTGGAGAGGTAGGGAAGTATTCCTTAACTAGCTCCCAGCCAGCCCGGGCAGGCCATTTCATTATAACCAAACCTAAACTGTTTCCTATTGTCCTTACCATCCTTCACCCTGTACTCGCTGTACCAACTGCCTTGTTAGAATGGCTCTGGCTCTGGCACCTTCTCCTGAAGATGTGAAGCTGTTTCTCATCCTCCCACCAATGCTCTCTGCCCTGTCTACTCTTCCATCTCACCTAGACTTGTACTTCTTCACTCAAACCTAAGAAAATGCTCAGGTCTCTCCCATTTAGAGGGCTCTGACTCCCATTCTGTTCTACCCTTTGCCCTTCTAGCCACTACCTCTTTTCTCTGCAGCCCTTCGCTGCACTGCCAAGGTTTTCCAAAAAATGAACTATATGAGCTGCTACCACTCACTCATTAGCTCAGAAAAGTCGGGTTCTGACTCATGAAACTGCTCAATATGAGTCACCCAGAAACCTCCTGAATGTCAACTCCAGCTGACATTTTTTGGTTGTATATTATGAGCTCTTTCTTCCCTGGAGTTCTGTGCCTGCAAGGACTTCTTGGTTTTCCTGAGCCATTGTTCTCATTCTTCTGTGCTACTTCCTGTGGTGGGATGCCCTGCAGTCTCCTTGCTATCCCCTTTTTCTGTAGGATATCTCTAAGGAATATGTTCTTTTTATTTGGGCCTGAAACTAAGAGCTAGGTTTGGGATTCTAATCTGTAGGCATTCCCTAGCATAAGAAACAGTAATGTGGTCTCATTTTTATTCCTTTAGTCGTTTTAGGAAACTGAAGTTCCATAGTGATCTTTGTTTTAATTTATCTTTGTGGATACATGTTATTTGAAATTTAATGATCACATAGTGTTCACTATGAACACAGGGAAAGAATGAATAAGAAGAGGATAATTACCCTTATTTAATATTGGAAGAATTGAGGTTTAAAAAGAATTGGTTGGTTAACAGAAAAGATACAACTGTTTCTTAAATCATATGTGTCAAACACAAGGCCCGCGGGCCAAATCCAGCCGGCCAGGCCTTGCAATGTGGCCCGCACCGCGCTGTCATCACTGCACTCCGCTGTCAGTTTATGACATTGTCAGTTTATGACTGTTCAGTAAACCATTCAGCCCGCGATTTAGGCTGGATTTTAGATTTTGGCCCCTTCTCTGATTGAGTTCGACACCCCTATCTTAAATCCTGTCCTTGTGTTTCACTGCTGGTGTTTATGCTTTCCAAGAGCCAACATGCAAATTGTCTCACAAAAACTTGATTTGCTTTTCTTCAACATCTTAAATATAATTTCCCTGTGACTTCAAGTCTATTATTATCTGTTAGTAAAAATTGGAAGGTGCCGAAACCGGTTTGGCTCAGTGGATAGAGCGTCCGCCTGCAGACTGAAAGGTCCCAGAATCTATTCCAGTCAAGGGCATGTATCTTGGTTGCAGGCACAATCCCCGTAGGGGGTGTGAAGGAGGCAGCTAGTTGATGGTTCTCTCTCATCAATGTTTCTAACTCTCTATCCGTCTCTCTTCCTCTCTGTAAAAAAATCAATAAAAAAAAAATTGGAAGGTATTTCTTTTAATGGCTCTGAGACTATTTTGTGTGCTTTATTAATTATTTTTAATAAATTAATCTGACTTTTGAGTATGTTAGCCTTTTGAGCTTTCTCATCATGTGATTGTGTGATGAGATAATCTTTTATTACAGAATTATGATTTGGCACTGAAGTATTTCCAGAAAGCTGCTGAGCAAGGCTGGGTGGATGGGCAGCTGCAGCTTGGCTCCATGTACTATAGTAAGTAACGGTGGGATCAATGATGAACACACCAAGATGTAAAGTACCTTTTTCCACTAGATGTCACTATGTTATGGAAATGAGAGTGCTAAATACTGGCTGATTCATGTTCTCCCAATTCAGTGATTTGTGCATCTTGCTTTTTTATTGGAAATTCTGTTAATATATATTAATGTACAGATCTGTATTAATAGGATTTACATTTTTCCTGAGTAACCATTCTGAATTTTATTTTGTTTTATTCCTTTCCTTCTCTGATATTTCAGCTGAATCTTACTTGAGACTGTTCCTGACCTTTCATGTGATTTTCCTTACAGATGGCATTGGAGTCAAGAGGGATTATAAACAGGCCTTGAAGTATTTTAACTTAGCTTCTCAGGGAGGCCACATCTTGGCTTTCTATAACCTCGCACAGATGCACGCCAGCGGCACAGGTGTGATGCGATCCTGCCACAATGCGGTGGAGGTGAGGGCTCTTCTACCAACTTCTGTACAGGAAATTAATTTTCTCAGTCGGAAAGTCTACTGTTCTTTTTTTGTTTGTTTAATATATTTTTATTGATCTCAGAGAGGAAGGAAGTGGGAGAGAGAGAGAGAAATATCAATGATGAGAGGAATCATTGATCAGCTGCCTCCTGCATGCCATACACAGAGGATTGAGCCCACAACCCGGGCATGACCAGGAATCGAACAGTGTCCTCCTGGTTTATAGGTTGACGCTCAACCACTGAGCCACGCCAGCCGGACAAAAAGTCTACTGTTTTAATTGTTGTTTTCTTGTGTGATTTCTTCTAGAGTTGAAACAGATTCAGTCTGCTGGTATATTAAGGAAAGACTGGGTCTGTGTGGGGCCATGACTCTTATTTCATTTACCCTCCCTATTGGAATCAGTGTTAATAAGAGAAGATACTATGTCTGCTGTCTCTAGCACCTAAGACAGTATCTGAGACATAGTGTCAAAAAAGATAGGTAGGATGCTAAATGAATGTTACAAAAGGGGGTGCTAATATCTCCTGATTGGCACTTCAGAGTGACATTGATATATGCTTACAGAGTTTCTAAAGCTTCCTCTGATCCAGTTTCCTTGCTTGTAAAATGTAGCTTTTAATAGGACTCACCTTATAGCGTGGACTCCATGGGAGGGGTAAGTGAGTTAATATACGTGTTATACATAAATCACTATCGTGTTTCCCCGAAAATAAGACATCCTCCAAAAATAAGACCTAGCTCATGGAAAGATAAGACATCCCCTGAAAATAAGACCTAGCGCAACTTTGGGAGAAAAAAAATTAATATAAGACACTGTCTTATTTTCGGGGAAACAGTGTAGAACAGTGTCTGACCAGTGTCAGTGGTATATAATTGTTTGCTATTATTTGTATAACCTATTCTAAAGATTTAAGTGAAAGCTTCAAATATATATCCCAGACTTTTAAGTATATTCAGTAAAATTACCGGACATTGAAAGAGCGAGCTTAACATTCACGTGGCTAATGTGAAAAATGATTTTATAGCGTATCTTTCTTATTCTTTTGTTCATTTTTTCTTTTTTCTTCCCTGTTCTCACAGTTGTTTAAGAATGTGTGCGAACGGGGCCGCTGGTCCGAGAGGCTTATGACTGCCTATAACAGCTATAAAGACGGCGACTACAACGCGGCCGTGATCCAGTACCTCCTGCTGGCCGAGCAGGGCTACGAAGTGGCACAGAGCAACGCCGCCTTCATCCTCGACCAGAGTAAGGTTCATCGGAGTGCTGCCTCGGGTTCCCAATGCAAGGACTCACATCAGCTTACCTGTCTAAAAGGAAAAGCCAGAAAGAATGTTCTTTGTTGCTGTAAATAGAACTTGTCCCTCGTTTAAGTTATTTTACTTCAGATCTCTCAGACATCCAACTTAGTTTTATTTATAGAGTTGACAGTAGAAATAGATTTGACATTCATCGTAAAATTGACTGCTGCTTTCAGCAAATACATTTTTACAATACAGCAGATACAAAATATTGTTTTTCCAGCTTATATAGATCCCCAGAGTGGGCTAGAGTACGCATTCTCATTGGTTCTGTGGATAAAACATGTTTCAGGACGTAACGTTGTCCTAAATGCAGTGATTCCTTGGAACTCAGTATTTTATTCTACTACTTGTTTAATTTTAATACAATATATTTCCCATTTATTATTTGTTACATTCCAGTTCTTATTTCAGTTATGCTCCACATACTCATTATAGCTTGAAAATGAAACCTAAAAGTCTAGAGCCTTTCCCTAACTGCCTGGTTTGTGTTACCTCTTTCCCTACAGGAGAAGCCACCATTGTAGGTGAGAACGAAACCTACCCCAGAGCCTTGCTGCACTGGAACAGGGCTGCCTCGCAAGGTGAGCGGTTGGTTCATCCTAAAGGATAGGAGTTTCACCCAGAAACCTCTTTTTATTTTGTTTTTTTAGGGGGTGTTTTTTTAAATCTCCCATAAAAATTAAGTCCTGTCATTTATCACCTTAAAATTAAGTAGAGATACTGTTGGTTAACTTGTTAGCTTCGTGATTGGTATTTATTTTTTAAATGGAAATTCTAGTCCCAGGGCTTCTAAACAGAATTTTAAGTTGTTTTTACTAGACATTTAAGTCATGCTATGATTTTCTCTCTGGTTTTTAGTTTGAACCCGGTATATTGTGTAAATGTAAATTGAATAGAATATACAAGAGAATATTAGTACAAACCCAAAAAGGTTTAAACCTTTCTCTAATTTTTCACTTGACTTTTTCTCTCACAAACTACTCTCCACATTGTGTGCCTATCATCCCTTCTTCAAGCATAAACAAAGTTCCAGTTAAACAATTTTAAAATGTAAATGACATCATAGAATAGAGCATGATCTTTTAAAGAATATTATTGGAGCCTAGCTGGTTTGGCTCAGTGGATAGAGCGTTGACCTGTGGACTGAAAGGTCCTGGATTCGATTCAGGTCAAGGGCACATGCCTGGGTTGTAGGCTCTATCCCCAGTGGGAAGCGTGCAGGAGGCAGCCAATTAATGATTCTCTCTCATCATTTATGTTTCTCTCTCTCTCTCTCCTTCTCCCTTCCTCTCTGAATAAAAACATATTCTTTTAAAAAATACTTTAAAAAAAAACACACAAAAAATAATAGCCCTAGCTGGTTTGGCCAGTGGATAGAGAACATCAGCCTGTGGACTGAAGGGTCCCAAGTTTGATTCTGTTCAAGGGCACATGCCCAGGTTGTGGGCTCAGTCCCCACTAGGGGGTGTGCAGGAAGCAAGCCCATCAATGATTCTCATCATTGATGTTTCTATCTCTCCCTTTCCCTTCCTTTCTGAAATCAATAAAAATAAGTATTTTTTTTAAAAAAAATATTATTGGAGACATGGGGGGGGGGGGGGGGAGTGTTGCCACCTACCTTATTCTACCTCTCCTTGACTTACAAAGCCCTCTTCAGAAGAGTAGTTCTAATTTAAATTCTTACTGAACTTATAGCTTAGCTAAAGGGTTGATTGTAAAATTTGTGTACTACAAATTAAAATTCTGTTTTATATAATCATGTTAACAGGAAGAGAAATAACAGTGTGGTCTGTTTTAAACACTTTATTGGCAATTTTGCATTTAACTTTTGTTTAAGGCTATACTGTGGCTAGAATTAAGCTTGGAGACTACCATTTCTATGGATTTGGCACCGATGTGGATTACGAGACTGCGTTTATTCATTATCGCCTAGCATCTGAGCAACAACACAGCGCACAGGCTATGTTTAATCTGGGATATATGCATGAGAAAGGACTAGGCATTAAACAGGTAAGCAGCACATCAAATTAATGTCTGAATAATACAAACTGTGATTTGGGGGAAAGGTCTGCATTTTTATAGAAAGTAGGCTTTCTTTGGAATGTGCTCAGATTTTAGATACTAAATTGTGAGGCAGTTTTGAAATATTTCACAATATCCCCCCCCATCTCTCTCATCTTCCAGCATGCACACATATTGATATCTACACTCTTATATTTAGAATATTAAGCCAAAAACAGATTCATGAAAACAGAAAGGCAGTGCAGCTTCTTCTGATAACTCCTCATTTGAGAAACTGTCCAACCATAATCAGACTAATTCTATTGCTTCTAAATTATTTTGAAATGAATTAAGATGATTGCAATTGATAAACTTATTCCTGATTCTTTTTCAATTAAAAAAATGCTTTATTAATTACCATTACATTCAATATTATTTTCTACTACAGGCCTGGTGCACAAACATGCACCAGTGGGGTCCCTCGGCCTGGCCTGAGGGATTGGGCTCTCTGATATCCCCTGAGGGGGTTCCATATTACTAGAGGCCGAAGGCCAAGCTGAGGGCCCCACCAGAGCATGATCAGGGTCGGAGAGGGACTGAGAGAGGGCTCCAGGGTGTGTCTGGCCCATCTTGCTCAGTCCCCTTCAGTCAGACCCTAGCAGCAGGGTGTCTGTCCCCTGGTGGTCAGTGCATGTCATAGTGAGCGGTTGAGCAGCCTTAGCATATCATTAGCATATTATACTTTGATTGGTTGAATGGATGATCAGATGACTGGACACTTAGTATATTAAGCTTTTATTATTTAGGACTAGTGGCCCAGTTCACGAAATTCATGCCTGCATCCTCTCCAATCAGGGACCCCTTAGGGGATGTCCGACTGCTGGTTTAGGCACGATCTGGCAGTCAGATATCCCTCTCCCAATCTGGGACCACTGGCTCCTAATCTCTCACCTGCCTGCCTTACTGATCGCCCCTAATCTCTCTGCCTACCTGCCTGATTGCCCCTATGTGCCTCTGCCTGCCTGTCTGCCTGATTGCCCCTAACTGCCCTCCCCTGTAGGCCTGATCTCACCCGCAACTGTCCTCCCCTGCTGGCCTGATCTCACCCCCAACTGCCCTCTCTGCCTCAGCCCCCACCACCATGGCTTTGTCAGGAAGGAAGTCGAATGTTGGAAGATGGCTGGTCAGCCCAGCCTAATTAGCATATTACCCTTTTAGTAGTATAGATAGATTATATAGGATAGGATTGCTTAAATGAGGGGGGAAAGCTTTTTTTAGCAGGAGGAAATACTCTTGGCAGACAAAAATACATAATCCTCATATCTGGACTGATAGCCAGCCATATGCACTGTACTGCTAAACCAGTTATTAAAAAAATTGAACTGCTTTCTTACACCTTACACCAAACAATTGTTGCCCTTAAAACCCTCCTCACCCCCCACCTTAGGTTCTGCCTTCAAAATTCACCCGGATTAGGTTCTGATTGGTCAGTTTCTTTCTTTTCTTTTTTTTTTTTTTTTTTTTTAATATATTTTATTGATTTTTTACAGAGAGGAATAGAGAGCTAGAAACGTCAATAAGAGAGAAACATCGACCAGCTGCCTCCTGCACACCCTCTACCAGGGATGTGCCCGCAACCAATGTACATGCCCTTGACCGGAATCGAACCTGGGACCTTTCAGTCCGCAGACCGACGCTCTACTGCTGAGCCAAACCGGTTTTGGCTGATTGGTCATTTTCTATGCCTGTCAGTCAAAAGCTCTACCTCCTCAGCAGCCACTGTTTCCTCTCACTTCACCCAGATTTGGTTCTGATTGGTCAGTTCCTATGCCAGTCAGCATCAAAAGCTCTGCCTCCTAGGCAGCCTTTGGCTTCTCACACTTCACCCAGATTTTGTTCTGATTGGTCGGTTTTAATGCCAGTCGGCCTCAAAAGCTCTGCCTCCTAGGCAGCCATTGGCTCCTCACAGTTCTCCCAGATTTGGTTCTGATTGGTCAGTTTCTATGCCATTCAGTGTCTCCGGGCCTGATCAGAGAAGTGGGGCTGATCAGCAGCCCCCACGAAGCCCTGGAGAGAAAGAGAGAGGCAAGGGCTGATGAACAGCTGCCACGGAGGCTATGGATCAGACCCTGCTTCTCCAGGTTTCTCTCTGGGCCTGATCCACAGCCCCCTGGGCAGTCAGTGTTGGGTCGCTGTGCTCACAGTAGGACTGCAGGACTGACTTCTGGTTGGTCAAGCCTTTGGTCATTACAGACCCTGGGTTTTTATATATTAGGATTAGTTTCCATTGTACCACAGTGAGTCCTCCACTCCCTTCCCCTTATTTCTGATTCTTAAGCCTTCCTAGTGAAGTCTAACAGTCTTTAGACCCATGGTCTTAAGTTTTGCCCATGTACCCTTAAAATTTTTGAAAAATTAATATCATCTTGTGCATTTTTAAGTTGGCATTTAAAATTTTACATCATAAGCCAAAACTGGTTTGGCTCAGTGGATAGAGCATCAGCCTGCAGAATGAAAGGTCCCGGGTTCGATTCCAGTCAAGGGCATGTACCTTGGTTGCGGGCACATTCCTGGTTAGGGGTGTACAGGAGGCAGCTGGTCAGTGTTTCTCTCTCATTGATGTTTCTAGCTCTCTCCTTCTCCCTTTCTCTCTGTAAAAAATCAGTAATATATATATATATATTTTTTTTTTAATTTTTTTACGTCATAGTCCAGCCAGCATGGTTCAGTGGTTGAGCCAGATCTATGAATCAGGAAGTCAGGCTTCAGTTCCCAGTCAGGGCACATACCAGATTGCTGGCTCAATTTCCAGTGGGGGTGAATAGGAGGCATCTATTTGATGATTCTTTCTCATCATTGATGTTTCTGTCTCCCTTTCCCTTCCTCTCTGAAATTAAATAAATAAATAAAAATTCTCAACATAAGTTTCAAAGGGTCTAAGTTCTAGCTATTTTAAAAAAGATCATTTTTAATATAATGTCTAAATAATTTGAGATGCCCATTATTAATTTAAAAAAATATGTAGTAAATTCTTTAAATTGCATATTGCATCTTTTTCTTTTCTCCCTGAATTCATATTTTTAGTCCTGTATTCCCATTGAAATGCATACTAATTGTATGATGATTAATATAAAAATCACGTGTAAGTTGTGACCTTTGTAAAATACACCTAGGAATTAAGACTAAAGTCATATAACTCTGATATTACTTTTATAATAGGTTAGAAAACAAGAACCTAATCAGTGTGCTTTTCTCATCTCATTTAATATGTAATGTAATAGGATGTATAGGTTATCTAAATTCTTACAGAAAAAAAGAATGTGATAAAAGGCATCAAAGTGATGAGAAGGAACTCTAGGATTCAACTTTTAAGAATAATTACATGTAAAAATAACAGTAAATCCATTCATTTTTATAAGACATCATAATGACCTTTTCCCATTTTGTTCTTATTTTTTAAATGAAAGAGACATTCCTACTACTAAAATTTAATTAGTATCTAGTTAACTAGAAAAATATTAAATATTAATAAGATAAGGATTGGTTATAATTGGAATAAATAATTCAGGATATATTTGATAACTTCAATTTAATTACCCTATTTACTCAAACACATATAGTCTGTGTTATCACATAGTTTGATCCATGAGCTTGAAAAATAAGGCAGTTCAAAAAAATGTTATATATATTTTTTTAAATCAAAAACACTAACCATACTATTACAGTTGTTTGAAGGTGCCCTTCTTCTCAACTAGTGACACACCCAAGGTGCATATAGGGAATAGTTGAAAGCAATTGTTTATATTTAGATATGTGGGGGAAAGTAATCTTTAAGGCTTAGCCTTTCTTTCCCATGTCTCATGGAATTTTTTTCTAGGCGGTTGATATCCTTTGACAGTAGTCAGGGTATGAAAGTAAGGTTGGTAAATGAAAATTTCACAACTCCCATCATCCCATTCTACATATATCTGAATACTCCAACCTGTGCCAAAATTACCTGTGACTTGCTTTGCCCTTCACAGAAATCTGTCTAAGACAGGGAGACACAGGATGTGCCTTAACAGCGTCCCTGCCAATGTCCTTTGGGAAATCTTGACTGTCTACTCCATTTTGAAGTTCACTGCTCCAAACTGCTACCTGGAGCTGGCTGAAGTTTTAAGTAGGACAGAATTAACTAGCAGCTCACAGGTCAGCCCTGGAAGTGTCCAGATTAACAGTGTAATGTGCAGCTGTAAGACGGTGCAGCATTTACCTCTGAAAGTCTACACCGCAAGTGGATGTCAGATTGGAGGGGAGCATGAATGAACTCATAAAATTTTTCAATTAAATTTTTTCCAAATTAAGCTGTTAGGTAATTAAAGAACTATTATCCAATTACAATGTGGGTTCTTCTTTAGGCAAGGGAAATTTTAAAATGAAACTTGAAAGATAAGATACATTTTCCTAATGTATAAACTAAAAGACAATTATTTTTAATTTAACAAGAAATGAATTTGGGTTTATCTTATAGGATATTCACCTTGCAAAGCGTTTTTATGACATGGCAGCCGAAGCAAGCCCAGATGCACAGGTACCAGTCTTCCTAGCGCTCTGCAAATTGGGCGTCGTCTATTTCTTGCAGTACATACGGGAAGCAAACGTAAGTGGCCCACGCCTTTCAGTTAAATACAGATGTTGTAACCTCAGTCCAGAGACTTGTATTTTAAATGTTGGTGAAGAGGGGAGGAGTAGCCTGCGAGGTACCCACAGCCCTCATCTGGTGAGGGATGGATGTGGCCACAAAGCTGTTAATAGTTTTCAGGCAGCATCACAAGTGGTCCCCAGTGCTAAAGCATTTTGCATTGATGCAGATGTTTCCTGATTCGGGGAAAACTGAGACTGACCCATGGCAATTTGAAGCAGTAGTTAACTAAATTCAGTAAACATTAAATCAGATGACTATCTGCCTACAAATGACTCAGACCTCCCTTAGAAAAAGAGAATTTAGAAAAGGAGGAAGAAGAAGTAGAACCTGAGAACCTGCCCAGGCTGTTGCACTTCTGATTCCTGTGGTAGTGAAACATGTTAAAACCACCACCAGAATTTGTTCTCTAAAAATACCTTGAACTATTTAAATAAGCTAAAGGTAGAATCTAGACAGGAGATGGGTTAGCCATTCTCTTCTAAGCAGCCGACTTTAGTTAACAACACTTACGTGTTGCTCTTAAGTTCTCCAGTTTTGCATTTTGTTTCCAGAACCTAGAGTTCGTCATAATGGATTAACTAGTACAGCATTGGACTCTGAAAGTCTTCATATATATGCAGAAACAAGGGCTACTGAACTTTAATTCATTCTGGGGACGGATGGTGTTGCCAATCTTTGGTTAACATCTTTCAGAACAGGTGGATACCTCATCTCAGCGATGGATGCCAGAATGGATTCCCTCCTGTTTTACACAGATATTAATGTGGTCCTGGTGCTCCCGCATCCATAAAGAGAAGTTTGACTTACCCCTCATGCAGCCTTAGCCCGTGCTACTGAGGGCCCCATGGATAGGGCTCCAGAGGACTGAGATGTTGAGCTCTGTGCTACCAGTATCTTATGCATTTGTAATGGCAAATTTACAATTGCTTGGCAGCCTGGGCCAGGACTGTCCCCCCTGCTAATTGACAGATCTTTGTTCCTTCAGTTAAAAGCTAACAGTGTGGTAGTGTGCTATTGATATTTCTTTGCCAGGACTATTCCAGACCCTGTCTCTAACAATTTTAAGACTAATAAACTATTGATTTACAGGCTAGGATTTGATCATGCAATAAAATATATTCTTTCTTGCCGAAGCCGGTTTGGCTTAGTGGTAGAGCGTCTGTCTACAGACTAAAAGGTCCCAGGTTCGATTCCGGTCAAGGGCATGTATCTTGGTTGCGGGCACATCCCCAGTAGAGGGTGTGCAAGAGGCAGCTGGTCGATGTTTCTCTCTCATCGACGTTTCTAGCTCTCTATCTCTCTCCCTTCCTCTCTGTAAAAAAATCAATAAAAATATATTTAAAAATAAAATAAAATATATATATTCTTTCTTTTTAAGACAGAAATATAAAGACAATAAAATGCTCTGTAATCCTACCATGTAGATATTCTGCCTTAAAAAAAAAAAGTAATATCCTGCCAGTGTGGCTCAGAGGTTGAGTGTCAACCTATTAACCAGGAGGTCATGGTTCAATTTCTGGTCAGGGTACATGTCCAGGTTGCAGGTGTTTACCCAGTAGGGGGCATGCATAAGTCAGCCAATCAGTGATTCTCATCATTGATGTTTCTTTCTCTCCCTCTCCCTTCTTCTCTGAAATCAGTAAAAATACATTTTTTAAAAGTAGTAAGTATTCATGTCAAGAAAGTTGAAATAGTAAGATAAACACAAAATCTCCCATCTCCATTCCCTCCTCAGGAAACACAGTTAATAGTTTCTTGTAATCTTTTCAAAAAAATATGGTGCCTGTACTGGCAAATATATATTACTAGAGTCCCGGTGCACGAAATTTGTGCACAGGTAGGGTCCCTAGTCCTGGCCAGTGATTAGGGCCTATTGGGGCCTTTTGGCTGCCTGGTGGGGCCTTCCTTCATTCCGCACTGCCCCCTGGCGGTCGGCGTACGCCATGGTGAGCAGTTGAACTCCTGAGGAGACACTTTGCATATTAACCTTTTATATAGAGAGAGGGAGACCTTTAAAATGTGATGTTATTTAAACACAAGGATTATACCCATCTCTACTTTCTTTGTGAATAAATGGCAGTCAGAAAATAAGAGGAATCACTTAAGTGACATAGGACAATTAAAATATCATAGACTAGCACAGCCAATGTGGTTCAGCAGTCGAACATGGAGGCCATGATTCGATTCCAGTCAGGGCACATGCCTGCGTTGCGGGCTTGATCCCCAGTAGGGGGCATGCAGGAGCGCTGATTGATGCTGTTTCTCTCATCAATGTTTCTATCTCTCTGTCCCTCTTCCTTCCTCACTCGCTCTCTAAATATATATTTATATCCTGTATTTATCATAGACTAAGACTATGACTTTTAAGTTCAAATTCAGGTGTTATATATTTACTTAAATCCTGACCAGAAAGCACTAGACATTCCTCTATGAAACATTTGGACTCTGCCGTCTTCAGTTATCTGAGAGAAGTGATAACATAGCTCCGTGACACTAGAGCAGAGCTTCTTGGCCACTGTGCCCTGACTGCATATGGGCTCCCAGTGCCCTGAGACTGACAGTTGTCCCGGACCCTCCCTCTCCCCCAGTGCCCATCTCAGATATTTTCTGGGGGAAATTGTTGGGAATGAGTGCATTAGGTTGCTGATGGAAGGAAACCCTCCCAGACGCTTCACATGGTCAACTGTTAGGAAATAATAGCTGTTCCTGAGACACATTATTTTTTCAGTTTCAGTTTAAGGCTTTTTAAACCCTTTTAAAAATAAAAACACTGAAAGATGTCCCTAAAACCAGTTATTTTAATAAGTTCTGTATTTATCTCTAATTGGTGATGTTATGTTCCTGATTTCTTCTCTGACATGTGAACATGATGATTTTTCTATTCCCGTTAAGATTCGAGATGTATTTACCCAAGTTGATATGGACCAGCTTCTGGGACCTGAGTGGGACCTTTACCTCATGACCATCATCGCGTTGCTGCTGGGAACAGTCATAGCCTACAGGCAGAGGCAGCACCAAGACATGCCCGTCCCCAGGCCCCCCGGGCCACGGCCGGCACCACCCCAGCAGGAGGCGCCACCGGAGCAGCAGCCGCCGCAGTAATAGCCTGGATCAGTGACAACCAAGGGAATCGTCTGCAGAGAACTCCTGCGTTCGGTCTGGGACTCGGGCTCCGTGGCCACCTGCTGGAAGAGGCACAGGAAGCATTGAATTCCTAAAGCTGCTTAGAATCCGATGCCTTTATTTTCAGGGATAAGAAACTCTTAACCTAAACTGAGTTGAATTTCAGTGCCGTTTGGAATAACAACTCTCAGTGGCTTTCCTTTTCTTGTTTGTTCTGGAAATACGTGAGACACTCAACATAATGTCTACTGTATCCAGCTCTCTCGGGTCCTTTTGGTCATTCTCTCAGTGTGCATAAGTTCTCCAATCAACCATCCTCACGGTCTTGTGCATCGACACTTAAAAACTGATGTGCGAAAAGGAAAACCCAGTTACTCGGCAAGTTGAACCATAACATGTTTGAAAGTCTGGAAGTAGAACTTGCCTTTAACATTAAAAAAAAAAAAAAAGGCTTCAGAAACTTTTGCCAATCCACATGCAAGTACATGTATTCAGCACATTTGTTACTTTCAAAGGGAAGGAAGGGAGGTTTCGGACTGCTGGTGATGGTCATATTTTATACCACACTTCTCTCCTTCAGAGACTGAAAGGCCTTGTTAGCGTTGTGTGTGAACTTCCTTTCTTTGGAATGGAGTATCTATAAAACCTTAGGAACTGATTCCTTGAGCTAACACATGCGTTTGCTTCACCTACTTAATGCAATTTGCTTGTTTTAAGTACTCAGAGCCTTGATCTGGAAGCCAGAGGATGGACTAAGTGGGAGAAATTAGAAAGCAATATTATAAAACCCTGCATGGGGTGCTAAGGCCATAGAATAGACATCCTTCCCCAAAAGCTGACCCAGTAGCTCCCAGGACTGACTCAGTTTGCATTTCTATTGCAAAAGGAGCAGATCACCCTCCTGAATTCTCTTAAGTATGAAATATAATTGCAAAAGGTACGGCATACGGTGACTACCATTATAATACTAAGGCTGAGTGAGTCGGGATCTAGGATGCATGAAGCTCAGTGGTTGAGGACAGCCAAAGCCTGTTCATACTGTTCAGGTGGATTTTTACTTTTGCAGTTTTATGTGACAGTAGAAAGCTACTTGCTCAGCTGTCCTATTCACCACCCTCCCGCTGTGAACACTAGAAAAATAAGGCTATTCCACTTGAGAATTGTCTGATTAAACTGTATGGAAAACAACCGTGAAGAAAACTTGCGAACTTCACATATCTTGCAAATGAAAAAATTAAACAGAGTTTGTATTTCTTTCTATTGTCTGAGACTGCATTTGCACCCGAGCAGGCTTTGTAGGCCTACTGGCCTCAGTCTGTTTTCTTAACCTGTATACTCTCTCTCCACAACCCCTCACCTGTGGGAAACTTGAAGAGTTTGTTATTGTAGAGTTGTAAGACTGGTTCCTGAAGTGGGGGTTGCATTTAGAACCAGATTGCATTAGCCAGTCATGAACATGAGGGCTTTAAATGTGAAGATGTATGCTTTTTTGCTTAGATTTTATGAGACACCTGGTAAGCAAACTCTCCTCCAAGATAATCAATCACCTTCAAGTCTGAAGAGGGGATCACAGTGAGAACCCTGTGTCTGAAAGTGTATCTGAAAGGCAGAACGGTTACTCTCAAAAAGTACAATGCCACTCTGTGTAGCTCTTGTGAATATTATGTCTTGTTTGATCTCTTACATTTGGTGATTTGAGAGCAATGGATAGAATATGGGGGTGTCCTATCTGCCTCTGTCCCCACCCTTCAGAATCACTATCAGCCACTTCGTTTCAAGTTTAATTTCCTCTTTTTCCCCTCTACTACCCGCCTACTTTTTCCTTTAGCAGCATATTCTCTCTCTCTCTCTCTCTCTCTCTCTCTCTCTCTCTCTCTCTCTCTCTCTCTCTCTCTCTGTGTGTGTGTGTGTGTGTCTCCCCCCACCCCCACCCCCCACCCTCCAATGCTTGGAAAAAACATGTCCTATAACAGTGTGCACTACCAAAGCTAGATGAGAAGGGCAGTCTGTTCTCATGCAGTAACAGGCTTCCTACCAGTTTGCCACTCGCCGTGTCCTTTTTATTAGTAACTAGAGGCCAGTGCACAAAGTTGGTGCAAGAGTAGGCCTTTTCCCCAGCTGCCGGCACCGCTTCCCTGTGGCACCCGGGACCCAGGACCTGGGCTTCCCTCCAGCCGCCACCAGGCACCTGGCACCCGGGCTTCCCTCGCAGCCCCGGCTACATCCTTGTCTGGTCTAATTAGCATATTACGCTTTTATTATTCTAGATAATCCGAATACCACTTTCTTGGCCTTTTCCACTTCCTGTTTACCCTGCGTCTTTTTTGCTGCTGCAAATTCGAACGGTATTCTTAAAATAACCTAGTTCCTATGACTTCAGGCCTTCCGACTGTCTCAAAATACTCTGCTCCTTCTCAAGGAACTGGTATTTCTCCTAAAATAATGCTCAATACTTAACCTAATCAAATGGCATCCATTTGAATAAGATGACAGTAACTAAAGCTCGTTAATGTCAGTGACATTAAACTAACTCCGGGACTCGGGAGTTTTAATGGTAGCGTTTAGAGTTAGTGGGTAGAGCGGGGCTTCATTTCTCCGCGGGAGCCCATCACCCCGTCCCGGTTCCTAGTCTGTCTCTACTTGGGGCACTCTCGCTGGTGCGTTTGGTGGTTGCTCACTCCACTGTTTCAGAGTCTCCACATTAGCCCTTTGCTTCCATTTTTATGTTGCAAAGGTAGCACTGATGTTTGGGTTTCTTTCTTTTTCTTCTTTTTGTGTTTGGAGCCTTGGTTTCTGTTTTCTGAGTGAGGCTTATCTTATTTTTTTTTTTGGTTACTATTCAACGGCACAGGAAAAAAAAAATTCAGAACTCCTTTTACAAGGTTCATTCTTTAACACTTAAATGACATTAACTTGTATTACTCTTAATCCTCACGACAGTGTGTTACCCGTGTGCACATAAGGTTAATCTGCGAGGGTTTTACTGCTGAGCTGTCTGGTCTTCATGCCATTGGGAAGCTGTAGAAGCTTTTACTTGTGAACTGGTGATGATCTGATGCTTTATTTAATTAAAGGGCTACTGTTGCCTCCAGAAAACTTAAGTATTTCATATCGATTTTTTTAATTTTTTGCTTTTTCTTCAAACCCCCCCCCCCCTTTGCTCCTCATGTTTGTTCTTCAAACCAGTGTGTTGGAGGTATGCATGCAAACCTACAAATGAAGGCCACAACTCTTGGTGTGTGTGGCATGTGTATTATGTCTGGCTACATCTATAGAACACTTCCTGTCCAGAGGTCTGGACTGGCATTTCACACGCACATTTCCAAATAAAATGCTTCCAGTAACACAGACCCTTTACCTGTCAGGGAGGGCAGCATGGGCTCCGTTTGCCCCAGTGACATCTCATATTTGTTTTCAAAGTGAGTGTCATACATGTTGCACAATATTAGGACTAGAGGTGTGCCAGAAATAAAGCAAAAGAAATTTCTATTTTCATGAAGGTATTTTTATCAGTCATGGCTCACAAATATAAGTGAAAATATAACATTTCTGAAGACCAGAAATTGTCTGAGACACTCCCTGATTTTTAATGTGGAGCAGTCATTGCAAAGTAGCTAAATTTCTCCTTCCACTTGGTATTTCAAGAAAATATAAAATAGCCCACGTAAAAAGAGATTTGTGTTTTAAAGTGACTATCTGCACAAGTAAAGATCTGATTTTGTGTGCATGAAAGGGACGTCTTGGGCATGTGCAAAGAGTCATCTCGCGTGTGCTGTATTTTCTATTTGGAATGACACGCAAGCTGACACTATTCTCTGATTTATAACAAGAAATCAATGTTGAAACGATCAAGGTGCAACCACTATCAATAATTGAGGAGAAGCTTTGAAAGACGGTAAGCTGGCATCGGAAGGAACACCATGGCAGACTCTTTTTTGTAAATTTATTTTGTATTTAATTAAATACAGTATAAAGGCTGGTGACGTGTAATATAACTGTGTAAACAAATCCTGTTAATAGAGAGATGTACAGATTCGTTTTGTACTGTACCTTGAACCTTGTGAAATAAAGATCCTACCTGGTTATCCTGTGTGCTGGAATGTGCCCCGACTAAGCACCTTCCCGGGCGGCCTGTGCTTCAAACACCAGTGGTTCCATTTCTTTCTTTCTTTTCTTTTTTTTTCTTTTTTTTAATATATTTTATTGATTTTGTACAGAGAGGAAGGGAGAGAGATAGAGAGTCAGAAACATCGATGGGAGAGTCATCAATCAGCTGCCTCCTGCACACCCCCTACCGGGGATATGCCCGCAACCAAGGTACATGCCCTTGACCGGAATCGAACCCGGGACCCTTCAGTCCCCAAGCTGACGCTCCATCCATTGAGCCAAACCAGTCTCGGCATTTCTAATGAATCTTTTTTGCAATTTCAGAAGCCTCTGGGAACATTTATTTGGGGAAGTTTGCATCCATCTTCCCTTTCAACTCCTGAAATTCAGGTTTCTATATGTTAACTCTTACCCAGAGGAGACCATGAATTTACTAGGAAATGTTACCATTTTTTCCCCCCAGCCAAATACATAATAAGCATGATCCACTTTAATCCTGAAGACAGGAAAAAGTATCTCAAGTTTCTTTATGCATGACCTTGTCCCAGAAAGTTTTCAGAGGGCTTACAGAGCTGCAGACCATACAAAGATAAAATTTATGTAAAACAAGCCATCTGATCTAAGGGTAAAACAAAAAATACAGTATTAAAGCAGGAGTGAACCTGACACACAAAAGGCACAGCAGAAATAGGCTGACCAATCTGACCCTCACTTCCTAGAAATCGCCAATTCGAAAAGGAAATTGAGCTAAAACGTTCCTGCTTTGAAGCATCTGATTATTGGCTAAAAAGTGTGATGATGCAGACTGCAGCAAATGAGAAATTCGATCTCAGATTCTACCGGGAGTACAACCAGCCACCCCAGATGTCCGTGACTGACCTTGGCGAAAATAAAAGCGTTGGGGGAGTCAGAGCCTTGGCATGCGCAGTTGGCTCCTTCAACCACAGTTGGGTGTGATGCCTATTTACCACTGAGCCCCTTTCTGACAAGTCATCAAAACGAGTCCTCTGTCGTCATTGGATGTGACTTGATGAGAAACAGCCTCTAACTTTTTATAACACTAACGTTGGTTATACTAGCCTTAAAATTTGCTTATTCTATGTTACAGCAAATATATAGATATATTTCAAGTAAAACATTAGAAGTAATTTCTGTAGAAGAAATTAGGGGGGGAAAGGGACGGCAGATTTTTCTTGCTTTCTGGTTATTTATCAGATACTTGAATAGTCAAGTAAAAATAGAACAAGCTTTAGAATCTTCCAGTTCAAAAGGAAGTGCAGCAGTGATGGGCCTTGTATATTTCTCCCCGTGTCATTTCTGCCACTATGTGGAAGCCATCAGCTTACACAAGCTTATTCTTGGATCCCAAAATTTCTACTAACCTTGTAAATTTTTTTGTTAGTATCACATTTTGAGCAAAACTCTGACATTCCTGGTAGCCAAATTTTTTTTTTTTTTTTTTTGGGGGGGGATCTGGATTAACTTCTTTTAAACATGACCTAGTGTTAATGCCAAATTGTGTATTAAGTCCTACATAATTTTCTCTCATGTAATTGAGTAGAATGTGGCCAGTTAATTGGCTTAGAAATTCATATAAATATGTTCAGTTGTTACTCAATCCAGTTTCCCTCTGCCTCGAATAGAACTCGATTAATTAGCCTGCCAGAATTTAAAGGAATTTCTCCTAAGACTTATAAGTATTACATAAGAGATTCAAGTATCCTAAACAGGGATTCTAACTTTGAAAATAAAGGTTGAGTCATGGAGTTTTGCATGATTCAAGATTTAAAGGTGAACAACGGAAACTGCCGTTCTTGGCAAGAGTTATATCAGGATGTGAAAGCACAGCTGTGAGTTTCAGAATTGGCGCCTCTGGGTTTCCCCACAGCCCTGCCTGTGGTTTGTTTTTTCTTAGGGAAACTTGAGAGATTGGTTTGCTTGCTCTGAATGAAATCTTTTGAAATCGGTAGAAACTAATCCTGGTGGTACAAGGGAGGAGGGGAAGAAGGAATCATCTAGCTCAGTGGTCAGCGAACTCAGTCAACAGAGCCAAATATCAACAGTACAATGGCTGAGTTTATTTTGAGAGCCACATTTTTAAAATATATTTTATTGATTTTTCACAGAGAGGAAAAGAGAGGGATAGTTAGAAACGTCGATGAGAGAGAATCATCGACCAGCTGCCTCTTGCACACCTCCTACTGGGGATGTGCCCGCAACTAAGGTACATGCCCTTGACCGGAATCGAACCCGGGACCTTTCAGTCCGCAGGCCGACGCTCTATCCACTGAGCCAAACCGGTGCCAGCGAGAGCCACATTTTTTAAACTTAAACTTCTTCTAACGCCATTTCTTCAAAATAGACTCGCCCAGGCTATGGCATTTTGTGGAAGAGCCGCACTCAGGGGGCCAAAGAGCCGCTTGTGGCTTTCAAGCCACGTTTGCCCACTGTTGATCTAGCTGGTCTTGTCCCCTTTGTCACCAGTTAAGAGTTTTTCCAGTCTGCAGTTCTCTGTTATCTTCTTTGGCACACTGTTTGCAGCATCTGCGGCCTTGGGAGTGAATAAATAGTCCGTTCCTTATGGAAATCCTCAGTCTTTGATTTGCTTCTAGATGACTCTTCTCTGAATATAACTCTTGCTGTTAATTGTGGGTACACGTGAGGGTCACGTGGACCAGCCACAAGGAGGATTGCTTTTAGCAAGGGCCTCCAGGACAGTCTCTTGATTTCACTGTTTAAGACCTCCAAATGCTAGCTAGCAACCCAAATTGTCTACAAATTTGACCCTAGACCTCCCACATCTGTTTTCCTGAAATGGCTGAAGTAACGGAAAAGGTGAATACATCTCATGGAGACATCTGGGCATTGATTTTCCGTCCCCTTTGGCCAGGCCCACTGTCCTCCTCCAGTCCCCGCTCGGATTGCTTAGGCCCTCATTAGATCAAGTCCACCTGCTCTGCTCCCCGCTGTATTTTTCCTTGACGGCACTTCTTATCCTCGATTGCTCACAATATTTGCTTCATCTTGGTTTCCTTGTTGGTAAATCCTTTGAGGACAGACATCATGTCTGTTGTTTGCCAGTGTGTGCCCAGAACGTGGAGGATGCCTGCCACACAAATCAATTCCTTTAAAGTTTGCGTTCGTGGGTGGACTCAGAAATATATAAAAGACAATTAAGACCCCGAGTCAGCTTTTGAGAAAACCTACTTAAACACAGATGTGCTGGAACAGCTTATTATTGCATAATTTCCCACATACGGTGGGATTTCCTCCTCTCAGCCCTTCCCCACCCTCTTCCCACACAGTCAGGAGAAATCCCCGTGGGAAAACGGCTGGGAGGTGGGGGGAGAGGGGAGAGGCAAGTGAGTGCTCCTGGCAGTTAGTTGCTTTTAAGGCCGATGGAGGGCCCCGGGATGGACAATTCCAACCCCTGTGAGGGGGCAGCTGCAACCCAGAAAGAGAGGCCCCTGCCATCGACAAAGCCCTCTGCGATTTGAAAAGCAGGAACCATTAGCATACGAGTCGCTGCTGAAAAGAAACCAAGACAACCTCTGAGTGGCTGTTGCACTCAGCACTGCCCGGAGGCTTATTATGCGGTAGCCCCTGTGCCAGGAAAGAGGGGGACTCTCTCTGACGGGGGGGGGGGGGAGGGTGTGTGTGTCAGGGTTCACTGGACAGCAAATGGACCAGGAGGGGCGGCTGGCTCAGTATCTGGGGAGTGGGACTTTCCGCACATCTTTTTTTCGTCCAGTGGACTGAGACTGTCATGGGAGCATAATGATGAACATAGTTACAGAATTCACGTTGGCTTTTTCCAAAAGTCTTACTGAGGAAATATTACTATTAAAAACTGAATCTGCCCAGCTGGCGTGGCTCAGGGATTCAGTGACAACCATTGAACCAAGAGGTCACGGTTCAATTCCCGGTCAGGGCACATGTCTGGGTTGTGGGCTGGATCCCCGGAGGGGGGGGGGGGGCGGGGGCATGCAGAAGGCAGCCGGTCAATGATTCTTTCTTATCATTGATGTTTTTCTCTCTCTCCCTCCCTCTCTGAAATCAATAAAAGTGGGTTTTTTTGTTTTTTTTTGTTTTTTTTTTAAAAAACACACAAACTGATAACTAAGAAGTTTTAAATATCTCTTGCTTCTAGGGATTCTGTGGCAGGGAGATCCATGATTACCTTTATTGTACTTCCCTCCCCCAGGTGGCCTCCCTGGACTGCGTTTGTCCCTACACAGGGGCAAGCAGCAGAGAGAATTGGAATCCACAGGCAGGCATTAGGTCTCCTTTTACTCTGGCCAGCATCGTTTCTCTCAAGGGCAGACAGTAAGTTGTACTGGGTTATATAATAGAGACGCTCTAAGTTCCTTTTGTTGTTGTTGTTTAATAGCTAATCATTTTAAACCTGCAGAATCATGTTTTGTTTTTTCCCCCCTGAAAATTAGGACTGTGTGTTACCACAAGTTCCACTAGAGGGCGCCAAAGGCTATCTCGGAGGAAAGATCACAGTCAAGTTGAAACTGTTAGAATCTTGGCCTTGGAGCTGTGAAACACACACAAGGCTTTCTTGCTTGTGTCACTGACACAAGTGACACGTCCTCTGCCACCCACAGATGTTAATCATTGTAGTGAGTTCAGTGGTGGCTCCCAACAAGACATGTTCATCTTTTCATTCGTGTATCTCCCTGTCACAAAATCCTAAGAAAGCAAGTTGAAAACTTAGTTGTCCATTTTTAATAGTAATATTTACTAGATAAGACTTTTGAAAAAAAAACCTAAGGAGATTCTTTAAATGTTGCCTTATGAAAGGGGAAAAGCTAAGCATCTGGAGTGAGTTATTCTGAAGCATTGGAGTAGGCCCAATGTCTAGTGACAGGTGTCCTTAAAGGCAGAGGGAGAAATGACACAGAAGAGGGAAAGAGCCTCAACAAAGACAGAGGCAGAGATACTGGATGACGCAGCCACTGCCCACCAAGGCCCTGAGCCACCAGCAGCTGGAAGAAGGAATCTCTCCCCAACTCATCCCTCCTCCCTATGGTGACGGTGGACCTCTGGCCCCAGAACCTAGAGAGAATCGATTCCTGTTGTTTGAAGTCACCAAGATTGTGGTACTTGGTTGAAATACTCCTAGAAAATGAACACAGTCACCACCATGCATTCTCAATGGGGGGAACATCTCTATGGAGTCAGAAAACTGATTCTTAGTTGGGGGTGGGGAGTATGTGAAAAAAGTCCTTAGATGGGGCAGTGGTTTGTCATCCTCCAAAGGACCACAGTACACAAACAGATAATCAATATATGTGTGGTATCAAATTTTTATCCTGCCAAGGGCCATTTGGAGAGTTATAACATCATTCTTGGGCCATACAAAATTATCAATTTAAAAATTAGCCTGCTCTATTTGGTCAAACATTTAATTAACTCACCCTCATGCCTTGGCAGGGCTAGGCCAAATGACTTCTCGGGCCCTCAGGCTGGATGTTCCCTGATTTATGGGGAGCAGAGAGGAAAAGTAGAATTAGAAGGCGGAAACATGAAAGGCTCCTTAAGGGAATGATATTTTTTTTTAAAGTTAAGAATCAACGCCTACAGCATCTATATCAGTGCTACTCTCATGGACTCAGCATTAGTTTCACTCTTTTTTTAAAAAAAAAATATTTTTTATTGATTTCAAAGAGGAAGGAAGCGGTAGAGATGGAAATATCAATGATGAAAGAGAATCGTTGATTGGCTGGGTCGAGGCTGTAACCCAGGCATGTGCCCTGACGGAGAATCAAACCGTGTCCTCCTGGTTCAACCATTGAACCACACCGGCCCAGCTGGTTTCACTCTTGACAGAACCTGTAGCTTCTGTCCAAAACCCCCTGCCAGGGCATTTGGTGACGATTAACATTCTATTTGGTTCATTACATAGAAACATGGTTTGGCTCAGTGGATAGAGCGTCGGTCTGCGGACTGAAAGGTCCCGGTTCCATTCTGGTCCAGGGCATGTACCTTGGTTGCGGGCACATCCCCGGTGGGGGGTGTGCAAGAGGCAGCTGGTCGATGTTTCTCTCTCATCGACGTTTCTGGCTCTCTATCTCTCTCTCTTCCTCTCTGTAAAAAATCAATAAAATGTATTTTAAAAAAAGAAAAGAAAGAAGAAAAAAAAAGAAAAGAAACATGAACCAAAACCCTCCAAAACACATGGAGGATCATCGCATGCTTTTCACAGGCTCCGGAAGCACTGCAAATATGGAGAGGCCCCGTCTCCCATGGCCACACTGGTGGCATCATTGTGTTGTTGGTGTTGTTGGTATTTCACCTTGAATTCAGCATCATTTAATTTTTTTTAAAGCTTCAAATATGATTTTTAAAACAACTCAGTGCTGCCACCTTAGCGTTGGCGGAAGGGCCCAGAGCTCCCCCTGGTTGATGTAGCCTGGCCAAGAATGGGGGGGTGCAGCCGAAGCCAGTTTGGCTCAGTGGTAGAGCATCGGTCTGCGGACTGAAGGGTCCCGGGTTCAATTCCGGTCAAGGGCATGTACGTTGGCTGCGGGCACATCCCCGGTAAGGGGTATGCAAGAGGCAACTGGTCAATGTTTCTCTCTCATCGACGTTTCTAGCTCTCTATCTCTCTCCCTTCCTCTCTGTAAAAAAATCAATAAAATACATTTTTTAAAAAAAGAAAAGAATGGGGGTGCAACCTGAGGATCTGTGGGGGAAGATGGGACGTGGCCCTTCCTTCTGAGGAGCTGGGGTCAGCGGGGAGGGTGGTGGGTACGCAGCACGGGGCTCTCCTGGGTGGTGGAGGGCCCGGGCCAGCAGTCAGCCTGCTGCGGTCGTGGTGAATGGGTAACAGGGCGGTGACATGGGGCTCCAGCCCCCGGAGGCTGAACCTCTAGTCCTCCAGCCTGAGGGGGCAGCAGCAGGAAGCCGTTTCACTTTCTTCCCAATGGGCCCCTCTGTGTCCTCACCTAACAGCTCTTGCTGGTGCCCAATACCCTTAGAGATGACCACATTGCAGTATAACGTTTTTAAAATATATATATATATCTTTATTGATTTCAGAGAGGAAGGGAGAGAGAAAGAAAGATGGAAACATCAATGATGAGAGAGGATCGTTGATCAACTGCCTCCTGCACGACCCCTAATGGGGATCAAGCCAGCAACCCAGGCATGTGCCCTTTGAAGGAATAGAACCTGGGACCCTTCAGTCTGCAGGCCAATGCTCTATCCACTGAGCCAGACCGGCTATGGCCGCAGTATAACATTTCTAAAAGACGGTTTTCATCAAATTAGTTGTTGGTTGTCAGTGTGTCTGTCTAAAAGTCAATAAAAATATTTTTAAAAATCAGCTCTTTCTCCCTAGGACCCAATTTTTTTTTTCATTCCAAAGATATCTATGTAATAATTGCCATAATTTTCATATACTAGTCAGTTAATGAACTAGGAAGGCCCCAAATGCATTTACCAGAGGGTTGCAATAACTTCAATGTCCACCACCAGGGGGCGATAGCGGACATGTTTTAAACCAGGAGTCTATAGGCCACAATTAGCGTGAGCATGTGTCTTCTAACAACTTACTTTGCTGACACATCTCCCTGAATACCTGTCCTGGAGAGATCTGCGGGATAAAAGAAAAGCATAGGCCCTAACCGGTTTGGCTCAGTGGATAGATACAGCGTTAGCCTGCGGACTCAAGGGTCCCAGGTTCAATTCCCAAACAAGGGCATGTGCCTTGGTTGCAGGCACATCCCCAGTGGGGGGTGTGCAGGAGGATGTGTCTCTTCTTATGGATGTTTCTAACTCTCTATCCCTCTCTCTGCCGCTCTGTAAAAAAATCATCAAATATATTAATAAATTATAAAAAAAAAAAAAAAAAAAAAAAAAGGAAAGCATAGACCTTTATGAAGACACGATTCCAGTCCTGCCTCTGCGTGTGTTGGCTGGGCCTTCTTGGCAAATGATCGACCTCAACTTGCCTAACAGGCAGCACAATGACACCCACTCTGCCTTCCTCACAGATTGGGCCACCCTGCCCCATCAGGGGGATGCTTGTTTGTTGATTCATCGGGAGGAGGAGAACCTGTAATGCCATCAGTTTCCGAGTGTTGAGAGGCGGGGTCCCCTCTTTCCCAGGAGCCCCGTCAGCGCGGTCCTGGCCCCCTGCAGTGCCCGGCTCTCTCTCCCTCCGCTGCCCCGACGCACGGAGGCGCCCGAGGCCCACCTGACCAGATGCCCTGGGCCCAGGGCCTTCCAGATCGCAGCCTGGCCCCAGCGGAGCCCCAGGGAGCCAAGGTGAGGTCACCCAGCACAGCTGAGAACTATTTCAAGGGAACAGGTGGCGGCTCTGGCCTCTGCCAGGGCGACCTCAGAGCCCAGCATAGATGCCTCTGTGGTGGGGAGATGGGGTGCAGGCGGGCCCCTGTCCTCAGGAGCCTGCAGATACCACCTCCTTGCAGAAGGGCGGCCTCAGCCCTGGCGGCATTGGGTCTCCGGGAGGGGAGCGTTAGAAGTCTTGTGCAGAGGGGTAGGGTGGGGGCTGCGCACCAGGCCTGCACAGTCGGACTCCCTAGATGCGGCTCAGGGGCCAGCAGTTGAAAGCTTCCCGCGGATCACCATGTGCAGGCAAGGTCAAGACCGCCAGGGTCACCCTTGCAATTAGTCCCTGGAGCGGCAGCGCCCCCTGGAAGTTGGATACAAATGCAGAATCCCAGGCCCCCTGGGCCCAGGGAATAGAATTGTGTTTCACAGGATCCCAGGGTTTGGAAGCAAAGCTGTGCCGGGGCTGGGAGATAAGCCCACGGGCTGGGAGGGGGGAAGGCTTGCAGAGGGGTGCAACGCTAGCAAAGCCCCTGACTGCTGTGCACGCCCGAGACCCGGAACCTCTCTGAGCCTCGTGATCCTCGCTGGTGTGTGAGGAAGATCATAAACACTCTTTTGGATTGTCCTGAAGACACCTGTGAGGAGCCCGGTCCTCAGCACTCAGCTGCTGTGAGCTCCTGGTTTGCTAGAATCCAACTGTTTTGTTTGTTTGTTTGTTTGTTTGTTTGTTTGTTTTTTCATATATTTTATTGATTTTTTTTTTCCCCCAGAGAGGAAGGAAAAGGGAGAGGGATAGAGTTAGAAACATCGACGAGAGAGAAACATCCATCAGCTGCCTCCTGCACATCCCCCATTGGGGATGTGCCTGCAACCAAGGCACATGCCCTTGACCGGAATCGAACCTGGGTCCACAGGCTGATGCTCTATCCACTGAGCCAAACCGGCTAGGGCTCGAACTGTTTTTAATCTATGAAACACCCCCTGCTCTGCTCGGCTGGCCAGCCTGGGGGGCGCATGCCTGCCGTGCCTCTTGTTCGGTGCATCCCCGCCTCCCCCAGCCCGCCAGCTTCCCTCCGGGGGCTCGGGGGCGTGGGGACCTGAGAGCTCTCCTCGCTCCATCCAGACAGTCTCCGATTCCAGCGTTGTTTTTCCTGGGAAATCATGCGATTGCTCCATCGTTAGGAAAAGAAAAACAACAAAAGGGAGTCGGTTCTCGTGTGATGGCCATGGAAGCTGCAGATGCGGGGTGTTTCTGTGCCAGCTGGCCAGGAGAAGGCCTGGGGGGAGGGCGGGGCGGGTCCCCCGCGTCTGGGCGTCAGCCTCGCTGATGAGCCTCAGACCGCTTACACTTCAGGTCCACCGCTTGTCGTTAGCCTCGCTGATGAGCCTCAGACCGCTTACACTTCAGGTCCACCGCTTGTCGTTATCCTCGCCTCATTCCGGTTCCCGGAATGAGGCGAGGATAACGACAAGCGGTGGACCTGAAGTGTAAGCGGTGTGTGCTTTTCAGGGGCCTCGGATTCCTCCAACAATAGAACTGTTTTGTTTGATTTTTTTTTTTAAAGCCCCTTTCATTCCCTTAAACATTAATTGAGCATTTTCTAAATGCCAGGCATTGTAGTCTTATCTCCTGGAATCACTGAAGTTTCCCCTGGAGGCTGCTGGTCCTAGCCTCACTTTGTGGGTGATAAAACCGGCTCCTCCCAGTGATTTGGTTCCGAGGCCAAACAGCTGTTGAATGACGGAATCGGGATCCGGACTGAGCCTGTCCCAGGTCCAAACCTACTCTCATCGCTTCTCCCACCCCAGGGGACCACGCTCTCTCCAGTGGAAGATGGCCTTGTTGTTCTTGGTGTGTTTTCCCTCCTCATCTCCCTCAATCCTCCACTAATGTTTTTCATCTGAGAGGGAGGGAGGCCATCAGTCCCGGGGTGAACTCCAGTTCTATGTTTGTCTGCGAACCATGAGAGTTTAAGATCATCCCCTGCACTTTTGGTTGCCTTCCATCGAAGACACATTTGCCGGGAACTATACCAATGAGGAAAAGGCAAGGAGTCCTATCTGAGGGACCGGTGAGTGAGAGAAAGAATCTTGGCCCATGGCAGTGAAGAACAGGCCACTAGTAGTAGTAGTAGTAGTAGTAATAATAATAATAATAATAATAATAGGGAATATTTGTTATCAAATACCTGATATGTGCCAAGCACAGTGCTGAGGTCTTCATAGCCACCTCCTCCTTCATCGCTCACCAAAACCTCTGATGCAGTATATTATTTATTATCCCCACTTTATAAATGTGGGTTCGGGGCTCAGACAGGGACCCAGGATAGTGGGGTTAGGGGTGTTCCAATGGAGCCTTTTTATCTTGGGATATTGTTTCCCTTTCCTCTTCTTTTGTTTTCTTATCTGTCAAGTGGACTAATAGAAATAACTCATTTTGCAGAAACCGGTTTGGCTCAATGGATAGAGCGTCAGCTTGGGGACTGAAGGGACCTGGGTTCGATTCCGGTCAAGGGCATGTACCTTGGTTGCGGTCATATCCCCAGTAGGGGGTGTGCAAGAGGCAGCTGATCGATGACTCTCTCTCATCGATGTTTCTAACTCTCTCTCTCCCTTCCTCTCTGTAAAAAATCAATAAAATATATTTTAAAAAATAAAATAAAATAAAAAGAAATAACTCATTTATATGTATAATTGTGTAGATTAAAAGGATTCTCTGGCACTTGATCTCATTTGAATCTCACTGCAACCTGGTCAAGGTAAGATAACGCATCTTCCAACCAGATCACCTGTGGTTTCTCAACACTGTGTTCCCAGGGTGTGACCTCTTCCCAAGCTGGTTACACCCCCAGTTCCGCCACCAATGGTCTCTGTCACACAGGCATGCCCACCCCTCATCTTCACAGCTGACGGCTGGTCAGGAGAGCGTGATGTCACCGCATGGGTCAGTGGAAGGAGAGGAAGGACCTCAACCAGAAGAGCTTGCTGGCGTTGTGGAGCGAAGGGCTGGAAAGCTTGGGGGGGCGGGGGAGGAGAAGGGAATAGGGGTGCTGGGGTAACTGCACAGAGTAAAGGACTTCTGCCCAGGTATGCTCAGCTGCTCCTGGCTCTGTGCTTCCCGGGAACCTTCTGCACATCTAAGCCACACTCGGTAGAACAATTCCTGAGCCTCCTCACAAGGCTCTGAGCTGCTCAGTGACCGTGTCTTTCTTTCTTTTCCTTTTCTTTTTTTAAAAAAAATATATATTTTATTGATTTTTCACAGGGAGGAAGGAAGAGGGATAGAGAGTTAGAAACATATATGAGAGAGAAACATCAATCAGCTGCCTCCTGCACACCCCCTATTGGGGATGTGCCCTCAACCAAGGTACATGCCCTTGACAGGAATCAAACCTGGGACCTTTCAGCCCCAAGGCCAATGCTCTATCCACTGATCCAAACCGGTTTTGGCCTGTGTCTTTCTTTTTACCCACAAAATGTGCTTTTGACAACAAATGAGTCTTGCTCCTGGTAGGGCAGGCGGGGGTGGAGGGGGAGTGGAGGGGGGGGTGGGTAGGGGCGCACCACATTACAGAGAACATTTAGAATGCCATTACCTTCTACCAATTTCGAGTTCAATGAAAGGTCATGGGAGGGAAAGATCAACATAAACGGGGGTGGGGGGTGGACTGAAGAAATTGATGACATTAAGAGGATTGAGTTGGAAACAGGAAATCTAAATAAAGATTCTTCAGCATCAGTTCAGCATCTGATCAGCAAGATCTCCCACTTGGAAGCGCATGTGATGTGTGAGAGGGGATGTTGGAGGGGAGGCGAGAAGGATCCAGGTCCTGGCAGGGAATATCTCTTGTTCCTTCCTTTCAGCCTGGACCATCTTCGGGAGATTAAAAATGGCGGCAGAGTAGGGGGATGCTGCATGGACATGCTTTCAGGAGCAAGCTGGAATTGCAACTGAAATATGGAAAGGCGTCCTGAATAATCAATGGAAAATTCATAAGAGAGAACCCTGATAACCAAGGACCCCAAGGACCGAAGATGGAGACTGAAGATAGAGACTGGTAGGAGGGGCAGAGGTGTGAACCGGGCTGGCCGGGCACCCACAGACAGCAACTGACATCTGGAGAGATATCTCAGCTTGGGTGGGGGAGGGGGTGGGGGGTTGCCATTGAGTATTCTGGGATCTAATCTCGATGCTGGGCTCCCCAGCAGAGAGTACCAAACTGAGGAGGGTACCCACATAACATCTAGCTGTGAAAAGCAGTGGGGTGCTGTCTGCCAGGGAGTGGCAGCTGAAAGCTTGGGCACCCTCTTAAAGGGCCAATACATAAAAATTCCCTGTGCAGCCACAAACACACACACACACACACACACACCCCGTCCCCTTGTGCTCTGGCAGAAGGAGGGTAAAGTGGACTGGAGTTGTGAGGGCAGAATCTAGGACTGGGTACTTGGGGGATAGAGCTCAGAGGGCAGACACCCCAAGTTTCCTGGACTGAGTCACTTCCTCACACAGTGGAGGCCGTCTTTCCCTGCCTGGGGAGAAGACAGAGGACACACCCTATTGGAAAACACCTAGTCTGGAGGCCACTTAAGAGATTAAAAGTAACAATTAGCCAAAACCGGTTTGGCTCAGTGGATAGAGCGTCAGCCTGTGGACTGAAGGGTTCTGGGTTCAATTCTGGTCAAGGGCATGTACCTTGGTTGAGGGCACATCCCCAGTAGGGGGTGTGCAAGAGGCAGCTGATCGATGATTCTCTCTCATCAATGTTTCTAATTCTCTATCCCTCTCTCTTCCTCTCTGTAAAAAATCAAATATATATTTGATTTTTTACAGAGAGGAAGAGAGAGGGATAGATATATATTTTTAAAGTAACAATTAGCCTCCAGGTAGAAGCAACTGCCCCTCCCGGTTGAAAAAAACCTCCCCAATCACCTAAGAATGATTGCCTAGAGGCCATTTGAGTTGGAATCCTATTAGTCTGTAGACGGAGGTGGTCTCCAGAGGCTTTCAGGGGTCCTCAAACTTTTTAAAGTGGGGGCCAGATCACGGTCCCTCAGAGAGCTGGAGGGCCGGACTATAAGAACTACTAATCCCTACTGTAACACCTTGGCTGCGCTCACTGCCCAAAAAACCTGGCGGGCAGGATCAGACTCCCCTGGGGGCTGCATGTGGCCCGCGGGCCGTAGTTTGAAGACCCCTGCTTTAAGTCTTAGCCTGAAACAATTAATCAGAAACAGCTTTTAACACTCTCCTGCACTAGTAATTGAGAGGTATAGAGGATTTACCTAATACACAGTCACAAACCCAAATAGATAACCAAAATGAGGAAACAAAGAAACAATCTCCTTATGAAAGAACTAGTGAATTCTCCAGGAGAAGAGATAAATGAAGCAGAGATAAAAAATTTATTGGAAACACAGTTCAGAGTAATTGTGTTAAAAATGCTCAACAGTATGAAAAAAGATATAGTAACTATGAAAAAAGAACAGTCTGAGATAAAGAATGACATAACACAAATAAAGAACACATTGAAAGGAATACACAGCAGATTAGGGAAAGCTGAGGCAAATCAGTGAATTAGAAGACAGAGTTGAAAATATTACTCAATCAGAGAACCAAAAAGAAAAAAAACAATTAAAAACCAGGAGGACAGTTTAAGGGAGCTGTGGGACAATGTGAAACATAACACTATTCAAGTAGTAGGTGCAGAAAGGGAAGAAAAAATAGAGGTGTTTGAAGAAATAATGGCAGAAAGGTGTTTGAGGAAATAATGGCAAAAAACTTCCCTAACCTGGTAAAGGAAAAAGTCACAGATGTTCAGGAGGCACAGAGAACCCCAAACAAGAAGAACTCAAACAGGCCCATGCCCAGACACATCATATCGATAATTAAAACACCAAAAATTAAAGACAAAGAGAGAATCTTAAAGGCAGCAAGAGAAAAGAAAACTGTTACCTACAAAGGAGTCCCCATAAGGCTGACACCTGATTTCTCATCAGAAACTCTACAGGCCAGAAGGGAATGGCATTAAGTACTCAAGGTAATGGAAAGCAAGGATCTGAGACCGATATTACTATATTCAGCAAGGCTTTCATTCAAAATAGACGGTCAAATAAAGAGCTGCCCAGACAAAAAAAAAAAAGGGCTAAAGGAGTTCATCACCACCAAGCCAGGATTACAAGAAATGCTAAAGGGATTGCTGTAAGAGATTGCTAAGTAGAAGAAACAGAGAGAGAAACCTAGCCATACAGAATTAAAATGGCTATAAATAAGTACCTCTCAACAATAACCCTAAATGTAAATGCATTAAATGCTCCAATCAAAAGGTGTAGAGTAGCTGAATGGATACAAAAACATGACCCAACTATATGCTGTGTACAAGAGACCCACCTCAAAACAAAAGACACACAGAGGATGAAAGTAAAGGGATGGAAAAAATTTTCCATGCAAATGAAAGACAAAACAAGCTGGAGTAGCAATAAAATAGACTTTAGAAGTGCCATGCTAAGCAAAATAACCCAGTTGGAGAAAGATAAATATCATATGATCTCACTCATTTGTGAAATATAATGAACAACATAAAGTGATGAGCAAAAATAGGGCCAGAGGGGAGGGAAATATACTAGAATATAAAAGAAGTAATCCTGTTATTTGCAGATTTTTAATATTTCCTACAACTTTTGTGAAATCATACTATATTAGTACAGTTTTGATAATCTATCCTATATCATAAAAGCCTAATATGCAAATTGTCTGCTAAACCAGGTGTTAAACCATGGTTGGGGTTGGCCAACCAACCACCCACGGCCCCTTCCTCCAGCTGGCGGTAGCAGGTGGCCAGGGGAAGGGAGGCCCAGGGAGGCCCCCCAAGGCTGAAAGCTGCCACTAGGGACCCTACCCATGCACAAATTTTGTGTACTGGGCCTCTAATATATATATAAAATCCTAATATGCAAATAGATCGGACGACAGAGCAACCAAAAAAACAAGCAACCAAATAAGCAGTCACTATGGTGTGCGCTGACCAACAGGGGGTATGCACAGAACATGGCAGGCATTGGCATCAGGCAGCAGAGTGCAGATCATTCTGGGCATTGGCTGTAGTGGGATGGTGGAGCAGGTGAGTGAGTGCCCCAGACCAAGGCAGGGCACCAGTCGCTGTCATTGGGGTGAGCCTCTGGTGATTACTGAAAATTCTTTGCTCTCGTGCTCCACACTCACAATTGCTTTGGTGCTGGCTCCTCTTGCTCCTGCTGCTGGTGCTCAGCACTGGTCCTGCTGTCGGCAGGTGTGAGTAGCAGCTGCTGGCCCTGATGGCTCCTGAGGGCTTCTCTACCTCCCACTGCTCCTGAGGGGTGATTGGGGCAGCAGCCACTGCTCACACCCGCTGCTGGCTACAGCCCCATTTGCTCCACACTGTCAGTAAGTGAAAGCTGTCAGCATGTGGGAGCAGCAGCAGCAGGAGCAGGGCTCCCAGAAGACAGGGGGCCAGGGGTCGAGGAGGGAGGGGCCCGATGGAGGCTCAGAGGATGGGCAGAGACTCACCCCTGTGTCTACCGCAGCCTCGAAGCCTGCAGTTCCTTTCAAGATGCACAAATTCATGCACTGGGCCCTTAGTATTATTATACTTAAAATCCTTTTATTCTTGAAATATTAATGTTTATTGCATGTACTATTGTTATATGTAAGATCATTTTTCTTGAATAATTGGTGCTTATTGCATGTAACATTATCATATTTAAAATAGTTTTGCCTTGAGATATTAATGTTCATTGCATGTGAAAAATATTTTGAAATAATAGGATACTGAAACATAAAAAAAAAATAAAAATAAAAAAGACCAACCCTTTGGATGTTGGCCAACATTGTCTGCAATCCTTTCTCTTTCCAGAATTCCACAGAGTGCTGGGTCCATAAATATTTGTGGAATGGGAGCACCTTGCCATAAAGACAAAAGTAAACACTGCATTATTGACAGAAGTTCATTAAGAGTTCATAGAAAGGAGAAGGGTGGGAGCTGTGAGATCTTATTGAAGAATTTCTAGTGGATTTAGATTTGAGCTGGCCATAAAGACATAGACTGTCCCGTTCCCATGCCCTGCAGTGTTTTTTCAAGCTGCCAGTGAAGACAACTTCTAAGTCAGCAAAAGATACACTATAGGTAAAGTAGCCACTAGCCACACTTGACTATTTAAATGTAAATACAATTTAAAATTCAGTTCTTCACTAACCACATTGGAGTGGCTAATAGCCACATGGGCTTGGGGCTTCCATATTGAATAGTTCAGTTAAAGACAATTTCCATCACCACAGACTCTTTAATGGGACAATGCAAATCTAAGGAGTAAATCCCCCTCTGGGGTGCTGAAGATGGGAGCTTGAGGGGGGCAGAGGGGATGGAAGGCAACTGTTAAATATTTTTTTTAATAGATTTTTCTGTTCCTCTACACTTTCATACTTTTAGCTACTACTCTTTGGGATTTAACTGTGTCCTTCAATGACAGTTTCCATACTCTCAGAATGTAGGATGTGTATATTTTTTACATTTTTTGGATTGATTTTAGAGAGAGATGAAGAGAGGGAGAGAGGGAGGGAGGAGAGAGAGAGAGAGAGAGAGAGAGAGAGAGAGAGAGAGAGAGAGAGAGAGAGAGAGAGATTTGTTGTTTCACTCATTTATGCAATCATTGGTTGATTCTTGTATGTCCCTGACTGGAGGTGGAACTTGAAACCTTGGCGTATGGGGATAATGCTCTAACCAACTGAGCTACCTGGCCAGGGCACCACCATAATTCAAGAGGTAGGGGGAAGACCTATAGGAAAGTGGTTACATACTTGCTTTCAAGATATTAGTGCAACCAAAGTCAACTATGAACTGTGCTATTTATTTCTACTCACTGTCTACCTAGGTGTTTAGTGAGGCGGGTAACAGAGTTCCGGTGGCACCCTGTTTGATAATGGTTGGTTTTATTCTTTAGAAAGGTTCAAGGCAGGTGGGAGAAAATGCCAGGAGGAATAAAGACTATGGGAAAAGAAACGGAAGGTGTTAATAGTTTTAATTCCCGATAATCCCTCTCCACAGTATGGAGTGACCCAGTGTGTCTTCCAGATGGAAAAAATCTCTCCATCCTCAGAACTGACATTGCCTGTCCACACTTTTTCCTGGACATGTGGACCTCCTTAGGACAGCTGTTTCCCGTATTTCTGAACGAATACACGTAAAACACTTTGAAAAGTGCCCACAAATAACATGCACCATAGAAACAGTAGGTTTGTTGTTACTATCATCATCATTATCCAGCCTCCTTTCCCCAGCAAGGTATAATAAGTTCCTTGTAAATTAAGAGAATCATCTTTCTTTTTTACTGCTAAAAATTTGCAAACGTGATGAGGACCTTGGGAGAAGCCACTTTGCAAGCCAAGGTTGGACCACATACAAATTGTGTGTAAATAAGAAGAGGAGTGACAATCAGTAGATGATGACTGAAGAATTTGGATCAAATCAGATTTTCTATTACCAAATTAGCGATATGTTTTCAAAGTAGTGCCGGGGAGTGAATTTCACCGTAGTATCAATTATTCTCATTTTTTTGGTGATGCAAATGCAACCTCTCTAATACTGAAATTAGGGTCTACGATAAATGCAAAAATTACTGGATTGATTCTCTCAGAAACTACTCATTCCCAAATAATGTCTAAATTACACATCACTGCTGGTTTGAAAGGAAAGTGCTACAATTCGCTTTTGCTGTAGCACATGTACCACCGAACCTATTTGAAATAAATTTCTTCTGCTTAAAAAAAAAAAAAAAAGTGTGTCATAGTCCGACCTGAGTCCCCAAACCCAATCTGGTACCCACTGTTTACAATCTGGTAGCCCCACTCCTGCACCCAGTATATAGTCCCAGGATCAAAATGAGCAGGTGGTCAAAACCCCAGGTAGGAGTGAAGCCGGAGGAGCAATGATCCCCGCGGTCCAGCATTGGCGGGGGCTCTGGGGCACACTCCCTGGCGATCCCCACCCCCGACCTCCCCAGGCTACTCGCAGGGACGCTTCTCGCCCCTCCTGTGCCGGAGGGGCAGCCCCACGCGGCACGAAGGGGCCCGATCGCGGGCTCGGCGTCTGGATGGAGAGGCGCTGGCAGCCGGGATGCCAGGTTCGGCGCCAGGGCGCGGGGAGGAGGTGAGGGCGGCGCGGGGCACCACCCACCGCTCCCGGACGCCCAATCAGAGCGCGGGGAGGAGGTGGGGGCTTTGCGGGGCACCACCCACCGCTCCCGGACGCCCAATCAGAGCTTGGCTCGGGAGCGCTCGGCGGCCAATGAGGAGCGGCGGGAACGGCGCCAGGACCGCGAGCCAGCGGCGGCGCTGCGATCCGAGCGAGCGAGCTCGGTGGGAGCCGAGCGCCGGGAGGGGATCCCGGGCCAGCGCGGCCGGTTCGCTGCGGCCACCTTCCGCCGACACCCGGGAGCCTGCGGGCGGCGGCGTCACCGGTAACCGCGCCGCGCCCCGCGGAGGGAGGGGAGCGTGCGGGTGCGGGGGCCCTCGCAGGTGGAGTGGGCAGGGGGCGGGTCGGCCGCGAGGTCCTAGCGCCGCGGCTCCCCGGGCCCCTCGCACCCGGGACCGCCTCGGCAGGTGCCCCCGGGTCCCAGGGGGCGCGACATCCCCACGCGCCGCGGGCGTCCGGAGGGGGCGGCGGGGAGGGGAGGTGGGCGGAGGCGGGCGGGGTGCGGGAGGAAGAGCCCTGCGACCCCCGCATTCACGCTCAGTTTGCCAGACAGCGTCTCCCCCGCCGCCTGGGTCCCGGGACGGCTTCGTGGTCCCTCCCGGGGAGGCGGCAACAGGTGTCTCCGGAGACGGTGCCCCCACCCCTCCCGGGATCCGGCGTTGGCGGGCCTCCCCAGCTTCGGGGTGTCCCGAGGCGGGACCCCAGCCAGGACTCTCAGGCGCGCTGCCCGCTGGACAGCGCCCAGCGGCCGCCTGGACCCGCGGACCCCGCGTTTGGATGGAGTTTCCTCCGCGCGCTGCCAAGCCATTACCCCGCCGCCCGCCGCTGGCTGGCCGAGGAGTGGACGATGAGAGTGTGTTTACGATGAGTGAGTGTACAGCTTGTGCGTGTGTGTGTGTGTGTGTTTGTGTACAGTGTGTCTGTGTACAGTGTGTGTACAGTGTGTCTGTGTACAGTGTGTGTACAGTGTGTGTGAGTGTACAGTGTGTGTGTGTGTGTGTGTGTGTGTGTGTCTGGCTGAGATGCAGAGTTGAAGATGGGAGTGTGTTTATGAGTGAGTGTACAGCGTGTGCGTGAGTGTGTGTGTGTGTGTGTGTGTGTGTCTGGCTGGGATGAAGGGTTGAAGATGGGAGTGTGTTAATGACTGACTGTACTGTGTGTGTGTGTGCGCGTCTGGGATGAAGAGTTAAAGATGGGAGTGTGTTTATGAGTGACTGAGTGTACTGTGTGTGTGTGTGTGTGTGTGTGTGTATGTGTCAGCCCTTACTAAGAAGGGCCTGCGGGCTGTAAGTGAATCATTACCTGTGGTTTTGGGCAGCTACTGGGCCCTGCCTGTCTCTTCATGTCCGTCAATGCCCTCTGTGCCTCATTCTCCTACACTGTGAGGTGGCAGTCATGACTGCACCCACATGATAGCGTCTGTTCTGAGGGTTATTACAGGAGGCAGTACCTGAAATACTTGGGGCACTGTGCTTAAGTACTCAGTTACTGCTGGCTCTTAGCTACTATATGGAGTGGATGGTCTTTTAGAGCGTAAACCAGAGGTGTCTACACTGGCCTAGCAACCATTTGGAGCTCCAAATAGCGTTCTGCACTTGAAGGGGAAACATGCTACGTATTAATGTTACTGATGGCATCACTGAAGGGCAATGTATCCCATGAGGACTCCATTGGAATGGTGCGAGTTAAATGGAATCCAACTCCCGGTCTTAGAGAACCCTTGAAAAAAAATGGGTATGAACGTTGTGTGAAGAGAATATTATGGTTCTTTGTTGAATGCTTGTCTTTTATTAGTGTGGTTGATTTTGGCAAAAATTTTGAAGGTTCTTATAGTTTGTCCTCCTCCCTTACACAAACAAGTAAGAGAGAAAGAGAGAGAGAGAGAGAGAGAGAGAGAGAGAGAGAGAGAGAGAGAGAGCGCGAGAGCGCAAAGCCTAACCACAAAACAAAACTCCAGCAGCTCCTGGAAGTCTGAATTGCAGTTGCCACTGTAGGCGGTTTTCACATGCCTGACCTGGGTGGTCTGGTTCAGTTCTTTGCCACTGTGTCACTTTCCTTTTCTTATTTATTTAATCTGAAGAGTCAGAAAAACATTTGATGCCACTCATTTTTCTTTTTAAAATATCAAGATGTAACCAACTCTTTTGGAATTCTGAGCCCTCTGCAGCTTAACTTCCTACCCTGTCACAAACCCAAAGGACCTTCCTTCACAAAGCTTCCTGGGGCCATTGCAAGTGGGACTCTCCTTGCCTTGTCACACCACAGTACCCCCATAACTTGAGGGAAAGGCACAGACAAAAATGCCCCAGTTCTCCTAGGGTTTCCTGGGCCTTTCCCAGGAGCCTTAAGAATAGCTGCATCTTCTCAGAGAAAGTGATTATCTTCTCAGGGGGCAGGAAACCCACTTCCAGATGCAGATTTTGCAAGTGTCAAAGGAATTCATCAGCTCTTTCAGTTGTTGACACAGAGACTTTTACTCTCTCTACTAGAGTGGGAGGATCTGAAAGCTTCCTGGGGGAGGTGGGAGTGTGGGGGGCAGGGGAAGATTGCTCAGGTCGTTCTAGATCTGCATCTGGTGAGAGCTCTGTCTCTGTGGCTGATGGGGGTGGGGGTGAGGGACCTGGGCAAGTTTGCTTTTCTGAGCCAGTCTCCCATTCTGTGAAATGAGGACTCAGTTTCTTTTGTCTTTTTCTTTCTCTCTTTTCTTTCTCTCTTTTCTTCTTTCTCTCTCTCTCTCTCTCTCTCTCTCTCTCTCTCTCTCTCTCTCTCTCTCTCTCTTTCTTTCTTTTTTCATTTCTTTCCTTCCTCCCCTTCCTTCCTTCCTTCCTTCCTTCCTTCCTTCCTTCCTTCCTTCCTTCCTTCCTTCCTTCCTTCCTTCCTTCTTTCCTTCCTTCCTTCTGAAGAGTTGTCCTAATGAATGGAAAGGCCCTAATGTAGATCCAGGGACAGTTACAGGTCTGTAGCATCCAGAGGAGGTCCTACAGGTAGGAGTGATCTTTTGTACCTGGGAAATACAAAGATATTTGATTGAGGGGCTAAAACCTGAACTGAGTATAGAATGCTGAGCCAATCTCTTGTGCAGGCAGGAGGGGGGTGGGATTGGAAAGAAGGGTAGAGCCAAGGAGAGGAGACGTTCCAGACCAAGAGGATATAGGAGATCAAAAGTACTCTAATAGTTTAGGCCGAATAGCGGCCCCCAAATCTCAGTGGCTTACAACAGCCAAGGTTCATTTCTCACTTACACTGGGTGTCCAGTGTACGTCAGTTGTGGTTCTGCTTTTGATCTTTCTTCATTCTGGACCCACTGAGGCTAACAAAATAGCTTCTTTCTAGGATAATCTGAATTTCACTTATGGGAAAGGGAAGAAAGAAAACATGACCAAACAAATAGGGCACTTTGAGTCTGTCCAGACATCACTTTAGCTCTCATGCTATTGGCCAAATAAGGCACATGGCCAAGCTTATAGTCAGTGGCCTGAAAAAATATAATCCCCCTGCAGACAGGTGTGGCCAAGGAGGAAGGGAAGTGCAGAAGGAAACATAGCTGGGGAGTGGCCCAGAGGCAGATGACCGAAGGCCTGGGTCAGTGTCAGGGGTTCAGACTGTATCCTATGAGCAGGGAGCAGCCACTGGGGGGTTTTAAGTTAGGGTTTGACATCAAATTTAAAAAAAATATATTTTTTATTAATTTTTTACAGAGAGGAAGGGAGAGGGATAGAGAGCTAGAAACATTGATGAGAGAGAAACATCGACCAGCTAACTCCTGCATACCTCCTACTGGGGATGTGCCTGCAACCAAGGTACTTGTCCTTGACCAGAATCGAACCCGGAACCCTTCAGTCCACAGGTCGACGCTCTATCCACTGAGCCAAACCAGTTTCGGCTGACATCAGATTTTAAGGCCAAGTGTAAGCAGAAGATGCTGAGGGCCTGACCTAACACAGCAGCCTCAGATCTCACTCACGGTCTGATCTACCACTTGACTTGACGTTCCACTACTAGAAAGTGATTTGGTTGGCACTTGAGTGGTTTGTCTTGTTTACAAGTCCTCTCCTAAAATGCACACATTCTCTCATCTTAAAGTAATCCTATATAACAAAAGCATAGTATGCGAATTATCCCCTGCACCGGGAGTTGTCTGGGAGTTCGACCAGGGGTCCAGGCTGGCCAGGGGAAGGGAGGGAGACCCTGGCAGTGGCAGGCAGCCACTAGGGACCCTACCAGTGCATGGATTTTGTGCACTGGTCCTCTAGTTATTTGATAAGGTTATCTAAAGCAGCTGTTCTCAAACTTCAGCTGCATCAGAATCATCTGGAGGGCTTGAGAAAACACGTATGCCTGGGCCTCACCCCAGAGTTCCACATCTGGAGAGGGGCCTGGGAACAAGCATTGCTGGGCATGCTCAGGTGATGCTGATACTGCTGGTCCAAAGGCCACACTTTGAAGACCACGGAATAAAAGGGTAAATTGAGACATGGTGGAGCGAGAGACCTGAACAGAGGGCCTTGTGGAAGGGAAAAATCTGGAAGGTCTCTGCAATCTCCACGGGCACATTTGCTGGGGGCTGACTCCAGCTGGAGCAGTGGGGCCTGTAAGAGTGACAGTCTCTAGGTGCACATTGAATTGCAAATGCAATTCTCAGCTCGAGGAGATGAAACATCTCAGATGAAACAGCAGGACTTTATAGACTTTGAGTACAAGGAGAGGAGAGTGCAGCTTTTATCCCCTCCCTTTGTCATTCTGCCCAACTCCCCATTCTGTCATAGACACACACCCTCTTCGCCTGGCTCCGACCTCTCATTCAAGCCTGTCAGTGTAGTCCAATCCTGGACTACAGACCAAGAAAGTCAGACCAAGAAAATTCTCACTTCACTTGAGGTCACCTTTGTAATGAAACCTGTGTATCATGTGATCATGCAAATTGTAATAATCCTTCCCCTCACATCCCCCCCACACACCCCATGAGAAACCAAAATCGGCCTTGGTTTGGCTTACACCAGTGGGTGGGTGGAGCAAGTCACAACAATTCTCTTAACTGTGACTCACCACTTCTGTAATGAGAGAGCATTCCAAGAATGGACATTAAGGACAAAATATGTTGGTGTGTATATTATGACACAAGAAACAAAACATAGTGAGGGTTTGTTTTCTCCTTACCATGTTTTTCTCAATCCTGGAAGTGGCCAAAGTTTGAACTCTACTAGGGTCCAGCTAATCAGCGATATGCCTGCCCTGCAGACACCATTTGAATGCATGAAATAGTTTCAGGGTCAACATTATTTTGAGTGCTAGCTAGCAGGTTACAATGTTTGTTTCAAGTTGGGATGAGTGTAAATTGGTCCATTGGGGTGTGGATAGAATACACTAGGAATTCTACACGTTAGATTTGCATAAAATAAGACATATTCCAAGCTATAAAATGAAGTCAGTGAGATTTGAAAAGACCCTTGTCTTGATTGAGATCTGACAGGAAGATGGCACCTTAAAGGTGTGCTCTTGGAGACAGGAAAATCCCCTAGGATTCTGTGTGCCGCCAGAGGTGGGTGCGGAGGCTTGGAACCAACACCACCGTCCTAGAGGCTTGAGGCCAAGGCCGTGGATCAGATCTGCCCATTTTCCTCTGGGTAATTTTGCATGATTTTTCCTCACCTCATGCAGTCTGGGCCTTAGTGGTACCTTCTCTCGGTCAATTCTGCAGTGAACTGCCATGGTTCCTTCCATCTCAGATCTCCAGGAAACTTGGTCTGAAATTTGGAAAGATATACTAGACAGGAGTGAGAGCCTGTGAGGGAAAGGACTGACACTAGCCCAGAGGGGTTTAAAATGCTGAACATATTCATCAGAAAGTGTTACAGCCCAACTGGTGTGGCTCACTGGTTGAGTGTCAACCTAAGAACCAGGAGTTCACGGTTTGATTCCCAGTCAGGGTACATGTCTGGGCTGTGGGCTAGATCCCTGGCAGGGGACAGCCGATCAATGATTCTCTCTCATCATTGATGTTTCTATCTCTCTCTCCCTCTCCCTTCCTCTCTGAAATAGTGAAAAACATTAAAAAAAAAAAAAAAAAAGGTGTTACAATTTCTGTTGGGTAACATTTATCTGGCGATTTGATATGTAAGGAATATACATATCAAATCGGCAGATAAACAGTATCCTCTCTATATGTTTATATAGAATAAACTAGAGATCTGGTGCACAAAATTTGTGCACGGGGTGGGGGGATCCGTAGGCCCAGATTGCACCCTCTCCAATCTGGGACCTCTTGTGGAATTTCCAACTGCCGGTTAAGGCTGGATCCTGGGGATTGGGCCTAAACTGCAGTCAGACATCCCTTTAACAATCCTGGACTGATAGCTTCTAATTGCTCACCTGCCTGCCTGCCTGATCGCCCCTCACTGTCACTGCGTGCTGGCCTGATCACTCTTAACTGCACCCCCTTGTTGGCCTGGTCACTCCTAACTGCCCTCTCCTGCTGGCCTGGTTGCCCCCAACTGCCACTCCTGCCAGCCTGGTCACCCCTCACGGCCCCCTCACTAGCCTGGTTGTACCACGCAGCCTGCTTGTTCAGTCCTTTGGTCATCCCTCACTAACCGCCCCCTGCCAGCCTGGTTGTAGGTAGCCATCTTGTGAGGGTGTGAGGGTTAATTTGCTTATTACCTCTTTATTATATAGGATGTATATTTTTCCATTTCTAGCCATTTCAGGAGGAAGGTTTCCAGTGCTAGTGTTGTCTTTCTGACTTAGAAACAGAACTGTATAGACAGGTAATAGAAGGGCAGGATTGAAAACTCAAAGTCCCTTGAGTTTTTGTTCATTGTGTACACCTCTGTCACTCCAGCTGACCCCTCAATTAATGTGGACTTGTGCTCCCAGGCGGCCTCACTAACAGGTGAGAGGTGATCATTGTCCTTTGTGACACATAGTCACAATGAGGAATGTGAAGTTACTTTGCAGACTGTTAATGGCCCAGGAAAATCTTCGGAAGGTGGCTTCATGCAAAGGGCTATCTCTGGGTGCAAGGCTCCGAGGAGAAGGCTGTGAGGAATTCAGAGAAGTGTAATGCTTAGTCTTCTGATGCAGCCTCTAATCTGAGAGAAAAAGGTCATAATATTTATGCAGATAAGGAGCAGTTAAATAGCAATGTGGCCAACAGTTGGCAAATAATCAAAGGGCACGGCACTCTATTATGGATTCAGAGATGGGGCCTCTTTCTTAGATTGGGCTGGGCTGGCAAGGTTCGTGGAGGTGCAGTCACACTGGATTGGAGGGAAGAGTAAGATTTAGATGGGACATAGGGTTGTAGAAAATGGTCCTAAATTTACTGTGGCTCTGATGGTCAGCACAGGCTTGTTCCAGGTCTGTGAGGGGACAGCTGGAAGGAAGGATGGGGTCAAGGAGAAGGGAAGTCTGAGCTTCCCCCACTCCTACCCAATTGTGTGTGTGTGTGTGTGTGTGTGTGTGTGTGTGTGTGTGTGTGTTTTACAAAGAGGAAGGGAGAGGGATAGAGAGCTAGAAACATCGATGAGAGAGAAACATTGACCAGCTGCCTCCTGCACACCCCTTACGGGATGTGCCCGCAACCAAAGCACATGTCCTTGACCAGAATCGAACCTGGGACCTTTCAGTCCGCAGGCCGACACTCTATCCACTGAGCCAAACTGGCTTCAGCTCCAATTGGTTTCTTATTAGAGAGGAATAGCGGGGGGGGGGGGGGGGGGGGAGAGAATAAAATAGAGAGATATGTGAGAGAGACACATCGATTGCCTCTCCTATGTGCCCTGCCTGCAGCATCAAACCTGAGAACCTGGGCATCAAACCTGAGAACCTTCGGTGCATAGGTAATGCTCTTAACTACTGAGCACAGGGCATGTCTGAACTTCTTAAAGTCTTTCTTTCGTGACTGCCATCTGACCATCTAATTGGCATATTCTGCCTGCTTGCCTCACCTCCTGACCAATGAAGCCACTGAGTGATGCATTGGCAGATGAGTAACCCTGGACTCTCATTCAACCTTCTTCACATGTTCCTTTTATTAATAGGAGTGCACTTTGGAACTAATGGCGTCAGACCTCTTTGTAAATAAAATCCAATCCCACCATAAACCCTGTCAGCCTGGCAGGCGGTAGGCCTCTTTCCACTTGCAAAATGACCTGGGAAGGTCAGGCACCTGGTTCAAAGCCATGCAGGAAGCACACCATCGGCATCCCACCTCTCCTGACATTTGGTGATGCCCAGCCTAAGAGGCTTCACGGTCTCCATAGGGAGGGTGCGCTGAGAACTTGGGGCCCCTCGATTCTAGTTAGGATTTTCTCCCTTTATGTTAGACCCCACGGAGGCCCTCCACTTTAGGTCCAAAAGGTCCTCCTTACTTTTCATTTGCAGGGGAGATAATTACACCTGTCCCTTCAGGCTCAGCCCTGGCGCCCCTTGAAAGAAGGTCCCATTTTGGTGCTGTGGGTCTGTGCCAGCACACCATCTGAGTGAAAAGGTATTGGCAGCCCTTTTATGCCAAATGTCAGTTAACATAGAAGGGCTATCAGTAGCTTTCCGTCGACCTGAACTTGGAAGTGAGACACTAGACTCTACCAGCTTGATAGAATCACTCCATTGGTTGCCTTCTTTTTGAAGTTAGCTAATTACCTACAAAAAAAAAAAAAAAAAAGTGAGATTAAAACATGTTATTTCATCCTGCCAGTGTGGCTCAGTAGTTGAGCATGGACCTATGAACCAGGAGGTCACGGTTTGCACCTAGCTGGGCACATGCCTGGGTTGAGGGCTCGATCCCCAGATGAGGGCATGCAGGAAGCAGCCAGGCAATGATTTTCTCTCATCATTAAAGTTTCTCTCTCTCCCTCTCCCTTCTTCTCTGAAATAATATATAATATATATATATATATATATATATTATATATAATATCCTATATTATATATTACCTCTTTATTATATATAAAGGAATTCCCACCCCCAACTCACCGCCTTTTTAGATGATACTTTATTAAAAAAAAAAAAAAAAAAAAGGCAAGGCAGAAGAAATGGGGCAAGGAAGAAAGGAAGTGTGCACCAATAGCCCTGCTGATGGTATGAACTGACAGCCAAAGCAGGACAGTTTCCCCTCCACCAGGACCTTTATTATTATCCTATATAATAAAGAGGTAATATGCTAAGTGTCCATTCCTCCATTCAACCAATAAAAGCGTGATATGCTGATGATATGCTAAGGCCACTCAACCGCTTGCTATGATGTGCACTGACCACCAGGGGACAGAGAGTAGATTGGTCGACCAGTCATCATGACATGCACTGACCACCAGAGGGCAGACGCTCTGATTGGTAGGTTAGCAAGCATGCTGCTGGGGTCTGGCAGATGGATTGGGACTGAATGAGAAGGGCCAGACATGCCTGGAGTCCTTCCATGGTCCCTCCCCAGCTGGCTAACTTCCCATGTCCCTCCCCAACCCTGATCATGCACCAGTAGGGTTCCTCAGCCTGGCTTGCACCCTCTTGCAATCCGGGACCCCCCAGGAGATGTCAGAGAGCCCGTTCTGGCCCAATCCCACAGGCCAGACTGAGGGACCCCATGAATTTGTGCACTGGGCCTCTAGTATGTATATATATATATATATATATATATATATATATATATATATATATATATTTAAATAAGGAAAACATTTTATTTCTCTGCTTTAGAAATGGATTCTACTTATCTATCTTTCCTGAATTGAGCTTTGAAAAGGGAAAAGCTGTAATGTCATGGTTAAGCAAAAAGGACGGTGAGCTTATTGAATTATACATTGTTTAAATGTTGTCCATTGTGCCCACCCATGACCATCAACAATCCAGTTTTACTTGTGTATTTTCCCGCTATTGTCAAACATAAAATATTAATTTTTTCTACATTATTCTTTGTCTCCCTACATTTCCCTCAACTTTAAACACTGAACAGTTGAGGGTGTGAACAATTTTATTACTGAAATTATCAGTCACTATGAACGGCAACCATTCATCCAGGATTACTATTGGGTTGGCAACTAAGTAATTGCGGATTTTAAAAAAAATCAAAGACAATTTTTTCATGGAACTAAATAACTTTATTCTGTAATGTATTGCCCATTTTGATCAATGACCTTTTGCCATCTTTCAGGCAGCATCATAATCCCACGTTCAAAAAACTTCTGGTTTTTATTAGCAAAAAACTGAATCAGGTACGATTTGACATCATCATCATTATTGAAATTTTTACCATTCAAGGAGTTTTGTAAAGATCGAAACAAAAAGTAATCAGATGGTGCAAGGTCAGGACTATATGGTGGATGTGCCAAAACATCCCAACCAAGCTCCATTAATTTTTGCCGAGTGACCAAAGATGTGTGTGGCCTTGCATTGTCATGATGGAATACAACACCTTTTCGATTTGTCAATTCGGGCCGCTTTTCTTCAACTGCATTGTTTAATTTCGTTAGTTGTTCAATGTAGACATCAGAATTGATCGTTCGGTTGGGTGGTAAGAGTTCAAAGTAGACAATTCCTTTGTAATCCCACCAAACTGATAACAAAACCTTCTTTTGATGAATATCAGCTTTTGATGTTGTTTGAGTTGGTTCACCTGGCCTGCTCCACGATCTTTTCCGCTTGATATTGTTGTAAACAACCCATTTTTCATCGCCAGTTATCAGTCGTTTTAAAAATGGATCATTTTCATTACGTTTCTTTAGCAAATCGCAGCTGCTAATGCGTTGCGTTAACTGTGATTCTTTCAGTTCGTGAGGAACCCATGTATCGAGTTTTTGAACATAGCCAAGTTGTTTTAAGTGATTTTCAATGCATGTATGTGATACATGAAGCTTCTCTGCAATCTCACGTGTTGTACTGTGACAGTCCGAATTGATTATTGCTTTGATTAGGGCGTCATCAACTTCAACTGGACGACCAGAGCGTTTTTCATCTTTGAGTGAAAAATCACCAGAACGAAATTTGGCAAACCAATTTTGACACTGCCGTTCTTTTAAGGCTTCTTCACCATAAACAGCACATAACTTTTTATGAGCTTGCGATGCGTTTTTCCCTTTGCGGAAATAAAAAAGCAAAATATGATGAAAATGTTCCTTTTGATTTTCCATTTTTTAACGAACGCCAAACGAAAACTACAAAACAGATCAAAAAACTTTTTTTACTGATTAACAGCTGAATAGCCAACTATCAAATAACAAAATGTGTTTTACATTTGTACTACGTCTGCAAACCTAAAAATTCAACTGAAGCAATATATGTGTGAAACCCGCAATTACTTAGCTGCCGACCCAATATATTCCAGGTCCTCTCTACTACATTATCTCACTTAATGTCCACCTCAGCTCTGTAAGACTAGCATCTCACTTAACAAAGGAGACAGAGGCTGGACTTTACGTAATTTGTCAAAGTTTGTAGTAGACCTGGGCTTTGAAACCCTCTTCCAACCTCTTAGCTCTGTGTCCTGTACCTGTTAACTGCAGGAAAAGTGCTCTAAAGCGTGCACGGACTCTCTGCCCACTCGGGCCACACCAGTGAGGTCCTGGTGGAGGGAAAACTGTCCTGCTTTGGCTGTCAGTTCACACCATCAGCAGGGCTGTTGGTGCACACTTCCTTCTCTTCCTTGGCCTAACTCTTCCGTCTTGCCTTTTTTATTTTTTATTTTTATTTTTAAAGTATCATCTAAAAAGGCAGTGAGTTGGGGGTGGGAATTCATTTGCATAGACCCCACATGTCTCAGTCACTCACCAGCAGCCTAATTGGCATGTGGGGGCCGTGTCCTCTGCAGCAGCCTCTCCAGCTGTGCCATCCAGCACACCCCAGGGCCCAGGCGCTCACGTGCTCTGCTGCTGGTTGGTGTTCAGTTCCCGATCCATGAGCAGGCCATGGGGAAGCAGCTCCAGGGAATCAGAGTCACTTACTGTCAATGTTAGACTGGACTGGGAGGCTTGGCTGGTCCCAGCACAGTGCCCACGGGGCCGGGGGCTTTGATCACCTGTCATCTGGCTGCCCCTTTCCTGTGAAGAGGACAGAGAATGTCCATGCAGTCTTGGCTGGGCTCCTGGCAGGCGAGGGTCCTGGCCATAGGAAAGGAAGATGATATCTTAGGTTCATTTGTTCACTTAAGGGCGAAGTATGTCTCATGGACGGAGCACAAGGAATGGTTAAGATCTCGACTCAGGAGCCAGACTGTCGGGGTTGGAATTGTGTGGTCTTGGGCATTATTTAACCTCCCTGTGCCTCAGTTTCTTTACCTAAATAAATGGAAAATAATAGTACCTACTTCATAGGGATAGATTGTCCCACAAAGGGAGGGCCTACCCACCCACCACAGCGCCTCCAGCTGGGTGGCCTAGGCCTCCCTCTTTGGGGCAATTGATTGCAGAGCCCCCTCATCAATCGCCCCATAGAGGGTGACCTGGGCCTTCCTCTATGGAGGGATCGTGGGGTGATGGCAGGCCCCCTGATCAATCACATTGCCACCCCCCTTGGCTGGCCTGGCACCAGTGCGTGTCATAGCATGGTCCTCTGGAAGGTCATCCAGACAGTTGTTCTGCTGTTCTGTTATTTGGTTGATTTGCATATTATGCTTTTATTATTATAGATTACAGGTGACATTCAATATTATATTCATTTAAGGTGCACAGCATAGTGGTTAGACATTAATGTAAGTTACAAAGTCCAATGCCCACCTGGCACTATACATAGTTATTAACAATATGTGGGGATTTACCATTTTAAAGAATCATATGGCAAAAACATTTGTAAACTGCCTTTTTATGCCCAGCCGGTATAGCTCAGTGGTTGAGTGTTGACCTATGAATCAGGAGGTCACCATTCTATCCCCGTCAGGGCTCATGCCTGGATTGTGGGCCTGATCCCCAGTATGGGTGTGTGTGGGAGGTGTGTGTGATTGTGGGCCTGATCCCCAGTATGGGTGTGAGAGAGAATCAGTGATTCTCTCTCATCATTGATGTTTCTATCTCTCCCTTTCCCTCCCTCTCTGAAATATATATATTTAAAAACCTGCCTTTTTTTAAATGGACATGAGGAAAACAGGAGGAAGAGGGAAGTCCAGGATGACTTGCTATTTTTGACCAGGGCTACAGGGAGGGTAGAGCTGCCATCATCTTGGGAGGGGAAGGATTCCGGTGGAGCCATCTTTGGGGAGGGAGAGTCGTGGTCCATGTTTGGATGCGGTAATTATGAGAGACCTAATGGATGATGAAGAAGGTGCTCAGTGGGCAGCCGGGGAGCCAGGTGGGAAGTCAGGGCTAGAAGCATCCCCACGGTGGCCTTCTCCATAGTCTGCCCCTCTCAGTGATCCACAGCCGTGAAGGAAGGAAAGCAGACGGAGAAGCAGAGGAGTCCTGGGCTGGACCAGGGCACTTAGCTCCTGTGGAAAAGTCAAGCCAGGTCTAGGTTGTTCGCGCTTTGCGGGTGTGAAATGAAGTGTGGAGCTGTCGGAGCTGATCTTTGGATAGCTATCATTGGACCTCTCTAATGTTTAGACTTCAGGCAAGAGACCCGGATCAGATACCACTTGACCTCTTCCTAGCTCCGTGACCTTGGACAAGCTACTTACACTCTGAGACTCAGTTTCCTTATCTTGAGGTGGGAATTGGTAATAAAAATGCCCATTTCAGAGGTTTGCGGGCTTGGGGAGAGCAGCTGTGCTCATCCTAGGATGCTGTTCTTGTCTTATCGCTGTGAAGTCCCCACGGCCCTTGTCAGTGTCTGCGAAGGGAGGAGCGGTGACAGCTCACACATTCTCAAGCCCTTTGAATTTTCCCTGAACTGGGAACCACATTTTAATTCAGCCCACACTGCTACTACTGTTTTCCTTCTTTTTATTAAAAATAAAGGACAGAGGTCGAGGAGATACTGTAATAAATTCCACACACATACGCCAGCTACTTGCACTTCCTCTATAATAGAAACTCGACATCCAGGGATCAAGTCTGGCCCCTGTGTGTGGCGATTGGGACATGAATCATAGATGCACAAGCTTTCAGAGACCTTAAAGCTGAAATGCAGAAAAAATGGGTACCCCTGGCAATGATCATGGCCCCATATTACATACACCATGATGCGCCAGGTAAGAAGGGCCTTATCTTTTCTAATAAACTAACCCCTTGGTCGGCTTGCGAGCCACATTTGGCTCTTTGGCCCCTTGAGTGTGGCTCATCCACAAAATACCATGGCCCAGGAGAGTCTATTTGAAGAAGTGGCGTTAGAAGAAGTTTAAAAAATTTGGCTCTCCAAAGAAATTTCAATCGTTGTACTGTTGATATTTGGCTCTGTTGACTGAGGAGTTTGCCGACCACTGAAATAACCGATCCTCCCCTACTGCTTTAAATTTGCTTGGAAAATGTATCTAAGACAGTTGTTTCACTGAGCAAATAATATGCTTTTGAGTTTGTTGTTTTTTTTGTTTTGTTTTGTTTTGTTTTTTTAAATAAAATTCCTCTCTCTCAAAGCTAAAGAAGAATCCAGAAATATGGACACTCAAATTCTGAAGTCTGTTTTCTCAATTCTCTAATTAGTACGTCTGCCGTGTTTGCATTTATGGTTTCAGTGCTTTGAATTTGTGGCTTTTCTGTTTTGCAAGAGTTACTGTCAGGGAGACGTCTATCAAGAGAAACACGACTATTCGTGGTGGCAGGGCCAACTATATGTAACGGTGTGGTTGGTTTCCCAATCCCTGCGGGGATTGTTGGGGAGCCGTCTGCAGACGGCGGTGGTGATGTGAGGACTGAAAGCAAACTTGAGCAGACAAATGAATAGGAAGGCGCTTCCAGTGAGTTTTTCTGGTCTTTCGGGTAGAGGAAGTAAAGAGAGCTGGGCATAAACTGTGGGAAATTTCCATCAACGGGGGAAAAACAATAGACTAATCCTCAACCCGGAGTGAGAGCCCAGGGAGTTACAAGGTCAAAGGATCCTGTCCCATGTGTCTGTGGGGACAGCCTCCCCCGTCTCCACACCAAAGGAACGCCTCACCCTGGAACAATGGCAGTGTCCCTGGGAAGCTGAAAAGGTACATACAAAGGGAATTTTTAGAAATCAAATCATTTCAAAAGCACACCAGTGGTTGTGCTTGTCTGTATTTTCCAAGTTTCCTTAGTGAGAGTGTATTACCTTTCATAATTCAAATATATATGCAAATACTATTAGAAAAATAAATTTAAAAGAAGGAAATACACTTAGGCATGTGGGGATGGGTGACTTGTCATCCTTTAAAGGTGCTGAGTGGCTCACATTTTAAAAAAATAAACTGAGGATTATTTTGTCCTACAAGGCATAACACTCCCTAACATATCTGCTCTCTAAATTTACAATCTATAAAGAAGTACCCAGTGTCAACAGTGCCTGTCACCCATCAAAACCCAGGGCCCTGCTTGGCCTGCATGGCTCAGTAGTTGAGCATCAACCTATGAACCAGGAGGTCATAGTTCGATTCCTGGTCAGGGCACATGCCTGGGTTGTGGGCTTCATCCCCAGAGAAACATTTCATCACTGATGTTTCTCTCTCTCCCTCTCCCTCTCCCTCTCCCTCTCCCTCTCCCTCTCCCTCTCCCTCTCCCTCTCCCTCTCCCTCTCCCTCTCCCTCTCCCTCTCCCTCTCCCTCTCTCCCTTCTCTCTGAAATCAATAAAAATATATTGCAAAAAAACCCAACAAAAACCCAGGACCCCGCTGCTCTATGAAAACAGAGTAAACCCTCAGTCAACACATGCTTATTTGAGGCTCACACTGTGCCAAGCCCACCCAGCAAGTCCCTGTTCCTGGCCGTTGTCCCTGGCAGTCGGAGACACCCGCGTGCCCTGCCTTCGGTCAGCAGTCACGAACTCGGGATGTTTCTTGCTTGCGAGGGGCTGGCTGCACAGCTGCAGCCCTGAGGCCCGCAGTGGTGCTGCAGTGTCTGGCTGGGGTGCTTGGGTTGTATGATTGTGAGTGTTTTGTTGGGAGAGGATGGCGGACGGATTCTTAGAAAAGGGAAGGAGATATCCTCCGCAGTCCCGAAAACGGAAATGGGGAATTATCAGCTCAGGGTCAGCAGAAGCCACAGTGCCTGGCTTCCTTCAGCTCCGCTCCTCTGGGATGGCTCTGTTTTGTTTTGAAAGGCCTGAAAGTGACAGGAGCTACATAAATTGTTCTAGGGGGCGGAAGCTTTCAGCAGGGAGCCCAGAGGTCCCCAGGGGATTGATTCACGGAGAGAAAGGCATCTGCGAAGCACTTAAAATGATTGTAAATACTGTTGCATGTATGTGTGTTTTCCCAAAGAAGAGGTCTCTGGCTTAAATTATATCTAAAGAATCCAGAGATTCATACATGTTAAATTAATATTCAGAACCAGTTCTACCCGGCTGAGGTGGCTCAGTGGTTAAATGTAGACCTATGCACCAGGAGGTTATGGCACATACATGCCTGGGTTTTGGGCTTGACCCCCAGTAGGGGGCGTGCAGGAGGCAGCCAATCTATGATTCTCTCTGATCATTGATGTTTCTCTCTCTCCCTTGCCCTCTCTGAAATCAGTTATATATATATATATATATATATATATATATATATATATATATATATATATATATATATATTTTTTTTTTTTTTTAAATAACTAGCCCTAGACAGTTTGGCTCAGTGGATAAAGTAATGGCCTGTGGACTGAAGGGTCCCAGGTTTGATTCTGGTCAAGGGGACGTACCTCAGTTGCAGGCTTGATCCCCAGCCCTGGTCGGCCAGCACATGCAGAGGCAACCAATCAATGTTTCTCTCTCTCTGTCTCTCCCTCTCCCCTCCACTCTAAAAATCAAGGGACAAATATCTTCAGGTAAGAATAAACAAACAAACAAACAAACAAACAAAGAACTAGTTCTGGGGGAGGTATTCAAATTGGAGTTGTGCACCTAGGCCTTGGCCCTATCTGGAGAACTCTTCCTGAGGGAGGACGTGTGTATGTAGTGGAAGTATTTGTGTAAATGTGCACACCATAGGGGCACCCACAGAAGTTTATGTTGTGGGAGGATGAAGAAGGCTTCACTTCTCCAAGTGCCGGAAACCCAGAAATGCACAATCCCTGCACTTCTGTGTAATGCTTCCTATTCTCCTTTCTCCCAGTTGTCCTTGAGCGTAGGCAGAACTCCTATAACTCTGTGTTACCTGAATAGTTCACTGTTGAACTGAACACTGATATCTCTTTTACCTGGTCTCCCGCTGGTTCTAAGCAAACCAGGTTGGTTTTCCCTGCACTGGAAGGTTGAGTTTGGCCCAGGTCTCCAAGGTGATGACTAGAGAAGCATTTCGGCTGAATTTCTGAGCATCTTTTTATCCTGTGCCCAACACATTCATGTTGGCCCTGCCACCCTCGGTTCTTCTTTCTCCTCATATTATACATTCCCTCTGGGCAACCTATCACATCTAGTACTAATAACCTGTCAATCTGTATTAGCAACACTCATCTCTCTTCCGAGCTCTTTATCTGTTTAACAGGGACCACAGACACTTCTCACAGGCTCATCAACACGCTCATCATATCACTACCCCACCTCAAACATTCTCCCCCTTGAAGGTATTATCTTGGTGAACGGCTTTAACATCTATCCAGTTTTCCAAGGATCTTTTTCATCCACCCACCACATCTCTGCTCCCTCCATCTCAGCCTCAAATAGACTTTATCCCCAGTCTTGATGGTCTTATATCTTAAATGACTCATAAAAAAATCCCTCCTCTTTAGCCTTCATCTTGTGGTATCCGATCACTATATTTAGTGGTAGGTCTTCCCCTTTCAGTCCCCTTCCTCATTGCTTCCAGAATGATCCTTCTAAAATTGTTATTCCTGCCCAGTTGACTTGGCTCAGTGGTTGAGAGTCAGCTAGGAGGTCATGGTTTGATTCCTGATCAAGGATTTTCTCTCATCATTGATCTCTCTCTCTCTCTCTCTCTCTCTCTCTCTCTCTCTCTCTCTTCCTCTCTGAAGTCAATAAAAATATGTTTTTAAAAATGAAATGCATGTTATTTCCTTACTTAAAATTATTCAATTGATCTCCTTAATTTGGTCTTGAACACAAAACTCAACCTTCTTGGCACAGCCTACAAGATCTTGTCTGACCTGACTCCTAACCTCCTCTGGCTCATTGCTTCAGTCAAAAGGAATTACCTATAGTTCAGAAAACACACCGTGCAGTCATTCATCTCCTAGTCTTTGTATGAACATATTACATTTTGTTACAGCCATTTTGCTTGGGTGCTTTATAAAAAAAACTACTACACTTCAAGCTTTCCGGTCATCTACAAAACAAACACCCCTTTTCTAGCTCTGCATCACCCCATCTCTTCCTCCTCCTTCATCCTGAACAGGAACCCTGTATCTCAGGCCATCTGTGAGCTTGAACCTATTTCTTAGCCCCATCTTCCCTTTATACCTTATCTCTAGATAAACCTTCCTCTTATCTCTAATACATACTCCAGGGCTGATGGGTGATGTTTAAGAGTGGGGTTAGGTGGTGGGGAGGTCTGGATGAAAAAGGCAGGCATGTCTGTTGTGCACATTTTTTTTTTTTTTTTTTTTTGGTAAGAAACAATGGTTTTGCATATTAACTGTTTAAACATGGCTAAAAAAATGACACCCTCTAGTTGACTGTATTGTATTGTCTTGTTTTGTTGTTATAGATGTCATACTGCCAGCTTAGGATGCCCTTTTTCCCTGTCCCCAGCTAATTTCTGTTCATCTTTCAAGCCCCTGCCCAGGTATGACCTTCGCTGACCCCAGGATTGGGCTAGGTGTCACTCTGTGCCAATGGCACTGCAGGGTTTTCCTGAGGGAGCCCGGATCACACTCTATTGGGATTGGCTGTTCTTTTGCTCGTCTCCCTCAAGGCAGGGACTGGGTCCGAGTCCTCTTTCAAGTCCTGGAATTTCACCAGAACATGCCTAACATTGGGAGATGACCAATAAATGCATGATAAAAAGTTTTTATGATGTAGTGTGTACTACTAGGCATTTTATTTTGTTGGAGAATGTGTGGAGACCACATAGTGTTTGAGACAAGTGAAGTCTATGTTTCTTCCTTTGGGTGTTTTCAATATATTTGCAAGTAAGTGTGTCTATCAATTCCAAACCAATAAATCTGTAGAATTTACTGTGGTCATTCGGAGAATTTGTGACAGGGAAGATCCCAGGAAATAGCCTCTAGCCCCTCCTCTCAGGTGAGTCTCAACTTCTGCCAGGTGAATAGGAAAGGCCTTCCTCCATGGAAGCTTGGAATGAGGATTAACTCTGTGTATGCCAGTCACTTTTTGCCTTCTTTTAAAAGCTGTACTAATAGCTGCTTTACTCTATTCCATGAATTCTTATTGCTTTCCTCCTGTGTAGCTGGCCCTGACCTTGAGAAGGACATGGACATCCCTCAAGGAGCTAACATGCCAGTTAACATTCTCAGGGGTCAGCACTGACCATCCACACCCCCATAATGTCTTGTTACAGCATTTAACTAGAGAAACCCACCTTGAAAATTCTCTCTTGCTTTCATGACCCTGGAGACCTCTGGTTTTTATGTTTCTCTAACTGTCTGGCTCTCTCACTTTGGGACTCCCTATTTTTCCTTCTTATCTCCCCCGTTTCCCATATGTAGGCATGCTCCAAGAGTCAGCTATCTTCTTTAGTCTAATCTTTTCACTTCCTCTATTGATAACCTATTCATTCTCTTGGCTTTATTTCTCCCCCCCAACCCCCCATGTTTACCTCTAATCAGATCCCATATCTACATATCCTACATCCACCCTATTTTTCCCAATGCTTGAATCTCAGCATTTCCCAAATTAAAACTCATTTTTATCTCCACTCCCAATTAAGTCCACATTTCTAGTGTCCTTAGGATGTTTATTGGGACCACCTCTGCCCTCTATCCAGCTCTCTTTCTCCTAATCACCCCGGCTGTTAATTGCTGTTTTCTATCCCTATTGTTTCTTTTATTTTGTTGAATGAAAAACAAGTTCAAGGATTCTTAGCCATGCTTAGGTGTTTATTTTCATCTTCTTTCCCAGTCAAGTTTTTCCCTGAACATTTGACATTTTCCTGCTTTTTTCTTTTAAAAAAATATATTTTATTGATTTTTTACAGAGAGGAAGGGAGAGGGATAGAGAGTTAGAAACATCAATGAGAGAGAAACATCCATCAGCTGCCTCCTGCACACCCCCTACTGGGGATGTACCCACAACCAAGGTACATGCCCTTGACCAGAATCGAACCTGGGACCTTTCAGTTCTCAGACCAACGCTCTATCCACTGAGCTAAACCAGTTTTGGCTCCTGCTTTTTTCTTAAGTGTGGGTGGTGGGGTGGGAGGGTGTGTGTTGTTGCGGGGCTGCTGGATCGCACAGCTCCAAGAGCAGCATTCAGATCCGGGGCACACTCCCATTCCATTGATGTGAGTGGCGCCTCCTGGAGTTATGCAGCGGGTGCTGTGGGAGCTTTGGTGCAAGCGGATGGGATGTGGGTGAGGGTTACTGGGAGTGAGGCACTGAAGACTGGCGTGGCAGGGAAAGAGTTAAGGGGAGTTGGCGGTTCAACCAAGAAGGAAAAGTTCTATATCTTTGAAAGAAGGAAGGATGGGGAAATTGTTTTTCTCTTTCTCATCTGCCTTGGAGAATAAAGCTCTGGGTTTTTCAGACAAATCTACGTTGAGCTAACTTTATATTAGAGCCCCCACCCCACCCCCTTCCTTGAGCTTGAGATCTGTGGCCTAGAGCTCTGCTCATTTCCTTGTTATTCTGGAGATAGGGAGCGTTGGCAGGAGCCTCTAAAATGAGTTGTCACGTTCCTGCAGCTGTACTGATAAATTTGGATGGTCGCAGGCTCTCTTGTCACCACTGGACTCCTGTAGATGTGGTTGCTATATGGTCTCTGTGTGGTTTCTATATGGCTTCACAGTGTTGCCCGCCATTTACTGAAAAGCCCAGACGACTTGGATCCATCGGCAGTGGGACCCCTTGGCTGGTGCCTGTAGCAGTGATGTCCGCTGTTCAGGGACCCTCAGAGCACCCAGCCCGGCACGCTGCTGCCTTCAGCCGCACTGGCTGTGCAGTGCACCCCACACAGACACTGCTCACATAGAAGACCATACAGAGGGGCTCCCAAAGCTGTCCAATGTGGTGTCCCAGGACCTCCTCTCACCAGGCTTTTCCAAGCCAACTAATACCTGGCATCCTGCTGGCCGGGCCTTTTAATGCCTCAGAACTGAAGCTCTCACTACTACTCCCTTTTTACCCCCAAATTTCTGAGATCTCCCCCTTTCTTCCACTTTCACTTCCTGAATGCCATGACCACAGGAATGAAATCAGCAAGTTCTTGCCTTGTTTCTGTTACCAGGCTAACTCCTACTCGTTCTTTTTTTAGTAGAAGTAATAATGGTAATAGATAATATTAACAGAGCACTTACTCTTCACTGTGCTGAAAGTCTTCCATGCAGCATTTTTCTCATTCTCACAGGAATCTCTGAGACTACCTGGTGAAATTCATGTTTGGAGAGTTTCGGGGACATTCCCGTAGTTACAGGTAACAATGGCGAGGGTCTTGGCCTGCCTGACTGCAGAGCTTCGTGCTCTGAATCAGTGTGCTGTTCATTTTCCTAAGACCCAGGTTATCTACAGCCTCTTCCAGGAAGCCTCCCTGGGCTCCTCTGCCTGGCCCCTCTGACCTTTGGTTCATCCTCTCTAGTAACCTATGTTGTCATTTAAGTTCGGGGCCTCTTAGAGGTGGTGGAGATGGATGTTCCTTCCCTCTTCTGTTCGTTAATTAAATGACTGTGTCAATGAGTTGTTTGATGACAGTCTCCAAAGTCAGAATGGTTTTAGTTGGACTCGCAATACTACCACTTATTAGTTCTCTGACTTGGATCAGGTTACGTAACCTCTCTGGCCTCAGCTTTTGTTGTCTTTAAAATGGTGGTGTGACGAATAGCACCTGCCTCAGAAGGTTGATGGGAGAAGCAAAGGAGATGATGTGCCTCATTATGGAATGACAAAGTGTGACTCCACGGGCATGGTGCTGGGAGCCCAGGGCCGGGAGGGAGGAAGGCCTGTGGACATCATCGTTAATAAGCAAGAGTTATGCTCTAACCAGTTTGGCTCAGTGGATAGAGCATCGGCCTGTGGACTGAAGGGTCCCAGGTTCGATTCCAGTCAAGGGCATGTACCTTGATTGCGGGCTCATCCCCAGTAGGGGATGTGCTGAAGGCAGCTGATCCGATGTTTCTCTCTCATTGATGTTTCTAACTCTCTATTCCTCTTCCTTCCTCTCTGTAAAAAATCAATAAAATATATTTATAAAAAAAATAAACAAGAGCTACCCCAACTACTTCCCCTCCTTGTGCCTTTGCCTTCCTGACCAATCAGAGTTAGTGATTCCTAGCCCCAGGAGCGACTCCAAAGCACCCAACTGTTCTGAGGGTCCCATCCCTTTCCACATTCTGCTGCTTGGTTGACAGCACTGTGCAGACTTTGTTTTTTGAATAATTCTCTGCAGTCTGCAGAGATGTTTTTCAAATAATGCTCTGCAGTCCACAGACCACTGTCAGTCACATTATCTCATTTAATAATCATTCAGAATTATAAAATTGCCTGTAGTTTCAGGAAATTCCCACCCTTGTTGTGGCATGACTGGTACTTTCCCCTCTCCTGCTGACAGTTATCACCTTGGATATTTGCTCTTGTCTATACTGAGTTCTTTAGCAGCGTATTCAAAAAATTTTTTTTTCAAGTCTAGAATTCAAAGGCTCTCATTTCAAACTCTTCTTGTTTCCAAGTGAGTGGCCTTGTTGGTTCAGGACCTCTGCCTTGGACTGAAGGGCAGAACGTGGCAGCACTCCCTAACCAGGCATCTCTTCTCTTTGTGGCCCGTTTGAAGTCATAGGGTCCTAGGACCTGAATGGAGCCTCATAGTGAGTGCTGCCTCCACATGAGCCAGGCGCCTGTGTGAGAGCATCGGCCAGTCCCTCTTTTGCTACTTAGACGATCAGGTTCATTCTGTGGAATGATGACTTCCCAATTTGCTTCTCCAGCCTTGAGCGCCAGACTCCCGTGTCCAGATGCTTGGTTGACAACGCACTTGGATGTCTCCGAAGCATCCTTATTTAAAAGCATCATATTGAAAAAGAAATGCTGAAAAGAAGGAAAGAATAAAGAAAAGTTAAAGAGAAATGCTTATTTTACCCCTAAATTCTAACTCCTTTCCTCCACCCCAGTCATTGGCAGTACTGTCTACTCAGTCATCGCTGTTCCACCTCTGCCCTCCCTCCATGTGGTATCATTCATCAGTAGATCCTGTAGATTGTACCACCAAAATAAGTTTTAGCTACCTCCTCTTCTCCATCTCTATTGCCCCATCCTGATTCCAGACACTGTCATCTTTTTTTTTGAAAGAAATAAACTATTTTAATTTTAAATGCTTCTAATATTTTAAATTACAATATAGAAAGTAATATTCATTGTATTATTTTTAAAATTTAACTATTTCTCAAGCCCTAATATCAATAGTAAGAATTTTTAATGTTTTGACAACAAGTTTTAAAGGTCACAGAGCAGTCGTAGTTTTCCCTTTGATTATGATTTCTTTACATAACTTCAGCTTGCATACTCTCTTTTTAGAAAATAACTTTTAAAATTTTTGTTAAAATACATATAATATAAAACTTACCATTTTAACCACTTTTAAGTGCACAGTTCAGTGGCATTAAATACATTCACATTGTTGTGCAACCATCACCACCACTCATCTCCAGAAGACTGGTTGACTCTTTGTTGGCCTCCTGCTGCTCAAAGGAAAGATACCCAGAATTATTCTTCAACATTTTGCAATAAAAATGATCACCCTTCCAGCCTTGCCCCAGGTCTCTGGAAAGGCCAGCTAATCTTGCAGTGGCCTAAGTAATAAGCAAGGCAGAAAAAGAAATTAAACTTTCCAGAGAGAGAATTCTGTACAAAATACGTTCTAGAGTGCTACATGTATAATTGTGTATTTTTTTTTTATTTTTTTTTACTATTTTCATTATTTACTCTGTACAATGGGTAATAGTTGATTTAGTTGAAGTTCAGTCCCTTATCTATATAGGAAAAATTATTTAACGAAGGCTTTGCCTAGGCCTCCAGATATTGAGTTATAAATTCTTCTCCCATTTTAAACTACTATAAGGGCACAGCATGGGTGTGTGCATCAGAAGGCTGAAATTAAAGGTTGGCCACTATGTCCTCACCCAGAACTCAGGATTTCCTCCAGGCTTATGCCTGTTGTTTGCAGAATTCAGTTCCTGTGGTTGTAGGATTGTAGTTCCCTTTTTCTTGCTGGCTATTGGTTACCACTCTCAGCTCCTAGGGGCTACCCTTACCCTCCATTTTCGCCTCCTTTGTCTCAGTAGTGGAGAGCCTCCCCCTCACACTTTGAATTTCTCTGATTTTCTCTTCTGCTACCAGCCAAAGAAAACTTTGCTTTTCAATGGTTCATTGATCAGGTTAGACTCACCGGGATAGTCATCTTATCTTAATGTCAATTGATTAATAACCTTAATTGCATCTGCAAAATTCCTTTTGCCATGCATTATAATATAATCACAGCAGTAACACCAGGGTGTAGAGATCATGAGGGTCATTGTAGAATGCTTACCACAATTTCTCACTCCTATTTTATTAGAGTTACATTCACCTGCATGTAGAAAACTTGATTTTAATACCTTAAACAAAAATTTACCACACATAATAAATATAGAGATGCATGATCATTAATATTGGTTCTGTGGCTCAGTGACATCAAGGCCAGTGGCTCTGATTCTCTTAGCCTTTCCTCATGGCTGTAGTATAATTAATGTAGCTCCAGCCATCATGATCGCATTCAAGATAGGAAAGAAGAGAAAGTGAGAAAGATTAGGGATGCATGAGCAATACATGTGAAACAAAACAAAGACAAAAAATATTTCTCAGAATTTTATTTCTCATCATACTTCTATTTATGTCTCATTGCCCAAAACTTGGCCAAGTGCCAATCCTGAGGTACAAGGCAGGCTGGGAAAGCAGGAATAGAAACTACAGTGACTGACTCAACCGATAATGATACATCTTCTGGTGCCAGATGATGATGGGAAATGAATGCTGGTGACACAGCTAACACATTTGTTATACCTGTTTTCTGGAAGGCAGAATGTGGCATAATAAAATAGCGCTGTGATCCTGTCCCAAATCTCTCATAGTTAGCTGTGACCTTAGACTGGCCAAGCAGCCTCTCTGAGCCAGTTCCGTTATATATCAAGTGAGAGAAATGTCTGCTTTACTTATCTCAGGGCTATTATTAAAATGAATTGAAATAATCTATGATGCCCTAGCTGGTTTGGCCCAGTGAATAGTGCTTTGGCCCGTGGACCTAAAGGTCCCGGGTTTGATTCCAATGGCACATGCCTGGGTTTCGAGCTGAATCCCCTGTAGCGGCATGCAGGAGGCAGCCGATCAATTATTTTCTCTCATCATTGATGTTTCTGTCTCTCTCTCCCTCTCCCTTCCTCTCTGAAATCAATAAAAAAATACATTAAAAAAGAGAAATAATTCACGACCTTCTGTTTCTATTTGCAAACTGGAAATATATGCTAATTATAATTTTGTTAAGTATTTGGAATAAAAATAAGAATGTATTGATTCTAAGAATTATATGTATGTATATACATATTTTAAAATACTTTCTAATCTCTGAAGTTAGATGCATTTTACAATCTATGGCATCTTCACTTGAATGAGATATAATATTAATATTTTGTTAAGCTTCTTGGAAAGTCTTAGGGTTATGCCCTGGAAATATGGCCATCATTGGGACTCACAAGCCTCCTATAGTCTCCTAGGAAACTGACAGTCTCGTGATGGAACATTCAAAGTGATACACTCATGACTCTAAAATATATTGTAGATGGAAAGAAATGATCCACACCAACTCTCTACCTTTATACAAGCACAATGTTAGCATCCCTGTTCCAGATATGGAACCAAAGAAGTCAGCCAAGATGAGTTTACCAAGATGGAATAAGCCAGTGACTTCTAAGAGTTTAAGGTACTGGAAAGCGTTGCGTTCTGCAGATTTTAAAGCTTGACCTTCCACCACGGTCATTCACTGAACGTGACACACTGTTCAGGTACCTGGGGATATCCTTCTGGGTCACTGCCTCAGGAATGCACCGAAGATCAGAGAGCCAGTTTTTCAAGCCAAGTGTGACTTAGATCCTGAACTCCGAATGTAGGGCCATGGAGCTGATGGATAGCAGAGCCACCAGGATTTTTACAAATATTTACACAATAGAATATTTGTAATTACAACCTTAGGGGTGTGTTTGTGTGCACTCGCGTGTACATATATATGTGTTTATATGTTTATGTATTTACATATGTGTGTACATGTATACACACAAATAATGTGACTTTAGAGAGAACAAGAATGGACATCTAAGGTTAGGGGATGATGGTATGTGTGACTGAAAGAGAGAAATAGGAGAGATTTACTTTATAAGAGAATCATGGGTAAATATTGATTATAGTTAAAATATAACATATAGTCCTTTTGAAGTTCTTCCTCATATATATTTGGCTTGAGGTTCATTCTACTCACCAGTTTCTGATAGAAGAAGAATGGTCAGTCTGTTTTTAAAGAAAGGAATATTTAAACAAAAAAATTATAAAAATATAGGAAAAGCAAACAGTCAGGCCACTCAATATTTCCCTTTCAGGAATATCAAAGCATTTGTTAATTAAAGTGTGTGTGTGTGTGTGTGTCCGAGTGTGGGTGTACATGTGTGCTCATTGAGAGTGTGTGTCTGTTCTCCAGTGAACTGTGTTCAGGTTCTATTGAAATGAACTCTGATGTTCATAAGAGAAAAGAATTTGGAAGAAAAAGGAAGTGGGGGGAGGAGGGGGGGGGAAAAAGAAGGAAGAGGAGCAGTATTCCAAACCTTTTATCTGATTAAGGCCTTTGCCATAGGGTAATCGGCGCCTTCCTGGCTTTTGTTTATTCTGGGAAGTTATGAAGCAAGTAGCGTGGTTACTTTGACTTCCTGAATAAACTTTTATGATTTCTCAGGCCACTGTGACAGAGATCTCAGAATATAAAAGCATGCTTAGTATTTTGTGTTCTTGTAACATGCACAATTCTGAGTACATAGTAGATGCTCAGTAAGTTTCTTGAATGTCTTGTTTTGAAGAAAGCTCTAAAGAAATACGTAGAATCCATGCATTCTCATTTTTCCCATTCTTCCTTTCTTCTCAATTTTCCTTTTGACATTTAGATGCTTGTTCTTGATCAGAAAAGAACTAAGGCTTACTTTGGAGTTTGGAATTGGCATTGAGATCTAATTTTATTTATTTATTTATTTATTTATTTATTTTAAAAAAATATATATTTTATTGATTTTGTACAGAGAGGAAGGGAGAGAGATAGAGAGTTAGAAATATCGATGAGAGAGAGTCATCGATCAGCTGCCTCTTGCACACCCCTACTGGGGATATGCCCGCAACCAAGGTACATGCCCTTGACCGGAATCGAACCCGGGACCTTTCAGTCCCCAAGCTGACACTGTATCCATTGAGCCAAACCGGTTTCGGCTGAGATCTAATTTTAGATCTTGTTTAAGATGTTTCTGCATAAACTCCAAACAGACAGCTGGACAGTGTTTGCCAGTAGCCTCACAATTCAATAAGTGGATGCAGACAGTTTTAAAGCTGTCTAGTTGAGTATTTGTGGCAAAGAGATATAAGGCAAAGATGGCCAAATTCTCAGATTTAAATAACCCCTTTTGGATCACTAACCAAACAAGAATTATGTTGTGGTATTATAAAGCATAATACAAAATAAAACCCTGTCCCAGTTCTGAAGAGATGGAATTAATCCATCTAGCTACATGAAACCCTCCTTTCCTTCTCAGATGATATAATTTATGGAAGTTGTATAAAACTCCTAATTGATATTACCAGGCTATCAGTATAAAATCACCCTGATTTGGACGATCTAAACTGACCTTTTTGAAAAAATGAACCTGTGTCAGAATGGAATGTTTTAGGAAAGGGCTTCCATTTCTGGCTATAACTGGCAACAAACCAGTCCTTCTGCAGTAAACAATCACACACCTGGATGAAATAAATATATGAGGCAACTCTTTACAGGTATTGGACAACAGAAAGCACAATATTTTGATCCTGGGAGAAGGAAAACTCATGAGGTGAGTCTGATGGTCATAATCTTGGCCCTCTTCCAAGGAAGAGTTTTCTGGTTGGAGGTAGTATGTTGGAGTCTACTCTGTCACAGCAGTCCTGCTGAAATAAAGAAACAGAGATCAGAGCATGGGGCGATTGAAGTATCTGGAATCTGCAGGGCAGGGCACTAGAAAGGAGAGAGTTGCATGGAGAAGGGGGAACAGAAGTGAGTCTGGGTGTGCCCAGGGAACCCTTGGCTGGGCTGGAGTGCACATGTACGGTACAGATTGAAACTGTATGAAATTTGCCAAAGTGTTGTCTTTAGTATTGAAAATGGGCTTTTCATAAATCCATCCAACAAAGTAGAAGACCAAGCCTACAAAAGATCAGGGTGAGCAGGCAGATTGACTACTAGTAAAAAAAAAAAAAAAAAAAAAAAAAAGCAGCAGTTTTTTTTTTGTTTTTTGTTTTTTTTTTTTTTTTTTTTTTTTTTTTTTTTTTTTTCCCCCCCAGAGAAAGATCAAATGCAGAAAGTCTTCAGGGTATTATTAGCTATGATTAGGTATATAAAGAAATAGTAAAATATTACTCATATTAAAAGAAAAAGCCAACAGAAACTAATCCCCAAATGGCTCAGAGTTTGGATTTGGCAGACAAAGCATTTAAAGCAGCTATTATCAATATGTTAAAAGAACTGAAGGAAAATATTGTCATAATAGGTGAATATATAGGGCATTTCAACAGAGAAATAGAAACTATAAAATAATCAAAAAATTCTAGAATGGAAAAGTTGAGTAACTGAGAAGAAAACTTTAAAAGATGAGCTTAATAGGAGAATGAAAATGATAGAAGGAAGAATAAATTATCTTGAAGACAGACAAACAGGAAAAGAGATAGAGAAAGGGAGAGAAAAAGATCAATGTGAGAGTGAGACATTGAATGGTTGCCTCATGCATACCTTCTACCGGGGATTGGGCCTGAGGCTGGGCAAGCGCCCCGACTGGGAATCGAACTGGAAACCTTAGTATGATGCCCAGCCAACGGAGTCACACCATCCAGGGCCTCTGTAGTCTTTTAAAGCCCTTACTCTCTGCTGTTAGTGTTTTTGATGGATAACCTACCAGTACTGTAGTTTAGAAAGCCTACTGTGTGATTGTTTTATGTTGCTGTCATACCTCCCTGCAATCTACTGTAAACTACTTGAAGAGTTTGTGATGCTGTCTTGCTCGTCCTTGAACCTTCAGGCCCTGAATGGGCCCAGCACAGAGTACCCAAGATATGCTCCTGCTGATGCAGCCTCCTATCCTTTGGGACACACTGAGGACCCATGTGGCCGATAGCTTCCATCACCAAGAGTCTGAGGAAAGTTGAGTTCCCCTACCTTGAGTCACTCTTGAACTTTCCCATCTCCTCCTACTGAACTCTTCTTCTCAGTCATTAAGGCCACCAATCCTTTGCCCCCACATTTCCTCAGTAGACATCTCAGCTCTCATCAGACTGATTTTTTACAGAGAGGAAGGAAGAGGGATAGAAGGGATAGAGAGCTAGAAACATCGATGAGAGAGAAACATCGACCAGCTGCCTCCTGCACAACCCCTACTGGGGATGTGCCCACAACCAAGGTACATGCCCTTGACCGGAATCGAACCCGGGACCCCTCAGTCCGCAGACCGATGCTCAATCAACTGAGCCAAACCATTTTCGGCAAGGTCTGAATCTTAATCGTCACTTATGTCCCAAGGATGTCCTTACTCTTCTCTCACAAAAGTCCAGAATCAGGGATGTCCTTCAAATCCAAGAAACTAGCCCAGCCCCTTATACTTCCAGCCCTTGTAGATCTCTCTGTGGCCAAACAGCATTTTTGGTATATCCTCCTATAGGCAGTTCTTCCTGGATTTCTTGTATTTGCTCTTCTGTGTAGCTTCATCTCCCCAGATAGCTTGCAGACTGCTTGCGGGTCACTGTCTCAAAGACTGCCTAGTGCATTTCTGGATACACAGGACTCCTGAATGCTGATGACAAATCTATTTCTGTGACTCCCAATCCCATCACCCAACTGCATTCCCCACCCCCAAATTTTAGTGTATAAAGGGTGCTGAGAAACAAGCTTCTCTGGAATGGCAACCTGGAGACCTCAGTGAAATCTGTAATGTCTCTCGGTCAGTGCTGCTGCTGGTACTGAGTCACTGCTCATTTGTGGTGATGATCCTAAACCTCACTTTGTGATTCACGTTCTAAAAACGGGGTGAGGTTTTTCCCCGAGAAACCAATCCCAGTGTGAACTTAGCCTCACAATTATTGGGTTCCTCTGTGGTTGCCAGCTGCTAGCACAGCACTCAAGGTATGGCGTCTGATGGCTTATTGGACGATGTGGTTGTATGTTGGCAAATACCGGAAATCCATTTCATGGGCTTCTCTGTAATTTCTGCCAGGTATGGGACTTCTCATTATCTAACCAGTCCATGCCTGCATCTGAGATTCACGAGTATGGGGTAGATAGATCTTTGGGGCTCTTGAGTTTTGTTATTCTTGCTGTTCCAGGGTGACCCGAGGACTGAAGTCTGTTGAGCTCTAAAATTTCCAAGTGTTTCCCCCACAACCTTCACCCTTTCCCTTCTTTTCTTTCCCACAACCCTTTCCCATCCACAGTCATACTGTGAATTTCAGTGAATTCATTATCACGAGATCTGCAGGATGTTTTCCCCACTGAGCTGCAACACTACATGTGTCAGCATGTGGACATGTGTTGTGGCTCTTCTGTTGTTCTTGGACCTGCTTTACATGTTGTTGCTGTTGGGAGAGGAGGCATCTGACTCTTCAATTTTACTGTTTTATCTTGGCCTGCAGCCATTACCACATTGAGTTACTCCAGCGTTTGACTGGGCCAGAGAAAGGCTTCATGGGAAATCAGCTCTTGGAGGCTGGGCTCTATGTGGTTCTTTGGGAGACCTGGTTTGGAGCACTGCATTCTCCAGTCAGTTTGCACATGTCTGGTTCGTGGCTGGTAAGGATTTTAGGAGAGGGACTTGGGAGAGATATTTCTCGGCCTTACACCTTCTGTACAGCTTGGGTGTCCTAGCGGGTTTCCACATGGGGAGTTTCATAGATCATTTCATCATGGTTCCATCATAATTGATATTTGTAAATTGTTTCAGCTGGGTGGTAGTTTTTATATATTCTCTAGTACTTTTTTGTGGCTGTGACCCAAAGATTAGAGTGTTTTGGCATTGAAAGACCTGGGTTCAAGGGGCGTATCTAACACACCTGCTTGATCATTTTTGGGTGACATTTATGTGTTTGGGGTGGGGGAGGGAGAGAATTAATTTGTCAGTGTCCTGGGATATGAGAATTCTTTCACTTAAAAGCCTGGAGAAACAAAACAAGGACCTGGAAATAAAAATACTGTTGGGTAAATCACTTATTCAACCCAGATTTCTTCATCTATAAAATAATGATATTAATACCTATCTTACTCTACTAAAGTGATTATTGAATCAAATGAATTATTGAGTGAAAATACTAAAAATCGTAAATTCTATACAAACATTAGTTGTTTTTAGGAAGCATCATACAACAAAAGTAATTGCTTTAATTACAACCCTCCCCCCCCCACCAAACCCAAAGCTGTTAATGTTTTTATGCTGATTTTCCACAGCATAGATTACCTACTGCAAGTAATAACCTATAATAAAATTTTCTTTTTATTGTGCACCACTTAGAAGGCTATGAGTTCAACTCTTCTAGACTAAAAGGAATACTGTGAGTAGTAAGAACTAATATTGTAAAAGGTCAATAGTAGCTCTTTTGCAGAAAAATCATTAATTTTTCATTAATTCAGATTTTATCCAGTCATCATAAGAGTAAGAGCAAGGTTAAAGTTGTCAAGGGGCCTGCCCCCGGCCGCCCGGGGCTCCGGTTCTCGCCACGGCTGGCCAGCGCCCTGGAAGCTGCCCCCGGAAGCTGCCCCTGCTCCCGGTCGCGATGGGCAGCATGATGGCGTCGGCCGGCAGGGTCGTGCAGGTAGTCAAGCCACAGACTCCATTAATAAGATTCCCTAACAGAAGAGATAATCTTAAACCAAATGTATTAGAAGCTGTGAGATCAACAGGAGTACCTTCTCACTCTTCTTCAATTTCATAGCATTCTAAGGGAAGTATTATAAATCGTCAGATTGGCTGCTGATGTATCAGGATCCACCAGACACTGCAGAAATAATAAAAACATTACCTCACAAATACAGAAGAAAACTTGTCTCTCAAGAAGAAATCGAATACATCCAACGTGGAGGTCCTGAATAATCACGACACTGGCTGCTGTTTGTTATCAAACAAAGAATAGTCTTTACAATCAAGGACTTCCAAAATGACTAATGAGAAATTGTACATTAACAACTTCAATATTCTAAAAAAAGAAAAAAAAATACAGAAAACTTAGATACTTGTGTTTCTTAATTTATGTATCTTGGCAGCTTTTCCACAAGCTTACCTAATTGTTGATATACTTTATACTTATTAAAGTACACATTTAAAAATGTTAGTCTATTAATTTACTCTTGGTTATCAAGTATTACCAGTGTTGAACTATTAAAAGCGCATAATGTCTAATAAACCATCATAGATTTCCCATTATTTCGCTTTTCTTTCAGTTTCTGTTTAAACATTAATTTATCAGGCAGAATTGCTTTTTGGAAGTGATTTTCCTGAAATAGGATGAGGATAGATGACATAGTGACTCTATTATTTGTTCTTAATTCTTTTAGCATTTTTTTCTTTTTCATTCACAAAATTACTGGAGTATAACTGGCTTAGTAAGCACATCCTACTCTAAACAATAATAATAGAGCCAAGGCATAGCCAGTGACTTTGGGGTATTAAGAGTTAACACAGAAGATTATTAGTAACCTATTTTCACGGGGGGGAAGGGGGGGAGGAGGGGGAAATAAGCCAGTATAAAATCAGACATCAAAATTAATATAGCAGAAGTATTATGTTTGAATAGAAATTGCTATTATGTTTCTAGGGGTGTTAAGAAAATCTTGTTCTTTGGCTTACTTTACTGTTTTGATTGTATAATGTGTGCAAATTGTGCTAATCATTAACTTTCTCAAACTTAATGTCTGAAAGCTTCATAAAATCAACATAAATATTTACTTTATTAAAGCAATATATGAAACTTTAAAGGGTCTTCCTGTGCCACGGGTATATTATTATTGTGAAAGTAAAGCCTCACAAAGCTAAATAAATTCTCTTTCATACCTTAAAAAAAAAAAAAATAAAGTTGTGAAAGGGCAGTAATACTACAAACAAAATCATAAGTCTGTAAAGTATCCTTCTATATGCTTAGAATGTAATTGCAGTAAAAGTAAAGGCTAAGCTTTTATGTATTAATTCACATGGGCCTAGAATCAGAATGTGTTTAACACACATTTTACCTTAAAGCAAATATGCCCTACCCCCTTACTCCAAATGAACAAAACGCCTCCATCTCTATTTTTTTAAATTGGTAAACCGTGCTTGGATATACCATCTGGAGATTGTTGGGTTTCTGCCAATGTTTTAACTCAGGCTTGCCAAGAGCTACCTAAACTGCACTGATTTAATAGGAACGAGCATGCTTTTACTTCGCCATTTGGTAAGAGAACGCGAAAGTACTTTGGGAAATTTTAATATTTGTTTTACAATGATGGCTAGTTAAAAATATTTCCATACTAAAATAATTGGGGGAACAGGAGGATCTAATTGCTTACATTTGTGTTATTTACAAGTCTGATGTGGTGGCACATGCAGAGATCTTGATGCTAAAGGAGTGGGGAGAAGTGGGAGCAAGACAGGGGCACAGAACAGTAAGGCCAGTAGGCACTACCCAGACCTCTCCGTGGGTAGTGTTGAAAGCCCTGGACCTGCCTGGCTGGTGTTGCTCAGTGGTTAAATGTCAGCCTATGATCCAGAAGGTCATGGCTCGATTCCTAGTCAGGGCACATGCTCGGGTTGCAGGCTCAATCCTCAGTGGGAGGCGTGCAGGAGGCAGCCCATGGATGATTCTCATCATTGATATTTCTATCTCTCTCTCCCTCTCTCACTTCCTCTCTGAAATCAATAATATATATATATTTAAAAGGGCCCTAGCAGGAACCGGTTTGGCTCAATGGATAGAGCGTCGGCTTGGGGACTAAAAGGTCCCGGGTTCGATTCCGGTCAAGGGCATGCACCTTGGTTTCGGGCATATCCCCAGTAGGGGGTGTGCAAGAAGCAGCTGATCGATGACTCTCTCTCATCAATGTTTCTAACTCTCTCTCTCTCTCCCTTCCTCTGTACAAAATCAATAAAATATATTAAAAAATAAAAATAAAAATAAAAGGGCCCTAGATCTGAGTAGATTGGGTATAATGTTATGTATCCCTTTTAAATTTTATTTATTTTTTAACAGATTTCTTCTTGGCAGATTAATCAAAGGCAATCTGGCTACATTCTGAGTGCTGCCACCTGCAAGATCACCGTAACAGATTCCTAGGCCCAAGTGCGTCCCGCTACCATACCCTTACCCCACCCCAGACATGACTCTGGGGTCTGCCTGAGGCCAGCAGTGTGAAGATGCCCAGCACCTTCCTAACATGGCGACCTTGGACCATGTGATCGCTACCCAGCAGTCGGAGTGGGTCTCCTTCAGCGAGGATCCACCCTTCCCCGTCCCTTCTGAGGGTAAGCGGTGCTTTCATTTCCTAAGGGAAAGGACTGGCAGAGAAGCACACCTGCTGGCTATGGCTTCCACTTGATTGTTCTTTGGGTGGGATCTTCATGTGGAAACAAGAGCCAGCCTGCTGTCCCTTCCTGAGATGCAGGTTCTTCTGCTTAGAAACCTGGAGGAAGCATCTTAGGAGCCTTGGGTTCCCAGAGAAAGGCCGGGAAACAGCACAAGTATTGGCTGCTGTCTTCCAAGCAGCATAAACTTTATATTTACAATGCACTTTACGCTCTGCTCTTTGGGTTGTTACTCCCAGCAGCAACTTGGATTTTCTCAAGTCTTTAAGACGTAGCTGTTGAGAGTGACAGGCTGTCGAGGCAGATTGCTTGGGCTCAAATCCTGGCTCCATCACAGATGAGGGAGGTGCCCTTGGATAGATTTTTTTATCCAACATCTCTGTGGGGCACTCTATCCGTGCAGCACGGATAACTGCAGTACCTACCTCCCGGTGGTTGTGAGGAGGAAATGAATGAATGTGCGTGCCTGGCTCATGGAAAAGCTCTGTAACTGCCATCCATGATCACGATGAAGATCACCAACCTGACTTCTAGGGAACTGGTGCCCAGGCACGAAGTTCAAGGTAGGGTACAGATAGTTGCAGAGCCATGCCAGCTGATCCTGTTCTACTGCAGCTGCCTCTGCTACACCAAAACCAGCCCGCTTCCTTCACAGCACCTGGCAAGTGTGAGTTCTGAGGTGTGTTTCCGTTACGAGTCCTGGAAGTGTGGCTATCTGCACTGAATTGTGCTGAAAGTGGGAAATACCCACACTGGATTGCAACGACCTAGTAAAAGTAAAATTTTTCTTTAACAACTTTTATATTGCCAAAACCGGTTTGGCTCAATGGATAGAGTCTCGGCTTGGGGACTGAAGGGACCCGGGTTCGATTCCAGTCAAGGGCATGTACCTTGGTTGCGGGCATATCCCCAGTAGGGGGTGTGCAAGAGGCAGCTGATCGATGACTCTCTCTCATCGATGTTTCTAGCTCTATATCTCTCTCCCTTCCTCTCTGTACAAAATCAATAAAATATATTTTAAAAAAATTAAAAAAAACCTTTTATATCAATTACGTGTTGGAATTATACATTTTCAACATACTGGGTTGAAATATATATTATTAAAAGTAGTCTTGCCAGTTTCTTCTTACTTTTTTTAAATGTGGCTACTAGAACATTTAAAATTACATATGTGGTTCATTTATTTAATTATTTGACCATGCTAATCTAAAGGCTTTATTAGTTTGTTTGCTAGTTTGAGTTTTTAAAAAGTTTTTATACAGTGCCTGGCTGGTTTTGCTTAGTGGTTAACCACCGACCCGTGAACCAGGAGGTCACGTTTTAATACCTGGTCAGGGCATGTGTGTGTGTGTGTGTGTGGGTTGGGGTAGGGGAGGAATGTAGGAGGCAGCCAGTCAATGATTCTCTCTCATCATGGATGTTTCTATCTCTCCCTCTTCCTTCCTCTCTAAAATCAATAAAAAAATATTTTTAAAAAGTTTTCACACAGTAAAATGGACCACTTTTTACGAGCAGTTGATGAATTTTTCATGTATAGATTTGTGTAACCACCACCACAACCAGAATATAGTTCTTTAAAAAAAACACACAAAAACACAATTATTTGAAGGCAGTTAAATGTTTCAGGACCAATAAAGTGAAACAAATCGAGGGGAAGAGCCTCTGCCACGTTTAGCTATCATTGGTGCAGGGTTTGCACCTGGAAGCCTGCAGGTGTGTAGTTAGGACTGCAAGGAGTTTGAGGTTTAAATTGAAATGTCTTTGGTCCAGGCAGAAGCTCTCCAGTCTAGCCATACTCTCTAGCAGTCCCTATTGCCTTTTTGCTTTTCTCCTTCGACTCAGTTATATTTCTTGCTTGGCCTCTGTGGGCATTTTTATTCGTGACCCTCAAGAATTGGTATAGATCAGGGGTCTTCAAACTACGGCCCGCGGGCCACATGCAGCCCCCAGGGGAGTCTGATCCTGCCCGCCAGGTTTTTTGGGCAGTGAGCGCAGCCAAGGTGTTACAGTAGGAATTAGTAGTTCATATAGTCCGGCCCTCCAGCTCTCTGAGGGACCGTGATCTGGCCCCCACTTTAAAAAGTTTGAGGACCCCTGGTATAGATGCTGAGATAAGAGCAGTGAGCAAGACTACCCCAATCGCAGCCTGGTCATGCTGAGGTTATAGTTTTAAAAACATTGCTAGGAAAGCACTCCTTTGGCATAGAGGCCGATGGGCATGACTGTTTAGTCCTGTGATCACCCCTTGCCCAGCCTTTGTTTTTCCACCCTCCCCACGTGAATGATGTGCCATCTGGTGTCTGTTTCAGGGGCCACCGAAGAGCACCTTGCGGGCCGGTCATCATCCTCAGACCAGTCCGAGAGCTCCTCCGGGGAGAACCATGTGGCGGATGGAGGCTCTCAGGACCTCTCCCACTCGGAGCAGGATGACTCCTCCGAGAAGATGGGCCTCATCTCTGAAGCGGCCTCTCCTCCCGGGAGCCCTGCACAGCCCCCGCCTGACCTGGCCTCGGCCATCAGCAGCTGGGTTCAATTTGAAGATGACACGCCCTGGACCAGCACTTCACCGCCTCCTCCTAAAGAAGCAGGTGGGACAGGTGGGAGGCCAGGGAGGGATCCGGCTCAGGTCCGTGCTCCTCGGGGATGCTTCTCCATGAGAATGTAGAAGGCTGCCATGTCTACTTGACCTGCTCCCAAGCCGGAAGCACTGGCCACAGAGGGGAGAGCAGGCAGAGGTCTCATCGGGCTTAATTCTACAAACCCTTTTTGTGTTTTCTTTTAAATATATTTTTTATTGATTTCAGAGAGGAAGGGAGAGTGAGAGAGATTTAGAAACACCAACGACGAGAGAAAAATCATTGAGCGGCTGCCTCCCATATGGCCTACACTGGGGATCAAGCCTGCAGCCTGGGCATGTGCCCTGCTCGGGAATCAAACTGTCACCTCCTAGTTCATAGGTTAATGGCTCAACCACTGAGCCTTACCGGCTGGGCTGCAAACCGTTTTTGTCAGCATCAGCGTATGGAAGCATTTCTGTGTTCTGGGCCATTTCCAGCCTTACACCCTTGTCCCTGGCTGTTGGTCTATCTGGGAGGTATGCATATTTCTTTATCTGTTAGGGATTAGAATTGCATTTACTCTGCACCTAAATTGTAAACTCCTTAAGCGTAGAAATGAATGTCTCTGAGTGTGGACCACCAACCATTTCTAATAGAATCACCAGTTAAATATGGATATGTTTGTGTCCCAAACCTCTTGAATCCAAATCTTCAAGGGGGGCACTCTCTTTAGTGCTAAGTACCTGATTTTGTGGGATTTCAATGGCTGGACGCTAAACTGGCGAGGTTGGCGAAGCCAGAGGAGTTGCTAGTCCTCACCTAGTAACCTGGCTGCACGGGTGACTGGATAACCTTGGTAACAAATGACTACCAACCTAGTGGCTTAAACAGCACAGGGTTATTATTTTACAGTTCTGTGGCTCAGAAGACCAGCCTGGACGCCACTGGGTTAAAACCCAGCTGTTGTGTCAGGCCAGCATTCCTTTCAGGAGGCGCTGAGGCAGAATGGGTTTCCTTGCACTTTCCAGCTGCTAGCAGCCACCCACATTCCTTGACATGTGCCCCAGGCTCTGTCTCTGGAGCTAGCAGTGCTGCATCTCTGTGCCCGTGTTCTGTGCACCCTCTCTCCAAGTGACTCCTGCCTCTCTGCATTTTAAAGACCCTTGTGGTTACCTTGGCTGCCCCTTCCCCCCCAATCATCATGGACAACTTCCCCATCTCAGAGTTCCGTTTGCTGTAGAAGGTGTCCTACTCACAGGTTCTGGGTATTAGGTGTGGGCATCGTTTGTAGGGGACATTATTTTGTCTGCCACAGAGAAGAGCAAAAAGGCAAGGCTGATAAGTTTTTCTGTTGGTAAGTTCAATGTTTTGCTCGTTTCAATTTTTAAAAAACAACTCCTTTGTTTTCCAGACATGCCTTTCACACCAGTAGAAACAATTTTAGGAAAAGATGAAACATAATTCTACTATGCAATAAACACTTCCACTTTGACATACCGATTTGCCCATTAATGGATGCGTTTTCCTATTTAAGCGTCAGATTTCTCTTGTTGGTGAGAAAGCCTCTACCCTCAAAGCAGCAAGGATGAAATGACAGGTCCAGACAGGCTTCCCCGTCTAGCTGCAGGGAGGCAGTAACCTTTTCTAACACCTGACACTGGCGAGACAAGGGGCTGATGAAGCACTTGTAAATGTGGCGAAAGTTCCTGAGTGCTGGGCAGTGAATCAATACACACGATGTTTCTTATTTTTAGTAAGATAACGTCTACTGGGTGCTTACTCTCCCAGGCACTACGCTCAAAGCTCTGTACTCCTTACCACAATCACATGGGAAAGGTATTAATATTATATTCATATTACACATGAGGAGACTGATAGATAAGATAGTGGTTTTGGAAGTTGCCCAAGGCTTTGTGGGAAGTGTTAGAAGAAAGCTTCCGACACAGGCAGGCAGGCAGGCCCCAGGATCTCAGAAAAGCCTCGGCATGTTCAGTGGTACACTTTGTGGATCTGCCTGCCCAGCTGTAGTTTCCTCTGCTCCCTCATTCCTGGGAGGCTGGGAGATGAGGGAGGATGGGGTGGTATTTCTCCACTCATTTGCCCTAAAAAGGTCATTGATTATATTCATGGCATTCAGATTCTTTCACATCTTGTTCATTCATATCTGGTCTTTAGCCTTAACTATTGCTCAGAACTAATTATATGACAGATGAGTCAATTTGCTTCAATTCTTCACCACTTATTTTTGATATCCATAACTATGTTGCCCCCATTTGACTGAGGATCCTAGCCTGTTAACGGATAATGTTATGAGTAGTGTCAAAAGCTTATGGCCCTTGCCGAAACCAGTTTGGTTCAGTGGATAGAGTGTCGGCCTGCGGACTGAAAGGTCCCAGGTTTGATTCCGTTCAAGGGCATGTACCTTGGTTGCGGGCACATCCCCAGTAGGGGGTGTGCAGGAGGCAGCTGATCGATGTTTCTCTCTCAGCAATGTTTCTAGCTCTTTATCTCTCTTACTTCCTCTCTGTAAAAAATCAATAAAATATATTAAAAATAATAATAATAAAAGCTTATGGCCCTGGCTGGGTGCTCAAATGATTGAAGTGTGTTCCATGCATCAAAAATGTTGTGAGTTCGATTCCCAGTCAGGGCACATACCTGGTTGTGGGTTCAATCCCTGGTCAGGGCGAGTACAGGAGGCAACTAATTGATGTTTCTGTCTCTATCTCTCTCTTCTTTTCTCTCTTTCTAAAATAAAAAACAAACAAACAAGCATACCCTCAAGTGAAGATTAAAAAACAAAACAAAAACCTTATCCTTAAAGGCAGCAGTTCTCAAAGTGTGGTCTATAGATCCAGGTGGATTCTAAAGACCTTTTCAGGTGGTCTATGGAGTCAGAGTGATTTTTATAATAACTCTAAGATGTTATTTACCTTTTTCACTGTATTGGCATTGGCACTGATGGTACAAAATTAATGGTGAATAAAACTTCTGGCACTGTGTACTTACTTAAAAAAGTCAATCTCACTTAATATTCTTTTTTTTTTTTTAATTTATTATTTTTTTTTAATAAGTTTTTATTTTTCATATTATTACAAATGTTCCTTCCCCCCCCCCCCCACCATTGCTCTCCTCCACCAGGTTCCCACCCCACCCTCTGCCCTTTCCCCTCTCCCCATTGTCCTCATCCATAGGTGCACAGTTTATGTTCAGTCTCTTCCCACGCCCCCCTCTCCCCTTTTCCCCAAGAATCGTCAGTTCACTCCCCTTCCATACCTCTGATTCTATTATATTCAACAGTTAATATTGTTCATCAGATTTTTTTAATTTCCTTGGTTTTTAGATTCACTTGTTGATAATTACGTATTTGTTGTTCATTATTTTTATCTTTGTTTACTTTCTCTTCTGAAAGAACCCCCTTCAGCAATTCATATAATTCTGGTTTGGTGGTGATGAACTCCTTTAGCTTTTTTTTATTAGTGAAGCTCTTTATCTGGCCTTCGATTCTGAGTGATAGCTTTGCTGGGTAGCTTATTTTTGGCTGTAGGTTCTTGCTATTCATCACCTTGAATATTTCTTGCCATTCCCTTCTGGCCTGCATGGTTTCTGTTGAGAAGTCAGCTGACAATCGTATAGGTGCTCCTTTATAAGTTACTACCTTCTTTGCTCTTGCTTCTTTTAATATTCTCTCTTTATCTTTTGCTCTTGGAATTTTAATAATGATGTGTCTCGGTGTGGTCCTCTTTGGATTCCTTTTGTTTGGAGTTCTGTGCACTTCCTGGACTTGTAAGTCAAATTCTTTCACCAGGTGGGGGAAGTTTTCTGTCACTATTTCTTTCAGTATGTTTTTGATATCTTGCTCTCTCTCATCTTCTGGAACCCCCATAATTCTGATGTTGGTTCGCTTGAAGTTGTCCCAGAGGTTTCTTACATTATCTTCAATTTTTTGGATTCTCTTGCCTTCTAGCTTCTGTGGAGGAGTGTCTTCTGGCTCTTTATGTTCCAAATCTTTGACTTGATTCTTGCGATCTTCCCTTTTGTTTTTAGGACTCTGTAAAATATGTTTTATTTCAGACAATGTATTCTTTATTTCTTGTTGATCCCTTATCATTTCTTGATGATCTCTTTTCATATCCTCATAGGTCTTATCCATCTTTTCTAGGAAATTCTTGAAAAACCTTATAAGCGTAGATTTGAACTCTATATCCAGACGCTTTTTGTCCTCCATTTCTTTCGTTTGTGATCTATTTTGTTGTCGCATTTCGCAGTTACAGATGGGACGGGGTTTCAGGGTGGAGCCTGCAGCTTTGGCTTCCGTCAGCCCCGCCCTATGCGGGTCCTTCAGTGCTCACTGCCGGCGCCTCTGAGAGAAAGGTGCCCTCGATTTTCGCCTGCTGCCGAACAGTCTATGCTCTCCCACAATGAGCCCGGTATTGGGGTTCAGTTCAGTTGGAAGTGGAGTTGGAGGTGGCATTCACAGCAGTCTGGAGCCCCAGTCTCCTTCCCGTCAGGGCAATCCCGCGGCACAGCCGACCGTCCCTTCTCTGGGGGCAGTGTGTGCGCCTCCGGGACCTCCTTTCTCCGCTACCCCGGGGTTCCGACTTACAGCCCAGCTCCCTATGGCTGAGCCTGAGTCCCCGGGGTCTGGCCCAGAACTGGGGTTCAGAGCAGTTGGGGGCCCAGTACAGTCGGAGTTTTATCTCCTTTCCGCTAGGGAACGCCCGCCAGGCACTCGGCCTCCCTCCTCTCGGGCTCCGTCCTCTTCGCGTGCGCCGCGTGTCTCCGTACCTTAGGCTTTAACAGCTCCTCCGTGCTTCCTTCTGGTTTTCTCCTTGCTTCTTGTTGTAGGATTTCCAGTCAGTCGACTTTCCTGTAGTTCTGGGTAATGTCCATTTTATATTTTAGTTGTATTTTATTAAAATTGTTGTGTGCGGCTGCGGCTAGTTGCCTACCCGAGCAGCCATCTTCTCACTTAATATTCTTGATGAAGTAGTACAAATTCTTAATTTTACTAAATCATGATTCTTAAGTATATCTCTTTAATATTATCTGTGACAGTTTGGGAAATATGCATACAATACTTCTTCCCCATATTAAAGTATAATGGTTGTCTTAAAGAAAAATGATTACCTAGAAAAATAATTGTTTAAAATTTTTTCAATTAAAGAAATAAATTTAAAAAGGTAAAATGTTTGTAAATGTTTATAAACATTTTTAGAAAATATATTTTATTGATTTTTTATAGAGAGGAAGGGAGAGAGATAGAGAGCTAGAAACGTCGATGAGAAAGAAATATCGACCCCCTACTGGGGATGTGCCCACAACCAATGTACATGCCCTTGACCGGAATCAAACCTGGGACCCTTCAGTCCGCAGACCAACGCTCTGCCACTGAGCCAAACCGGTTTCAGCCTATAAACATTTTAAAATGTTTATAATGAAAACTAGAGGCCTAGTGCACAAAATTAGTGCATGTGGGGTGGGGGGAGGTGTCTCTCAGCCTGGTCTGCACCCTCTCCAATCTGGGAACCCTCAGAAGATATCTGACTGCTGCTTTAGGCCTGCCCTCACCTGCCAGCCTGATCACCCCCAACTGCTCTCCCCTACTGGCCTGATCACCCCCTAACTGCTTGACCCCCAGCTGTCCTGATTGCCCCTAACTGCCTCTGCCTCGGCCCCTGCCACCGTGGCTTTGTCCGGAAATAAGCCGTCCGTCTGGAAGATGTCCGGTTGACCCTGTCTAATTAGCATATTACCCTTTTATTAATATAGATAATGCAAAAAAAGTGCTTGAAAAATATTAATATTTTAAAAACAGATCCCCCAACACTTGCATGACTGCACACATATCTAATCCTAATCCCAGCACTAGTTGTAATAAGATATGTTTTGTATGTCTCCCTTCATTTACTTGTAATTCTCCCCAGAACTCTTATTCAATTTTGCCCCAGATCAGTAGTTTCCACCTGGAAAAATCTGGGGGTGAGGGGGCAGCTTATATAGAACGAATGACTGGTGTTTTTTAGACTAATCTGACAATATAGAAACAAACTATCAGTTTCTCATTTACCTATTCTAAAAATGCTTCTCTTAGCTTATGATTTTACATCAATCAGATCCTGGATCTATATTGGGCTAAGCGTCAGTATATCAAGTAAAAATTTTGTTGGTATGGATAACACATGAATGAATTAGAACTGAGCAAGATATTTGATCTGTTGTATTTAAACATGCAGAAATTGAACCTGTGGCGAATGGTGGAATGTGTAGGTGTGTCTCCATGCATATCAGGTAGTGAAGTTCAGGCAGAAAAAAGGGCTCCATGGGAAGTGTTTTGGCTTCAGCCATTTTCCCAGTCACCTAAGTATCACTAGAACAAACAGACTTTTTTTCTATAAGATAGTTGCAATTTCCATTTCATTCCTCATGTCCCATTTGCCTGTATTAAATGCCTAGCATTTCTGATAAATCAGAGGTCTCTGTGTCCGGAGAAAGGGAAAATGTATGCATTGGATCCATCTTATGCAGCTTCTCTGTGAATATCCTTATATGAGAAGATTATGATCTTGGCCTACGAGAAATAGGTGGGAGGACCAAAAAAGAGAATCAATGAGAACAATAGCACTGTTCCTAGTCTGGATTTCCAGAAGCAGAAAGTGGAGCCTTACTTAGCCCAGCTGTTACATGCCTTAACATCTGGCTTGCAAAGAGAAGTTAGGAAAGAAAGAACACACGTACACACACACACACACACACACACACACACACACGCACGGCAGGTGAAGAAATGTTTTTCTGGGATGCTTCCTCTTTTCCCCCAGTTCCCATGCCTTCACTCCTCCCAGTTTTTTCGGACAGATGAAGTGTACACACACACAAAGAATTTTTCATCCTTTAAGCTATGCCACCTAAGAATAAAGCCTGGGGAGCATTGGATTTCAGCCTGGAATGGGAATGTACTATTGGCCCTAATTAAAATGCAAGGAGGCTGTAGGCATGGTGGAGTTAGGGACAAAAAGACTGTCATCAGTGTTAAATCTCTTATTTTTGTGCCATTTAAATACCAGAAGCTGAGCTGGGAGCTTAAGGAAGCCAGGGAGTTGCTAGTTCCCACCCTGGTGACCTGGCTCCTTAGTTTATTGTTCACTGAAGCATACCAAGGTCGATTGTATAACCTGGAACTACAGCTGGTGGGGAAAAACAACTCCAGAAACGCTTACAGCCATCAAGGGAACAAGTTTCTTTTGGATTTCAACTAGGGCAGGATTTGCAGTGAATCAAGTGCCATTGTGGTTGGTCTGGGGAAAAAGAGATACAGATCTCCCTTAGGAAAAAAAATATTGATAAGTGACAAAGCCTTTATAACCATATGTATAGGAAAGGCAACTAGCATCAACTCCTTGGACCTGAGGATAATAGGGTGAGAGAGTACATAAAATCATGCCCCTTGAATCTTCTGTAGACATTATTTCCTCCCTTTCCTGAAATTTGGTGTAGGCCAACTTTGGGATTCATATCTCTTTGGCTTAAGAAGACCACTTTGGCTCAGACTATGTTGATAAATATTATCTTTTGAAGGATTTTTTTTATTAGAGTTTTAAGTGTCAAATACTTAAGACTGAAATTAGCCACTAGAAGACTGTTCACATCTCCTGTGTGAAGATGCCATATGAGCAATCTGCATTACATGGTGAAAAATATAAATTTAACTGAAAACTCATTTGCTGAATCCTGAACTAAATGCATAGCTATTATGTTAAACCCGGGCAGAATGAAGGTGTTTTGAAGAGTGAGCTTCTGGTGAATCTATTCAAGTAAAAATGGAATCTTTATATTGTTCTCTAAAAAAATTTTTTTCAAATGAACTTCAACTCGGATAGTCTTTTATTCACATCGGGGCCTTAACTATAGTGTTTCTGAGTTTTCCTAGTTGTGAAAAGTTTTCTTAGCTTAGTATTTTGCCTTCTCTGGCTTTAAAATTCCATTGTGTACCAGGAAGACTGTAGTGGTCATTCTTTACAAAGATTCTCTCAGAGCAAAGACTGATTTTATGTGGTTTTTTTTTTGCATTATATAAGTTGTGTGTGTGTGTGTGTGTGTGTGTGTGTGTGTGTGCACGCTTAGACTATGTTTGCAAATGCATGCAGACAAATTGACTGGAAGAGCAAAGTTCATCCTCAAAATTAAAAAAAAAAATTAAGGCGTTATTATCAGCATGAGGCTTCCTGTTCACTTGTCACGCTTTGCACTGACCTTCCTCTGCGGACATGGCCATTTGGTAGCAAGGCCAAGGCTGAATTGGACCCATTATGCAGATCCTGCAGGATATGCATAGTTACAAACATAAAAAAAAACACAAAACTTTTATTTTCGGAACATTTGTCCCTCAGCCCAAGCCATACACTTGTATTCCCTTGTGCTTCAAATGTCTTCCCCAAAGACTTGGGCTAAGGCCTTCCCATTGTGTCTGGGGAAGCTCATTATCTGGGACCAGAGAAAGAGCCACTTGTTTGGGGCGGCCAGGGATGATGTCAGCCATTCAAGAGGGAGGCAAGGGGACAGCTGAGAGACTTAATCCCGGGGAAGTCTAGCCCAGCCCAGCGGGTAAGTTCTATTATGTTTTTCATTCTGCCACTGGGGGCGAGTGGTGGGTGGGGGTGGCATAAGATCCCAGACCCTTGGTGACTGTAGCTGTGGCCCACTGCATGCATATGTATATCCCTTCCCCACAGAGGAGGTCTTTTTTTCCTTTAATACCTTGAATTGTTCTTCTCCACTTTTTAATATAATTTGTGACCTTTCCGGAACCCATCTCAGACAGGGATGTCCTTGGGAATGAGTGTGGACAGAGCCCTTCTTCCTCAGGACCCTCTCTTCTGGGATCCAGGCTGCTCTTGCTGCTCCCAGCAAGCTCTTTTCTGTTCTTGCTGTTCCCTGTATTCCTTAGAGCTCTTCCACATTTTCACTCAGAGCTCTGCTCAAGCATCTCCTCCCAGCTTTTCCCCGCTTTAAATGTGTACACCCATGTCTCTACCCAAAACTAGGTTGTATATTTGTTTCTTTGGTTATTGTCTCTCTTCCCCAGTAGAGGGAAGGGACTTTATCTGCCTCATTCACACTCTGTCCCAGACTATGGTGCATGGAACTTAGTAGGCACTCACTTAGCATTTGTTGAATTAATGAATGAAAAGTGAAAGATGTACTATATGAAACCTGCTATGGAATGACTAAGTGACTTCTGTTTACGGGGCCAATGCACTTTTAGGTTGAAGGACAGCTTTCTCAATAAAGTGAATTTTTTTTTTAAACAAAAGAGGTAAAGAAAGGAGGCCAGTCTCTTCCTCATCATGCCATTTCTTATCAGCTAACTAAACTATTATCATCAGTTTTTTATTTTCCATTGTTATATACACAATGCATATACATACATACATATACATAAACATGCCACATGTACACAGAGGCATAGCATATACACATAAAATAACATACCTATACATATACATATACATACATATGTACATATATGCAGAGTGGGGCAAAGCAGGTTTACAGTTGTTTGTTTGGAAAAATAATATAATAATTCATAAATAATGATAGAATAAACTATTTCTCAAACTCACAACTGTAAACCTACTTTTGCCCCATCCTGTATGTGTACAAACACACTCATACTTTTCCTGGGGGCTGCCTTAAAAAACACACTTAAAACTGCCCATTATGTTTTTTGTTGGATTTGAAGGTACCATCATGTCATGGGGGAAAAGGGGCCTCTCAATGATGAGTTTTTACAGCTACCTGAAAGGGATCTTGAAATATTTCACTAGAACGTCAATATTATCCTTTTTCGGAGACTGTGCTAGCTCACCCAGGTGGGCCTTGTGGCTTGTCTGACCCCCTGTGTGGGACACAACACAGTACACTAGGCAAGCACGCATTCATTACCTAGCTCATTCATGCAACAAATATTTAGGTGCTGGGAAAGCAGTTATGAGAAAGTTGGCCACAGTCCCTGCTCTCTTCAAGCTGAGGCTGCCGCATGGTTAGGCAATCTGTTACCAGTGAAGCCTTGTGGGGTGAGAGGAGTCCCTCCGAGCCAGTCCTGGGACAGCTGCTCCTCGTTGCCAGTAGTGAAATCGCAGGTGAGCCACACAGAAAGACTGTGGTTTGATCTGCTTTGGATTCATGGAAAGGCATGTTTATAGTGTTAGAAATATATAGCTCAAGGGAGTAGACATCGAAGTGTACATAAAGGACATGACATCAAAATGCATGTATTAAAAATGTTCATCTACCCAGGACCCCAAAGGAGAAAGAGAAAGAGAAGTAGTAATGTATTTGCTGTGTTGGTGAAGCTGACAACTTGTACATTTATTATTCATTCAACCAATGGTGCCGTAAGCCCCCACTGTGAGCCAGTCACTGTTCAAGTTACTGGGGATATGAGGAATATGCCTGCCCCGTGGAGCATGTGTTCGGTTGGGGGAGCCATTCCAGAAACACGATACAGGAGTAGACAATGTCAGTGTGTTAGGGAATGTGGGACGTGGGAAGGAGACAAAAAATGAGGCCCAAACGGGGGCTGCGTGAGGGACTGTGTGAAATTTTACAGGAGGCCAGGGAGTGTCTCTCTGTGCTGCAGCTTTTGAGTGAAGGCTTTAGAGAAGTGAAGGAGCAACCTTGCAGAAATTGGGGAAGGAGCCTTCCAGGCGGAAGAAGCTGCAAGTGAGGAAGGAACTAACTACAAGTGACCAGTCTCTGAGGGACACCGTGTTCCTGGGGTGTGACTGCAGTGGAGGCAATGGGAGGTGGGGGGTGTGCCGGGGGGAAGGAGGGGCGGGGGAGAAGAGGAGGAGACAGGCAGGGTCCTGGGACACAGACCACACACCTCCTCAGAGGGCACGGTAAGGACTTGCACTCTTACTGTGGGTGAGATGGGGAACCAGTGGAGGGTTTGGAGCACTTCAGTTGGAACAGATAATTCTATTCAGACTGTGGCTGAGGCCCTAACCTGTTTGGCTCAGTGGATAGAGTGTTGGCTCAGACTGAAGGGTTCCAGGTTCCATTATGGCCAAGGGCATGCACCTTGGTTCTGGACTCGATCCCCAGAAGGGGGCATGCAGGAGGCAGCTGATGGATGTTTCTAACTCTCTATCCTTCTCCCTTCCTCTCTGTAAAATCAATGAAATATATTTTTTAAAAAAGAAAAGAAAAGAAAAGAAAGGTGTGGCTGAGGACAAGTGAAGAAGCAGAAAGACCAGACGGGAGGCATTTGCAAATGAGCCGGGCAGGAGAGGGTGGTGGCTGGCACCAGGCTGGTAGCTGGGAGATGGTGGGAAGGCATAGGATTTCAGATGTGTTTTGGAGGTGGAACTGGTGGCAGTTGTGATGGACCGAATGTGAGAAAACTTAGGGAGGCCTGGAAGGTTTCCATCTGAGAACCTGAAAGGATGAAGGAGCTGGTGTGCAGGGGATCGCAGGAATGTAGTTTTGGACACAAAGTTCGATCCAAATGGAGAGTTCAAGGATTTTGTCTGGAAATGGTAATAACTACTGAGCTCTGTTTGAGAACTGCTTTTGTGCTGAGCACTTCTCCAGGTTTTTTGTTATTATTAACTTAATCCTCCTATGAGGTACCTACTATTTTTAGCCCCATTTTACAGGTTAACAGGCAGAAGAACAGACGGATTAAGTAACTTGCCCCAGGCTATAGGGCCAGATTCAAGATCCTTGTACTTAAGGTACCCCATAGGAGAGGGAGAGGCAGATTTCTATGTTTCATCCCTTTTTTTCTTGCCGGATGGATGGGGCCGGGAAGCACTGGGATGAGGGCAACATGTTGCTACCAAAGGCCCACCCCAGAGAGAAGAGTTCAGGCTCAGCACTTCAACTCTTTTGTTGCCTGAGGGTATTCAGTCCAGAACCTAAATAGAAGGATTCATCCAAGATTGCTAAGTGGATAATTAACGTTCATTAGTCCAAATGAGAACAGGCTGTGAGATGGAGGGACTGCGCCTCTCCCAGCTGCATTACTCTGTGTTTCTCTTTCAAGGGAAATATTACCATGTTATCTAAGAAATGTAAAGACCTAATGTGAAAATGTAAATAATCGGAATAGCTTTCTTTCTAAGTCATTGGAGTCTTTTGATATGTAGTTTTAATAAACCTTAACTATTTTAAGAAACATATTTTCAATGTATGTACAATTTTTATTTTTTTAATAAAAGGAATCTATTTTAAATGTATATTAAATTATAAAGAACAATAGTTCAACCCAATACCCAGTTTAATAAATAGAACGTTGTCGTCACCCTCTTCCCTCCCTCCGCATCACCACTTTTCTGTTCTGGGTTTTTCATTAATAATCGCATTACTTCAGATTTCTAACAGTTATACTAGCTGCACATGTATTAAGAATGATATAATTGAATTTCACCTGTTTTTAAACTTTATATAAATGGAATACTACTGTATGTATTATTTCATGGCTTGCTTTTTTTAACACAACATTCTGGGAGATTTTTCCATGTTTTTACCTGTAATGATAGTTCCCTTGGTTTTCATTGCTGTGATTCCATTTTATTAATATCCCACAGTTCATCTTTCTGTTCTATTATTGGTGGATATTTGAGTTGTTTCTACTTTTCTGGGAATTAAGAATGCTCTTCTTTGAGCATTCCTTTTGTATGTTTTTTTTTTTTTTTTTTTCTGGAAAGAGTCTAAACATAAACCCTGGTGAACATGTGTAAGTAGTTCTCTTGTATAAAAAAGTTGGAGGGGCCCTAGCCAGTTTGGTTCAGTGGATAGAGTTTTGGCCTGGGATTTGATTCCAGTCAAGGGCACATACCTTGGTTGCAGGCTTCTCCCTGACCTGGGCCCTGGTCAGGGCTCGTGCAGGAGGCAAGCAATCCATATGTTTCCCTCACATTGATATTTCTCTCTTTTTTCCCCTCACTCTCCCTAAGGGGAAAAAAATACCTTTGGGTAAGGATTAACAACAGCAATAATAAAAAGTTGGAGGGAAATTACTGTGCTGTAGGATATGTTTATTTTTAATTTTATCAGATAACACCAATTTATCTCCATTAGCCATCCTATATAATAAAAGACTAATATGCACATTGCCCCCTCGAAAGTTCAATCAAGAGACTAGGAGTTTGATCGATTGCTATGTTGTGCGCTGACCACCAGGGGATGGTGTGGAACATGGTAGGTGACCAACAGCAGCAGTAGGGTGCTGAGGGATCGAGGGAAGGAGGGGATGGGGAGGCCGGGAGGTAGGGAATCATATGGGCCCTGATCGCTGGCCAGGCCTAGGGACCCCACCTGTGCACGAATTTCATGCACCAGGCTTCTAGTATATATAAAAGAGGCTTCAGCCTCACTTGCTCTCTTACACTTGGAATTGTCATTTCTATTTTTGTCACGGGGAGGTAAGGAGATAGAAAAGGGAGATAAGGAGAATGGTATTTCATGTGGTTTTAATTTGCATTTCTTAGATTACTAATGAGGTTGAGCATCTATTTTTTTCCATTTGGATTTTTTCATAAAATGCCTATTCAGGTATATTCTTGTTGGGGCTTCTCCCTTTTTTCTTGCTGATTTCTAGGAGTTTCTTGTGGATTTAATGAATGGCAGATATTATCTCCTACCCTGTGGGTGGTCTTTTCACTTTCTTTATGGTGCCTTTTTTAGTTCTGGTTATTAATCCTCACCCATTTTTTCCACTCACTTTTTTTATTTTTATTTTTATAGAGAGTGGGAGGAAGAGATAGAAGAAGAGGAGAGGAAGAGAGGGGGATGGGGGGGGAGAAAGAGAGAGAGAGAGAGAGAGAGAGACATCAGTTGCCTCTCAAACGTGCTCTGACCCTTTGGTGCACAGGATGATGCTCCAACCAACTGAGCCGCCTGGCCTGTGCTTATAGAGTTTTGCTGTCTACTAGTGGAGTTGTTTGGTTACCCTGCTTGTGATACCTTGGGATTTCTAATCTGACAAGTAAAATTTTTAATAAATTCCTAGCCAACATTTTCCCAAATATTGCCACTGCAAACGTGGGAAGATTTAATATTTAAACCCCTGAACAAAGGAGTTCTCGCGGCTCTGTCTCTTGCTGCTCGCACCTGACTCCTGGCTGACGGGGCTCTCATGCTCTGTCTTTGCCCACGTGGCCCCCAGCCATGCAGACTGCACACAATAGACAGATGGACTGAATCTAACCTAATGCTACATCGAACCCCTCACTCCCATGGAATGGAAACTCTGGACACCAGTCCTATTTTAGCTCCACTAACGCCCCAGCTCCACCTTTTTCAGGACTGGGTTAAGGAAGGGCATGGGACTTTACCAACCCGAGGAATGTAAGTCCCCTTCCTGAGATTGAGAAATTCGATTAAGTCGAAATAATTGAAGACCCAAACGCCTAAGAAAAATAATGGATAGGGCTTTCTTAAGGCAAAAGTAAGCCTTTCACTAAAGTTATATTCTGGGGTGTGACTGCCCACCATGACCTGCCCCTTTTCCCCATCTCCCAACCAACCCCTGCCCCACCCCAGGCCTTTTTCACACTATTGCCTGTGTCCTTGGGTTATGCATATATGGTCTTAGAAAACTTAACTTCTAAAAAAGAGACTTTCTGAAGTGATTTTTTAAAGGCTGAATTTGGTGCTCAGAGCTAAGGAGATAAAGCCAAGCCCTGTGCGTTTCCCCCTTGGAGACATTTTTCATTGTATTGCATGTCAGCAGCCCCAGTACATGTCCAATTGCACATATAACGATGTGCAGCATCGCCAGTTACAGTCCAACCAAGGCGTGCAGAGGCTTATCGCATTCACATGCAAATATATGTATACTCCATAGCCACTCTTATCCTTTGACCCGATGTAGACCTAATTTTGCAGTTTAGGTTAGTGAGTTATCTTGAACTTGTTGGCCTGCCACTAAAAATGGACAAAATGTAAGGATAAGGGTGAAACTGTAAGACTCCTGTAGTTTGGGTTAGAACAAAGCTGAAATCTAAACTTCTAAATAAAAGTAGACCCTAAAGTCACTCATATTCTTTAGTAAGATTTTGTGTTTTGTTTTGAGGGTCATGAGACCTCAGTCGTATCATTTTTGACACTGACTCACGGTGGTGTCTCAGTTGCTGTGTAGTATCATGAGTGGTACTGCCTACATACTTCCTTGCCTTGTGCAGCTGTTGAGATTTCATAGGGTCTGAGCAACATCGAAGTAAGATAAGCTCTGAAGGAAAACAATAGTTAAAGTGTATGCTTTTGGTTTGTGGTCTGCCCCCAGGCCTACCATTGACCTTGCCCTGCTGGACATGCCCTTCCTTCAACTCGCTGGGGAGATGCCCTCTGACCTCCGAGAGCAGCTGGACCATGCACTCTGAAGACACCAGTAGTCCTAGTTGCGGCCCCTCATACACAGACCTGCAGTTCATCAGTGCGGAGGAGCAGATGAGTGGCAGGGCATCTAGGGCCGACTCTACAGGTAAGACGGAGCACCAAGCCACAGGGCTTTGCCAATCACTCTCCCTGACCTGTAGCCCTTCTTCAAATCTCTGTAGCCAGCTTTGTTTGTAGAATAAGGTCAAGGTTAACATCCAGTCAAAATACTAGATTCCTGAGTGATTCAAAATTGGGTTATTAGAAAAGAAAACATATACAGATTGGCTGGTTGGTTAGAAGATGATCAATATTGGGAAACCATTTGACATATATTATTATTATTATTATTATTATTATTATTATTATTATTATTATTTTATTGTTTGAAGTATTACATATGTCTTCCCCCCCCCACCATTGACCTCTACCAGGTTGCTCTGACTCCCCCCCCTGTCTGTGTCCATTGGTTATGCTTATATACATGCATATAAGTCCTTTGGTTGAACTCTTACCCCCACCCCCCAGCCTTCCCTCTGAGGTTTGATGGTCTGTTCCATGCTTCTCTGTCTCTATTTTTGTTCATCAGTTTATATTGTTCCACAAATGAGTGAGATCATGTGATATTTATCTTTCTCTGTGTGACTTATTTTGCTTAGCATAATGCTCTCCAGGTCCATCCATGCTGTTGTGAATGGTAAGAGTTCTTTCTTTTTTACAGCAGCATAATATTTCATTGTGTAGCTGTACCACAGTTTTTTAATCCACTCATCTTCTGATGGGCACTTAGGCCGTTTCCAAATCTTAGCTATGGCGAATTGAGCGGCTATGAACATAAAGTGCATCTGTCCTTCTGATTGGTGTTTCTGATTTCTTGGGATATAGTCCTAGAAGTGGGATCTGGGTCAAATGGGTTTCATTTTTAATTTTTGAGGAAACTCCAAACTATTGTCCACAGTGGCTGCACCAGTCTGCATTCCCAGCAGCAGCACACGAGGGTTCTTTTTCTCCACATCCTCTCCAGCCCTTGCTGTTTGTTGATTTGTTGATGATAGCCATCTTTTGAGACAGCATGAATGGACCTGGGAATTATCAAGTCGATTCAATGAGTTTGGCATTACAATGGTACTGAAACCAAAGAAACAAGGTCCTGCTTCCTCTTAGCTCCAGCACCTGGGTGAGGCTTTGGGAGACACAGACACATGCCAGCAGGAACTGGATTGTCTGGCATCAGGGCAGGAACTCAGGGTGGCTTTCTCCCAGATGCAGGAGCTCACAGGGATCATAGTTCCTATCCCGGGACCTCCCCGGTCACAAGGCTGACTTGACAGTATGTCTTAATGTGTTATTTTCCTGACGGTTTGGTACAAGTGTTGTTCTTTGTCAATTTCGCTTCTCCTTGGATAACAACTATTGGTAATATTCACAAAATTGAATCTTGCATCCTACCCACCCAAGCATATTCCCTCTTCAGCAAAAGGGAGGTAGATTTAAGCAGAGAAAAAGTAAATGTTGCGTGAAGTGGAATGAGTATCAGGATTCAGCCACTGTATCTAGACTACAAATCATTTTGCAGTTATGTTTATTCTGTTGGGCCTGAGTTGAGCTATATACATTAGCATGCAGATCCTGAGGTCTCATTGATTACATTTCCAGTAGGTGTAGGATGGAATGCCGGCTGGCTTCAACGGTGGTATTATGGCCCATCGGCAAGTACCATACTGCATATTAGGGTTAGGACGGCATTGGAAACATGTGATGTGTTCTTGGTGTTTTGGTTGTTGGGACCAAGAGATTGTTTTCCTTTGAAAGGGATGGAGTTACTGGTAGTTTCTCTGTGGATGAAATTACCCAGTGTGTCCAATAATGTTTTTTCTTCTCAAATCTTTAGAAATTTGTCTCTGAATCATTTTTCAAACTTGGGCAACATTTACCCTCATGCTGTGTACTATTGAGGGTTCTATAAAGACAAAGGGTTCAAACATACCCGGCTGACATGGCTCAGTGGTTGAGCATTGACCTTTGAACTAGGAGATCATGGTTTGATTCCCAGTGAGGGCACATGCCAGAGTTGTGGACTTGATCCCCAGTGTGGGGTGTTCAGGAGGCAGCTGATTAGTGATTTTTTCTCATTAATGTTTCTATCTCTCTATCCCTTCCTTGCTGAATCAACACACACACACACACATACACACACACACACACAGAGTATATATACTAATAAAAGCCTAAGTGGTCCTTGTGCCCTTGTGCAATGCCCTTACATCATCACAAGATGGCCAGCACAAGATGGCTGGCAGGGGAGGGCAGTTGTGGGGGACCAGACCGGCAAGGGAGGGCAGTTAAGGTGACCAGGCTGGCAGGGGAGGGCAGTTGGGGGTGAGATCAGGCCAGCAGGGGGGGGGGGCAGCTGGGGGCATCCAGACCTGCAAGGGAGGGCAGTTGGGGGCCATCAGGTTGGCAGGGGAGGGCAGTTGGGGGCAATTGGGCCAGCAGGGGAGCAGTTAGGCATCAATCAGGCCAGCAAGGAAGCAGTTAGGGGGCGATCAGGCTGGCAAGAAGAAGTGGTTAGGGGCAGTCAGGCAGGCAGGCAGGTGAGTGATTAGGAGCCAGCACTCCTGGATTGTGAGAGGAATGTCCAACTGTGGGATCAGGCCTAAACTGGTAGTTGGACATCCCCCAAGGGGTTCCAGATTGGAGAGAGTGCAGGCTGGGCTGAGGGACATACACCCTGCTCCCCACCATGCATGAATTTCATGCACCAGGCCTCTAGAGGGTGTGTGTGTGTGTGTGTGTGTGTGTGTGTGTGTGTGTGTGTGTAAGGGTTCAAATAGAATTTAGTTTGGTATTTGATAAATTTGCAAAGAATTCTAGTTTAACACAGTCTCTCTCTCTTTTCATAAGCTACAGTTCTTTCTAGCATTTTGTTTTCACAGACATTCCCTCAGTTCTGCTTGATCCCCATGGCTGTCGATCAGGTCAGTGTCTGATGATCCTGTCAGCGGCTGAAATATGCCTCCCCGCCCTCATCTCCGCCGTGGGGAGCATTTCCTGGTGGCAGGGCACTATCAGGGGCTGAGGCTGTGCTTCTCCTCCTCGCTTCTCCATGCTCCTAACCTCCTTGCCAAGCCTTCCTGCAGAGGACGCAGATGATGTATTGGTTCACGGACTCTGGAGTGATCATCAAGGATGCAGTTTCTTCCCTCACCTGCCCCAGGGATCTCATTAGGCTGGAGAGGTGGAGAATGGGCTCCTCGCTGCAGGGAAAGTCAGCATGTCTGTTCAGGCTCTTTTTTCAGTGGCCTCTCTACTTAGGTGAAAATTACTTTAATACCTGAGGTTCCAGGAATGAAATCAGAGCCCTATTTTATTATTACTGGACATTATTACTCTGTCTCCCAAGCTTTAATGGTCTCCAGTTATTTTAAGTATCTGTTCTGACAGGGTTACAATGGGCACCGAGAAAGCCTCCGCCCTGTTGTTTCAGTCAAGGTCCTGGGAGGAAGCAGATGGAGCCCTCGGAAGGGTTTATCTGATAAGAGTGTAATGACAGGCTGAAACCGCTTTGGCTCAGTGGGTAGAGCATTGGCCGGCGGACTGAAAGGTCCCGGGTTCGATTCCGGTCAAGGGCATGTACCTTGGTTGCGGGCACATCCCCATTAGGGAGGGTGTGCAGGAGGCAGCTGATCGATGATTCTCTCTCATCAATGTTTCTAACTCTCTATCCCTCTCTCTTTCTCTCTGTAAGAAATCAATAAAATATATTTTTAAAATAATAGTGTAATGACAGGACTGCTTATAGAGGCAGCAAGAGTTAGAATCATGGAAGAGGGTCTGCCCCACAGGGTCCCGAAACTCAAACACTTATCAAACAGCAAAGTTAACTTGGATATGCAGGCTGTTGTTAAAAGTGTTGGGAAACAAGAAAAAAAAATTTTTTGACAACCTTCCCTGGATTTACAAAGCCAGCCTTACTTTGTCTCAGGCTCTGTTATACCTCTGGCTGTAAAAGGGACAGAGCCACTGTCAGAGACTTGGCGAGCTGGGGAGAGCGGGGAATCAATACCCAGATTTAGCTAGAAGCCGAAGGGCCAGCAGACCTGGTGAGGCAGCCCACAGAGGTCAGCCCCCAGGCCACAGAGCAGGTGACAACAAGTATCAGTGGGTTTGGGGTCATGGGTGGTGGTGAGCAAATAGAGAATTGGCAACACTCTAATCCCCATCAGCAACTAAATGGCCCGGAGGCTGGGGTCACTCCACAGCCACAGATGCAAAACCAGGACTAGAGAGTGATGCATGATGCTCTCAGTTCTCTCCCATGGCTACAGGGAGGCTGGAGGTATGGCAGGGGCAGCCAGGACTCTTTGTGGACTGTCTGTGCAGGGTGTGTGCTATCTCTGGCTTTTACAACAATCCTGCAAGGCAGGTATCCTTCTCTCCATTTCCTAGGTGATTCTGAGTCTTTGGAAGCTAAGAAACTGGTCTAAGAGAATGTGACTAAGAAACAGACAAACCTGGATTTCAATCCAAGTTCCAAAGCCTTTTTCAGTGGTTCCCAAATCTGGTGGTGTCCCCAGAATTATTATGGGTATCAATTTGCTGTGTTACCTTTCAGACCTTCATATATATATATATATATATATATATATATATATATATATATATATATATACTTGTTGATGCCATGGGGTTATTTTTAACCTAAATAGGATCAAAGGGATTTTAAAAAGATGAGTAGCAGGAAAGCTGGAGGAAGAAGCTGATGTTTCCTTATCAGATATGAGTGTTTACAGATAACTGCTGTGTGCCCACAGTACTGTGTTATGTAAACAAGTTTCTAGGCACTGCTTTGTGGAAAGAAATACCCAATTCTTTAGTAAGGCGTGGGTGCAGGTGGGCCCAGGTGCTGAGGAGCGCCCCCATCTGCTTCTGATGGAGCATCATCCTTTGTATCTCACCTGCACCTGTTCTCCAGGCCCGGAGGTGGCCAGCGGTGTCTCCGGGGCCCTGGGAAAGGGAGAGGTCCTAAGGTGGGTGACCCGGAGAGCCCACCCCCAGGCGGAGTGGACAGTCGATGCTGCCGCAGCGGTGGGAACCCGATGAGGCTGTCTTCCTGAACACCCTGACCTGTGTGTCCAGGGTGGAGCCCTGACTTTGAAAAGATCCCATTTCCCTCAAAGATCCCAGGATAGAAAGTGGGTAAGGACAAACAAGGTTTAGGAGAATGACCATGTGCTTCGAAACCTCTGGCATTTATTCACCTGCCCAGCGGTGGGGAATTTATAAATGCTGTCAGTAGGACAGACAGTTGAGCTACTGAGAGCTTCAGAGGAATCCGGCACCAGGTCTGTGGCAGTGGCTCTGAGAGTCTGTCCTTTGAGGCTGGATGGCTCCTCCAGGGTAAGCTGCACCCCCACGAGGCTATGGAGCAGATCTCATCTGTCTGTCTCCTTCGGGCAGTGCTCTCCCCAGAGCTGATTCCTCATCTGTGAAATGGGGCTGAGCATCCCTGTCCAGGTAGGGCGACGTGTGCGCAGGTGCTCCGCTCAATGCTGAGTGCTGTAGGACTGAAAGAAAATCCCCAACTGAATAGCTCTGGGCCTCATCTCCCTGTGACATGGGACAGGATGATAGTTACTGCCTACCCCGTTCTTGTCCCAAAGAGCACTGTCACCGACACGCGTGGTGGGATGGGGTCTCAGAAGGGCTTTGCAGCTCTCAGCAGTGAGCCACAGGTCCATGCAGAGGCCTGGGGGGACTTCCGTGTGATTGGTTTCTGTGCTAACAGCTTGGGGGCCTTTGGGAGAACTGCCTTAGGGAGACTTGTCATTTAATCTGTCCCCCCCCCCCCGCCCCCCGCCCCGCCCCCGCCGCCCCCTCTCCCCATGCCTTGGGGGTGGAAGTTGGGGGTGAAGAGTTGCTCCCTCAGCCAGGTGTCCTGGCTTTCTCTGGTAGCAATGTGTGAGGAAGCCACCTGGCAGGAGCTCCGTGCTTCACCTCCTGTGTGGAGAGGGGTTACGGAGGCCCCGCCCAGCCTGTTTACCTCGGCCCATGGCTCTGAGCTGTTGCTCCTCCTGGGGCGCAGGGAGCCACAGCCTCCTTCCTGTCATGGAGGCAGGAATTCTGCCGGCAGTTGGCAGCCCCACAGGGACACCCAGATCCCAGCATAATTGTGGAGGGCAAGACTCTGTGATCAGCCCCGCTTTTTTCTCATTTCTCACCAAGGAGATAATTAGGAGGAGGCAGGCAAACAAATCCCCTTGCCTTGGCTAAGCCACAGGTGTGGGCCAGAGCTGGGAGCAGTGCTGATATTTGCTCTGGGGTTCAGCTCCCCAGAGCCAATGGCAGGAGGACTGGGAACAGGCAAGATTTCTAATGATACTTGCTTCATCTTTCACCCCTATCTCCCAGGGTCCCCTTTCCCTAGCTGATAGGCCCGCCCTGCCATACTGACAGCTGAGCAGCTCTGTGATGCTGCTAGTTTAGCACGCGTGGGTAAACAGCAAGAGGATGGAGGGAACAAAGATAAGCCTCTGCCTCTGAAGCATTGCAACCAGGAAAGAGAGCGCACAGAAATGTTTGCAGTAGCTCAAGCAGCTGTTAAGTGGTGGGCTTCCTTCCATTTGGGTTTTTTTCAAGCATAAGAAAAGTGGAGATTTACGTGTGGGATGGGAATGCTCAGGCTGTATGCATTAGTGAGGAATGACAAGGCTGGTGAAGCACACAGCAGGTGTGTAATAATGTCTGGTGAACGGATCCATGAATGAACGCAGTGAAGGTGCAGGCGATGAGTCATCTGCATCGCAGACATCTGTGTCTCACTGGGTTAAGAGTCCAGCATCCCTCCCGAGTGTGTCCCATGGAGCAGCCCAAGAAAAGCCCGGATGCTGGGGGCCAGTGCATTAGGTCATACTGTGTCCCCTCTGTTGGAGATTCATAGCATCTAACAGCTTATTAAGGACTTTGAAAAGTCCTGAAATTATATGTATCTACCGTATGTATGTATATGTAGAGTTTATACATATATGTGTATACATATATTTATATACATATATTTATACGTGTATATATGTACTAATGTAAATTTAGTCTTTCTTTAACCCATACTTCCTATCTGGTCACCTGGTACAGAAACCCAAACACACATCAATTGGCCAAATTGACTTGGAAGTGCAGGCCATTGCTAAAGTGTTGGGAAACCAGAAAAATATATTTTGCCAAACTTTCCTGGATGTACAAAGCTAGCCTTACTTTGTCTCAGGCTCTCTTGTACCTCTGGGCCTTTACTTATTTATTTATTTATTTATTTATTTATTTATTTATTTCTAGATTCAGCAGACCTAAGACTACATTTCCCAAACTTTCTTTGAATCTACACCCTCAGGGTCTTAAAAACAAATATAGACCAGATGTTCTTGATTTGTTTTCATTTAATTGATCACAGTGGAATTCTGCCAGAGCAGGAGGACATCCCCAGAGATTTTGGACTCATTCTTTCCCTCAGAAACAAGTGTTTATGCTGGGTAGAAAGACATGGGCTTGAGAACCCAATTTTTTCAAGAAGAACTTTTTAGATTCTCAGAAGGTTTCTCTGTCATTCATCATTGGGGAAGGGTGACAATATGAGAGCATCACCCAGGCTGCATGCCTCCTTACAAGGTGTAGCACGTGTCTCTGCTGTCCTAGTGTAATCCTACTGCAGCTGGAAGAGCGTCAGACAGACTCCGGGGCCCAAATTCTCAATAAACAGCAATTAGCGTGTTTTTTTGTGTTTTTTTTTTTTTTTTTTTTTTTTTTTTTTAATTAAGCCTCACCTGAGGATATGTTTCCATTGATTTCTAGACAGTGGAAGGGGGAAGGGAGAAAAACATCAATGTGAGAGAGACACATCGATTGGTTGCCTTCTGCACATGCTCCGACCAGGGCTGGGGATCAAACCTACAACCCCTGTATGTACCTTTGACTGGGAATCGAACCCAAGACCCTTTGGTACACAGACGTTCTAACCACTGACCCATGCTGGCCAGCGCAAGGCACTTTTGTATTTTATGATTATTTTTAACTTTGAGTATATTTTGCTTGAGAGACAACAATAAGTTAACTTATTTAAAAAAAAAATTCTTTCTCCCAGCTATAATCCTGAGTAGGTTCTCTCCTGAGTTTTACTCTAGGTTGTGGTCCCTGTGCCATCTGCTCAACCTTTGAGAGGGATGTTCTTTGCATGGAGGTCATCTCCTCATCAAACTCAGCGCCTCCAGGGCAACAGTGGGGTTTTCCAGTTTGCATCGTCCCTACACTCTGGTCTCCAGCACCATGCCTGGGCCCGAGGAGGTGTCCAATGAGCATTTTTAGTTGTATTTCCTCTTTTGATCACATTATATCAGTATTATGCCCTTGCCTAACATCTTAGAAAAAAAAAAAGAAAAGCTTGCCTCAAAATACCTTAATCCCAAGGACTCCAGTCTAGAAAGAGAGTTGAGAAAAATAGAAAAGAGTTCCTTTGGTCATAATTTTTAATTATTCTGCTGACTGTTTTTAATGTAGGTCATCAAATTCCTCTGTGAAGGATGGGTTTTCCCACTTTAAGTAGCTTCCCGGGTGAGTTATCCAACATCACTGCTTTCAGTGAGATTAGGAATTGCTCACTGAAGCTCTCGTGCAAACCATTCAAGACCCAGCAAACTCAGGCTTCAGAAAGAACTCTGAGCTGTGCCTTTTTCTCGGTAAAAGATGTTACTCTGACTCAACAAAGTATCAGCTGACAGAGGTGCCCAAACCATAGTGGCTGTCAGAGTCCCCTCCCAAGTATTTATTGTCATTAGTCCTGAAACCTCTGGAAATAGATGTTTTCTTACTTGGTTTAGGATCAAGTGATTGGCTTGGAGTCACAGACTTTGAAAGTTAGAAGAAATGTAAGAGATTATTTAGCAGGATTTCTCCATTTTCCAGGTGAGGAAGCCGAGGCCTAGAGACTTTTACCCACAGGCTGAGAACCGCTAGCAGGGTCGCCTAAGACCATTGAAAAACACAGATATTTGTTTACATCACGATTCACAACAGTAGCAAAATTACAGTTATGAAGTAGCAATGAAAACTATTTTATGGTCGTGGGTCACCACAACATGAGGAACTGTATTAAAGGGTCATGGCATTAGAAAGGTTGAGAACCACTGGCTTAGAGCTTTAAAAAGCTCCACGTTAATGTTCAAGTGTATCATGTTTGTTTCCAGGGAGAGTGAGTTCACACAGGCCCTTGGGTCAGATGAGGAGATAGGTCACACAGCTGTAAAAGGCAGCTGCCTGGTAGAATTCACATCTGCCAAGGGTCTCAAGGACAAGTTCATGTTACCACCTTGGGGTTCATCTGGAAACACAAATCAGTGCTCTATGCGGGTTGCAAACACCAATGAGATGTCAGCCCTTTCCAGTGGTAGCACCAAGGGTGCTCCACAGCCTCTTTCTCGGTGAAATGGACACCTGACTCTTCCTTGGTCTCATGTGGAGTGCTGTGTGTATCAGTTTACTAGAGCTGCCTTAGCAAAGAACCATGGAGTGGGTTAAGTGACAGAAATTTATTTCCTCACAGTCCTAAAGACTGGAATTCCTAGATCAAGGTACATGAGCAAATTGGTTTCTTCGGAGGCCTCTCTCCTGCTTCTTCACCAGATCCTCTTGCCTTTGTGCGTCTCTGTGTCGTCATCGCTTCCTCTGATGACAGTCATACTGGGTTGGGGCCATCCTAATGACCTCATTTTAACTTCACTGCCTCTCTAAAGACCCTGTCTCCAAATATAGTCACATACAGAGGCACTTGGGGTGAAGACGCAACATGTACATTTTGAGGATACACAATTCAGCCCATAATACTAGACAAACACCACTTACTAGTAAAGCCCCTTTGTTCCCTGCACAGAATGGCCTCACTGACACTAAAGCATCTGTGTCATCTTTCTGGAGGCATCATGAGCGTGCCACTTGGTGTAGAGACTGGGTCTAGGGTCTGACACTCCATGTTCAGCCTGCTTCCCACAGCTAGCGTCAGGAGAAAGGAGTCGTTCATGCTTGATAAATCCCTCAGTCAGCCTGTTCACCTGCTTATTTGCACAGTGGCCTGCTGACTCGCCAAGGGCCTGCTTTATCCTGCCCGACTCACGGGCTTACATGACAGTTCAAAAGTCACAAGAGAAGAAATGAGGAAAAAAGTTTATTAATCCCCATAATCAGCTGTGCAGATTAAACAATTATGCATATTACTAGTGCATAAACTCCACTAGCTTAGTGGAGTTTAAAGGAATTAGAGTGTGTTGGTTGGAGAGTTGGGAATTTGCATGCAAGGATTGTGGAAAGACATTTCTAGAGGTCATTCTGGCCATCAGTGCCAGTTTAAATGTCACACGCTTAGACTGCTGCCTTATCCTCAGGAAATAATTAGACACATGCCTGAACGTGCAATGCATCACTGTTTGTATTAGCTAAAGCAAACAAACAAAACCAAAATGTCCAACCAAATAGCAATTAAAATGGAATGCTATGCAGCCACGGCAAGTGCTCCCGTTAGATTGTGAACTGAAGAAAGGAAGGTTGCAGAATAATATGTATAATAGTTTTGTTATATTGGCCTACATATAGTTTTGTTACGTGTGTGTGTGTGTGTGTGTGTGTGTGTGTGTGTATGTACATTAATTTCTGTTCCTAAATATATAAAAAAAATTTAATAGACTGTATCCCAAGCAGATAATATTGATTATCTTGAGGTAGTGGACTTTCATTCCTTACTACATTTATAGGATATGAATTATTTATAATAATCATGGGATCCCTCTGAAACTCAAAAAAAAAAAGAATGAAAATATTTCTATTTAGAAAGAAATACGTTACATGTGTTACTGGGGCTATTTTAAAATATTCTTTCATGTTGGATGTATTTGTTTTCGGGCTGACCTATTTGAGGGGTGGCTGCTGGCTATTTTGCTGTGGGTGGAGTGGGCTAGGCTTTTCTCCATGAAAGAGCTACGTGCTTGTGTTTAACCTTGCACCGCACAATCCTAGGTGCCCGTTCTCTGCAGGAAGTGTGAGGTATGATGGGAAGCTCTAGTTATCTGAGTTGGACAGACCAGGGTCAGACACCAGCTCTGCTTCTCCCTGCTCGGTGATATTGGGCAAATCATTTAACCTCAACGACCTTTAGTTTCCTCCACTGTAGGACGGAAATAATAAGGATCACCCTGAGCTTGCACGTTTATTTCCAAGGTTCTGTGAGACCAGGTACGCGAAGTCCTGGAATATAATGAGTAGTAGCCATTAGGATGAGAGCAATATAATGTAGTTTTCATATTTTAGAGTTAGGATGTAGTCTATGGGAAGAAAAATTTTTAAAGTTGTGGAAAAAGAGCTAAATCAAACCCAGAAGAAGTTCTATTTCATGTCGTTAGCCGATTCATATAACCCACCTTTACAGAAAGGCAGTGTCTTTTATTTTCTCAGTTTTCATTGACTGACTGAAGGGTGGGCTCACTCGATGTGCTTTGTGAAACCACTTGTATCTACGGTATTTTTCTGCAGAATTGGAATTTTTCCCCGGGAGAGGTGGGAAGGGGCCTGGGGAGGGGGAGGCCCTCACTGCCAGGTTCACTTTCACAAATTGCCTCCCCTCCCTCCTCTTCACGATTGGTTTGTTTGTACAAATTGGTCGCCTCAAGCAACACATTATTAGTTTGAGCCAGAATGTATCCCAGGAGGCTTACTGTTTTCCCTTTGCCAAGTAATTGTCCTCTTCCCGCAGAGGATGCTGGGACTGTGGGGGCATTTTCCACACTGTCATATTTCATTCCGGTTCCCCCACCTTCCACCGAGCGCCTGCTATTTGCAAGGCACTGACTGTGTCATTTTACTGCATGTAGAAAGCAACCAGTTATGGGCTCTTCATCTGTATTTTCCACCCCTCGATTTCCCCCTCCTTCCTCCCACCCTCAGCACTGGCGTCTGAGGAACGAAGATAATATCACTGGCCAAAATAGTCACTGTCCCTCCCTATGCTGTAGGCCCCGGACAACAGGATGATATTCTGCCCCGTGGACATCAGGCTTGGCCATGTGACTCCCTTTCGGGCCAGGGACATGCAGGTGGAAGTGACACTTCCCAGCATCAGTTTCCATGTGTTTCCACCACATGCCTTTTCCCCTTCGTCTAGGTCACCCATACCGCCCACCTGCTGCCCTCAGACCCTTGCTTGGACCCTGTCCAGGTGCTCCTCTGGCTTCATGCACCCCCACTTCTCACTCCTGGATCCCAGTTCACGTACCCAGAACTTCAGGGTCATCTGCGCAGTCTGCTTCTAGGCACTCCTGGATGTATGCATCTGAGTGCAGCCCACGCTGCTCGGGGCTCCCCGAGGCCTGCCGGGCTGGGAGTTGAGCTTGGATGGTGGACAGCGCAGCCTTCACAGTGCAGGATGGAGCGGGGGGAGGGGAGGGAGCAGAAAGGGAGCCAGCCTCAGGCCGGGGCCACTTCTCCCTGCATGGGGATGTGTCTGCCTGGAGCTCCACGGAGTCCAAGGATTTGCAATACCATTTTAACCTTCTGGGTTGTTATGAACATATATTGGCCAAGGAGGAGAGGACACACTATATTTCACAGTTGTTAGCTTGGTCTACACCTGTAATTACTTAGACGTACGTTATGTGAGCCCACACCTGGAGTCTTAGGGCAGGGCCCACGCAGGCTGGGGACTGATGTCCTGGACGGGGGTTCCTCTTTCAGCCTGGGCCCTGGAGTGATGTAGAATGGAGCCGGAGCTATTCTCCAGGGATGTAACGGGAGAAAGAAATCTTGTCATGGTCAGCCACCGAGATGCTGGGGTTATCTGGTCCCGTGGCATAATTTATTTAGATTGATATCACTCATTCTGAAAGAAAGAGGGGACATTCATTGAAAGTGTCTGACCTCACTCCCTTAAACATGGGGTCGCTGGGATGTTTGTTTTTGAATGCACGGTAGCACTACCCAGAAGAAAGCAGGAGAAATCCCAAGAGCTGCCTGGAGTTGCGTGTGAGTGGATTCACAGCCCGGCTGCTCTCATTGCTGCTGCACTGCCAGCGTTCAGTGAGGCCCGTTTCCCAGTGTGGGTCATCAGCACATCTGTCTGGCTTCCCTCCCCTTGACCCCCCGGAAATAGAATTCAGGAACACATCTTGGGAAAAATAAACATAAATTGAGAAAATAGTAAAAAAAAATCTTTAACACAAAGAACTTACATCTTTATTTTTTAAAATGTATCCATTACCTTTGAATTTACATTTTAACGTACCCACCACCCATCCATCTCCCATCTCGTGCCAAAAAGAACTGTCCCAGTAAATGCTTTTCAGGCCCTATGTGTTCCGATCCTACCAGCTCAGAGGCAGATGCTGGGACTCAGGGTAAGTTCTTCCTGATCGGGAACAAAGAAAAACCACCTGGTCCTCACTGCAAGGAAAGCCATGAACTAGGCCTAAGGAAATTGATGCAGATATGTAGAACAGCCATTTTGAGCATTGTATTTCAGGTGAAAAACACACTTGTTTTCAGCAAGCTGTCAAATGCATGCTTTTATTCATTCTTCATTATAGCTTGTAACATAAGCAGCACAATGTCCTCCCTTCTCAAAAAGGAGGAAATGAAGGCTGATTAAGTTCCAGTGATGTGCCCTATTTTCTGCTGCCAAAATTAATATTGGTACTAGGGATATTAATATACCAATTCATATACTAATGTGTATTATATAACACACATCAAAGATTAATATCATGTAATGCGCTTTATATTATATATTAATATCTGTTAATTATATGTAAACAACTTATGTAATATCCTTACCCAGGAGGCTTACTGCTGTAACAGCTTCGCAATTTCAGTGGCTCAACACAGTTCAAGTTTGTTTCTCATTCACCCAATGTGAGTGCAGGGCGGTGACAGGGTGCTGAGCTACTCTGCGTCCTCTAGAGTCTCCTCCATTTCGACGGCAGGTGGGAAATGGAGGTGCATGTTCCGCTGGCCACTTGCTGCTCTTTGCCTCGGGGCTCTTTCTCTCGCTATTCCTTCCTTCTGACTGGAAGGCATTCCCTCACTGCCCACCCGTCACCTCCTCACAGAGGCCTGCCCAAATTACCCCAGCTAACACAGGGCCGCCTGTGCCCACTTGACTCTCTGTCTCTCTAACCTGCTTCATTTTTCTCCATTGCACTTAACCCCACTTGGTAACAGCAGTCTGTTCTGAGTGTTTGTTCATTGAATATTTGTTCATTGAACTCCATGTGCACAGGACTTTCTGACTGTCACTAGTGTATCGCCACCTGCCTGGAACATAGTATAGTAGGTGCTCAATAATTATCTGCTGAACCAGTGAATAGCCACCACCAGATTGCACTCTGTATCTGTGGCTGGGCCTTGAGGGTAAAAACCATGACAATGTCTGGTTCATATTAAATTATCTCAAACACTATGGCTGCCATAGTATACAATAAATATTTGGCGGTAAGACAAAAGGCAACGGTAAGGAGGAAATTTCTCAAGGTTCATGTGACTCCACTTCAGTTTCAGCCCTCGTTGGTTTGGCTTGGTGGATAGAGCATCGGCCTGTGGAGTGAAGGGTCTTGGGTTCGATTCCAGTCAAGGGCACATGTCTGGGTTTCAGACTTAATACCCAGTGGGGGGCATGCAGGAGGCAGCCGATCAATAATTCTCTCTCGCCGAAACCGGTTTGGCTCAGTGGATAGAGCGTCGGCTTGGGGACTGAAGGGACCCGGGTTCGATTCTGGTCAAGGGCATGTACCTTGGTTGCGGGCATATCCCCGGTGTGGGGTGTGCAAGAGGCAGCTGATCGATGACTCTCTCTCATCGATGTTTCTGGGTCTATATCTCTCTCCCTTCCTCTCTGTACAAAATCAATAAAATATATTTTAAAAAACATAATAATTCTCTCTCATCATTAATTTTCTCTCTCCCTCTCCTTTCCTCTCTGAAATCAATATATATATATATATATATATATATATATATATATATATATATATATATATATAGTACTTCAGTTTCAACTTAAGGTTATTGAGCAATTATAACTGCCAGGCACCATCAGATACTTTATACTTTTATATACGTTGTCTCCTCTCAAGCAAGCGCACATGATTTTCACAATCTCACCTAATATTTCAGTTAGACCCTTGAGACTAGGACTTGAAACCTTGGGAAAATTCCAACAGCCACCTCCTTTCCTGTCACTGATATAGTCCTTCCCCCTCCTGACCCATGGTCTCCCTCAGCTCTGCTATCGCTGACCATCCATCTGAGGTCACAGCCCCTCTGCCTCACTCACTAGTTCATTCACTCACTCCATCCTGAGCCATCTTATATCTTTCAAACCTTTGTAGATGGTGAGAAAGTAGTTCTACCTTCTCTATCTTTACATTCAGCCTTTTATAAATCCTTGTCCTAAAATAGCCTGTTCTCTTCTCTCTGTTGCCCTAATTTCCTGAACCTTGGAAGGACAGGCATAATCTTCTTTCCATTGTTGAGCTGCCCTCCTTCCACTTTTCCTTCCCCCCTTTTTTTTAATCATCACCCAAGGATATTTTTTCCCATTGATTTTCAGCCAGAGTGCAGAGTGGAAGGGAGTGGGGGGGAGAGAGCAAGAGCAAGAGCGAGAGAGATCAATTTGTTACCTCCCACACACACCAGGATTAAACATGCAACTGAAGTATGTGCCCTTGATTGGGAATCGAACCCAAGACCCTTTGGACCGACGCTCTAACCACTAAGCAAAATCAGCCAAGGCTTCATTCCACATTTTAAAATAACTCCCCAGTGTCCATTTCTACTACCTTCTGCCCAGGTCCTGTATGTCACACTGCTGGATTTGACGTGAGTCTTTTCTAAGCCCATCTTCCCCTGCATGGTATCTCCAGGGCTCTCACTGCAACAGCTGCTGCTTGAACGACTCTCAGTTTGAAGGTACGCTATCTGGGAGGCAGGCAGCCCATCCCATGTGCAGGCAGTGTTACCATCTACCCATTGGTCCTTGGGCAGCTGCCCAAATTGAGCAATGGCTTCTCTAATCTTCAGCCATTTGACCTTGCACAAGACACCTTTTCTGCGCTCCAGTATCCTCAGCTACAAAATTAGAACAATTGTAGTAATAATTTCATAGAGTTGTGAAGGTGAATAAAAATATGTGTAATGCTCTTAGAAAACTGCTTGATGTTATGGATGTGCTTAAGATGTCAGCCCTTCCAGGAAAATAGTAATAATAATTATTATCACCATATCTTGGACCCATAAAGAATAAATCTAATCTTTTTTCCATATGACAGTTTCTTCCCTGTTTGAAAAGAGCTAGCCCTGGCCAGGTGGCTCAGTTGGCTGGAACATTGTCCAGTGCACTAAAAGGGTTGTGGATTAGATTCCTCGTCAGGGCACATACCTAGGTTGTCGGTTACATCCCTGGTTGGGCTGTATGTGGGAGACAGCCAATCAATGTTTCTCTCACATCGATGTTTCTCTCTCTCTCTCTTAATCCATAAGAAACATATCCTTGGGTGAGGATTTTAAAAAAGAAAAAAAAGAGTTAAACATCTTTAGTCCCAAAGACAGTTTACTGGTAAACTCTTTACTTGAACAGTTTGCAGTTCAGCTGGTTCTACAGAGATGACAAAACCATTTCAAGGCACTGAAGTAGGTTTAATAGACTCAAGCCCATTTGGAGACCTCAACAGTAAAATATTTTTAATATCTGTACAATGATGACTGCTTCCCTGGAATTTCTATCCCCAAAAGAGAGATTTTAAAAAAGCATTAATAAAATAAGTCTAACAAGGCAGCAGTTCAATTTTCTATGCTAATCTCAAAACTAGTGCTTAGTTATTATGTATTTAAAGTACATTTTTTGGTCATGTATGTGCTTTATACTTGAACATTTTAAAGTATGTGAATGTGACTTTTTTCGGAATCATCCCAAATCTGTAAAGCCAGCTGGATATCCTCATTTGCAAAGAAGACTATAACTTTGAGGCTGGGAGGATCTGGCCTAAAGTGCGGCCAGGGGCAGCCACACAGTGAGAGTGTAGCCTCCACCAGCCTCCCCCTCCCCCACCTTGTGGTGACACCCAGGAACTTGGGAATTTGGTTTTGTCAGGCCTGTGGGCTGGGAGAATTTCCTCCCCTACTCTAAGGGGGCTATAACCCCATACACATGTTTATGACCCATTTTATTGCAGTCTTTGTTTCAAAGGCGGATCTGCCGTGTGGAGAAGAAAAATGAGACAGCCAGCCTTGGTCCCTGCTCCCTGGGAGATGACAGGCCAAATCTTTATTAGTCTGTTGAGGAATGGAGGCGGGCGGGGCTCCCTTCCCCTTCCCAGTATCTGGCAGCGGTGAGGCTAGGAGGTGGGCTCCTGGGAGCCTTTTGTTTGGTTTCCAGGGCTCTAACCCCAGCTAGCTGCTCTGCACCAAGAGGAGGGAGAGTGCAGCTTTTAAGCCTAGTTTGGTGGCCTCAAGGGAGTTCTCTTTTTCTCTTCTGTCCAAGGCTACAGATATGCGTAGAGGTTGGCTTTGTCCAATCATTTGAGGGTCTTTGTCAAAATTCACTGCCTATATTGGTGATCAATGGCTGCAGCTCTGGGAGAGAAATGGCTAGGAACTAGCCATTTTGCTTGAGCTTTCTCTCTCTCTCTTCCCTTGCATTCATGTTGAACTGTAGTCATGCAGAAAGTCTGTGCTGAGTCAACAAGACATGAGATCCAATCCTAGCTCTGTCTTTTCGAGGCAGTTTCCCCACCATAGAAATGGGGCTAGTACTACCTGGTAGAGCCTCTGAGTAGAAAAAAATAGAAGAGCAGCTATAAAGAAGTTAGCACAGTGTCTGACATTGTCTATCCACATTTCCAAAGATGTATGTGGTCAAATTCCCCTTGTTGCTTCCAGTGTGTATCCAAAGCACCCGTGGCAGTCAGGCAGGGACAATGGAATTCTAGAAGTCACCCAGAAGGCTTTCGTTTGCTCCAGCCTCAGGGTGGCATGCACCTGCCGGCTGCAGCATGCACACATCTGCTCCCAGGTGCCGGTGCCTCCCCATGGATCTTGGCTGCAGGTGCAGGCTTTGCCCTGCAGTCTTGGCGGTGCCATTTCAGGGTGAACCAATAGCAAATGATGAAGCAGACCCTTAATCATCGTCTCTTCTGCTTCCTTCCTTGCCCGAAGATAACCATTAGGCAGCTTGTTATGGCTTGCTTTCCAGAAAGGTGGAGAGAGGTACATTGCATAGTTCTGCCTGTAAGGCCAGCTTGGGGCAGGGTGGGTTTTTGAACTGGGGCTAACAGATGGTGTGAAAGGAGGCAATGCCTGCCCTGGGGGAGCTAACCTGGGAAAATGAAACCAGCATACCTGAATAATTAGGCACCAGTCACGTCCTAGTGGCCCATTGTTGGAGTGCAGTGTGGGCAAAGATAAATGAGAGGGCAGGCACGGTCTCCCTAGGTACCTAGTGCCATGGAGAGCAATGTTGTTAGTCTAAAATAAGTGCAATTTAGGGCAGGTCCGGCCCCCTGGGCCTTCAGAGTGCCCCACGCCAGAGCACACTGTGGCCTTGAACTATTGTCTGGCCCCTGTCCCTAGGCAGCAGGCACTGAAGTAGAAAATAAATAAACAAACAAACAAACAAATAAATACATGTGGCAGCTTTCCCCACATCTTTAAAAAAAATTTATCAGAGTTTTAATTTTAAGTATTCTGGTATAAAACATTATTAGAACATTAAAAGACATTTTAAGAAGGAAAAGTAAAAGCCATGTCTAATTCCATATCGCTGACACACTTAATTTATCAAAGATGATAGCTCATTCTTAGTCTCTCCAGTGTCCAGCCCAGAGCCTGGTACCCAAAGGGGGTTCCATGAGTGTGAGGCCAACACCACTTTTTATTACTGTTAGAAATTATTACTGTTAGAAATATCCAGACACTGGCTTTATAAAGGGTGCCACACCAGCAGCTCTTTTAAAAATATTTTTTATTGATTTATTTTTACAGAGAGAAAGGGACAGGGATAGAGTTAGAAACATCGATGAGAGACACATCAACCAGTTGCCTCCTGCACACTCCCTACTGGGGATGTGCCCACAACCACAGTTATATGCTCTTGACCGAATCGAACCTGGGACCCTTCAGCCTGTAGGCCGACACTCTTAGGGCACACTAGTGGCTCTTGTATCCCAGTTCTCTGCTGCATTATTGCACTGACTTCTCAGTGGGGGGAAGGGGGGGAATAGGCTCAGTATGGTTAGGCAACTAGGGGACTGCTTAGAAGCTTCTCCAGTAGACCACTGAGCCTTCCAGAGACACAATAAGGATGGAGAGATGGGTGCCCAGCATGGATTGCTTTCCCCACTGTGCCTGGATGGTGTTCAAGTTTCTCCTTTACCCCCATGGAAGAGGATGTTAAAGTGCCATCCTGCCACGCCCTCCTCTGTCCCCGTCCCCCCCCCCCCAATCCCTGCCACATTCCACAGAGATCTCACTTCAAAGGTATCGGTGCCAAACAAGTCTGAACCTTCTGCTTCCCTGCTTTTCAGGTGAAGCAGGCTTTCCTGCTGGTACTTGCACAGCTTTGAAGAGTCAGTCCCAGGCCTAGCTGATGTCAGACAGATGAAAGCTGATTCAGCTTCTCCTGTCTAGGTTTCCCTCCTCCTTTCCTCTTTCCCACCAAACAGGTGAGCTGCAGGAAGGCTGATTGGTCCATACCTCTGCTCTGGGTTCACTGGATACTTCAGTTACCTGGGGCTGTTGTAACATGTTCCGCAAACTGGGTGGCCTGAGACAAGAGAAATGGATTCTCTCATAGCTTTGGAGGCTAGAATTCGTCCCTTCCTCTTCTTGGTTTATGGCAGCACAATTTCAATCTCTGACTCCATTTTCACTCTTGTCTTCTTCTCTGTGTATCTGTGCCTTCCTGTCCCTTCTTCCAAGGACACCAGGGGTTGGATTTAGAGCTCACCCTGATCCAGTATGATCCCATCGGAACTACAGTGCATTTGCAAAGACTCCAAAAAAAGGTCATAGTCATAGGCTCTGATAAGAACGTCAGCCTATCTTTCGGGGGGGGGGGGGGGGTTGGTGGGGGGAGAGTAATAGCTCAACCTACTGCAGTAGGTGAGCCCTGAATGCACCTCAGGCCATGTCAAATGTAATAACAGCACTGATTTAGTTTTCTTTTGGAGAAGATGGATGTGTTCTCAGGTCTCTGGTGATGTAATTGAGTTGATCCTGCGTCCCCAACTTGCCCTAATCCTGCGGGTTACCAACAGTACTGTTTTCAAAATAGCTAATTAACTTGGGAGCAAATAATGAGCTTTTTCATCCAACAGACTGACGTATTTCAGAGGGAAGGAGAGGGCATGAAAAGATTAGCCAAAGAACTTATATTCATATATGCATAACCCATGGACACAGACAATAGTGTGGTGAAGGCCTAGGGAGAGGGTGGGAGTGGGGTGAAGGGCATCAATGGGGGCGGGGGCAGGGAGAGAGACATCTGTAATACTTTCAACCATAAAGATGCATTTTTAAAATTATGCTAAATTTGAGGGCAAGGCTTTTAAATTTCTACTTATAATTAAGTGTAAATTCATGAGCAGATACTTAGTTTTGTTTATTTTTATATCACAGCATCTTGAAATATTAAAGCCATCATTGGCTTGGGACAATACAAAGCTAATTGGCCCTATGCTTATTCACCTAACATTTATTGAGCAACTGCTGTTTACAAGGCACTGTGATAGGTAGGTATGGGAGAAACAGTGGTTGAACTTGTAGTAACTACCAATTTACTGAGAATCTACTAATTTTTTTTTTGACACCAAAAGATGTTCTTTGCATAATTTATCATGAGTCCTTACAAAAACCATAAGGCAAGTATTATCCCCATTTTTATAGAGAAAACTAGGGATAAAAATGCTAAAAACTTTTACCAAAGTCACAGAGCTCGCAAGTGACAGAATATAGAATCAAGGTTAAATGTGAATGATGTACTGTGGACCAGTGATTAAAGGTTTCTGAATAATGTTTCTTTGCTTTTCTCCCAGAAATCTAATGGCATAGTGGGGTTTTGTATGTTTTTTTTTTTTTTAATGAAACCAAATCATTTTTTTATAATAGATTTTTAATGAAATATGTAGATAATAAGGAATTGATGCTATATCTATCATCTATTATAACTCCTTGTGGCCAAAAACACAAATGGAAAATATATGCTTTCATTTAGGCAAATGTAAAATCTTTAATCATAATAGCACCCTGATTAATAAATGGAGAAGTAATGGGAGGATATGACCATTTTCTGGTCTCTATGGAGTGATACCTACGCACTATTAGTTGGCTGCTAAGTCACAAAACTAGAGCTAGTCAAGTATGAGTTGCCTTCTCAAAGAAAACCACCTGTCAACTACTATTCTATTGAAAACTCAAATCTGAATTTGATCAAATCTCCAGATCTTACTATCTACACTAATAAAAGGGAAAAGTTCTAATTGACCGGACCTTTGCTATGTCCATAGCCAATCAGAGCAAGAATGCAAATTAACCCAACAAAGATGGCAGTTAATTTGCATACACTGAGAGCGGGAGGAGTGAAGACTGAAGACAGCATAGAAGGAAGAGGGAGGAAAAGCGGAAAGCAAGGCAGCTACCAGAGGGAAAGCGTGGGTGGGCAGTGGCGGCAGCGGTGGCTGCGGCGGCGCGCAGCTGCTTGTAGGAATCTTCCTGCAACGGACCCCTAGTAAATTCATAATAAATCATGCCATCATTAAATTGTGGATTATGGGACAAGCTATATGACAAAAGAATCAAGTTATTAACAAATAAATTGCAAGGAAAAACTAAAGCTGAGAAAAGAAACTTTAGATGAGCAAAGGCAACATTTATCAATTAATTGCAGGATTGATTTGAACAGAGTGCAAAAATTTTTTTTGAGGTATTTGGAGAAAATTTTATATTGACTGGATATTAGATAAGTAATTATAGTTCATTTTGGTTTTGTTTACAAGCAGAGTCCTTATCCTTTAGAGATGCATGTAGAAATGTTTATGGATACACTGGTGTGATACTGAGAATTTGCTTCAAAATATTCCCAAGTGGGTAGGGATAGAGGTGAAACAAGGTTTGATTGAATTGCTCACTGTGGAAGCTGGTGATGTGTACCTGGAGCTTTGTTACACCTTTCTCTCACTTTTATATGCATTTGAAATTTTCCATAACCAGAAATTTGAAATTAGTTTCATAAATATGTGAACAGGATGTAGTTCAGAAGGTCTGATAGAGCAAGAGGAATGGAGGAAAAGGTTTTTGTTCAAAGGGGGTTCGTGGGGAGAGACTGAGATGGGGGAAGGGAGAGGAAGAACAGGTAAAAACACCCACACGAAAATAAGCTGGCCCATTTCCTACTGGAACAGTGCTCTAGAACTAGTCAGTGTTCTGATGGACCTATTCTGGGAGCAGCAGCTGAGCAGGCCAAGGCTGGGATCATGAACGACAGAAATAACCTGGTTCCTCTGTTAAAGCAGTTCTCGGGCTCCAGCTGGCATGTCTTGAGAGGCAGGAGTTGGTCACTACCTGCTTCTTGTGCGGTACTCTGCTGTTTATAAATATTCTACATCCACCTCCTAAGGGAAGTGCTCTCATGCTCACTCTAGAGACTGGGACACTGGAACTCCCACCTGTGGCTTGACTGGAGCATCCATAGCAGAGCTGGGACCCTGGGCCTGCTTGTTCCTTCCCTACTCCTGGCCGCAGAAGAGCCTTTTTATCTTTTAAACATGTGCACACATCAGAGCAGGGCTGCACTACTTATGCCAGGTGTGGACTTCTTTCTGGATGGATGGTCCTTGTGAGTGTGAGAAGAAGAAGCAAATGCATTGACATGAAGTTTACATTAAATTAGAGGGCAGGCCAGGGGACAAACACCCCCTAAATGAATAAATACTTCAGTCCCAGTTGTGTTATTCTTTAAAGCGTATTCATATATGCTTTATATGCATAAACATGCCTTAAGCAGATACATGAAAAATTTTAATGGTGCTTACCTTTGGGGAAAGGAATTGGTTGTTAGAATAGGTAGACTTTGACTTATAAATTCAGAAAACTTAAAAAAGAAGACCACAGAAAAGGAAGGTGTCTTAGTTTTTTTCAGGCTGCTATGAAACAATACCACAGACCGACTGGCTTATAAACAGCAGAGATTTATTTTTCATAGTTAAAGAAGTTGGAAATCTGAGATCAGGGTGTGAACATGGTCAGATAGGGTCATCTCTCTGGTGTATCCTCACATGGTGAGAGGGACCAGGCAGCTCTGTGGGATCTCCTTCATAAGGGCACTAATCCCTTTCACCAGGGCTCCATCCTCAGGCCCCACTTCTTGACACCATCACATTGGGCATTAGGACTCCAATATATTAATTTTGGGAGAACACAAATATTCAGACCACAGCAGAGAGAAAACCCATCTCTTTAACAGTGCTTCCCAAACCCAAAAGATCTCCTTCTAAGCAAAAAAGCTCTGGGGAAGGAAACATGGCACTATGTAAGTCCCCAGATGGGAAATTGATAATATATATTAGCATAGTAAAGATCATGAGAAGCTACAGTAAAGAAATCTGATTGTACATTTTTTCTTACCTCTATTGTATCTATTATCCTGCAGCATTATATTCTACTAGAGGCCCAGTGCTTGAAATTTGTGCACAGGTGCAGTCCCTAGGCCTGGTTGGTGAGCCTCTGGTATGGAAGGGCAGGTCCCATCTGACCTCTGGGTCCTGGGCAGCACCTGAGCCCCTGGGCCCCCATGCGCTCCCCTCCACCTGAGTCACAGCGTCCAAGTCCCCATGTGGAGATGCAGTGAGTGTGGCCAGCCAAGCCAGGGGCCAGGGGCAGAGCGTGGGCCTCTGGGCTGCCCAGTGGTGCTGCAAGGAAGCCGGGTGGGCAATGCTCTCTCTCCCAGTTGGCCTTGCATACCAGCTTCTGGGCAAACATATGGGAAGCCCAATCAGCCCCTGTGAACCTGGTGGCTGTAGCCTGGCTCACCCGGAAGCCCATTGGGGCTGGCAGCACTTCCACTGCCGTCCATTGCCAATGCCTCATCACCTATGCCTGACATGTTCCATGCTGCCCCCTGGTGGTCAGCACACGTCATAGTGAACAGTTGAACTCCAGTTCGAACTCCTGGTTGAGGGGATAATTTGCATATTAGGCTTTTATTATATAGGATAGCGTATCAGTTTTGCAACCGGTGTACATATTTAAGAAAAGCTAAGCTAGCCTTAGGTCAAATGCAAGTGAATATTTCTTCAGGAATGTTGGAAGAATATTTCTTCAGGAATGTTGGAAGACTTGCCCAGGGGTATGGTGGGTCTTAGATCCAGGCAAACTGGAGCCCAGACCTTGGGTCTTCCACTCACTGGGTGGCCGAGCCCTCGGCAGGTCGCCTAATCCCTGGGTCTCAGGGTGCTTAAGGTGAAAGAGAAGCAATGATGCTGCCTCCTATGGGCATTTCCAGGCTTAAGTGAGAGAAGATCATGGTCCTGAGTGGTACTAAGAGGTGTTAGTTCCTCCTCCTCACTCTTCGCTCCATGGGTCCATCTCCTTCTATGATAACACTGCCGTGCCTCTGTTTGCAAACACCAAACTTACCAAAACAAATTACCCCAGGGCCCTCCATTGATGCAAAGCTTCATTTTAGCCTTTATCAAAGGCCAGACTATCAGGTGGCGAGATTCTTTTTTTTTTTTTTTTTTCTTTTCATTTTCAATGGGAATCCATTTCTAAACTCTTGATTTTCAGATACCTGTTTCAAGAATGTGCTTCTTAGGCAAGGCAAACAATCCTGTTCCTCTACAATTCAGAGCCCGAAAGACGGCGATATTTATTGTCTGAATCCCATCCAGCTCTGCCCGCTCCAGGCCATTCCAAGCCCCTGCACCACGGGAGCCCCTTTCCTGCCTTTCCCGGGCCACGTTCTTGCTCGAGCACAGTGGAAACCAATTCCGGAGTTCCATCTGAAAGTGTGTGTGCTGAAGCATCGCCTTTTCAAAGTAACCTTTGCATTAAGCCCCGGAATCTAATTACTCAAGTGTTATTTGCCTCCCCGAAGTACCCATGCCTGTGCAGGTTGTTTAAAGTTCAGGAAGTATCAACAAAAGGAGTCAGAAGCAAGATCTCGAGCCCTGCCTCTGAGGAAGCTCCCCATCTGCGCCTTGCCTCTCCCTCCTCCTGGGTGTGCCCGCCTGCCTGGGAAGGCCAGTGAGTAACCTGCACATTTTTTTTTTTTCTTCATCTTGGCCCTTCCCACCCAGACGAGAGGACGGAGTGGCAGACAGGCAGGCAGACGGCGGTGAGTCCTGTTCAGGCTTGTACGGAGCATACCTCCACCCGCACCCACGGCCTGGACCCCTCGCCACCCTCACTTCACTCCAGGAGCAGCCAGAGCCCGTGTGAGGGTCCAGAGGGTCCAGAGGGGACCTCCACTCCCAATGGTAAGGCTGCCAGCAGAGGGACCACTTCATTCATTTTCTCTGCTTTGGGGTTTGGCTTCTCTTTTCTATTGTGTTTAGACGGGAGAGTTTCTGATGGAATTGAAGGGTTTTTGTGTGGTTGATTCCTTAGTTCTCAGTCACCCCAAGACAAAGAAGTGTCTTTTCCCAGCAGGATTTATTAGAACTTGTAACCTGATAGCCTGGCCTGGAAACCAAACTTAATATACTAATTACCTCTGGTTAGTACAACTTACCCTTTTGGCCCTGTAAGGGGGAAAGAAATGAAAGACTACATTGCTTATCAAATATGTTTTGAAGAATGAAAGGTGCTAAGGATTGTGGGAATTTTATGAGCACCTCTGACCGGTTGAAAAGTAGCTTAAATTGTTATCAGAGCTTTAATATAGATCACGATGACGTTTTGCCTCAAAACAAAACAAACCGAGCAAACAGAAAAACCCTTTTTAAAAGATCTTCGTGTTGAATGGAAGATGCCAGCGGAAGGGTTTGAGTCAAAGAGTTTAAAGATACGTTGGTCTAATTAAATATAGATGAGCATGGAAGTATTGAATTAAATCTGTGGTGCTCTGTGAAGAAAACAGATGCTCAATGTGGGATTCAAGTGGGATTTAAGGGAGAAAACAGAGATCTTTGTATGGTGTGACGAGAATCCTTTGAGGGGAGGGTTGGAAGGCACATGGAGGAGGCTGGGGAGCAGGCTGTTGTGGGGGGCTGATGCCAGGCCTTCTCCTTCAGCTGCTGTGGGTGAGAGTAATTCACAGCCATCAAGCGCTGCATTGTTAACAGGCTTCTGATTTCAATATTTATTCCAAACGCAGGCAATACAACTTACTCTAAACACAAATTATTGCCAAGAGGTTATGGTTCAATTCCCCGTCAAGGCGCATGCCCAGGTTGTGGGCTTGATCCCCAGGCGGGTGTGTGTGTGTGTGTGTGTAAATGGTGTGCAGGAGGCATCAGATAAAATTATTCTCTGTCATCATAGATGTTTTATGTCTCTCTCCCTCTCCCTTCCTCTCTGAAATCAATAAAAATATTTAAAAAAAAAACAAACAAACAAAACTCAAACTATTGGATTGTATGGGCAGATGAAGGAATACAACTTATTCCAAACACAGGCTAAGGATTGCATGGGCATGGCAGAAATACAGCTGCTGCCTCTGGTGCTGGCCGAGCCCAAGCTTTCATACCTGCGGAGAGCTCAAGAAGAAGGCTATAATAATACTAATTTGATACTGTACTACGTACATAGTCCATCTGAGACGGCCCTGTTCTTTGAACAGACAAGAGGAATTACGTCCTCATGACATTTGAAGGTGAAGATGCTGAGCTAAGGGGTTTTATAGGAGAACGGTGACGGGAGCTGCCCAAGCCAGAGGCACCCCCATGACACATGTGGAAGTTTGCCCTGTGCCCAGGTATCTCTACGAATGCAGCAGTTTCTTTCTTGGCACCTCTGTGTGGGCAATTTAAGGATTCTCTGTTAGGAGCAACCTACACTGACCCTATGTAGATTTTTAGACCAGCAAAAAGCAACAGCCCTAAAAATTGGTGTATCAAGAAAAGGCAGGAAGGGCACAGGCAGGGTGCAAATCTGCTTCTTAGAGTGCATACCCCTCTGCTAAGTTTTAGGAAAGTCTAGTATGCTTTCTTGTTGAAATCAGTAACTCTTTGTCATTGCCATTATAATGTTTCTGTGATAATAGTGCCAGTAGTCTGCTTCCTTATAGCTTAGGTTTCCCTTTGGCTAATAAATCTAAAGCAAAGAGTGACCAATCAACCAGCTCTTTAGAAGGTGACCCAAGAATGCCATTTATTTTGTTGCCGAGTGAGCAAGAAGGGAGTGGGAACAATAACGATGATTTTATTGGAGATTCGAGGTTTACATTTATGGCTCTTTTCAGTTATGATTGAAAATCAAATGGATGCCACTCCAACCCATGGGCGTAACAATACTGGTAACCATCTGGCCCCCGGAGGCATATGCACTGTGGAGACTATGCATTGGTGTATAGAAACATGGTTATCCCTCCCAAACCCACTTCTCTCCCAGACTCAGAGCTCAGGGACAGAATCCAGGGTAGAGGAGAGTGGGCAGTGTTTGCTATTTTTTAAAAGTATGTTTTTGTTGATTTTAGAGAGAGAGGAAAGGAGAGGAATAGAGAGACAGAAACATCCATGAGAGCCGAGACTGGTTTGGCTCAATGGATAGAGCGTCGGCTTGGGGACTGAAGGGTCCCGGGTTCGATTCCGGTCAAGGGCATGTACCTTGGTTGCGGGCATATCCCCAGTAGGGGGTGTGCAAGAGGCAGCTGATTGATGACTCTCTCTCATCGATGTTTCTAACTCTCTATCTCTCTCCCTTCCTCTCTGTACAGAATCAATAAAAATATATTAAAAAAAGAAAGAAAAAAAAAGAAAAAAGAAAAGAAACATCCATGAGAGAGACATCTATTGGCTGCCTCCTGCCCACGTCCTACTGGGGATTTAGCCCTAATCCTGATATATGCCCTGACCGGGAATTGAGCCGTGAATTCCTGATTCATAGGTCGATGCTCAACCACTGAGACACAGTGGCCGGGCAGCAGTGTTTGCTATTGGTGGCCTATTCTGCACAGTTTCAGAATTTCCTATGGTTTCTTCATAAACTAAACAAGTGTGGTTTCTTCTTGAATCTGGCATTTCTGAGGCATCTTCATGGTGAAGCTAGCATTTTTTCCCCCTTCATCGTGTTTTCACGCGCTCCTTCTGTTTAGTCTTTTAAGCAGTGACCTTACCAGGCAGATTGAAAACTGGCCTTACAAATGGGAACCAAACTGGGTACTTTCAACAACCTTGCCTTTCTCCTCCCACTCTCTGTATCCCAGCCCAGCCTCCGCCGCTTCTCTGTCATCCTGTGTTTTTTGGAATTCATTTCTCTACCACCCCCTGCTGTCCCAGACCTCACAAGTATGTGTTTAGAGAATTGAGTGGAGCTAACCAAAAGGTCATGGTGATTTTTTTTAAAAACCAGAAAGCAGCACCCTGGTTGTAGGGATGCTATAATAGCTATAGCTGTGAGTTCAGCCACCATAGTTTTAGTGCATTTCCTAAGTGGTCACAGGGCAAGGATGAGTGAACTAGGGATATAAAGTGAAGAGGGCTTAGGCACAGCTGGTGGCTAAAGTATCATTAGGCCCAGCCTGTAATCTTCCGTGAGCTCCAGTTTCCTGCTCTTTAGGCTTTTTGTTGGTTTGGTATGTTATCTTTTTCCTGTAATATTTTTTACTACGCATCGGTGCTCCTCCTATTGATGCCTTGGATCCTTTGGAGGATGCAGCCCTGATCCTTCGGCCACATTTCATCTGTAGGCACATCCCAAACCAGGAAGACACATCACAGAGACACTTGCCCTGAACAATCCCTATGAGGATGGCATGTCATCCACACCACCTTTAAAACCCCCGAAGGATAATATTAAATAGTGCTGAGCCCTGGCCAGTTTGCTCAGTGAATGGACTGTCAGCCTGCAGCCCAAAGGGTCCTGGGTTTGATTCCAGTCCAGGACACATACCTCGGTTGCAGGCTCCTACCTGCAGGGCCCTGGGTGGCCTGCAGGAGGCAACCAATCGATGGGCTTCTCTCACATCACTGTTTCTGTCTTTCCCCCTCCCTTCCACTTTCTCTAAAAGATCAGTGAAAAAATATCCTTGGGTAGGATAATAAAAATAAGTAAATAAGTAATGAATAAAATAATGAATAAAATAGTGCTGAGACAGATTCCTTTTGCTTTAGTTTGACACCAAGATCTTGAGGATTAAGTACAATAAGATGCTTTTGTGTGCAGGCAGTAGAAATGAGGAATAGCTGATTCAATTTCAATCTGGTGATTTTATAGTATTTGAGATTAGAGTGAAAAGTTTTGCCTACACTTAGAAACCACAGTTGGCTGCAGTTGATCTTTTTCTCCAATTATATTAGGTGTGGAATAAATTGGTTGTCAAAATGGCCCCAGTGATTCCCCTCTTTGAATCTAGTTCCTTGTGATATGGCTTTGTAGCTCTTTGTCAGGTAGAGTCTGGCCCAGCTCAGTGGTTGAGCGTCGACCTGTGAACCAGAAGGTCACAGTTCGATTCCTGGTCAGGTCACTTGCCTGGGTCAGAGGCTCGATTCCCCAGCAGAAGATGTGCAGGAGGCAGCCGATCAATGATTCTCTCTTGTCACTGATGTTTCTATCATTTCTCCCTCTCACTTCCTCTCTGAAATCAATTAAAACAACAACAACAAAAAGAAATAGAGCTTGTTTCCCCAGCCCCTGAACCTTAGCGTGGCCTTGTAACTTACTTTGGCCAGTAGAATGTGCAGAAGTAAAGGTATACATTATATTGGACCCCAGCCTAGGTATTAAGAGGCCTCGAATACTTCTGTCTGTTCCCTCAGAATCCAGCCCGGTCACCATATGGACACTCCTGGACTTGCTGTGTCCCAGAGACCCTTGTCACCCAGGTGACAGCAGTCTTATACCATCAGGTGTGTGAGTGAGGCAATCCTAGACCAGCCAGTTGGCCTCACACTTGAGTGGGCCCAGCAGAGCTCAGACAGACTGGTCCAGATCCACAGACTTGTGAGCATAATCAGTGCTTATCATTTTAAGCTACTTGTTTTGGAATAGTTTGTTATGCTAACAATTCATTTTAAGCTACTTGTTTTGGAATAGTTTGTTATGCTAACAATAATGAATGGGTACATGTGGTCACCTGGAGATGGTCCTTCTGTTTTCAGTTTTGGGTCTATTAATGTCATCATAAATGCTTAGCACAACTCAGCATGAGACTCAGGCACTGGATGGAGAGATTCTATAGCGGGGATGCAATTCTTGTGATCATCAGCATTACTTTGAGACCTTTTAACAACCCAGACACCTGGGCCTTGTGCCAGAGTATTCAACTATATATAGATGAGAACTAGGAATCTATAATTTAGAAAGTTCTGGTGATTGATTACTCTGGCCAGGTGATTCAGTTGGTTTAGTGTCATCCCATGCACCAAAAGGTCACAGGTTAGATTCTGGATTGGGGCACATGCCAGATTGTAAGCTTGGGGCCATGCAAGAGGCAGTCTATTGATGTTTCTCACATCAGTGTTTTCCTTTCCTTTCCTCTCTCTCTAAAACAAAAAAAGACTTTTTTTTTTTTTTTTTTTTTTTTTTAGAATAGAAAGTTCTGGTGATTGGCTAGAAAACCAATAATCCAGTGTTTTTATCAGTCCCTTTCATTCCTCAAAGTTGCAATGATTCCAGTTCACCTTTACTTAAATAGCAACAGTGAGGTGGTTCAGAGTTCATTTCTGACTTGGTATACTTCCAGCTGCATAAGTAAACTTTGTAATCACCTTTGGGCTAAAGCACATTGACCTGGTCCTGGATGGGAAAAAATTCACAGGTGCATATTGATGGCTAGAACTATGTATTTCTTATCATTGTGTCCCCTGGGAATTAGAACATTTTATTCATGGCCTCCATGAATAAATCTTGGGCATGGAGGACTGTATAGTCTAATGGCGGTGGTGGGGGAGGAAATCAGAGATCCATTACTAATGTGTTAAGAAAACAAAGCAAACAGTGTTTTAACCTTTAAAGTGCAGGTGGATTTTTACTATAGTAGGCCTACCAGTTAGCTGTTGCTACAAAAACGATGCGTTACAGACAACCACAAAACTGTCAGTAGCATCCAATCATATGCTTTTATTAACTCCTATGCTGGCAGGTTGGTGTGGGGAGAACCAGCTGATTTGGTTGGGCTTACCTGGAGTTTCCTCCTCTTGGACCAGCTGTCAGCTTGGGCATGTTCTCATGGCTGTGTAGAGACACAAGAGCACAAGCCACCCAGGAGCAAGCTCATTTTAAGCTTCTGGTGATGTCATCAAGCTATTAACATCCTGTCGGTCAAAACAAGTTGCGTGGCCAAGCCCATGGTCAAAGGGCAGGGAAATTTATATTTGCAGCGATAAACTGCAAAGCCATGTGGCATGGGCATGGACACTGAGAGAGGTGAGGAATTAGGACCGTGAAGGTAAGCCTCCTTGTTGGGAGAGGATGTGTAAGGGAGCTTCACTTTCTCCTGTTGAGAAATGCTGGTGAAGTCATAGCTGGCTCCCAGAGTAACCAAGAGGCAGAAAGTGTCCATCATATGGAAATAGCCTGTTCCTTGTCATGTGCAAGAAGTGTCAGACTCTCGGCTCCTATGATCTAACCAATGGAATTTTTTTTAAAAAATATATTTTATTGATTTTGTACAGAGAGGAAGGGAGAGAGATAGAGAGTTAGAAACATCGATGAGAGAGAGTCATCCATCAGCTGCCTCTTGCACACCCCCTACTGGGGATATGCCCGCAACCAAGGTACATGCCCTTGACCGGAATCGAACCTGGGACCCTTCAATCCCCAAGCCGACGCTCTATCCATTGAGCCAAACCGGTCTCGGCAAGCCAATGGAATTTTAAAGGGAAAAGAATTCCTGCAAGGACCTCAAACTTGGCACGAAGTACCGTTCTATTGGCACTGGCATCTCAGTAGAATGCCTCCATTTCCACCCTCACCCCATCCTCCGCAATGTCAAGGCCATGGGTCACTGGGCTTGGTTGCCCACTGCTCACTTCCAGGAGGGGCATTATTTAGAGTCAAGTCTTCAAATTATGCGACATCCCTGTGCTATCATCACTTTTTTCTGGGGCAAAAAGTTTCTGTTTAGTCCAAACATTTGGGGACCATTTCCCAAACCCTAGCCCAACACTGCTGTGGATAAAAGAGATTTTGGTGAATATCCCTTCCTCATGGCCTATCTTTCCCCGATTTGTTTTGTGAAAGGCTTGTAGCCTACGCCTCTGATTCAGATAAGAAACCAGTTTTCTAAAATATGATTGAGATTCTCAGATAGTCTCCAGGGTAAAAACCATAGTATGTGGGGTTTTACTGAGAATAATAATGGCGTGCTTTATTACAGGCCACTGATTTCCTAGCCTAAGCATTGCTGTTGATGACTCTGTGTCTTTGGAACCGTGTGATGTATCAAATGTACCTGGGAGGAAACGGGGGGTGCAGAGGATTAGGTAACTTCCCTGAGACCACATCCACTGGCCAACCAAGATTAGAAGCCTGTCCTTTTGGTGTTTCAGCTTTTGTGTGACAATCTTACTGATTCTGTCTTCTTTCACAAAATGCCCATGAGGATATCATTACCTGCTGAGCTTATTCTGCTAAAAAACCCTGCCCTCCTAGTATTTATGCTCCATGGGAAACAAGGAAGTCTGGTGTTCAGTAATAATGAGATTTTCCCACTTAAGTGTTAGGGGAAGTAAACCTGATTAAAGGTGCTTTCTAAGCGGCGTTTCCTGAGCTTACTATCTTGGCCACAGAAAAAAATTGGGGTGGGGACTGTTTAGAACAGTGTTTTTCAACCTTTTTTGGGCAAAGGCACACTTGTTTCATGAAAAAAATCACGAGGCACACCACCATTAGAAAATGTTAAAAAATTTAACTCTGTGCCTATATTGACTATATATAAAGTAATTCTCTTGAATAGGAATCAAATAAACACAAAGAAAGTATTTTATAATTACTTTATTATGAAATATTAAGTAAACAAAATAGTGAAAAATTATAAAATTCTTGTCTTGTCTGCATCTACGGCACACCAGGCAACATCTCGCGGCACACTAGTGTGCCCCGGAACAGCGGTTGAAAAACGCTGGTTTAGAAGACCTCCTCGCCATTGAGCTTCTTTCTGTGTATTTTCTGAGCCCTCCCTGCCATTTCTGTTGCCTGGCGACTGTTCAGCAATTGGTTGCAATTGTTCTCTGACACACAGTGTTATTTCTATTTCATGTGGGAAACTGATTTGATTAAACAACTCATTTAAACTCATGCTTTGTAGGAGGCACGATATAAGTGGAGCCAGCATTTTTAGTGTGTTTTTGTTGTCAGATTCACACATGCAAACAAGCAAAGAATTGCAGTGGGTTCGAATATATAGGGTCTTCTATAATTAACAAATAAGCTGGTTATCTTGGATAGGTTGTTTCTATTCTGGTGATGGCTTTGCTGAAAACCTCATGGGTCTCCCAAACAACACTGATGCCACATAATATATTGTTCTTTTAGCAATGACTTAATCTCCTACCCCTCCTCTTGCTCAGAATCTAAATTAATAGCTGTTGGGTGAATGAAGGAGTGAGTGAAGGCTAAGACTATATCACCTCGCTCCTAAGAAAAATGTAGGACTTTATTCCCCTAGGTGCTTCTGTCCCTGAGAAAGGGCAGTGAAGGGTTAATGTTCTCCTTGGAGCTGGAGGGACTTGGATATGGATCTCGCAGAGCTGCTCTGTTCACATCACATTCTTTCTGCTGCTATAGCAACAGGTTGAGAATTTTGCCGGCCTACGTTGGAAATGCCTGTGTGCAGGCGACTCCATTGTCTGGGGGACAACTGTTTTTTTCTATGATGTTTCAATAAAGCAGCTTCTTTGCGGAGACAGAAGCCAACATAAAGCAGGGGCTAAGAATCAGGGAGAGGCAGAGAGAGATCTTGTTTTGATTGGAGGGACATTTTCAACCTTTTGTCCCCTGAAGAGGTATGAGGCTGGGAAGGAATAGAGGTTTAATCCTTCCTCAATAGCATCTTTTTCTTCCCTCTTAATGAGGCCTCTCTTCTGAGAGACACCCCCTGGCAGCACTTAGAAAACTTTCGCTCACTACCATTGCTTAATTGAGTAATAGTTAGGCGCCTGGATCATTGCCCAGGTTCACCTCTAAGTGTGGAGATGCAGAATGGATCAGAATGTAGGTTTCTCCCTCTGTATTCAGCAGTTCTAATCAACTCTGTACCTGCATTGCTTACTGAGAAGGAAGGACAGCTAGCCAAGAGTGAGCAATGGAGGTGTTCGGTTTTTACTGGGTGGAGCATTGTCGTAAAGGGAGGAAAAAGAATGAGGAAGCTGTTGGGAAAAGTTGCTTAGGTGGTATTAACTTCCCTGGAGGCTGCACGGGCTCTTTAAAAATGCTCAGCCTAGCCCTAGCTGGTTTGGCTCAGAAGATAGAGCATCGGTATGTGGACGAAAGGGTTTCAGGTTCAGTTCCGGTCAAGGGGACATGCCCAGGTTGCAGGCTCAATCCACAGTAGGGCATGTGCAGGAGGCAGCCAATCTGTGAGTCTCATCATTGATGTTTCTCTCTCTCTCTCTCTCTCTCTCTCTCTCTCTCTCTCTCTCTCTCTCTCTCTCTCTCTCTCTCCCTTCCTCCCTCCCTCCCGCTCTGAAATCAATAATAATTTTTTTAAAAATCCCAGCCTGTTACTAAGGGCTCCTTCCTGTGTAGTCTCAGGTGTGGCGACTGTCAGAGCTCAGGGATAATTGTTCTTGCTGGGCTAATGGATGAAATCAGTGGGCATTCAGGATCACTTTGGGTTGACTTTTCACATGGCCACCCGACATTTTCCGTGTTGTTTTTATTTTGCACACAGATGGGGAAATCTGCCTGATTCACTCTTTGTTCTTGGTTTACAAATACATTTTGATAAAAAATACTTGAACATATTGAACCATTCTTCAGAAGCAGCACTGTATTAAAAGTTTAATTTTGAAAACCTTTGCCAAATCCGGTGTGGCTCAGTGGATAGAGTGTCAGCCTGCGAACTCAAGAGTCCTGGGTTTGAGTCCGGTCAAGGACTTGTACTCTGGTTGCGGGTACATCCCAGTAGGGGGTGTGCAAGAGGCAGCTGATCTGTGTTTCTCTCTCATCGATATTTCTAACTCTCTATTCCTCTCTGTAAAAAGTCAATAAAATATAAAAAACAAAAGTAAGTAAGTAAGTAAATAAATAAATAAATAAATAAATAAAAGAGAACCTTTTATCCCCAACCCACTGCATGATGTTTAAATATGGGATAAGCCCTTGATCTTGTGTGGACTAAAAAAAAAAAAAAAAGTAATACTTTTCTTCCCACCTTCTAAATTCTTCTAGCTGAGCTATTACATTAACATAGACATATTAATAAGAGAAAATAAAATTATAGTATATGTGCATGGGGAATTCACATATGTATAGAAAACAAAGACAGACCTGGCCAGTTTGGCTCAGTGGGTAGAGTGTCGGCCCAAGGATTGAAGGGTCCCGGGTTCGATTCCAGTCAGGAGTGTGTACCTTGGTTGCAGACTCAATCCCCATCTTAAACTCGATATCCCAAAAGGCAGCTTCAGGGTGATAAAACTTTGGTTCCTTTCAATCTTGATGTCTCCACTGCCTTTAAGTCTGTTTTGGACACAGAAATGGTCTTTCTAGTTGTGAGAGACGACCAACAACTGAGCAGCAAAGCGTGCTTCCAAGAGCTCTGGGCTGGGAGCTGGAGCGGCCTTGGGCAGCTCATGCGGGGATTTTAATCTCATCACTTGTAAAATGAAAGATTCAGATGACATTTCTAGGATTTCTTTTACACCTCTCCCACACACATGAAAAGTGATACTCCAGTTATTTCAAAGTAGAAAAGTCTGTGCTTTGCTGAATGTTTTACAAGTGTAACTCCCTTAACTCATACTCATATTCAGATCTTTGCTTCAGTGTCTTCTCCTCCAGGAAGTCTACCATGACCCCCAGGCTAGATGAGGATTCCAGCCTATGTTTTCTGATAAGTGTGTTCTTTCTTTCATCACAGTTTGTAATGATTTATTTCTTGGTGTGTGTGTTTTTTTAAAATTGATCTTAGAGAGAGAGAGAGGAAGGGAGAGGAAGAGAGAAACACTGATGTGATAGCAAAACATCAGTTGGCTGCCTCCTGCATACCCCCCAGTGGGGATCAAGCCCACAACCCTGGGCATGTGCCCTGATTAAGAATCAAACTGGTGACCTCTCAGTGCCTGGGCTAACACTTAACCAATGGGCCACACTGGCCAGGGCTATTTCTTGGAGGGTTTTTTTTGTTTTTTGTTTTTTTAATTGGTTTCAGAGAGCAATGGAGGGGGAGATAGAAACATCAACGATGAGAGATAAAGATTGATCGGCTGCCTCCTGCATGCCCTCCACTGGGGATTGAGCCCACAACCCAGGCATATGTCCTAACCGGGAATAGAACCATGACTTCCTGGTTCATAGTTCGATGCTCAACCACTGAGCTACGCCGGCCAGGCTCTTGGAGATTTTAAAAATCAGTTTTCTCTCATGCCCACAAGACTGAGGACTATGTGAGGCAAATGCACAAACTGTTCACCATGGATTCTGCACATGTAGGCATGCAATATAGCTGTGTTGAATGAAGATGCTGCATTAGGCTTAATGGAAGGTGCAAAGATGACTATATCTCAGTCTCTGCTTTCAAGGATCTTAAAATTCACTTTCCCTATTTCTCTTCTCCTACCATCTCACCTCACACCCAAAATATGCTGGGAGGAATTAAAACAAAACCAGAACCCTGGATTCTGGTCACTGATCTGATCATGCGATAGGTTTGTGGGAGTCAAGAAAGCAACTTTTCTCCCACCTTTCTAAGTTCTTCTGGCTGGGCTGGTAATCATGAGACCCACCAACGGGAGAACATGTCCAAATTTTACTATGTATATGCAGGCATGGCTTCCATAAGAATATGAGATCTGGAGACATGTCGGGCCGTTGAGGTTCATACGCCATTTTGGACAAAGGAGGGGAGGTCAGGGATCTGGGATTTCAAAGAGAAGGCAGATACCTTACAGGTAGACCAGAAAGAACAAATGCCGTGATAAACAAAGTCTTGCTGGGTTACCAGGAAACAGTGGGACCCAGGGAAGTTCAGCTGTCAGGTTCTGCTAGATTGTTCCCATCTGCCACCTTTAGCTTGTTTATGATGCTGAGGCGATGTGCCCTTTCTGTAAGCAGGTTTTACTATCTGAATTCCTTTCAGCAGGTAAGGGGGAGGTCAGAAGTTCTTTCTGAGTCTTTGATTTCTTAGTAACTAGTTTAAAATCAATACTCCAAAAGTCATATTTTGGGGTGGCAAAACTTGGGCCTCTGTCAAGTTTTAATTTTCCTTAATTGGACTGATTAGTCTTTTGTGACAGAATCCATGAACTGAAGCAAGGCCCAGGCAGGATAGAAGGATAAAAGGTATAGAATGTATAGAATGAATGTGATGGACTGAAAATAAAGGAATGTGCCCAGTTGACATGGCTCAGTGGTTGAGTGTCAACCATGAACCAGAAGGTCACGGTTCAATTCCTGGTCGGGGGCACATGCCTGGGTTGCAAGCTTGATCCCCAGTAGGGGGCGTGCAGGAGGCAGCCCGCCAATGATTCTCTTTCACCATAGATGTTTGTATTTCTCTCTACCTCTCCCTTCCTCTCTGAAATCAGTAAAAAAATATATATATATTTAAAAGAAAACATAGGAAAGAAAGGAAGAAGAGGGAAAGGAGGAGAACAGGACAACAAGAGGAGTGAAAGCATGGGGCTCTCTGTCTTCTTTAAAGAATTTGCCTGTAAGGGTTCTTCTCTTTTGACTGCCAGGCTTTACAAGCAAAGGCATGTTTCTTAAAAAGCATTCTTACCCAAAGTGTTGAATAATGGCACAAAGAGTTTGCTTCCAAGAGATGATGGATTACATACACACAAAAAGTTAACCTGACTGGATTCCGGAAATGTCTTTGCTTTAAAAACTAGAAAAACACCAATTTCCAAAATAACTGTCAAGTTTCTGTAAATCAGCATAGCATGATCAATACAGGAAAATGCATCAAGAAACCAGAGCTAGGCAGTATTTAAACAGTGTGTGTGTGTGTGTGGGGGGGGGGGGGGGGAGTGGGGGGAGGCATTTGATTTAAACACCAGATCCAATCTAGATACTAGGAAGGAGCAGCAAGAATTCCTTAGGTAGGAAGTATGGTGGCTGTTTATCCTGGTCTCACTGAGTTTGTGATTTGCAGGAAAAGTGATTTAGGGGCATTTTACTAAGTTGCAGTAGGAAGTATGAAATCTCAAACTTCCAGAAGCCAGTGCAGCTTCAGTTTATCTTGAGAACAGGTATAGAGGGTCTGAGCAGATGTGACAGGTGAAGTTCCTCTTCTGAACCCTCTCCCTAGGAGGGTGTCAGTAGCCTGCCGTGGTGCTTGGTGTATGTGGGAGCTTATACCCCAGCCAGAATGTATCCCACCCAAAGCCCTTTCAGAAAAAGAATGACTAAAACAATCACATAATCTCCTTTCACAATGAGGAGGAAGGAATTTTAGCCAAGAATGCAAGGTGTGCTTTGAGTTTTGTGCATATACTGCCACAAATTCAACACACACACACACACACACACACACAGAGTCTCTTTCTCTCCCTCCCTCCCTCTCTCTCTCTCTCTCTCTCTCTCTCTCTCTCTCTCTCTCTCTCTCTCTCTCTCTCTCCTTACTCACCTACTTAGATGGAGATAGTATGATGTGCCATGTTGACCAAAGGCCAAGAAATAACTGTATTGGGTTTTTTCAAGTAGCAAAACCAGAGACTCATATGTCGCACTGGGCAGTGTTATTGATTAAACCCTATACAACAAAGATAACATGAAAATATGGTGCATTCATACCTGAAGTCCCTTGGTAGTTCCAGAGAAGGTCAGCGATAAACAGTCTCTTGGATTCCTAGCAGTTCGCCTCTTTCTAGACCTGTCAGGAGTAAATACCATTTTAACAAAATTCTTTCCAGAGCAAATCCCTTTGTTTTCACTGGCAAAGCCTCTTAAATCTCAGCTCTGCCACTTCTGACTGTACAGCTCAGGCATATTATTTAACATCTCTGTGCCTCATTGCCTTCCTCTTTTTATACAATTAATAATATCTTGCTCTTACGATTCTTTTGAGAAATAAGGTCACCTCAGAAGTTTTTTGCGTGGTGCCTGGCACATAATATGAATTAAAGAATTGTTTTTGCTTTTGATATGATAAAGAGGCATCTCAGCCTTTTCCTTTCTCCTTTGCCCTTCCTGAACTAAAGCACCCCTTGACATTTGGTCCTTCTCAGTATAAAGATTCTGGTTGGGCAAGAATGGGACGATGAAGGCCTATGCCCATATTCTTCTACTCGCTCCTACGCCATCGCTCTTTCCCGTATACCACACTACTTTACCTGCCAATGACTGGATACAAAACTCGGTGCAATACAAAAAGGAGTACAAATTTATCTCTATCTTCCAGGAAGTGGGAATCTAAGTCCCAGTGGGAATAATTTTTTTCCTGTTCTCCAAGTCCTGAGCATGCACTTGCCGTTGAGCTCAAATCCTAGCTCAAACCTACCACTCGAACCAATGCCTAACACAGAGCAGGCGCTCCACGGATATCAGTTAACTTGACCATGGAAGACAGGTAGTCATCGAAACATATGGCGCTTAGAGGAAAACACTTAAAAAAAAAAAAAATCAAAGAGCAAGTCCAGAATCAAACTTTCTGAGCCATCCAACCTCTCATGACTTCCAGGCTTGAGAGGAAAGGATGTGACTCACTGGACCTGGAAAGAAGGCAGAGGGGAAGGAAATGGGAGATTTCCTGTCCATCTCCACTGTGAACCAACTGTCAACACAATGCAGCTGAATGGCATGGCCAGGACCCTGGGCTTCTGCAGCCCTGGTTTCCTGACCCTTCAAAGAGGGTGATCTTCACACAGTGAATGAAGCGATATGTCTGTATGGCACATGGCTTTCTGACCTGGCATGTGGTAAGTACTCAGTAAACATTAGCTGTGATTAGCTCAGGAATAATACCTGGATGCTCAGCCATTTGGACATCAGTTAGACTTCTCCCTTCTACAGAACTCAAACTTGAACACTGCCCTGATGCTGCCATTGCTCACCTGTTGACCACATGAGCAGGAGGAGGTACTCTGCAGGCCTACTTAGTCTTGACGGTTCATAAGTTGGAATTAAGTGACGCGTTTTGAGGGTTCTCAGATATTTTTCTATTGTTACTATAGAGGGTGAGAAAGAAAGCATATATGACAAGCAGGCACATCACATGGCTTCAGGATGATACTGTAACGTCTTTCTCTTTGGCCTGAGTTCACATTTTATCATTTCTTTCATTTGTGTCCCATCAAAGCAATGTCACGTTCTTCATTCTGGTCAGAGTGGGGTGGGTCACACTGTTTTTTTTCACAATAAAAAAAGCAGGAGAGTGGATATGAAGTACAGGGTTTTAAAGGCAGGACAAACTTAAGATCACCTAATCTAACCCTTCACTTTACAGAAGTGGAAATTGAGGGCCATGTGTATTCAATAAATTCTCCAAGTGGCAGAAGGATAGATCTTTCAGCCCTAAATCCGGGTCCTGAGTATGTGGTGTTTTGGTTTATTGACCTTACAAAGAGACCTTAGAGTAAAACAAATGGGGAGTCATTGTTTTGAAATGTAAGGGTGGTCATCTGTGAGGAGGATTCTAAAACTAGATAACAAGACCTTTGACCCAGTTTCTTCCTGTCTTTGCCACATTCTCTCTGAAGCTCCATAGGAAATACACATCTGTCTATTATGCGAGAGGCAACAATGACAGAATGAATAGCTCCTGTTTTTCTATTCTCCTGCAAACTCTGTTACTCTGTGCCCTTAGAGACAGAGTATTGATCAAAACAGATGCAGAAAAAATATTTCACAGTGGAACCACATTCTCTAGGAACTAAAGGTGAGGTATGCAAAGGAGCTGGATATTTATGAATAGATTTTCCCAAAGACAATTGATTAAGTGATTTTTTAATTCTCTTAACCAAATGAAATTGTGAGATATATGTAGATCAACAAGAATGTATAATGTATTTTGAGAAAATATACATTCAAGATGTACAGTTGGTCTAATCGAGATACAACAAATTCTAGAATTAGCCAGGCTTGCCTAAAATTTTCTATCAATCTAGAAATTAATAGTTCAGATCCAATATTTGGCATCTCCTTTTTTGCTTGAAGCCATTTATAATAACTTATGTATCAAGCAACTGCTGTGTTCCAGACACTATAGTGAATACTTTTCATGAAATCTCATTTCATTTTATTGATAAGGACAGTTAGACTCAGGATTCAGATTTTTGGGTGTTTGATGACTCATTTCTGTTCCCACAGAAGCAGGGCAGGACATTCAAGATGTGCAGTTTTAGGCAAACACCAAGGAAAGTTTGTTAATCCAGTTGCTGACCCAAATAAAATTTTCCTATCAGAAGGCCAGCCTGTTGTACCTGGCTGGCACTGCTCCAGAAACCAGCCCTTCTGAAATTCGAGATTTTGCCCATTGAAGCAGCCTGTCTGTCCCTAATCCTCCCACAGTCCCTTGGTGTAGAGTCTATGGATGAAACATGCCCTTGAGAATTTATTTTTCCTCCTTCAGTTCCTTCATTTTTCATTACACCAAAAGCTACCCTCTCTCTTCATGGCTCATTCCACCTCCCACGAGTTGTTAGGGATGAACTCAGAATAGCATAATTGGCTGGGCTTTGTCCAACACCAAGAGGCATACCTGTGAATAAATGCCCCAACTCAGTACATAGACTCTGTGATTGTGTTTTGTGTGCTGAGAGGCCTTTAAAAAATAATTTCTGATTGAGCTGGATTGGCTCAATTGTGAGATGGTGTAAGTCATGACACTCAGTAATGGCTATGACAGTGCCTACAGCTTATAAACTTGTGTGTTTGTGATGTGCTTTCAGAACCTTACATTCCAGAGTCAAAAGTGATTCTCCTTCCTTACGCATAATAATGAAAGCTGAAGATAGAAAGCTTCAAATACATCTACCAACCACACTGACCAGATAGATAAAGTTAGTCCCTCCTTCTGCATAAAGACATTGAGGCTCAAATTGGCTGTCTTGTGTTTAAGAGCAGACATTAGCGAGTGTCAGAATCCAGGTTTCTCTAACTCCAAAGTCCATGCTCTGAACAGCTATGTTATATTGTCCCTTTTAGAAAAAGAGAAAATAAATTTATAGAAATTTACTCACCACCGTCGGCTACAAATGAGTTTTGACTTGAAACATAAACCCAAGTTTGAAGATTTGCCACCACTTAGGTCAAGAGAACACTGCAGTTTCTGAAAACATTTCCAAAAGATGTAATCCAGACGCCTAACATTACACATAACTGCAGCAGTGCAATATGAGCATGGCGCACCAGCTTAGATTCTGTTGGAGGTATAACTTCTATTGTTGTTGTTTTTAAATCTCTCTTGGTAGTGTTGGCCTGCACTCATATTTTTTTGAAGCATGAAGAGTCTGAAAGAGCGATTGTTGAGATGAATCTTCAGATGCTGTTCCAGTTATGATACTCAGTGTTTCTATAGATTGGCACCTCCACCCTCCATGCTGAATATTCAGGATAAATTAGATTTTTAGAGGTATTCCCTATTTAAATTATATTCTACCCAAAGAATCGTTTGCTTCTCTATTTAAATTATTGGTGCTCATTGTTGTCCCTGCCAGCTAAAGAAGATGGTAGTTACCATGCTTAGGCACGGCAGCAGAGCTGCCTTTGCTTGATAATTTGTTATGGGGTTCATGCCCTATTGTACCTTTTGTTTGTCTGCTTTATTGCAGAATGCCCACTTTTAGCTAGATTTTCCCTTCTTCATTTCCCTAAGAGTCAATGAGTTAAAAATGAGTGAATGAGTTGTTTTTACTAATGTGGTGAGTGTCAAAGCAGAGTGAGTTCTGGGGTCTCAGGAAGCTCATAGGTTTTTAAAACTATACTGAAATCATGAAAGGAAGAGGATTGAGTTTTGAGAAGGTGGAGTTTCTTGTCTTTACAGTGTGACTGATCATGCAGGCTCGTCTGGGTTTGAATTCTGACCCCATCCCTACCTCACAGTGTGACCTTGGGCAAGTGACTTAACATCTCTGTGCCTCAGTTTTGTCATCTATAAAGAGATGATAGTAATACCTATCTCATTGGGTGGTTGGAAAATTTAAACAAGATAATCCAGATTAAATGCTCAAAACAGTTCAGATACACAAAAAGTAGAAAATAAGTGCTTAGCCCTGGCCGGTATGATCAATGGTTAGAGTGTTGGCCCATACACTGAAGGGTCTGGGGTTCAATTCCTGGTCAAGAGGACATATCTGGGTTGCAGGTTTGAATCCGTGGCCCAGTTGGGGCGTGTGCAGGAGGCAACCAATCAATGTGTCTCTCTCACATCTATGTTTCTCTCTTCTTCAGTCTCTCTGAAAAAGAAAATCAATGGAAAAACTATCCTCAGGTGAGGATTAACAAACAAAACAAAACAAAAAATAAAAAGAGAAAAGAAGCGTTTAGGCACATATATGTTGGAGTAATTGCTCCATATTAGATGTACTAGGGGAATGTAAAGAAGTATAAAACTCTGGCCCCAAGGATCTTATAATCATAACTAGAGGCCCATTGCATGGATTCATGCACCAGTGGGGTACCTTGGCCTGGCCTGCGCCCTCTTGCCATCCAG